>NW_028322234.1:4910000-5535000 GCF_059928025.1 Delphinapterus leucas
ATCTGGATCAATAACAAAGTCAAAGCCATAGGTGTTTTAGGACATTCTTGAAAACAGGATTCAACAGTACTAACAGCCTATTTCCTTACCAATTATCTTCCTTTTTCATAACTGTGCTGTCCCTACCCTATTCTACTCTGCAAAAATTAATTAATTAATTAATTTAATTTAATTAAATAAGAAAAAAAATTTTTTTAAGATCAAGTTTTCCATTGGCACAGACCTATTTGGAAAGAACCCGAGAGACAGTGGAACGCTGGGTCTCTCCCAAATCACTTAACTACTCTGTATCATATCAATAATCTAATCACAGCCGAGTTCTTCGGTCAAACGATTGCCAACCATAAGTGAAAAAAGCTTTTCCATAAAAGCCAACTGATCAAAAGAGGTGTTTTCATAACGCATTTGAAACCCGCCATCCAGAGCTGCTTCTCTTACTCTGGAGGTTCTCAGAAGCACGTTGTCTCCTCCAAGGGCTGCTGAAACTGCAGCCTGCACCACTCAGCGGCTCCTCTGCCAGATAGTCGCAGTCGTCCTCCCAGTCATCAAATTCCTAGTCTTTCTCGTCGTACCCCCTCCCCCGCCTTCTCCAAGCCATGGCTGGCGATCTGGCCTGGCTACTCCCCAGAGCTGGGCCGGTTAGCAAGGCCTCTGTCCCCCTGGGGCTCCGCCGTTGGCTGGGCCGCCTCCTCCTCCATTGGGCCGTCCTGGTCGAGCTGTGGCAGGGCTCCGGTGCGGGGGTTCGGGGATGGCTCCCGGCTCCCGCTGCCTACCTGCATCTGTAGAAGGTCACTCTTGCCAGGCATCAGGTCCATCTGCACGTCATTGCTCTCTTCATAGAGCTGGGACGGCTCATTCATTCCCAACATTGTGCAAGCGGCTCAACCTCCCAAAAGGCGTTTTTAGCAAGATCGGAGCTACGCCTTGAATCACGTTTTTTAAACTTAGATTTTTATGTTATTAAATTTTCCAAAACCTCATTTGAATGGTTGGCTCAAATTCTAGAAGACAAAAGTATCCTGATTTCTGTCCCGAGGGCTCTGAGTTTGGATGGGAGATTCGAAGAGAAGAGGGTAAGCAATACTCTGGAATTACTGCTGCATTCGGTGGCTTTATTCCTGGTGCTTATGTTAAATCTTAATGTAAAGATTGTGGTGTGATTTTTATAACTTTGTATAGCTGTCTGCTTTTCAACCAATGTGTGTGTCATTCAGGCCTCATGGGCCTGAAGAGATTGGCCTTAGCTGAGTATTTCGTGTTTTAATAATAATAACACGACCTTCCACTCAGTCATTTTATTAACAGGCCCTCCCACTGCTTCACAGTGAGGTCCTCAGTGTGGATTAGAAAATGTGTCTGTAAAACCACATGAAATCATGAACTGACCACAGCCCCTGACATTAGCAGGGCTCTTACTATCTACACATTAGAGCATTAACTTCTTAGAATGTTAATTTGGAACCTGGGCTCAAAGAAAGAGAGAAAGAAAGGAAGGAAGGAAGAAAATATTTTGAAATAATTGTAGATTCACATAAAGTAGCAAAGAAATGTACAGGGAGGTCTCATGTACCTTTCACCTGCTCTCTCCAATGATGACATCTTGTATAAGTATAGTGCAGTAACAAAACTGGAAATTGATATTGGTACAACCCATAGAGTTTTCAGATTTCTCCATATCTCTATATAGCAATTTTTTTCCCCAGCACATTCATTTTCTCATTCTTTATTTACACTGGAATCAGCTCACTATTTAAACTTATATAATTTGCATTAATTTAAAATGTACATCTTTTTTTTTCAATAACAGAAGTAAAACTTTAATTCACTAATTTGTGGAAACTAAACAATACAATCTTAAACAACCAGTGGATCAATGAAGAAATCACAAGGGAAACTGCAGAACACTTAGAGACAAATAAAAATGAAAACACAGCACACCAAAGCTGCATGTTTTTTCAATGTCATGATTGAACATTGTCTATTAGGCTACCCAAGATTTAAATTTACCTAGTTCTCAAGGGGCATGATTCTTTGTTTGACTCACTACTTCTTATTTTTTTTTAAGGGGACAGTGGAGGATCTAAGAGATGGCACCGGGCCACAGTCGACCCCCAGTGACAGATAACAGCTGCACTGCTGCCCCTTCCTGCGCCAGGACCTGATATATAGCAATTTTATCACATGTGTACCTTCATGTAAGTGTCACAATCAAGATACAGAACTGTTCCATCACCACAAGACTCCCTTGGGCTACTCTTTTATAGCCACATACAACCCCTCTAATTTCTCCTGTCTCCCATCCCTAACCCCTGGCAACCACTAATCTATTCTCTGTCTCTAATTCTGTTGCTTCAAGAATGCTATATAAATGGAGTAAGACAATATGTAGCCTCTAGAGATTGGCTTTTTTACTCTGCATAATTGCCTTGGGATCCATTCCAGTTATATCAATAGGATTTCTTTCTTTTTTAATTGCTGAGTAATATTCTATGGTATAAATGTACCACAGATTGTTTAACCATTCACCTGTTTACTTTTACGCCTAGTCTGTTGAATGTTTTTATCATAAAAGTGTACTAAATTTTGTCAAATACTGTTTCTGTAGCAATTGAGATGATCATGTGATTTTCCCTCCCTTAATTCTGTTAATGTGGACAACTTTTTAAAATATTAAGTTTTGATAAGTTCTTTATTTAGTCCAGCTACAAGTCCTTTGTCAAATATGTGGTTTGCAAATATTTTCTCCCCAACTAATCTTTTAGTCATTGTTGTTGCTATCCTTTTTGCTGCTTGCCTTTTTTTTTTTTTTGAGGTAACATTGGTTTATGGCATTATATGTTTCATGTGCAACATTGTATTTCTACTTCTGTATACACTACATTGACAAAGGGGCAAAAACAATTCAATTTCTCAGAGAAAGGACAGCCTTTTCAACAGATGTTGCTGGAGCATCCATAGGCAAAAGCATGTATGTTCTGCTCTCCCTGGAATTTCCTCCACTCAAGTCTCACTGGCCTCCCTTCCGTTCCTCCAATAGAGCAGGCGGATGCAAGGCTTGCTCTTACCTCCTCATATAATACTCTCGCCAGGTATATTCCACCTTGTTCCCTTACCTGCTCCTCACCTTCTTAGCTAGGCCTTCCTCCACATCTATTTTGAGTTGAAATCCTTTTTTCCTTCTCATTCCTAACCTGCCTTATGTTTTTCATTGCACTAAACACCATTGGGCATGCTACATTTAATTCACATGAATTTTGTTATGCTCCTAATTTCTCGACTAAAACCTATATTCACTGATGCCACTTTTGCACATGGTGGGATCTCAGGCTCTTAGGACAGTGCCTGGCATATATTTTGTTCTCAGCACATATTTGTTGAATGAGTAATTGTATTATGCAAAACAATTCAAGAAATTATTCTGGCATCTCACATGCTCATTTCTTGCACTGTAACTATGGGTGTTTAGTTAGCGAGCTCATTTTTCTTCCTAGAAATGACACCATAAAACAAGTCACCTTTTGGGGAAAAAAACGACTCAACATCCCCTCTCCTCCCTGCCTCTTTACCTGCATCTCTCTCCACTCATCCTCTGTCTTCCTGCTTTAGAAAACTCGTCAACCCATCACTGTGGCCCCCCAATCCAGACAGAGGGAAAGAGAAAAGAAAAAGGTCAATGAGATACTAAGTTAAGAAACAGGGAGAAGTAGATCAAGGGAAGAGGACTGGAAGAAAGAGTGAGAATAGGCATAACACTAGAAGATATATGCCCACCCCCTCATCCCCGCAAAAGAAAATAAAAACTAACAGAGGCAGAAAATAACAGGAAGAGAAAATGCTGATAAATAGAAATGCAAAATGACCAGCAATCAGTAATAGGAACTTCAAAAAGGAGAGAGGCGGGTAACAGGTAAAGACCCTCACCTAAAGGTGGGTTCCCTGGAAGAAAACAAACTCAGCAAATACCCTGTGAAGGAGATTCCAGCCTCAAAATCATTTCATCCTCCTTTCTTTGTTTGCACTTACTGGGTCAGAGGGGTCAGGGAGGAGCCCCCCAGCTCTGACCTTCCTCAGCTCCCACCAACCTCTCAGCCCAGCTGTGGGTGTCCACGTCACCCTCAGCCTCCCTGTGACTCTCTAGCTCAGACAGTGGGCCTCAGACAGACAACAGCCTCCTCTCAGCAAAAGGGGTGTGGAGAAAGTGAACTTAGTCAAGGAGACGGTGGTGGGCAGATGGGGACAGAGCCAGGACCCGTGTATCTGAGCCCACTCCCTGATTCCCATCCACCTTCCACGGGCTGCCTCCCAGCCTGGGTTGCAGAACTGTCCCCCGCTGCCCATGCAGGTGCTTAACACTGAACCTGAGTGAGGAAGGTAAAGCTGTGAAGTCCCAGGGGACCCACAAACTCCAGCCCTGGAGCAGAAGCTCCCAAGTTTATAATTAAAGAAAACCAAACAGGGAGCTTGGGGACAGGACCAGAAGAAGGGCCAGTGGGACAGTGTGGGGAAATCTGGTCATGGGAGGGGCACAGGGCACAGGAATGGGGGGCAGGTTTCTTGGTGCTCTACCCCCCACCACAGACACATTTCAATGGTTCCCCAGTGACCTCCCAGGCCCACATGGGGTCTTTACCTGTGACTGCCCCAATTGGCTCTCCCTGCACTGCGCCATCCACACCTGTCCTTTTCCTGCCCTGTGAAGTCAGCCTGCGTCTACTGGAGGCCTATGGTATGCAGAGCACTGGGTGAGATGTTGCACTTGAATCAAAAGTGGGAACTGAACACAATTCTGTCCCTCCTAGTGGGAGGGAAAGAAAAGCACCCATCTTTGAGAGAGTCAGATGGTGGCATGGGAGCTGGGTGTCTTCCCAAACCCTGTTAGATGTTTATTTAAGCTCAGTGCCCTTCATGTTTTTCTGTGGACAATCCTGTGGTCTAGTTATTATGCCTGTTGTCCCAGCGTAATCATGGATAGCACTCCCTTTCACTCTCAAGAGTGTCTCATGTTGAATGATAACTTTTATGGTTTCTCAATTTTTGGCTTTATGTCCTATAGAATTAATTAATTTTCTCACTGACCAATATGGTGGCATTTTATCTGCCAAATGGCTAAGTCACCAAACTTGTTTCTTCTTAATCCTTATATTTTCAGGTGTCTGTAGTATAAGCTCAGACAGTGGCTTTTTTTGTTTGTTTGTTTGTTTGTGTTTTTTTATAATGCAAGTACCTGACTTAAGTTTTGATTGCCACTTCTTTGAAGTCATCCACTTCAAAGAAGACTGTGTGGAATGAACACATTGCCAGCCATGTTGCCAGACAAAGAGTCAGAGCCTGGCTGCCTCTCCCCACTGAGGCTCCTTTGTTTTAGACATCCTGGTTGATTTCAATAATTGGCCATTTGGGCTGCTTGGTTTTTTTTCTCTTCCTGTGATTTAAATTCATAGTCTTATGTTTAAATTAACTAATGAAGAGTGATCCCCTAAAGTCCTAGCTCCCCATCCTTGACCCCTGTAAAAGCAGGACCCCAGGCCCACTCTCTTTCTTTCTCTTTCTCTACTTGCTGTCTCACTGTGTGGTCCCAGGTGTGTTGTGTATGTAATAAACCTCTATTTTTTCAAAGTTTCCTGATGGCTACTGCTGAAGGGTATGTTGCAATCATAATAGGAACCACAAGGGCTGGTCCAGCCACAGCATTGGTTATTGATAAGATGAGACCATCATAAAACAGTGTCTTTGTTACAGGTTTTTTTTATGTACCCCTTTGTGTGCTCTTGCTTCCAGCTCCTTCAGCTGGAGGCAAGGAACACATTGAGGGGGATGCTTAGAGGGAGAGGCAGGAAGACCAGAGAACAGAGAATGGAATTGGGTTCTAGCAAATTGGTTTTCAGCACATTGGCTGCTGAGGACATGACTTAGAGCATTTACCACTCTTCTCCCTTTTCAGCCTATTCCTCTTATCCTCTTTATACATCTGATGGTTTTCAATGTCCACACTTTTGCTCAAACCATATTTCCCCATTGGAGATTACAGTCAGCCCTCTGTATCTCTGGGTTCTGGATCTGCAGTGTCAACCAACCATAGATTGAAAGTATTCAGGAAAAAAAAACAACTCCAGAAAGTTCCAACAAGCAAAACTTGAATTTGCCATGCACTGGCAACTATTCACATACCATCTACATTGTATTAGGTTAAGTAATATTATGATGATGATTTACAGTATGTGGGAGGATGAGCACAGGTTATATGCAATTTAACCGTTTATAAAAACGACTTGAGCCTGCAGAGGTTTTGGTATCCACTGGGGAGAGGGGATCCCGGAGTAAATCCCCCATGTATACCTGGGGACGACTGTACTATGTCTGTTTCCTCTAGTCTTCCTCGGTCATTACTAATTCTCCAAAATCGAGCTTGAGCACATCTTCTCCTTTCAAACTACCCCAAAACTCAATCCACCATGATTTCAGCCTCCCACGAATCACTGCAAGCCTACTGTCTACATCCTGGGAAACATATACTGTATTGCCATGTGACATCTCCTATATTACCATTCATTATACTGAACAGGCTCCAGTTGATCTTGTACAAACAAGGAAACGCCTTTATTTTTGTACAACCACTGCTTTTAAATAGGACATCTCAATTCTTTCATCCCCATTTTTTCATGCTATCTCATGCATATTCGAGTTGGGTGGTTAGACTAAAGCTCATTTAAGTATTCTAAATCCAGTCCATTAAAAATCAGACTTGAATCAAGATAGATTGAGGCTTGAAGACCCACAGTAGGGAAGCGAGAAAAGTCTATTAATAGCAATTATTCCTTATCTTTAAAAATTCTAAAGGCTATAGATGTAGTCTTTTCTCAAATAATTTTTTTCTCAAATAAATTACAAGGAAGTCTGAACTGATACCTTCTTTTTTATTTTGAAAACTACCTCGAATAAATAGAAGTATTCTGTTTTACTTTAATGCGTAAGTGTAATTTTCTAAAATAATTTTTCAAGTGTCTGAGGGTATTCAAATTACTCCCCCAAACTTTAAACACTATAAAGACAGCAGTAACTGTGACATAAATGTCCATGAGATGTCAATATCAATATTTCTCTGTTAGAAATTCTTTTAAAATGTTCATTCTATTTTTTTTAATTTCCTTATCTTTTAGAGAAACACACTAATATATTTACATGTAATGAAGTTATATGATTCCTGAATTTTTGTTTCCATATAATCCACAGATGAGGGAGGCAGGGAGAGGTGGGTGGGAGAGCAGATGAAACAATATTGGCCATTAGTTGATAATTGTCAAAGCTAGGTGATAGGTACATGGACATTTATTAAACCATTCTCTCTAACTTCATACGTGTCCAAATTTTTTTCATAATAACAAAAATTGAAAGCTCACTAAAGGTGGTCTGATCAAGTTATAATATAGCCACACTATGGAGTACTATACAACTGTAAAAAACAACACAAAGCATTTCTATCTGCTATGCTGAAGTGATCTTCAGGATATAATGTTGAGTGCAAAACAGTGTACATAGTATGCTATCTCTTGTGTAAGAAAGGAGGATAATTATATATATGTATATATATACATTTGTTTATATTTTCAAAATTGAAAAATGAATGGATAACCAAAAACTAATAAAAATGTGTTTCATATAGGAAGAAGGAAGAAATTTTGGAGAAGACAGAGATAGAAACTAGGCATCTTTGAATGTACTTTTGTTTATAGTTTGGGTTTTGGCAAATGTTTCACACAATTAAAAATAAACATTAAATAAAGAAGAAAAAATTTCTAGCTATAGTGGAGTAATTTGTATTAGAGCAGCTTTCACAATGAGAACAATTATAGAAGTTGGATAAAATACAAGAAAGCAAAATTTTTTGAAGGCATCATAACAATAGCAAAGCAACCATGACCTGAGAGGCTGAGGTCCCAGATAGAAGGGAAGTATTTTGAGATGAGTTGGATGTTCTGTGGTGCTTTTTCTTTCAAGGAATTTGTTGATTTAAGCAGCAAAGGGTCTAATGGCTGGAAAGCTGAGCAGAGCTTTCAGTAATCTCATAGATCTGGGAGAAAAAAATTGGAGTTCAAAGCCCTCAAAAACATCCCAAGTTTCCAGCTAAGACCACAGAAGGACTATACCCTAGGAATAATAATTAATCAGAAATAGACAAATTCTCATACATACTGACCCAGCTTCCTTCAGGTCATTCATAGGCTAGATTAAAATCTGCTGACAATTTAGGTGCATGACAGAAGGAAAACATTATCATCCAGAGCTTCAGACTATCTCTTAATATGTAATTCACAATGTTTTCCATTCAAGAAAAATACGAGGTATTCCAGGGCAAGGATAAAATGACCAAAAATCAAGAGAGAAGAAAAAGAAACAAACTCAAAGGAGATCCATATATTGACATTACCTTTTAGAGACTTTAAAATAACTATTATTATTATATTCAAGAGAAAAGAAAAGAAGATGGATAATTTCACCAGACAGGTGTAATCTATGAAAACATTCAAATAAAACTCTAGAATGAAAAAAAAATCAAAAACTAAACTAAGAACTTAATAAATGGATTTAGGAGCAGTTCAGACACAAGTGAGGAGAGCAGTAGGTCAATAGAAAAATCAAGGCTGAAACACAGAAAAAGAACATAAAATATGGGAAAGAGCATGAGAAACATATGGACTCAGTGAGGTCTAACTTAAATGTAACTGGAGTCTCAAAAGCAGAGGGGAAAAAGAGAATAGGGCAGAAACAATATTTGAAAAAAATAGTGGTAAAGGTATTTCCAAAAGTGATGGAAAACCTCAAGTCATAGAAGCTCTATTTGTCAAAAGCAAGGTGAATAAAAAGAAATACATAGTGTAAACTGTGGATAATCAAAACAAAAATAGAAAATTTAACAGCATCCATTAAAAAAGACAGATTACATTAAGAAGTGCAATAAGAAGACTAAGAGTTGCCTTTTACAAAAAATAATGGGTAAAGTGTTCTGAGGTCCTCATGTTAAGCAGGAAGTAGCAAAAATATTTATTTGGATTAGACAGTAGTAATCAAGTATGCCAGAAGTTATTAGAGAAAAAGAAAAGAATGAAAAATATTACCTAATTAATAATAATAATAACAATAATAATAAGGCAGGGAGAAATTAGTACAAGTGGAACAAGTGAAAAACCAAATAGTAAGATTATGAGTTTAAACTGAAATATATCAGATATTGTTAGGGGCTGAATTGTATCCCCCCTATATTCATACATTGAAGCTCTAACCCCCAAGTACCTCAGAATGTGACTATATTTGGAGATAGAGCCTAATAAATGTGATTAAGTTAAAATGATGCTATTAGGGCAAGTCCTAATCCAATCTGAGTGGTGTCCTTATTAAAAAGAGGAAATTTAGACACACAAAAGAGACATGAGGGGCAAAAACACACAGAGGAAAAAACGTAGTGAGAAGGCAGCCATCTGCAAGCCAAGGAGAGAGGCCTCAAAAGAAACCAAACCTGCTGACATTTTGATCTTGGACTTCTAGTCTTCAGAACTGTGAGAAAATAAATTTCTGTTGTTTAAGCCACCCACTCTGTGGTACTCTGTTATGGCAGCCTTAGAAAACTATCACAGACATCATACTAAATGTAAGTGGACTAAATATGTCAAAAAATGATGAAAATTGTCAGGCTCAATTTTTAAAAAAGCATAAACTGTATACAAAATATTCTCTTAAAATTAAGGGTATTAACAGTATAAAGCAAAAGAATGGACAAATACATGCTATGCCAACAATGTAAGAAAATGTTGATGAAACTATGTTAATATCAGGCAAAACACACATTAAAGTAAAAAGCAAAGCTAGAGATATAGTGGGATATTCCATAAAAGGGCCATTCAACCAGGAATGTAAAATAATTTAAAATTTATATGTACCTCAAGCAACTATATGCCAATAAAATGGCCAAACTGGAAGAAATGGACACATTCTTAGAAAGGTACAATCTCCCAAGTCGGAACCAGGAAGAAATAGAAAATATGAATAGACCAATCATAAGTACTGAAATTGAAACTGTGATTTAAAATCTCCCAAAAAACAAAAGTCCAGGATCAGATGGCTTCACAGGCAAAGTCTATCAAACATTTAGAGAAGAGTTAATACCTACACTTCTGAAACTATTCCAAAAAATTGCAGAGGAGGGAACACTCCCAAACTCATTTTATGAGGCCACCATCACCCTGATATCAAAACCAGACAAAGATACCACAAAAAAAGAAAATTATAGGCCAATGTCACTGGTTAACATAGTTGCAGAAAGCCTCAACAAAATACTAGCAATCTGAATCCAATAATACATTAAAAGGATCACACACCATGATCAAGTGGGATTTATCCCTGGGATGCAAGGATTCTTCAATATCTGCAAATCAGTCAGTGTGATGCACCACATCAAGCAAATTGAAGAATAAAAACCATATGATCATCTCAATAGTTGCAGAAAAATCTTTTGACAAAATTCAACACCTGTTTATGATAAAACTCTCCAGAAAGTGGGCATAGAGGGAACCTACCTCAATATAATAAAGCCATATGACAAACCTACATCTAACCTCATACTCAATGGTAAAAAGCTGAAAGCATTCCCTCTAAGATCAGGAATAAGACAAGAATGTCCACTCTCACCACTTATACTGAACATAGGTTTGGAAGTCCTAGCCCAGCCAATTAGAGAAAAAAAAGAAATAAAAGGAATCCAAATTGGAAAAGAAGAAGTAAAACTGTCACTGTTTGCAGATGACATGATACTATACATAGAAAATCCTAAAGATGTTACCAGAAAACAGCTAGAGCTCATCAATAAATTTGGTAAAGTTGCAGGAAACAAAATTAATACACAGAAATCTGTTGCACTTCCATACACTAACAATAAAAGATCAGAAAGAGAAATGAAAGAAACAATCCCTTTTACCATTGCATCAAAGAATAAAATACCTAGGGATAAATGTACCTAAGGAGACAAAAGAATAAAATACCTAGGGATAAACGTACCTAAGGAGACAAAAGACCTGTACTCTGAAAACTATAAGATGCTGATGAAAGAAATCAAATACAAAACAAACAGATGGAAAGATATACCATGTTCTTGGATCGGAAGAATCAATATTGTTAAAATGACTATACTACCCAAGGCAATCTACAGATTCAATGCAATCCCTATGAAGTTACCAATGGCATTTTTCACAGATCAAAAAAATCTTAAAATTTGTATGGAGACACAAAAGACACTGTATAGCCAAAACAATCTTGAGAAAGAAAAACAAAGCTGGAAGAATCAGACTCCCTGACTTCAGACTACACTACAAAGCTATAGTCATCAAAAAAGTATGGTACTGGCAGAGAAACAGAAATATAGATCAATGGAACAGGATAGAAAGTCCAAAAATAAACCCACACACCTATGGTCAATTAATCTATGACAAGAGAGGCAAGACTACACAATGGAGAAAAGACAGTCTCTTCAATAAATGGTGAGGGGAAAACTGGACAGGTACATGTAAGAAAATGAAACGACCATTCTTTAACACCGTACATAAAAATAAACTCCAAATGGATTAAAGACCTAAATGTAAGACTGGATACTATAAAACTCAGAAGAAAACATAGGCAAAACACTCTTTGATATAAATCACAGCAACATCTTTTTCAATCTGTCACCCAGAGTAATGGAAATAAAAACAAAAATAAACAAATGGGACAGAATTTAATTCAACAGCTTTTGCAAGCAAAGGAAGCCACAACAAAATGAGAAGACAGCCCACAGGATGGGAGAAAATATTGCCAAATGATACTATGGACAAGAGATTAGTCTCCAAAATTTACAAACCACTCATGCAGCTCAATATCCAAAAAACAAACAACCCAATCAAAAAATGGGCAGAAAACCTAAATCGACATTTCTCCAAAGAAGATATGCAGATGGCCAAGAGGCACAAGAAAAGATACTCAACATTGCTAATTATTAGAGAAATGCAAATCAAAAGTACAATGAGGTATCACTTCACAACAGTCAGAATGGCCATGATCAGAAAATCTACAAACGATAAACGCTGGAGAGGGTGTAGAGAAAAGGGAACCCTCCTTCACTGTTGGTGGGAATGTAAATTGGTACAGTCACTATGGAGAACAGGATGGAGGTTCCTTAAAAATCTAAAAATAGAGCTACAGTATGAGCTACAATCCCACTCCAGGACATATATCTGGAAAAAAACATGGTTTGAAATGATACATGCACCCTAATGTTTATTGCAGCTCTGTTTACAATAACCAAGACATGGAAGCAACCAAAATGTCCATCAGCAGATGAATATATAAAGAAGATGTGGTACCTATATACAATGGAATATTGCTCAGCCAAAAAAAGAATGAAATACTGCCATTTGCAGCAACATGGATGGACCTGGAGATTATTATATCAAGTGAAGTAAGTCAGACAGAGAAAAATAAATATCATATGATATTGCTTGTATGTGGAATCTAAAAAAAATGATACAAATGAACTTATTTACAAAACAGAAACAGACTCACAGACTTAGAAAATGAACTTACGGTTATGGGGGGAAGTGTGGAGGGGTGGGATAGATTGGGAGTTTGTGATTGACACGTACACACAGCTATATTTAAAATAGATAAACAATAAGGACTACTGTAAAAATTTTTAAATAAAAAATTTTTAAAAACTAAAAAAATTAAATGTATGTAACAATGTGGCCTTATATAAAGGGAAACTTGAAAGAACTAAACGTGGAAATAGACAAATTCACAGCATAATGTGAGATTTTTGCACACATGTCTTAGTAACTTTAGAATACAGTAACAAAAATACCAGTAAGGATATGGAGGATTTGAACAACTAGAGTAACAACTTGACCTAGTGGACATAAGTAGAAAATTGTACCCAACTACCACAAAATACACATTCTCTTCAACTGCATGCCCAACAGTTGTCAAAATTGATCACATGCTGTTCCATAAAGCAAGTCTTGACATATTTCAGAGCCTTGAAATCAGACAGATTTCAATATTCTTCTAGTATTATACTAGAAATTAATTGACAAATAGACAAAACTAGAAAATCCATTTATATGTATTATGAAAAATTAGTAAACAGAAAACTCAATAAAATAGAGCTGTGAGACAAGAAGGGGGAGCTCTCATGCCCTTCCATGATAGCAGAGCCCAACAGGAAGAAGAAAAACTTCTTTACTGACAAGGACTCAGCAGATGAAAAGCTGTGGATTCTGTTTGCTCTACCCCTCCCAACTTGTGACCACCTGGAGAGGTGGGATAGGGAGGGTTGGAGGGAGACCCAAGAGGGAAGGGATATGGGGATATATTTATACGTATAGCTGATTCACTTTGTTATACAGCAGAAACTAACACAACATTGTAAAGCAATTATACTCCAATAAAGATGTTAAAACAAAAAAAGGTTCTCCTTCCCTTGCGTTAGGGCACTTGCATATGGCTCCCCATGGTAGCAGACCTTGAATTGCAATTTTCTGCTGATCCTGAATAAATCCATCTTTGCTGGAGAAACATCTGGAGTCTATTTGTTTCAGGTCAACAGTATATTCGTATATATGGAAATTAAGGGATAAGCTTCTAAGTAACCCACGAGTTAAATAAGAAATTACCATGGAAATTTTAAAATATTTTGAAAAGAGAGATAACAAAGATATGACATGACCAAACTTGTGGAATATAGGTAAAGCCATGCTTAGTGGGAAATTCATAACTTTAAATGGATATATTTAAAAATGAAAAATGGATATATTTAAAAATGAAAAAATGAAAAAAATCAACTGTCTAATTTCCATCTCAGGAAGTTAGCAAAGAAACACTACATATATAAAAATCTCTGGTATACATTATATATATTTTAAAATAAAAAACTAAAAATTAGAAAATCAAGGTGTAGAACAGTGTTTATAGTGTTCTAACTTTTGTGTAAACATGGGGAACGAATTCATGTATGTACAGTTTTTAAATGCACAAAATATCCCCAGAAAGATACATTCGATACTTGGGAGAGAATTTCACTCTACACCACCCCCCTTTGTTTTTATTGGGGTATAGTTGTTTTACAATGTTGTATTAGTTTCTACTGTACAGCAAAGTGGAGTTCCCTGTGCTATACAGCAGGTTCTCATTAGTTATCTATTTTATACATATTAGTTAGTGTATATATGTCAATCCCAATCTCCCAGTTCATCCTACCCCCCAACCCCCTTTCCCCCCTTGCTGTCCATATGTTGTTCTCTATGTCTGTGTCTCTATTTCTGCCTTGCAAACTGGTTCACTTGTACCATTTTTCTAGATTCCACATATATGCATTAATATACGATATTCATTTTTCTCTTTCTGATTTACTTCATTCTGTATGACAGTCTCTAGGTCCATCCACGTCCCTACAAATGACCCAATTTTGTTCCTTTTTATGGCTGAGTAATATTCCATTGTATATATGTACCACAACTTCTTTATCCATTTGTCTGTCGACAGGCATTTAGGTTGTTTCCATGAGCTGGCTAATGTAAATAGTGCTGCAATGAACATTGGGGTGCATGTGTCTTTTTGAGTTATGGTTTTCTCTGGGTATATGCCCCATAGTGGGATTGCTGGGTCATATGGTAGTTCTATTTTCAGTTTTTTAAGGGACCTCCATACTGTTCTCCATAGTGGCTGTATCAATTTACATTCCCACCAACAGTGCAAGAGGGTTCCCTTTCTTCACACCCTCTCCAGGATTTATTGTTTGTAGACTTTTTTTAACATCTTTATTGGGGTATAATTGCTTTAGAGTGGTGTGTTAGTTTCTGCTGCATAGCAAAGTGAATCAGCCATACATATCCATACATCCCCATATCTCCTCTGTCTTGCATCTCCCTCCCACCCTCCCTATCCCACCCCTCTACATGGTCACAAAGCACCGAGTTGATCTCCCTGTGCTATGCAGCTGCTTCCCAGTAGCTATCTATTTTACATTTGGTAGCGTAAATATGTTCATGCCACTCTCTAACTGCGTCCCAGCTTACCCTTCCTGCTCCTCGTGTCCTCAAGTCCATTCTCTACATCTGTATCTTTTTTTTTTTTTTTTTTTTGTGGTACATAGGCCTCTCACTGTTGTGGCCTCTCCTGTTGCGGAGCACAGGCTCCGGACGCGCAGGCTCAGCGGCCATGGCTCATGGGCCTAGCTGCTCTGCAGCATGTGGGATCTTCCCAGACTGGGGCACGAACCCGTGTCCCCTGCATCGGCAGGCAGACTCTCAACCACTGCGCCACCAGGGAAGCCCTGTCGACTTTTTGATGATGGCCATTTTGACTGGTGTGAGGTGATACCTCATTGTAGTTTTGATTTGCATTTCTCTAATAATTAGCAATGTTGAGTGTCTTTTCATGTGCCTATTGGCCATCTGTATGTCTTCTTTGTATAAATGTCTATTTAGATCTTCTGCCCATATTTTGGTTGGGTTGTTTGTCTGTTTGTTTGTTTTGATATTGAGCTCTATATATGTTTGTATATTTTGGAAATTAATCCCTTGTTGGTCATATCATTTACAAATATTTTCTCCCAGTCTGTAGGTTGTCTTTTTGTGTGTTTGTTTATGGTTTCCTTTGCTGTGCAAAAACTTTTAAGTTTAATTATGTCCCATTTGGTTATTTTTCCTTTTATTTACATTACTCTAGGAGACAGATCCAAAAAAATATTTCTGCGAATTTATGTCAAAGAGTATTCTGCCTATATTTTCTTCTAGGAGTTTTATGGTCTCTGGTCTTACATTTAGGTCTTTAATCCATTTTGAATTTATTTTTGTATATGATCTTAGAGAATGTTCTAATTTTATTCTTTTACATGTAGTTATCCAGCTTCCCCTGCACCACTTATTGAAGAGAGTGTCTGAATGAGAGCCTTGTTGAGTAGTATATTCTTGGTTGTAGGTTTTTCCCTCTCATCACTTTAAATATGCCAAGCCACTCCCTTCTGGCCTGCAGAGTTTCTGCTGAAAAGTCAGCTGAAAGCCTTGTGGGAGTTCCCTTGTATATAACTTCTTGCTTTTCCCTTGCTGCTTCTAATCTCTCTTTATCTTAATTTTTGCCATTTTAATGACATCGTGTCCTGGTTTGTTCCTCTTTGGGTTAATATTGTGTGGGTCTCTCTGTGCTTCCTGGACTTGGACGTCTGTTTCCATTCCTAGGTTAAGGAAGTTTTCATCTATTATGCCTTCATATATGTTCTCAGCCCCTATTTTCTCTCTGTCTTCTCCTTCTGGGACCCCTATAATGAGAATATTAGTGCACTTGGTATTGTCCTAGAGGTCTCTTAAAATGTCCTCATTCTCTTCTTCTTTTTTTTGGTTCAGTTCCAGTGATTTCCACTACTCTGTCTTCTAGCTCACTGATCCGTTCCTCTGTATCATTTAGTCTACTGTTGATTCCTTCTAGTGTAATTTTCATTTCATTTATTGTGTTCTTCATCTTTGGTTGTTCTTCATATTTTCTAACTCTTAAAAACCTCTAACTTCTCACTCTGTGCTTCCATTCTTCTCTTGAATTCTTTCATCATCTTTATGGTCATCACTCCGAACTTTTTCTTGTGTAAATTCCCTATCTCCACTCAATTTGTTTTTCCTCACGAGAGTTTTATCCCGTTCCTTCATTTGGAACATGTTCCTGTCTCATTTTGCCTAAATTGCTATTTTCTATGTATCTCCTAAGTTAGTTATGTTTTTTGACTTTGGATAAGTGGACTTTTGTAGGAGATGTCCTATGCATCTCAGCAGTGCACTCCTGTCTTGTCACCAGAGCTGTATCTCTAGGGGTCCCCCTGTGTGAGCTGTGTGGGTTTTTCTGTACTGATGAACTGACTACTGGGTCTGGTAGTCTTGGTTCACTCCTGGCCTGGTTGGCAGGGCCAGGTCATGAGGTGGCTGGTGCATAACCTCAATGGACCCCAGGGCTATTTCTGGTTAACTGGTGGGCAGAGTCAGTGTCCAGGAGATCCCAGGGCTGGTGTCTGTTCACTGGTGGATGAATCCAGGCCCTGGGGCTAGTGCTGGCCCACTGGCAGGCAGAGCTGTGTCCTGGGGTCTTGCTGCAAGGTCCAGGGGTCCCAGGGCTGGTGCCAGACAGCTGGTCATTGGGGCTGGTTCCTGACACAGCTGCCTGTAAGGTCTGGGGTGTCCCAAAGCTTGTGTTGGCTTGCTGATAAGTGGAGCCAGAGCCCAGCTAGTCCCTGAGCAGGACCTGGCCTGCTGATGGGTGGTCTGTGTCCACAGGCTGCAGGGCTGCGATTGTCCTGTTGATGTTGTTCCCTTGCTCTTGGGTGAGACTTGTCCTGAGGCTAGAGCAGGCTTGCTGTATTAAGTATCCTTTTTATATTTATGCTTCAGTCTGAATATTTTCTACTGGTGTTAATCCTGTATTCAGCTGTGTCTATTCTGGAGGTAAATTCATATGTTGGGTTTGTGATTTTATTTAATGTATTTTTCAGTTCTCAAATTTCCATTTGATTTTTTTTTATTGATTCCAAGTATCTAGTAAAATTCTCCACGGTGTGATTTTCCCCCTTGAATATATAAATAACAGTTATTTCGAAGTCCATTTCTTATAACTCCTAAGCCTGAATCTCCTTTATGTCTGCTTCTATTACCTATTTTGTTTGTTTGTTTGTTTATTTGGTCTTATCTTCTAAGATGCCTGGTAATTTTATAAACCATAGAAATAATTTGAAGGTTGTTACTTCCTAAAGAGAGGGTTTGCTTTTGATTTTGCTTTTGGATTTTGCTTTAAGGTGGACATTCACCTTAATATGATCTATGATTGAACTGATTTAAAGCTGTATTATGGTCTTTGTGAGAGCTCATCTCTTTCCAGCTCACCATTGCTTCTAGGGTGTGTTCTTTTCAACATTCCACCTGAAAAGTCTCTTTTCTTTTTAAAAAAATTTTAGAGGAGAATAACTTCCTATTGCTAAGCCTTAACACCTATTTTTGGATCTCCAGCACATCAGACTACCAAAAGGTCTACTCGACTCCTAACCTTTTAGTCTCTGTTTTATGCTCAGTTTCTCACCCTCTGAGCCTTATGCTACTTATTAATCAACAGACACCTCAAGGGGAAAAGGTCAGATAAAACTGAGTTCACCTTAGCATGCTTCCTTTTTCCCTGTGATTCTGGCCTCTAAGTCTTGGCTGTCGTTTCTTTCTGATGCTTTCAAATTTCTCTTTTATCTTATCTAGGTCTTCCCATTTTTTTTGACAAACAGAAAGCTTCAACATGGAAAAAATTTTTAATTTAATTTTACTTAATTCTATTAAACATTTATTTGATACCAAAGTTAAAAGTATCATTGGTGCCTGTAATTAAATGAATGTTTGTCTCCCCAAAATTTTTGAGTTATCCCATAATACCCAGTGTGACTGTATTTGGGGTAAGGAAGTAATTAAGGTTAATGGAGTTTATAAGGATGGGGTCCTTATCTGATAGGATTAGTGTTCTTATAAGAAGAGACACCAGAGAGCTCACTCTTTCCATGCACATGCTCAGAGGAAAGAACACATGAGGACAAAGTCACTGTCTACAAGCCAGGAAGAGAGCCCACACCTGAAACTGAATCCTGCCAGAAACTTGATCTTGTACTTTCCAGCCTCCAGAACCGTGAGTTAATTCGTTTTTGTTGTTTAAGCCACACAGTCTTTGGTGGTTTGTCATGGTAGCCTGAGCAGATGAATACAATGTGCATCACTCAGAGACCATCAGGAACACATCAGTCGTCAGAGTTGGAGGTTGCATTTTTGATCAAGGATTGATGTGTTTGTTAGGATTTCGTGTGCCTCAAGTTAACAGAAAACCATTCAACATCAAAACAGAAGTCACCTTATGTGACAAGTTTCATAACAATCTTATAACAAGCTCCTCTTACACCCTCCCACTAAACATCCCTTTGTTCTCCACGCTGCAACTAACATTAACTAGTCTAACTCAGTTTGACTATAGTGACATTTTACTTCTCTGCTCCCTGATTGAGAAGGGATTCAAAAGTTCCCCTCCTTACACCCCTAGAAAGGGGACTGGCCCCTCAACTTCTGGATGGAGGCTCACTAACTACAGACACTCATGGGCCTGATTGCATGGAGTTGACCAGATGAGGGATCTCCAAGGAGAACCTGGCATGTGTTTCCAAGGAGACTGTATAGGTAGGTGAATGTAGAACTTGTGCTTGGACAATTCTGAAGTTGTGAGACAAGATGGAGCAGTTCATGCTGGCAAGAAAAGAGCAAAGTGCAGCAACAGTCCAGGGTCAAGATGACTAGATTGTTTATTTGTCAAGTAGATGTTTTGTGAGGCTACCATCTCAAGCCTTCTTGGAAAGCCCTCTCTTGAGAGTGGTCTGTGTGAGGGGCTGAAAGCAAAATGCCAGGGTCAGGAAATGAGGGGTTCACAAGAGGTCAACTAGAGAGCCTGCCCTTGTCAGGGAACTGTCACTGCAGAGTTCTCAGAGGGTGGGGAGGGCATTCAACATCTATCAACATGCAGGGATGATAGATAGATAGATAGATAGATAGATCACACAATGGAATTTGGATATCTCACTGCAGATGACACTGATATATACTACTCAACAGGGTGCCCCATTGCCTCCCACATCCATAATCCTTCCTTAAATCCTAGAAAACCAAAGAAGGAAGAGAGATCTCGAAGTATCAGAATGAAAGGAGCAGGAGAAAGAGTGAAAAGACAGAATCTTTCACCCTTCCCTGTGGTAGGTCCCCAGACTCCCAAACAGATCTGAACTAGACAGAGGCCACAGGGGAGATTTTGAATTTGGTGAGAGATTTAAGTCATGATTTGTATCAGGCTGGATCTTATCCTACCTGAAAGTTGGTCTTGATTAGCTAAGTGGGAATAGACTTACACCTGAAGCAGACCAGACAGCTCTGAGATCAGCCTGATCTCCATCAAAGGTGGTGAAGGATTTTCCAGGAGTGAAAGTGCTCCTAGCTAAACATAAAGCTCTTTATTGGTTGTACGCAATCAAGTTTCACCCAATCACTATGTAGGTTAAATAAATAGTAATGTAACAGATTTCACAGAGCAGAACAGAATAAATTGTCAATTGTACAGACAGTAGACTGTAGGAACTCACAGAGGCTGAAGGGATGTGGATTGAATCTTTGGAACGTGAGAATAGTAATGATGGGCTTTAGATGGGTCTTTATAGAATAAATTGAGTTTCAGTAGGAAAAGACAAAGTAGGCAATGCAAGTTCTAGTGGAAGGTTAACTTGAGAAAAATGCGGAAGTGGAAAAACTTCAAGTACCTATAGGGAAGCAGAGTAGGTCAGCGGGATGCGGGGAATGACAGAGAAGGAGGCTGGAGCAGAAGAATGTGAGGTGGCTGTAAGGAGTTTCTTCAAAAACCGGTTTGGTGTGCCTGGAACTAATTTGACAGAGGCCTCTATTTTCTAGGTCCCTCTGTCTCCACCTCCTTGTGTTTTCCCGCCTCTCCTTTCAAGTCTCCTTCTCTCAGCCCTCTGGTCTAATCTGTCCTCTCTGAGCTTCAGCCTCCAACTAAAGACCCCAAGAGATTTGTATGGCAGGAAAACATGTTTTATTGCTGCTGCGAAGATAAAATAAAAACCAGTCATATATCAAAGAGTTAAAAGAACAACATAAATTGATGATCTGAACATTTGGTTTCCAATGAATTGGCCATTTTGAAAATTGACCTCCTTCCATGGAATATAAAGTCAAAATTAAAGTGACTATTAAATTATCATCAAACCCAGGATGGGACTTCCCTGGTGGTCCAGTGGTTAAGACTCTGCGCTCCCAATGCAGGGGGCCCAGATTTGATCCCTGGTCAGGGAACTAGATCCCACACGAGAGATCCTACGTGCCACAACTAAGACCCGGTGCAGACAAACAAACAAATAAATAAATATTTTTTTTAAATCCTGGGACATCCTTGTGAGTGAAAGGGAGTGCTATCCATGATTACACTGGGATGAGGGGCATAACTGAAGACCACAGGACTGTCCATAGCAAACTGTGTAAGGCACTGAGCTTACAGATATGACTGACCGGGTTTGGGATGACACCCAGTCCCATGCCACCCTGTGAGCCTCGTGAATGTGGGTGCTCTTCTTTCCCTCCCATCAGGTTATAAACTTCTCAGGGCCAGGATTGTGTTCAGTCTCCACCTTTGATTCAAGCATAACAGCTCACCCAGTGCTCTATATATCATGGGTTCTCAATAAATGTATGTTGACTTCATGGGGCCGGCAAAAAACATGTGTAGATTCTGGGGTGCAGAGAAAGTCTATCAGGGAACCCAAGGGTAGAGACCCCATGAAGGCCCTTGGGGTCACTGGGGAAGTGTGGAATTTGTTTGTGGTGAGGGGTAGAGCACCAAGAAACTTGTTCCCCATTCCTGTGCCCTGGTTGCTCTGTGCCCCTCCCATGACCAGGTTTCCCCACACTGTCCCACTGGCCCTTCTTCTGGTCCTGTCCCCAAGCTCCCTGTTTGGATTTCTTTAATTATAAACTTGGGAGCTTCTGCTCCAGGGCTGGAGTTTGTGGGTCCCCTGGGACTTCACAGCTTTACCTTCTTCACTCAGGTTCAGTGTTAAGCACGTGCATGGGCAGCGGGAGACAGTTCTGCAGCCCAGGCTGGGAGGCAGCCCGTGGAAGGTGGACGGGAATCAGGGAGTGGGCTCAGATACACGGGTCCTGGCTCTGTCCCCATCTGCCCACCACCGTCTCCTTGACTAAGTTCACTTTCTCCACACCCCTTTTGCTGAGAGGAGGCTGTTGTCTGTCTGAGGCCCACTGTCTGAGCTAGAGAGTCACAGGGAGGCTGAGGGTGACGTGGACACCCACAGCTGGGCTGAGAGGTTGGTGGGAGCTGAGGAAGGAGTTCAGAGCTGGGGGGCTCCTCCCTGACCCCTCTGACCCAGTACGTGCAAACACATGGAAGGATGAAGAAATGATTTTAATGCTGGAATCTCCTCCACAGGGTATCTGCTGAATTGGTTTTCCTTCAGGGAACCCACTTGAAGGTGAGTGAGGGTCATTTCCTGTCACCCCCTTCTCTCCTCCTTGCTGCATCTATTACTAGTTGCTGGTCATTTCGCATTTATATTTAATTATCAGCATTTCTACTGTTGGTAGGAATGTAAATTGATAGAGCCACTATGGAGAACAGTGTGGAGGTTCCTTAAAAAACTAAAACTAGAACTACCATATGACCCAGCAATCCCACTACTGGGCATATACCCTGAGAAAACCATGATGCAAAAAGAGTCATGTACCACAATGTTCATTGCAGCTCTATTTACAATAGCCAGGACATGGAAGCAACCTAAGTGTCCATCGACAGATGAATGGATAAAGAAGATGTGTCACATATATACAATGGAATATTACTCTGTCATAAAAAGAAATGAAATTGAGTTATTTGTAGCGAGGTGGATGGACCTAGAGGCTGTCATGCAGAGTGAAGTAATCCAGAAAGAGAAAAATAAATACCATATGCTAACACATATATATGGAATCTAAAAAAAAAAAAAAAGTTCTGAAGAACCTAGGGGCAGGACAGGAATAAAGACACAGACATAGAGAATGGACTTGAGGACATGGGCAGGGGGAAGGGTAAGCTGGGGCGAAATGAGAGAATGGCATGGACATATTTACACTACCAAATGTAAAATAGATACTAGTGGGAAGCAGCCACATAGCACAGGGAGATCAGCTCGGTGCTTTGTGACCACCTAGAGGGGTGGGATAGGGAAGGTGGGAGGGAGATGCAAGATGGAGGAGATATGGGGATGTATGTATATGTATAGCTGATTCACTTTGTTATACAGCAGAAAGTAACACACCATTGTAAAGCAATTATACTCCAATAAAGATGTTAAAAAAATTATCAGCATTTCTTCTTCCTGTTGTTGTCTGCCTCTTTCAGCTTTTTTTTTTTTTTTTTTTTTGGAGTAGGTGGAGGGCACATACCTTTTAGTGTTATTTGTCTTTGTCTTTCCTTTCTTTCTTCTAGTCCTTTTCATTTGATCTATTTCTCTGTTTTTCTTCCTAAAGAAAGAAAATGTATCATTGACCTTTTTCTTTCCTCTTTCCCTCATTTTGGATTGGGGGCCATAGTGTTGGGTTCCTGGGTTGAAGAGTGGTTAACAGGAGGAAAAAGGATGAGTGGGGAGACATGGAGGTAAAGGGGCAGGAAGGAGAGGGCTGATATGTGACATAGAGTCAGCTTGTCCCCCAAAGTATATTTTAGATACAAGGTGGCTTCTTTATGGTGTCATTTCTCAGAAGAAAAATGCAGCCATTAACTAGTCAGCAGAAAGGAATGAAGTTAATGAGCAGGAAATGAATATGTGAGTTGCTAGAATAGTTTCTTGAGTTGTTTGCATACAATCAATCATCTGACAGTATTTACTGAGCACATAATACATGCCAGTCACTGCTCTAAGAGCCGGGGATCCTCCCATGAGAAAAAGTGGCATCGGGGGATATAGGTTCTAGTTGGAAAGCAGAAAACAAATTCATACGAATTAAATGTAGCATGCCCAATGGTGTTGAATGCTAAGAGAAACATAAGGCAGGGAATGAATGGGGAGGGAAGAGGGATTTCAACTCCAAATAGGTGTGAGGAAGCCCTGGCTGAGAAAGTTAGTTAGGAGGTGAGTGGACCAGGTGGAGCATATGTGGGAAGAGATTTCCATGAGTAGTCAAGAACAAGGACCAAGGCCTCCGAGGCTGGTGTGGGAGGAAACACAGGGTGCTGGTGAGACGAGAGTCATGGGAATACTGGGGAGAGCAGAAGGAAAGGAGGTCTGGGTGGTGATGGAAGTTCTGCTGATAAAAGCATTCCTTTATTCTGCTTCAAGAACCCATCTTCTTAGAGAGGTGGGTTCACTTTAGTGTTGTGTGCAAAGAGACTGGGATGGGGGCAAGGATGGAATGAATGATGAGGCAAATTCAGTTAGGGGCCACCATCAACCAGGGGAGCGGTGATGACAGTGTGGCCAGGTGAGATGGGCAAGATTGTGAAGTGGTCAGGGTTACATACATTTTGCAGGAAGAACCAGCAGGGATTTATGATGTTGGGATGTGTGAGGGAAGGAGAGGTTCAATGTGACCCATGTGTTGTACCCTTGGAAGCTGGACAGACCTGCCCTTAATTTACCTGGGAAGAAGGTTAGACCAGATGTTTCTCCAGAGGAGACCAAGGACTCTATTTGGTAGCATAAGCCCATTGCACATCCAAGTGGAGGTGATGAGTATAAGAATTAGAATTCAGGGCTTCCCTGGTGGCACAGTGGTTGGGAGTCCGCCTGCCGATGCAGGGGACATGGGTTCGTGCCCTGGTCCGGGAAGATCCCACATGCCGCGGAGCGTCTGGGCCCATGAGCCATGGCCGCTGAGCCTGCGCGTCTCTAGCCTGTGCTCCGCAACGGGAGAGGCCACAACAGTGAGAGGCCCACGTACCACAAAAAAAAAAAAAAAAAAAAATTAGAATTCAAAGGAGTTTAAATGTCATTAATCAACTCTATGATATTGTAGTATAAGGTGGTAGGGGGTTGTGGGGGGGAGAAGAGGACGTGTAGAGTGCATGTCTTTGAAGGTGCATGTAGCTGAATGATTCTGCACACAGTACGTCCTTAGCACAAGAGGAGGAATTTCTGGTGTGAGGTCTATGGGACCTGGTTGGTTCAGTTGATTGGTTTAGTCTGGGGCTAATATGGCCAAGATGGTATTTGAAGGCTGTAGGAACAGTGATTTGCTCCTGTAGGACCTCCCCACTAGCTTCAACATCACACCTTTGTGTTGTTGTTGGCAAAGACACCTGCGCATGTCTTTTTTGGGCATGAGTCAGGATGTGCTCCATTCTGTAAGATCTCAGCTCACAGAGCCTGCCTCCCTGGTGGTGGATCTGGGCAGGCCTATCCTAGTTTTTGAAATTACTCTGTTTCTTCACACAAAGAGTGTGTTCTGTGGGGTTGATTTGTTTTCTCTTTGCAAGGAGGTAAGGTAGACATGAATACACCCCAAACAAATGTCACCTGGATGCCACTATCATCCATTTGCAGAGAAGTCCTGTTTTTTTTTTAAACACCTCAATATTGTTCTTACTATATCACTCACTATCCCTCAGAGGAAGAAATATAACAGTGAACTAGTATATTGAGGTCAAGAACAAGGGCTCCATCAATTAAAGGGGGAGTCTCTCTACTTTGAGAAAATGGAAGCGGCAGCCATGTATTACTTCATCATGATTATTTTATTCAATCCACACTTACGTACTGAAGGTTATACTATGAACTAGGCCACCTTTCTAGGGGCTGCCAATGTCACGGTGAATAATAAATGGTGCTCTTATTCCAGTGGGATGAGGCAGACCATAAAAGTTTAAAAATGTAAGCATGTGTGTGTGAAATGGTATAAGTGCTGTGGAGAAACCAAGAGCAGGGGAGGGCTTGAAGATGCAAGATGTTTATAACTTCAGTGACTTTCAGAGAAGCCATCTCTAAAGAGCTTGGCATTTGAATAAATATCTGAAGCAGATGAGAGACAGAAATCTGAGGAAAGAGCATTCCAAAGAGAAGAAAATGCAAAGATCCAAAGGTGGGTGTCTGTCCAATTTGTCCAAGGAAATTCAAGGAAGCGGTGAGCGAAGGGGACACAGTAGGAGATGAGGTCAGAGGTATCGGTGTATACGAGTGTGTGTGTGTGTGTGTGTGTGTGTCTGTGTCTGTGTGGGTGTATCATGTAGGGCCTTGTGTGCCACTGCAAGGATTTGGGCTTTATTTGGAATAATTTGGGGAGCCACTGAGTTACTTTCAGCAAGAGAATTACATCATATGACTTACATTTTAAGCAGACTCATTTGAATAGTTATGAGAACAGACTCAAGGGATTCAAGGATAGATGTCAAGAGACTGGATAGAAGCCTACAATAGTCCATCTGAGAGAAGATGGTGGCTTGGACCAGGGCAGTTGCAGTGGGCATAAGCATTCATTGGATTCTGAGGTATTCTGAATGTATAGCCAAGAGGCTTTACTGATGGTTTGGATCTAGGGAATAAAAGACATAGAGGAATTAAAAAATGATTTCAAGGTATTTGGCCTAAGCAAAATAAAGAACATCTCAAGTCTCCATTACCTTCCTTTATTGTAACATATATGAATTATCTCTTGGGGATGAAATGGTCCAAGTCCTGCTAGAGATAGTTTACTGAGTCCATTTAATCCCAGCTAAAAAGAGTCAGTGCCATATGGGAAAGCCAATGTTTTGCCTATTGAAGGATTGTCCAACAGTCCTGTGACACATAAAATAATTCAGTTTCTATTCTTCTTGGTATGAATATGTACAAATGTAGATAAATGGTTCAATTCTATGAGCTAGCAAAGATCCTATCATCTGTGTCATGGGAAAAATGAAAGAATATACTCTTGTGTGTCCCTAGGCATATATTGTTGTGCTCTAATAAATTACAAAAGATACAGAAGACTGAAGAATAATAATCCAGAGATAAATAAAGACATGTCACTCAATCTTAGAATTTCTCTGTCCATGTTCTCAGGTGACTGGGAACAACTGATCCATGAGATCTATAGATGGCTTCATCCTCTTGGGAATCTTTTCTCATAGCCACACTGATCTTGCCCTGTTCTCTGTGGTTATGGTGGTCTCCACAGTTGCCCTCTGTGGCAATGCCCTCCTCATCTTCCTCATCTACATTGATCCTCGTACACCCATGTACTTCTTCCTCAGTCACCTCTCCCTCATGGACCTCATGTTGGTCTGTGCCACTGTGCCCAAGATGGTAGCCAACTTCTCTCTGGCTGAAAATCCATCTCCTTTGTGTGTTGTGGCATACAAATTGTTTTTTTCATCTCTCTTGTGGGATCTGAAGGGCTCTTGCCGGGACTCATGGCTTATGACTGCTATGTGGCCGTTAGCCACCCACTTCACTATCCCATCCTCATGAGTCAGAGGGTCTGTCTCCAGACTGCTGGGAGTTCATGGACTTTGGGGATAATAGATGGAATGATGCAGATGGCAGGAGCCACGAGCTTACCCTACTGTGGCTCAAGGAATGTGGACTACTTCTTCTGTGAGGTGCCAGCTTTATTGAAACTGGCCTGTGCAGACACATCCATTTTTGATACCCTGTTTTTTTGTTGTTTATTTGTTTTTTGCGGTACGCGGGCCTCTCACTGTTGTGGCCTCTCCGGTTGCGGAGCTCAGGCTCCGGACGCGCAGGCTCAGCGGCCATGGCTCACGGACCCAGCCGCTCCGCGGCATGTGGGATCTTCCCGGACCGGGGCACGAACCCGTGTCCCCTGCATCGGCAGGCGGACTCTCAATCACTGCGCCACCAGGAAAGCCCTGATACTGTTTTTTGCTTGCTATGTATTCATGCTGCTCCTGCCCTTCTCCGTCATCGTGGCCTCTTATGCTCACCTCCGGGGATCTGCGCTCCCCATGCACACTGCTCAGGCCCATAAAAAGGCTCTGGCCACCTGTTCTTCCCACCTGACAGCTGTGTCCCTCTTCTATGGGGCAGCCATGTTTATCTATCTGAGACCCAGGCGCTACCAGGCCCCAAGCCATGACAATGTGGTCTCTTATCTTCTACACAGTCCTTACTCCTATGCTCAACCCTCTCATTTATAGTTTGAGGAACCGGGAGGTGATGGGGGCCCTAAAGAAGGGGCTGGGGCTTCACTGGTGGCGCAGTGGTTGAGAGTCCGCCTGCCGATGCAGGGAAAACGGGTTCGTGCCCCGGTCCGGGAAGATCTCACATGCCGCGGAGCGGCTGGGCCCGTAGCCATGGCCGCTGAGCCTGCGCGTCCGGAGCCTGTGCTCCGCAACGGGAGAGGCCACAACAGTAAGAGGCCCGCGTACCATAAAAAAAAAAAAAAGAAAGAAAAAATAGAAGGGGCTGGATCGTTGCAGGATTGGCAGTGGGCACTGACGGCCAGGGCATCTGCTACCTGGTGCTGCCACCTCCTGGTTGCATAATGCTGCAAAGTCATTCACCCTTTGGGAGTGTCTATTTCCTCATCAATAAATGAGAATCATGACACCTGCCTTACCTCACAGGGATTCTGTAGGGATCACTGCATGTAAATCTAAAGCCCCACGACGAAGCAATGCATTGTCGTTATTGTCATTATTGATCATTTATGAAGTCCTTGAAGTAAATTCACTCTATTTCTTAATTCTTCTTGGTTATAACTGTGTTTTGTTGAACGCTTACTATGTGCTGGGCACTGTCCTTTTTCCTTTATGTGTCATCTATATTATTAAATTGATGATTTTACCTAATAAATATGGATATTTTAAAAAACTTTCTAGATGGCAGAAATTGAGTCTCTATAATTCTTTCTTGGGTGGTCCCTAGTCTTCTCCCATGAGAGGCTTTATAAAACTTCCTTTAAGAGATATAAATATACCCTTAACTGCTTAGAAATTATTTGTGTATTTTCAATACCTGGCTCTGTGCCTTATAGACAACAGTTGCTTAATAAAACTTCATTGAATAAATGCAAGAAGAGGCATCTAATGGGATAATATATATGAAAACATTTTTTAAAGCGCTATTCACATACCAAATTTGCTGTGGCAACTGTGATTATTTCTGTACTTCAAGTTCTGCAAAAGTAAAACTATACGTTTTGGAAGTTGAATATTAGAACAGAAATAAAGACAGAAATTGAGCCATTATTTTATATCTTACATATCAGACAGGGTCCAGCCAGGAATAAAACCATATCCATTATTTTAGCAGAAAAAAATGTAGTGTAAAGAGTTGTTAACCAGATATTTGAGATCTGAAATGACAAAACAAGAACACTAAGGATTAAAGAGGAAAAAACAACCTGCAGAAAGAAGCTGCTATTTCTAGCCCTGGGGATGTAAAGGGAGAGGTTAGAGTCATTAAAACCCAAAGTCTTAGAGTCCAGATGTCTGAGGAGTGAGCACTGACCAGCTGGTATTCATATCTCAGAAGGTACCTATGGAGGTGTCTCCCATATAGGTGACATAGAGAAGCCTGCTCGGCCCTGACTGATGATGGTTCCTCCAGAGCCTAGAGGAAAAAGAGGGGATTGCAGAGCTCGGTCCTAGCCTTCTGACAAGTGGGGGCTATGCAGTTGGTTCTGACACCCCGGAAGTTCACAGGAGAGTCTCTATCCCCAGACTGCCCAGGAATAGGGGTTGGTCAGCTAGTGCTTGCGCCTCTGAAGGACAGGATGAGACTGGTTCTGTGAGTGTGAAAATAAACTGCAAAGTCAAACCAACTGCCAGGATGAAGAGACATTGCTGGGTTGGTTGGACAGAAGAAAACAGGAAATCATGAAAGAGTTTTCTATCTCTTCCCCTGGCTTACGGTCTCCTTCTAGTGGCCCTGTTGGCAGATCCTAATGTGAACCTTGAAGACAAAGCAGCCCTAGAATAAAAAATTGGAGTGTAGAAATGTGAATTTTTTTTTGCGGTACGCGGGCCTCTCACCGTTGTGGCCTCTCCTGTTGCGGAGCACAGGCTCCGGATGCGCAGGCTCAGCGGCCATGGCTCTCAGGCCCAGCCGCTCCGCGGCATGTGGGATCTTCCCGGACCAGGGCATGAACCCGTGTCCCCTGAATCGGCAGGCGGACTCTCAACCACTGCGCCACCAGGGAAGCCCTAGAAATGTGAATTTTGAGCTGAGGCAATAGTTTAAGAACTGGCACAGTTCACCCCTTTGGCTACTCAGCAATCCGGATCATTTTACCCATATTTGAACTTTTGTTAAATAGCAACAACAGCATAACAATGTGTAACTATTCTTCATATACATGTTATCCTTCATTAGTTATAGTATCCATCTATGGGCAATGTCAGTTATAGCTCATATTCAGTCACAATCTCTGCATATTGGCTATCAACAGCAATCAGTATACAAATAGTAAGAGGAAGGAGCAGAGAGAGAGATAAGAACAAACTAGCTCACATACATGTGCACACACACACACACACACACCCCAACAGGCTAATTGATCATGAAGCCATAATTGATATTTATAACTTTCTTCTTCCATTTTCCATTCCTTATTTCCTTTGCTCTCAACTAGAACCTCATGCCTTTGGGATAATTTATCTGGTTGTGTACTCTATGTCTTCATTCCAAAAAGGTCTGAATCCTCAGTGGTACTACCTGTATTTTTGGTGGCTGTATTTTTCCATTATCTTTTACTATTGGACATGGAAGTACTGAAAGATGCCCCAGAGAATCCCCTGTCTCAGGATTGTCCTCTATAACCCTTGTAATTGAGATCAATCAACCCACCCCACTCTAGTGGAGCTGCTGTCTTATTTACCTATTAGCTCACTGGCATGAGAAGTCTAAAATAACCAGGTAAAATTTCAATTTCTGATTGGATGGGACCATTGTTGTTCAGTTATGGGAGAAATAACCCCATATATTGATTACTGAATCAAAGCACATATTGCATTATATGAGATAGAACTCCATATTTTCAGGGTCTTATTTCTGAAATGACACTGTAAATGAGTTGGTACCATAACTGAGGCCAACTGCTTCTGAGTGATGACACATATACAAGACCAGTCAGTTCTATGGACACAAGTTCATTGCTGCCATTCTTTTGCTATGAAATAATTTCCCGATCAGAAGCAATGCTGAGCAAGGTACTTTGATTATATCTGAGGCATTCTGTTAGTACATAGGCGGTAACAGCCACTGCAGTTAAAGTTACCATCTGATTAACTTTACAACAATCTATAGTAATTTTCTAAGGTCCATTCACCTTCTGTAAAGGCCAAAAAAAGATGTGCACATTTCAAGTTTATGGTAGCATTAATACATGCAGGTCTCCTAGAGATACAGTATTAATTTTTGTTTACTGTCTGGTAGGAAATAGAAGTTCCTGAGCTTTCACTCGTTCTTTCTGCCATAATAAAACTCCCGCTAGGAGTTTCAGAGAGCCAGTATGGGTTTCCTGCTAGTTTCTGGGTAGGACTATTCAAAATATACATTAAGGATCTGGGAAATAGCTACGCGACAGGTTTACGGACCTACTTGGACCACTGTGATTTGAACTTGGGCCAAAACACCACTTACCACCTCATCATCATAAACCCCCACTTTGGTAGACTGCAGTGGAGTTTGGCGTCACAAGAAATTAGTATCAATTTAGAGCTACTATCTAGAGGAAACTAAGACCATCTGTATTCACATGACTTAATTATCAAGATTCAAAATGAAAGTCCTTATATCAATAAGACTTTTCTATATATTCCAGGAAATTCTTGCCCAGGATGATAAGGCTGTAAGTCGGAATATAACTTCATTGTTAGCTTTATCTGAACAATAAACTGTTCAATCAGTCCTCTTTTCTGGATGATGGATGACTCAGCTGGCCAAACTCAGCTTCTTACCAAATGATTGTTTTCTCACCAAGACTCCTCCCCAACTCATGCTCGTGGTGACCATCAATCCTGTTATATTATGGATTTTGACCAGTTCCAGTCAGATGCCTGCATTGTTAGAGCCACTTCAAACTACTCAAATCCAGTTCCTAAAACTATACACATGAAACATTGATCTTCCCTTGTGAAACTAAGATTCTGTCAAGATGGTGTTTACCTTTTCTAATTAAGTAATAATATTGGCCTTGTTTGATCTGCAGGTTATTCGGGTGTTATTTTGGGGGTAAGTCAACAGACAACACTTTTAATTCCTAAAATGTTTGAATATATCTGTTTTCCCCATGCATGGTCACTCTAGTAATTGGCAACACATCCTTTTGGGTGAATATTTTTTTCCATCCCTTCACTTTCAGTCTGTATGTGTCCCTAGGTCCCTAGGTCTCTTGTTGACAGCATACATATGGGTCTTGTTTTTGTATCCATTCAGCCAGTCTGTGTCTTTTGGTTGGAGCATTTAAACCATTTACATTCAAGGTCATTATCCGTATGTTTGTTCCTATTACCATTTTCTTAATTGATTTAGATTTGTTCTTTTACTTCTTTTTCTTTTCTTGTGTTTCCTGCCTAGAGAAGTTCCTTTAGCATTTGCTATAAAGCTGGTTTGGTGGTGCTGAATTCTTGGCTTTTGCTTGCCTGTGAAGCTTTGATTTCTCTGTCAAATCTGAATGAGATCCTTGCTGGGTAGAGTAATCTTGGTTGGAGGTTTTTCCCTTTCATCACTTTAAATATGTCCTGACTTTCTCTTCTGGCCTGCAAAGTTTCTGTAGAAAAATCAGCTGATACCCTTATGGGGCTTCCCTTGTTTGTTATTTATTGCTTTTCCCTCGCTCCTTTTAGTATTTTTTCTTTGAATTTAATTTTTGTTAGTTTGATTTTTATGTGTCTTGGTGTGTTTCTCCTAGGGTTATCCTGTATTGGACTCTCTGCATTTCCTGGACTGGGTTGACCATTTCCTTTCCCATGCTGGGAAACTTTATAATCTCTTCAAATATTTTCTCAGACCCTTGCTCTTTCTCTTCCTCTTCTGGGACCCCTATAATTTGAATGCTGGTGCATTTAGTGTTGTCCCAGAGGTCTCTGAGACTATCCTGGATTCTTTTCATTCTTTTCTCTTTATTCTGCTCTCAGCACTTATTTTCACCATTCTATCCTCTAGCTCACGTATTCACTCTTCTGCCTCAGTTATTCTACTATTGATCCCTTCTAGCGTATTTTTCATTTCAGTTTTTGTGTTGTTCATCAATGGTTTGTTTGTCCTTTAGTTCTTCTAGGTCTTTGTGAAAGATTTCTTGTATTTTCTCAATCTGTGCCTCCATTCAATTTCTGGGATTTTGGATCATCTTTACTATCGTTACTCTGAATTCTTTTTCAGGTAGGTTGCCTATTTCCTCTTTGTTTATTTGATCTTGTAGGTTTTTACCTTGCTCCCTCGTCTGTAACATATTTTTGTCATTTCATTTTTTTTTTGATGGGTGAGGCTGTCTTACTGGTTGTTTGGGCTGAGGCACCCAGCAGTGGAGTTTGCAGGCAGTTAGGTAGAGCTGGGTCTTGATGCCGAGATTAGGACCTCTGGGAGACCTGACTCTGATTAATATTCCCTAGAGTCTGAGGTTCTCAGTTAGTCCAGTGGTTTCGACTTGGTGCTCCCACCATAGGATCCCAGACCCGACCCCCAGCCTGGGAACAAAGATCCCACAAGCTGTGCGGCATGGCAAAAGAAAAGAAAAGAAAAAGGGCAGTAAAATAACAAAGAATAAAAAATAAAATAAAATTCGATAAATAAATAATATATTAGGAAAAATAAAAATATAACTGAAACAACTACAAGTTAGAACCTCAACAGAAAAAAGAAAATAAAAGGGGGGGGGAACAAGCCAAAAGAATAACAAAGTATAATGAATAAAATAAAATTAGAAATATAAAAAATTTATTAGAAAAAATAAAAATATAAATGAATTAACAGTAACAAGATAAAACAGAACCACAACCTAAAAAACAAACAAACAAATAAAAAGGCTGGAAAAGGCCTTGGCTGTGGGGGACAGAGCTTAGGCAGGGGTCAGGGCCTATGCTAAGAACCTGTGAGACCAGAATAGGCCTCGGGGGCAGGGTCTAGGCAGGGCGAGCTTTAGGTATGGGGTGAGGCCTAGGCTCAGGACCCATGCAGCTGGGAAAGGCAGCACAGCCAAGGGGGGCCTTGGAGTGTGGAATTCGGAGGTGAGGCCCTGGGTGTGGGGGGGTGGATTTTAGGCCCAGCACAATTGAAGGGGTTCTCAGAGGCTGGATGATTAAGCCTGGGACCTCAGCAGGCTCCATGGGGCCCAAGTGGGCAGGGGAAATGCTGGCCGCCCTCCTTTCCATTCCTCCACTCTCCCGAGCGTCTCACCCATCCCTGTTGCTCCTGTAACCTTGGGTGGACCCCTCCAAGTGTGGGAACCCCTCCTCTCCCCCGGCTGTCCCTCAAGGGTGCTGATCCCGACCAGCCATCCTTTACTTTTCCTCCCCTCTCCCTCCCACTCCCACAGGACCCATGTGGCTGGAGGGAGCTTTGGTGGGCACAGGATAAGGCCCAGGAACTCAGCAGGCTCTCCGGGGCCCAAGTGGGCAGGGGAAATGCTGGCCATGTTCCCTTCTGATCTTCCACCCTCCCAAGGGTCTCCTCTCCAGGCGTTGGAACCCCACCCCTCCCCCAGCCGCCCTCAGGGGGGCCAGTCTCATCCCACCTCCACTTCTCCTCACCCTCCTTCACCCCCACGTCCTACCTGGTCACTCGGGGGTTCCTCCTGTCCACTTAGGTGTCCGTGGTCCCCCACCAGTGCCTGGTAGATGCCCTAGTTGCACAGAGATGCAAACTCCACGTCCCCTTAGGTCACCATCTTGACTCCTCCCCCCTCTGCTTCTCAATAGCTCTTATTATTTTTTAAACCTCTGTCTATACAATTTTATTAACTGAAGTATTTACTCCATTTATATTTATTGTAGTTATTGCTGTGGATGGATTTAAATCTACCATTTTGCTCCTTGTTTTCCACTTGTACTTCCTTTAAGAAAATTACTTCTGTTGACATTCTATTGGATTAATCAAAATTGGTGTTCCATTTTATCCCCTCAATTACCTTTTAGGTATACCACTTTCTCTGGTTTTTTTTAGTGGCTGTTTTAATATTTACACTATGCGTCTTCTACTTCTTACAGTTTACAGTTTGATTTAATGTTGTATCAATCCAGGTATAATATAGAAAATTTACAATATTTTACATCCATTTATGGTTTTTCTGGCTATTGTGTTATTGTCATATGCTTATTTCCACATATGTTTAAATCCCCAATGCACTTTTAATATTTTTTTCTAGACAGGAAGTGATTAACCCATTTGAGGAAATATTATCTGTTATATTTATTTACATATTCTATTTTGCTGCTTTTCATTCCTTGTGCTTTGATCTTCTATCATTTCCCCTTAGTCTGAAATAATTCCTTTAAAAAATCTTGTTTGAGTATGCTGGAAATTCTCTTGCTTTGGCTTGTCTAAAAATATTCTTATTTTGCCTTCATTTAAAAAATTTTTTATTTTATTTTTTTGGCTGCACAGCGCAAGCATGTGGGATCTTAGTTCCCCAACCAGAGATCAAACCTGTGCCCCCTGCAGTGGACATGCAGAGATTTAACCACTGGACTGACAAGGAAGCCCCTTGCCTTCATTCTTTTTTTTTTTTAATTTATTTATTTATGGCTGTGTTGGGTCTTCGTTTCTGTGTGAGGGCTTTCTCCTGTTGTGGCAAGCGGGGGCCACTCTTCATCGCGGTGCGTGGGCCTCTCACTATCGCGGCCTCTCTTGTTGCAGAGCACAGGCTCCAGACGCGCAGGCTCAGTAGTTGTGGCTCACAGGCCTAGTTGCTCCGCGGCATGTGGGATCTTCCCAGACCAGGGCTCGAACCCGTGTCCCCTGCATTGGCAGGCAGATTCTCAACCACTGCGCCACCAGGGAAGCCCTTGCCTTCATTCTTAAACAGTATTTTGCTGGTTTTAAAATTGTAGATTGACAGTTTTTTTCTTTCAGCACTTTAAATATGTCTTTCCATTTGTTTCTTGTCTCCAGTTTCCAATGAGTTCACCTATATATTTAATGGAGATTCTTAATTATGTTGTGTCCTGTTTTCTTTGGTTAATTTTAAGGCTTTTTCACTACTATATGTTTTCAGTAGCTTGATAATAATGTGCTGAAGTCTGGGTTTCTTTTTAATCATTTGAATTAAATGATAATTAGATCTACACACTGGGGTCATATATAATTATGGAAAATTTTAGGCCAGTACCATGTCAAGTATTTTGGAGAAATATTTCTCTTTTCTCTTTTTTGGACACCTTGACACACTTGTTAGATTATTTGATATTTTCCAATAGGTTTCTGATGCTGTTTTCATTTCCATTCTGTTCTCTTTCTGTGTTTAGCTTGAGGACTTTCTACTGGCTAGCCTTATAGCTCAGGGGTCAGGAAACTATGACCCATGGGCCAAATATGGTCACTGGTTATTTTTAAAAATAAAGTCTTATTGGAACAAAGCTACAATCATTTACACATTGTCTAAGGCCGCTTTTATGTAAAAACAGCAGAGTTCAGTAGCAGTGACAGAGATCATAGGGCTTGCGAAGCCTAAAAAATTTGCTATCTGGTCCCTTAGAAACTTGCCAATCTCTGTTCTGGCTCACGATTTTTTTACCTTCTACTATGTCCAAGATGCTCTTAATCTCATCCAATGATTTCTTCATTATAGCTTGTGTTTTTCAGGTCTAGAATTTCACTATTGTTCTTTCAAAACTTCCATTGCTCTGCAGAAAATCTCTCTTGTCACTCAATCTCATGTTCATCCTGTACCTCATTTAAGCTACTTGCACTGGTCATTTAAAAATCCTTTCTTCTAATTCTAAACCTGGGCCACCTAGGGGTCTGCCTGTATTGATGGTGTTTTCTCTTGGCAGGTAACAATTTTTTTTCTTGCCTTTTTGAAAATTTTATAATTTTTGATTTTATGTCACACATTTTGAATAACCAACACTGGAGACTGAAAGAGATCATTTATTTGTTTTATTTTCCCAGAAATGTATGAGGTGCTGATCATTTTGAGCTCACCATTAGAAGAGCTGAGTTGGGGCTGAGGCAGTTTCAATTCTCCTTTGGTTTAAAATGTGATTACTGCCTTTCACTACAACCTTTGAATTCTTTTAGTGTCACACCCACTAAGGATTGTATTTATTTGACCACATCAGGATTTGAGCTGGGAGACGGTTGAATTCCACTTATAATAGTGTCAGTTCACTTCTGCATTCACCTCTAGCAAGACACTGGCTAACCCATGACTGAGAGCGCCCTGTTTTCCAGCTCCATCCCTTCTGCTAATTAGCAGAAGTTCTCTGGTGGGAATAACTGTTAATCAAGAGAGTTATATTTACATTTAGGACCCTTCCAGACTTCAATCTCATGGCAGTCCACATCTGGTTTCTCCTGGGTTTAATGGAAACATGAAAGGTGGGAGAACTTTTGCAAGGGTCACATTTTTCCCCTCATCTGGATGAACTCCCTTCTCCATAGTATGAAAAAGAAATGTATAATAAATATGAGAGTAGCATTGTTTCTAGCCAATGACTATGAGGTTTTTGAGCATCAACCCAACTGGATATATGCCTGTTACCTACCTGGTGCTTCACTTATCTCATCTTATATACCCACCACAAATACCCTGTGCTATACGGGTTGTTACTCCAGATGAGGTAATTTTGACCCAGATATGTGAATGATGCTTTTCTGGGATGACTGCTGTCAAGAGAAGAGGGAAGGCAGCAGAGGATGGAAGTCTGTCATTGGTTGAGTACCTTTTGCTTGCCATGCATTTCACAGATACCAATTCACTTAACTTTCCTAACGGCTTTGTAAAATCTTTATCCCTATTTAACAGACAAGGAAAAGTGAGGTTCACAGAGGTTGGGCAACTTGCTCAAGGTTGCTGACTGAGAACTGGTAACTCATGATTTGCAGTAATTCTCCAAACCCTTGCCTATACCTGTGAAACAGGTCCATCTGTTTCTGGACTCGAGGACCACTTTGATTTGCAGTATTTATTGAGTCATCTATTCCTCAATTTTCAGAATAAGGAAGGAGAAATGTCCAATTATCTACAACTTTTTTTTAAACATCTTTATTGGAGTATAATTGCTTTACAATGGTGTGTTACTTTCTGCTGTATAACAAAGTGAATCAGCTATACATATACATACATCCCCATATCTCCTCCCTCTTGCGTCTCCCTCCCACCCTCCCTATCCCACCCTTCCAGATGGTCACAAAGCACCGAGCTGATCTCCCTGTGCTATGCGGCTGCTTCCCACTAGCTATCTATTTTACATTTGGTAGTGTCTATATGTCCATGCCACTCTCTCACTTCGTCTACTGCTTGTTTTTAAAAACACCTTGTATAATTTTGTGGATCTCCTCCGGCCAGCTACTGTGGTGAGGACTCTGAATTTTCCCTGGAGGCTTGAGAGTAAGAATGAGAGAATTACTCTCCTTTGAAGATTTGGGTTTCCATAGGTATTGATTTTGCATCAGGTAAGTGAGTCTCTTTTCAGGGTCGTCTGTGAGTGGAAACAAGAATGGGGGCCACCTTCATGTCTTGGAACTAATATATTAAGGAAGAAGGTCCTCAGTCCCCAAGAACGGCTGACATTTCCATGTCTCTTCTCTATTTCCCTGGTGACAACAAATACCTACAGAATTGTGACACTTAATGTCAAGCTTACTAGTTTAAAAACTTGTAAAAACAATATAAAAATCTCTCCTTCCCCCACTCTTGATTTTCCCCCTTTCCCCTTCCCATGTACATATACATACTATGTGCTCACAACCTGTCCACACCAAGCCTGGGGGAAGTTAAGAACCTCTTGAGTCCTTCAAATGCTGATGTCTTGCCCTGACTGGAGACAATGGGGTTCAGGCCTGGGAAATGGGGAAAAGAAAAATGGGGGTGAATGGTGAACCTGAACTCTTAGGACTTCTTCTGTCCTGCTCATCCATTCTGGCTGCCAAGACATAGTTGACATCAGACAAGGAAGATTAAGGAGCTTCCCATGGTACTTGACACTGGAAGCCACGTGATACATTCATCTCCATCCCAAAGACCATAAATAAGTACCTAAACCTCTAAGCCTGTAGGACTACCACCCTTTGGTGAAGTTGCAGCCTCACTCCAGAGGAGGAAGTTCCCAGACTCGTGCATGCTGGTTGGAGCTCCGTGCCCACGGAGACATGGAGCCTGTTTCGGCAGGAAGGCGCCTCCTGCTGGAGAACTGCCCGCCCCAGCCCGGGCTTTGGCACTGGAGATGCTGATCCAGCATTTTAGGGATGCTTGCAGCCTCAACAAAAGGCACGCTGCCCATACGCGCTGTCTGTCTCAAGGGTGCGCTGGAGCTCTAGTCCCTGGACCGGGTTGGAGCCCAAGATGGCATCTACCCATCTGCAGCCTACCCTAGTGCTCTTCAAGGTACTGATGGAGATGCAGGGTACGGCTGGCCCTTGCCCCAGGGAGACTGGAGCCTGCCAGCAATGGGAAGGAGAGCAAGGCTGAGGCTGCACAGCCTCAGGCCCTGGGGATGGAATTTAGGCTAATGTTAACTTGTTTGTCAGAAGAATAACAAGTTGAAAGGAGCTGAGTTGCTATTTTTATCCTATTCTTACTTCCAATATGCATTGGGTGAGTTTCTGAGCGTAGCCAAACCTTACAAGTTGCTCCACTTTGATCCATCAGGTCTCAGTACAAGACCAAATGGTTTAATTCACACAATTTAATAGAACCTTGGTGATTTGGTGTCTGCTTGCTGATGACCAAAAAACAAAGTCAAGAGAAAAAAAGGAATAAGGTCAGGTTTTTAACCTCGCGTATTATTTCCAACATTTCAGGTGTATCTAGGATCCAAAAAAGTTTAACAATGAAACTGTGTAAGAAAAACAAAGGGAGGGTGGCCCACCGCTTTTTGGGTAAACAATATTAGACTTACAAAAAATTTGCAGGAATAATAGAAAGAACTGTACAGGAATACTCCATAAGCGATGTTGTGTCTTTCTCAGAGAATCACATTCTGAGCACCTGATCTTTTGCCCCTTTACTGTTGATGTTAACTTTGACCAGTTGTTCTTTGCTTACTCTTTCCTCAGTAATTAGTAAGTGGTTATGTAGAGATTCTTTAAGTTTATGTTTTTCCTTAAGCCCTCCCTTGTTCAACCCTTTAGCATCCATTGATGCATTCCTGAGTCATTTTACTATGGTGCTTGCAAAATGGTTAATTTTCTAAGCCCATTTTTTCCCTATATTTATGAGTCAGTATTCTACAGTAAGGAAGAGCTTTCCCTTCTTCCCCATTTACTTACTTGCCTATCTGCTATTTGTCTTCGAGGATAGGAGAATATGTCACCCAAAAGAATTCCACTGTGCTATCTTGATTGTTTTGAGCTAAAGGCACTTGAAACACAGTGAATGCAGGGAGAGGCTTTCTCTGAACTCCCCCTTATGTGTCTATAAACATATCCTCCCAAAGGAATGTGGTTGTCAAAACTCCCCTCCCCAGGAGTTTCATCCCACAGGGAAAATTGACTCTTATCATGGGAGAAGAGATACGAAGTGACACCCACATCCAGATGAACTTTGTCAGAAACTATCATATTTCCCATCTATTCTTCTAAGGCCCATCTATCTTTGCTAAAAACCACCTACTCTTCCTTAAGTGGCCTGTATCTCCACTCCTCTTTTGAAATTAAGATGGTATTTAAGCCTGAATTCTAAGTCATCTCAGAGTTTTTCACCTTCTCCAGTTATCTCACATGTATACATGAGGTATACATATTAATACACTTCTGTTTGTTTTTCTCTTGTTAATCCGTCTTTCATTACAGGAGTCAGCTAAGGACTCAGATGATGACAATGCCTGCCATTGAGTCCCTGCCAAAATGCAAGTGACGATGGTTGATTCCCTTGCTGTATGAAGCTCTAAATAAATAGTTTTTACTTTTCTCATTTAGCTGGTCTTCATTTCTATCCACAGTGCTCAACAATTATTTGTTGAATGAACAATGAAAAAACAATAATTGAGTAGAAAAATGACAGGACTTCAATTGAGTACAAGATTTGCAGAAGAACTGACTAGGCTCCACTTCTTGTCATTCACGATTCAGTTCCCAGAGAGTAGCTAGATATTCACTGTGACACTCAGTGGTGATCACATCTCTCCCAGCCCCCATGGGTGAGGTGAGGGTGGAGAGCCCTGAGAGAAGTATAAGTGGATGTGTGAAGGGATGTTTCATGGACGCCTCTTTCCTTTGTTTAGAAGGGAGTCTGGGGTATTTTTCAAAGCCAGGGCTATGGGGAATGAACTTTGTCCTGAAGCCACTTCATTAAGTTTGGCTTGCTCGTTGGGATGGAGCGTCTGTCTGTTCTCTGGGGTCATTATGAGCTGAGTTAGGTCTCCCAGGATATTTATTCTACAACTAGAGGTGTAAACCTGGGACATGAGCTCATCGATTTATGAAGAAGCTGAAGAATGCCTTAGATGGTTAATTCTATAAATTTTTATTTGGAGCCATGGAGTTGGAGGACAGTCTATGTGTAAGAGCCTTACTCAGGCCAACATTGCTCATGCATTGCTCTGAGGACTAGATCTTTGCGTATTTTCCGCGTCTGACCCATCTCTGCTGAGCTCCACAGGGTGGAGTGGAAGGTGAACTGTGGAGACCTGAATGGGAGTGGTAGGTGCTGAAGCGGGTGAGGGAAGACCTGCCAGATGACGGACTAAAGGTGACCAGAAGGGGAAGAAGTGGATCTGACTTCAAGTTTCAGCCTAGGGAGTGTCCAGCTGGATACAGACATATCTCCTTGTTGCCAAAAGTTGTCAGTATCAGAGACCAAGAAGATGGTAATCTTACTTGGGCAAAATTGTTATCATTGTTTATTTGATCTCCAGTCTCAAGACTCAGTTCCAAAGTAGGCAGACAGACCTGTTGGGTCACTGCCACACGTGTGCCCTCATTACTCTGGTGCCCTGTGGCCGTGCTTCATTCCTGCCTGTGCTGATCTTGGAATCTACCTCCCTGAGTTATTTTCTGTCTCCCTTTGCTGGCATGTCTCTGTAACTTGCTACGTCCTAGGATTTCCCTGTCTGCTGCCATGATATTCTGACTCTAGTGCTAAGATGAAAATGGCATTGTGCATGCACATTGTCCTAATCCAGTGTGTGAACCTATATCCCATCAGAATCACCTTGGGAGCTTTTAAAAAATCATATATGACTACGCCCCATCCAGACCCAGTACCCACTCCCCCACGGGGTGGGACCAAGGCATATGCACATTTTTTTTTTTTTTTTTTTGGTACGCGGGTCTCTCACCGCTGTGGCCTCTCCCGCTGCGGAGCACAGGCTCCAGACGCGCAGGCCCAGCGGCCACGGCCCACAGGCCCAGCCGCTCCGCGGCACGCGGGATCCTCCCGGACCGGGGCACGAACCCGCGCCCCCCGCATCGGCAGGCGGACTCCCAACCACTGCGCCACCAGGGAAGCCCCCATATGCACATTTTTAAAAACATCTTCTCAGACATCTTAGAGACATAAGCATGACCTCAGTCATGAGCACAGGACCCCAGGAATCTCACTCTTGCTTCTTTTTTTCTGTTCATAATTATCTTCCTATCACAAATGTTTTCAATAGTCTTTGTCTCTCTTTGACAGTCTTTCCAGTTTCTATTAGGGGAAATTCTTGAATTGCAATTGTGACATCACACAAGACAGAAGCAACACACTCCAAAATACACCTGTGGAGGCCCACCATCTGTGGAATGAGTATTGGCCATTCCTTCTTTGGAATATTATTTGTCACTGATTCTTAAAACAGTCACAGGTTTTAACCAGGCTAGTGTCAACCAAGGTGAGTGATGTACAACAGGGAGACAGATATGTCCGAGTCCCTGCCCTCATACACCACACTGTCAAAGTAGCAGTGTGGGCTGGAGGGTTGACATATGTCCAGAGATGCCGTGGACCAGCCGGAGAAAGAGGATCTCACCGCCCAGTGTCAGAAGGGAAGGCGTAAGGAACTGAAGTAGCACCAACGAATGGGGTCAGAAGGGCCAAGACAACTGATGGTTGCAAGGCAAATTTTATTATGCTACAGTTGCAGATTATATAGACTAGAAAAAGGAAGGTTGCCAGAGGGTGGTTTACATTATCTACAGACTGTCTCGGCTCAATGTTAACTTCCCTGGGAGGAAACCCATAAACCCAGAATCATCAAAAATAACCTGTATGTGCAGGGGGGGAGACAGCTTTGCTTGTCTCATTTTACATTCTTTCTGATTTCTGGGCCCTGGTGATTTATCTCCCACGGAATGGAACAAGGAGGGGAACAAGTAGGGACAGTCCCTTCGAGCAGCGGCGGCATGCCTGGCATGTCCTTACCTGCTCTCAAGGCTGACTGCTTCCCACACAGAGAGGCATTTCTAGAGTTCTGAGGTTCTCATGATGCATTTGACACAACACTTAGCTCTGTTGCAGTGCCTGCTGTATTGGGAAAATATAATTAAAAAACAAATGTCCTCCCTACCCTGAAAACCTCTCCGCAAAAGAAGAGAGAGAAAACAGTTTTATTTTTGAATAAACATTAAATCAGCATGTGATGTGCATCACAGGTAATCTGCTAAGAGATTGCAAAGACAGAAGGAATGTCACCCTTTTGTATAGGTAGACAGTGACAACCCATTACATACATGATCTCAAGATAAACAGTAGCTACTCCTCAAGGAAAAGGACTTGACAGCACCGTTTGTCACACAGAGTTCATCCTAGATTCACCTGGTAATTGGGGTGACTACCTGCGTTAGGTAGCTGGCTTTATCCAAACAAATACAAACTTCACACATGTTACGACAACAGAGAGTTCTGCAACTTGGAGCAAGGTGCCTGCTGAAGTTAGGGTCCTGACCTACAGAACCTGAGATGTAAGGGCTCTATCTTCCTTGATGATTACATTGCAAAGAGATGGATTCTAGGTCCTTGAGAAGACATTCCTGAGTCAGAAATCTGGTTAGAGCTTATTTTAGTTTTAAAAGGTTTATATACATTTCAGAGAGATAAGGAACTTATAATTATACGTTTTTAAAGTAATTGCTAAGGAAAGTGGAGGTAGGAGTCTTTTCCTTTCTTTTCAGTTTGTATTGGTCCTTGCACCTGTCACCCCCTTTCCCACCTCCTTCTCTCTCTCTCTGCACACCCAATACTCACTTCCCCCTGTCAGAGGGGAAGAAATTTTCCTATACCTGTCGAGGTTCTTCTTGCTGGTCTAAGAATTAGATTGACATGAAACAGATTCACAGGAGAAAATCAAACAAAGGTTTAACAACATGCATATCTGAGAGAGACTCAGGAAAACTGAGTAACTCACCAAAAGGGTTAAAACCTTCATCTTTTTTTTTTTTTTTTTTTTTTTTTTTTGTGATATGCGGGCCTCTCCCGTTGTGGAGCACAGGCTCTGGACACGCAGGCCCAGCGGCCATGGCTCACGGGCCCAGCAGCTCGGCAGCATGTGGGATCTTCCTGGACCGGGGCACGAAGCCGTGTTCCCTGCATCGGCAGGCGGACTCTCAACCACTGCGCCACCAGGGAAGCCCTATCTTAAATACCATCTTCAATTTTCAAGACAAAAGAGGATTTGGGGGTAGTGGTTTGGGACTTCAAAGGGGAGGAAGGCAATTCACATGGAGATGAAAAAGCAAATGTTTGGTAAATAAATGTTTGCTGGGACATACAGTGACAGTGGGAAACAGAGTGGACTCTGATCTCTAGACCCCACCTAGAGTTTCCCCCAACACCCCACACACCCCCTCCCCCCGACCCTACACACATACACACTTGGTCCATGTTCTTTGTAGATATCTCTGGTGATAGCTCTATTCTGGGACAGGCCCTCTGTCTAAATTCTTTTAAGTGTTTTTGGGGAAGGTCAAAGTCTCTTCTTTAGTCTTTTGTGCCTGGATTGTTTTCAGCTCTAAATAATCCACATGCCAAAGAGACATTTTGGGGTGACATTGTGTTCCCCTACATCTTCTTAAACCTATATCCCCTTTTCGTAAATCTACGGCTAGTCACCTGTTACTTAAAACCCCTTCTCTCTCTCCCTTGCATTCTCTGACCCTCCTCCTCTGGGGGCTTGCTCCCTGGTCTTTCAAGAGAAATAAGATCAAATCCTGAGGACCTCTGAGAGCAAATGGATATTCACTGCAGAAGGAAAGGATGGGGCTATGATGGTGCGCTGGGCACTGCCCTGTAGAAGAGACAGGAGGCAGTTATCTTCCTTGTATGATTCAGATGCCAGGTAAGTTGCTTTGTCCTTATGCTTGCTCCTCTATTTTTTCTTCAGGGCCAAGGCCGTGGATGTCTGGAACCACACTGCCCTAGCGGATTTCATCCTTTTGGGTCTGTTCAGCTACTCACCATATGATTTCTTCCTTTTTTCCCTTGTCCTCTGGCCTCTGCTGCTGCCCTGGCTGGCAACGTCCTCTTCTTCCTGCTCTTACAAGCCGATAGGTGCCTGCACACCCCAATGTGCTTTCTTCTCAGCCAGCTGTCTATCATGGACCTGACCCTGAATGGCACGGTAGTACCCAAGATGACAGCCAACTTCCTCTCGGGCAGTAAGTTCATCTCTCAGGGTGGCTGTGCAGCTCAGGTCTTCTTAGTGGTCACGGTAGGAGGAGCTGAGTGCTTCCTCCTAGCGGTCATGGCCTATGACAGGTACGTGGCAGTGTGTCACCCCCTGCGGTACCCTATGCTCATGAACTGGAAGGCCTGTTGTCTGATGACCTTGGTGACCTGGATGGTTGGAGTGGCCGACAGCGTGATTGACGTGGGCGTGGTCTTCCGCTTCCCCTACTGCGGCTCTCTACAGGTGGATCACTTTTTCTGTGAGATCCCCGCCCTGCTGAGGCTCTCTTGTGCTGACACCTCGCTCTTCCAGGACTTCATCTACGCTTGCTGTGTGGTCATGCTGCTTCTGGGGGTCATTGTGGCTTCCCATGCCCGAGTCCTCACGGCTGTGATTAGCATGCCTTCTACTGAGGGGAAACAGAAGGCTCTGACCACTTGCTCCTCCCATCTGGCTGTGGTGGGCCTTTACTCTGGGGGAGGCATATTTAACTACATGCAGAAGGCTTCTGCTGGAACACCAGCGGGAGACAGAGCCATCTCCACCTTCTACACCATCTTTGTGCCGATGCTCAACCCACTCATTTACAGCCTGAGGAACAGGGAGGTAATGAGGGCCCGGAAGAGGGTGCTGGGGAGCTGGAGAGTGTAGACACGCCCACCCTTTTGGGGCTTCCTCCCTCGTTCTGCTCCTTCCTCTTCAAGCTCAGGTGCTATTGCGGCCCATGGTCCTCCTCTCTACTCTTTGGGTCCTTCTGGCTGGTTGGGTTGAGGCTATGAGCTGAGCAATCTGAAAACATTTGGATTGAAGAGGTCAAGGAAACAGATGGTAAGTGATCAGTTTCACAGTGAATCTTTCCTCCACTGAGCACCCCTATTTCTGTCCAATGAAGGTTGATACATAGATACATTAGTTACCTTTACTCCAAAATTGCTAGGGGCAGTCTTTCTTCTGAATTGCATGTTAAAAGTGAGCAAGGAGGGCTTCCCTGGTGGCGCAGTGGTTGGGAGTCTGCCTGCCGATTCCGGGGATGCGGGTTTGTGCCCCGGTCTGGAAGATCCCACATGCCGCGGAGCGGCTGGGCCCGTGAGCCATGGCCACTGAGCCTGCGCGTCCGGAGCCTGTGCTCCGCAACGGGAGAGGCCACAACGGTGAGAGGCCCGCGTACCGCAAAAAAAAAAAAAAAAAGTGAGCAAGGAGTGGGAACCAATTCAGAGGTCATTGTTCACTGAAATGTGGTGCCAAGATCAGAGGTGGAGTCTGACATGTAGGAGCTGTCCGACCTGGACAATGTTACTTCATTCTCTGGGCTTCACTTTATCCTCTGTACCATCATAGCTACCAATAAAGTAAGTCCAACATTTCCTGACACTAATTACTAGTTACTTACTATAACACAAACTCCGTTTCAGTCTATCTTATGTCATTAAGCAATGTAAAGAGTTTTGTGCCTTCTTGAAATTGTACGTTAAATATAAGTGCCAAAGTAGAAAATCTCAAAGAAAAACAGCCAGAACATTTTTATAGCCTGTAGGTCAGTATAACACTGCAGAAGGGACAGAAGACACAAAGGTATCACTCCATGCAATCAGTGAATTTGGGGAGACTATTAATTCTTTTTTTTTTTTTTTTTTTTTTTTTTTTTTTGCTGTACGCAGGCCTCTCACTGTTGTGGCCTCTCCCGTTGCAGAGCACAGGCTCCGGACGCGCAGGCTCAGCGGCCATGGCTCACGGGCCCAGCCGCTCCGCGGCATGTGGGATCTTCCCGGACCGGGGCACGAACCCGTGTCCCCTGCATCGGCAGGCGGACTCTCAACCACTGCGCCACCAGGGAAGCCCGGGAGACTATTAATTCTTGATCATTGAAACCAAAGATGGAATATAAGACCCCAGCAGGAGCTGGCTTCTATCATGTTTCCATCACAGGGACTCTGGAGGGATTTGGGAAATAATCTCTTGAGCCATGTCTTCTACAAAGATCTCCTTGAACACGCTGGACCGAAAATCTCCCCTCAGTCGTTCGATCACACTGCTCCCAAGAGTCCTGCTCTCATCCTGAGAGCCTGTGGGGTTTGGGGCACCAAGTGGCTGTGCATACAGAGTGATGAAGGAGAGGGCATGTTGCCAAAAACCCTTGGCTCTCTGCACACTGAGGCCGATCAGAAATAGAGTTTTTGGAGGAAAATAAAGATAGCTCTTAATTCTTTGCCAGGCAAAGGGGAAAACAAAGCGGACCAGCACCTCAAGAACCATGCCCCCCGCTTCCTGGGGAATCAGAGGAGATCTTATAGGTGGGGTTCGCGCTCCAGGGTATATGGTAAGGATCTAAGTCATGAAGGTCTTGCATTTTTCTTCTTCTTCCATTATTTCAAAACAGTCTCAGCTGGCGTCAGGTGTCCTGGTAATTGGGTCCAGCAGCCCAGTAACTGGGCTCATTTGTCTCTGGTTTATTGGTCTGTGACCTTTATTCTGAAATCGAAAAGCTACAAGGGGTGATTTGTTACAAGGGAGTGCAGGGAGGGTGAACACAAGGTGCAGGATGTAATTTACATCACACAGAGTTAGGGGGTGATAAGTGCAGGATGTAATTCACATAGTGTCAGGGAGTGATAGGTTAGCTTTGTGAAGGACAAATCTAGTTACAGACACTATAGACTAGTAACAGTTAAAATAAAGCTAGGAGTGATTAACTCTTTGAGGCCTGTTTATGTTTCTTCTCTAGCCTGTTCACTGTTCCCTTTACTTTCCTTGTTCTCAGGAGAGGAAAAACTTCATTTCTATTTTTGCTGCAACAGGTATGGTCCAGCCCTCGGAGAGTCTGGAGTCTGACTACTGATACAAAGTGTTCCAGGCAGAGGGGACAGCTGAGCAAAGACTAAAGACAGTATTCTAGAACAGAAAGACTCAGGGAGACTGAGTAAGAGCTGGCCAGAAAACAGGGCCCACATCTTGTAGGGCCTTATTGGCTTGTGAGGAGGTAGGGCTTTGCCCTTTTTAGCACTTTTCTATGTACGGGAAGATGCAAAGTCTGGGCTCACTGAAATCATTCCCTTGATACGCACCTCAGCTATTTGGGTCCAGTATCTTGTGCTTCTCATCCTGAGTCTCCTCAGGGTGCACCTTCAGGCTTGATTGCTGACTGCTAGTTGGTGGACAAATCCTGCCTACATCCTGAATTCCCTCAGGGCTTACCGTACAGGGCTTACCGTAGGGGCGGCTATAATGTGATGGCTTGATGGCTCCAACATCCTTTGTTTACTGATACGGCAGGTGGCATTTTTAGTTCACAGAACTGCCCTGGCAGCTCTGTAGGGTCCACCCCTAGGCTCCTGTAGCAATTCAGGTGAGAAATGATGACACTTGGACCAGGGTGGAAATACAGGAGGTAGCAGAAGTGGGTAGGTTCTGGATACATTTTGAAGGTCAAGCCAACAGGATTTTCTAGCTTTCAGTTGAGCTGATATTAGCTCACACAGTTTTAGGAGGGATAAAATGAGAAACTGCACTTAACCTGCTTTGTACTTTGAGCTCTTTGCTAGCTCTTTCTATTAAAATGCATATATACTTGCATAATCAATGCATTTCTTAAAAAACGATAGATAATTGTATGCCATTAATGAAGCATGTTTTCAAATGGTTCTCTATAATGCCAATGAGTTTTGGGGTGGATGCATTATACACCAACATTTGTGTTGCCCAACAGTCATTTTGGAACCTTCCTGGGATCCTGTCTGGGCAGTGTCTTCCACGTCCAGTCAGACCTCTGACCCTTGTTCCCATTTCCCAGGAGCCAAAAGTCCCACATACCTTTCTTCCCAGGGCCCAAGGCAGTGTAGCGTGGGCCAGGCACTCCTCCCATTGTTTGCAGCCTCAAGGGCACAGGCCATCCCACTCTGGGTCTCCTCTTGTGCCCTCTGGGGCTCTAGAGGTGGTGACATCTGGCCCCTGACCAGGACTAAAGCTGCAGTGTGCCTGAAAGGCAGATGGGTAGCCTGGGGGCTTCCTGCCATCCTAAAGGAGGCAAACACATCTCCAGTTGCCAGGGCCAGGCATAGGGCAGACTGGGCCGTTCTCCAGCAAGAGGTACCCTCTGGCTCAGTTGGGAAGTTGCGGGGTGGGAGTGGAGACCCAGAGTGAGGTCTCTGCCTCTTCCTCCTCCCTTGGGCCCTGAGTCTGTCCAGGTGTGAGTGTCTGGGTGCTTCTGCCTCTGCTGACCTCCACTGTAACTGAGGCTCCATCTTCACCAAAGTGTGGTGTTCCCTTGGACAGAGAGGCTTAGGTGTTTATTGGTGATTAGGCGGAGATTAAAGTATCAAGTGGTTTCCAGGCACCAAGGATTATGGGGAAATTTCCTAATATTCCTTGTCTGGTATTGTTGCAGGAAAGAGAGGGGGCGCAAGAGGACGGTCACATACCAAGTCACATCTGAGTCCCTGGGATGGCCGCCAAGAATGGGTTCTTGGCTTCGTGCAGGAAAGAATTCAAGGGCAAGACATAGTAAAGTGAAAGGTTTATTCAGGGAGATACACACTCCATAGACAGAGTATGGGCCATCTTGGAAGGCAAGAGGCCTCAGGGTATGAGGTTGTCAGTTTTTATAGGGGTGGGTAATTTCATAGGCTAATGTGTTGGAGGAGTATTCCAGCTATTTTGGGGAAGGGGTGGGGATTTCCAGGAATTGGGCCACCACCCGCTTTTGACCTTAACAAGGTCAGCTTTGGAACTGTCATGGTCCATCTTGACATAGTTGTTTCTAATCAGTTTGTTTATGTTGTGTCCTCAGGCTATGTCATTCTTTTTAAAGGTTGTGCTCTGCCCCCTTCCTATCTCACTCCCCACCTCAGAGATTTTACTCCTATAATCTTATAGGAAGTTGAGGGGCGACAGTCTGCCTTCTGTAGCTGTTTCAGGGCTGAGTAGCCACGTCGATCGACCCTGCCTGTCGGGGAGTAAAAATCTCTGGATGCCTGACCTAGGGACCCCAGGGGAAGGACAGCTTCTTGTTTTGGGTTGTTATGGGCTGGAGTCCTTGCATAGTCATCATCTTGATGTGGAACTGGTTGTAACTGCTTCCATAGCCTTTCTATGAATCTCATTGTTGATGAAACACTTTTTTTTTTTTTTTTTTTTTTTGCGGTACGCGGGCCTCTCACCGTTGTGGCCTCTCCCGTTGCAGAGCACAGGCTCTGGACACGCAGGCTCAGCGGCCATGGCTCATGGGCCTAGCCGCTCCGCGGCATGTGGGATCTTCCCAGACCGGGGCACGAACCCGTGTCCCCTGCATCGGCAGGCGGACTCTCAACCACTGCGCCACCAGGGAAGCCCAATGAAACACTTTTTGTAACAGCATCAGAGTACAAGAATAACGATAAATGACAAAAGACTTAAAAGCCATGGTTAAACATCTGGTTACAGTGCAATCGATAAAGAAACTTGGTTACAATAACCCGAAATATGAATGACTGCATTTAACTTAACATACCAAATAATCCTAGTTAAATATTTCTCTTTGAGATACTTTAGGGCTCCTCTAAATTATCCCAAAGTTAGCTGGAAATCAAAAGAACTTTAATTAAAATTTTTATTTGTGAAGTTTGTCAAAAAGTTTTAAAACACTTGGTTAAATAAGATCACAGGTCACTGTGAGACAATACTTATTCTGGCCAGATTATTTTTTTATTTCTGATTATATAAGTGCTTAATTTTCTTTAAGTCAATTAAATAGAGCTCTTTTATGAATTAATTTTTGGCAATACCGTACATCCACGACACACACATAGATACATACAAACACACAGACAAACACAGAGGCCTCAGAGTTCCCATTCCAAAATTTCAGCCATGAGTCAGGTACAGTAATTTAAAACCCATCAGTCTACAAAAGAGATTGGATTAAAATTGGGTTTCTGGCAGATGGAACAAATCAAGCTCACTTGTCTAAATGGCTAAACCCTTTTTACTAATATTTATGGAAAAGATACTTAAGATTTTTGTTTGTCCTTGACAAGTTCCAAATTATTTACCTCCTTTTTCAAAATTTGTATTTTAAAAAGATGGCAGAGATAAGCGTTCCTGAGAAGACCAGATAGGACATTTTCATCTCAAAGGTACAGACAAGTTCCTCCTAGGATGATTTTGTTTCCCCTTTGTTTAATACTTACAAGCCTCTTAAGATAAATAGGGAAGGTTTGGGGAGTGGTAAATGGATTGGTGGGCTTTGGATTATTTTTGGAGCCACACCTCTGGTCCTGTAAAAACTAGATTTGTAAAACAAGGACAAGTTTTGTTTTTTTCCAAAGAATTGGATGGTTACCTCAATGATATTGAAGGACTGACATACCCATTTACCTATGTTGCAATGTTTTACTTTTCCTCATTTAGTTTAGGGGAGACGCCCTCCCCCAAAATACCTATCAGGTATGGTTAGTTTAGTCGGACCAGTGGCCTCTCATTTTGGTAATCTATTTACAATTTGGGGGATCCTCCCTGGGCTTAAGAAATTTTAAAATTATGGCTCTTACTCTGGACTTTGATCTGAGGAGGCTTGCCTATAGCCTCATGTGATCCCATTTTTAAAGGTAGCCGGACAATTTTTAGCCCAACTTTTTTCCATCCATTCCATTCCTATCCTGTAGGCACCCTCAGCTTGAATTTTATAAGCACACAGAGTGGAGGCATTCATGGCATTACAGCGTCTGGATTTGTCCACTCAAAGGCAAAGAGATATTGGGAGTCTTGGTGCAGCAGGGGAACGCAGAAGAAATTGACCTTTAGTGCTACCACTGTGAACCAGTCTAATAGCCCATAGTTTAAAAACTCAGACGGGGTGGAATGGAGACGCCCTCTGGCTTGGAACTGGGGTAGACTCCTTCAGCCAAGAGTAATTGTCTTTCTTGGTGGGTGTCTTCCCTGTGAGGGTCTCCAGCTTGGACTATTGTCTGGAATTTAATGAGCGAGTCTGTTCCCAACAAGGGGAGAGGGCACTCAGGCATGAGAAGAAACTGATGTGCAAATGTAAAATTTCCTAGCAAGCAGTTGAGGGGAGGGGTGAATTGCTTGGTTTGGGGCTTTCCACCAATCCCCATTATCATACAGGATTGGAAGGACAAGGGTCCAGGGGAATCAGCACAGAGCAGGAGTTCCCTGTAGCGAATAAGAAAATAAATTTCCTACCTGCCTCATCAAGGGTTACCCAAAGCTCCGCCAGAAAAATAACCAGGTGTCCTTTGGGAGCTGGGGAGGTTCCTAGGTCCCATCAGTCTTCAGTCCTCTTGGCCATCACTGGTTTGGGGGCCCTGAGTCCACCCCCTTTGGGGGTGGTCCCAATTCCAGTGGCCCTCTCATTGGCATACTGGGCAGTGTCCCAGTGAAATTTCCCCATACAGGGAGTGTTCATTCTTCCAGTGGCCCTCTTGGCTACACTTAAAACAGATGTTTTCTCAGGAGACAGTGGCTCTGCTCTAGGCTCCCTGGATCTTGTCCTCACCATGGGTCTTCACAAGGGAGGGTAACCCTGAGGTGGTGCAGGGGTAGGGCTGCCTCCAGTAATTGTGCTGTTAGATGTTGTCCCTGAATCCTTTTTGCCTCTTCAAACCTATCTCTATTGTTAAATACTCCAAAGGCCAAATCCATGAGCTGATTTAAGGCGGGGTGGTGGGGTGGTGGTGGTGGTGGTGCTGTGCGGGGGGGGGGGGGGGGGGGGGGATCACGGGTAAATGGTCTGGAAACTGTCCCCCCTCAGAATTGGGGTAGGTAGGATATCCCGGTTGTGGACCTTGGGGAGGTTGACTCATAAGGAGATCATCTAAAACATCAGGTTCCTGTCGGGGGGCGGGGGAGAAGGCACTTGAAGGGATGTGAGCCAAGCACACCTGGCAGGAGTTCTTTTTTTTTTTAATTTATTTTTTTATTTTTGGCTGTGCTGGGTCTTCGCTTCTCTGCGAGGGCTTTCTCTAGTTGCGGCAAGCGGGGGCCACTCTTCATCGCAGTGCGCGGGCCTCTCACTATCGCGGCCTCTCCTGTTGCGGAGCACAGGTCCAGACGCGCAGGCTCAGTAGTTGTGGCGCATGGACCTAGTTGCTCCGCGGCATGTGGGATCCTCCCAGACCTGGGCTCGAACCCCTGTCCCCTGCATTGGCAGGCAGATTCTCAACCACTGCGCCACCAGATAAGCCCTCTGGCAGGAGTTCTTTAGACCTGGATTTTGGAATAGGGCCATGAGCATTTGGATGTATGGGACTTCCACCCATTTACCTTCCCTTTTACAAAACAGGTCCGGCTGAAAGATGGTATTGTAATTCAGTGACCCATTCTTTGGCCAGATCTCTTGGTCCCCTAGTTTGTATTGGGGCCATGCTAAAGGAAATTAATTGCTTTTTTTCTTAGGCCATCCTCTTTAAGCCATAGCTAAATTAGCCATATTAGCTCATTTTCCTCAATTAGCTAATATGCATCCTAGTGGGGAGTCCATTGGGATGCTTGGAGTTGCCCCATTTTTTGTTGGGATGTCTTGACAAGACAGCGGTCTGATGGATCCTGGACAGATGGTGGTTATGGTAAATATTTGTCCTGGCATTCTCCCAGTGTCAACTGTGGGGTCCCTATGAGCACCCCAAATCTGCCTGGTCAGTTAGCCTGAGGAGGCCCCTTGGATTAGTCAAGGAAAGGAACAAGAGCCAGGGTGAGAAAAAGCAATTAGAGTCTCAGGGCCTAAATCCTTCAGAGAGGGAGGGAAGAGACCTAGACCCCCCCTAAACGGATTAACTTTATCCCTACTGAAACAAAAGAAAGAGAAACAAATAGAGCTGAAGGGTAGGGCTGGAGCCCACAAGGCGGTGATAACAATAAAAGGCAAAAACTCCCCTCAGGATATGGTCCTTGGGATGTTGAGGAGGGCACCCTCTCCACAGAAGTAAAAGGTGTCCAGCCATGATGCTTCCCAAGAGAGATTCGTTAAGCCCTCTGAGAAAAGTGCTCACCCGCTACCACCCCTCAGGGGTTGATGAAATTCGGACAGAATAGGAAGGCTGAGTGGGATTAGGAAGGTGCACAGCCTCGACGTTTCCTAGGGAGGAAGGGACGGACTGCAACCCTCTTGAGGGAAGTGCTTGCCTGCAACATCTGCTCCGAGGTGCAGTGAGGCCATAAGCCTCATTGCGGGCGGGCTGCAAATCTAGTAGTCCCCCAATCTGGGCCCCCTCGCAGTTCTGACTTCCCAGAACTGGACTGGGATGAAACGAGTAGGGAGGGGGAATTGGGATCGAGGAGCCACAAGGGAAACTCACCCAACCAAATTGTCAATTACTTGCCGCGCAGCAGTCTTAATTTGGATATTCAGTGGTCGTCTGGGTGGATCTTTTCAAGTCCAAAGAGATAGAGCAATAGGAGAATGAGAAAGACTGAGTGGGAAAAGACTTGGCCTCAGTGCGCTTCTTCACGGCCAGAGAACTGCTCTCTGCCAGATCCTGCAGGCGACGTCAGCTGCCACTTAACGGGCTACTTGAATCTACGTGGCTCAGGATAAGGCCCAGCCACCCTTCAGAGGGGAGCCATAGCCCAATAGGCGGATCGAGATTATGGCCTTTGAGGCCCCGCATTGGGTGCCAGAAAAGATGTTGCAGGAAAGAGAGTGGGGTGCGAGAGGATGGTCACATCCCAAGTCATGTCTGAGTCCCTGGGATGGCCGCCAAGTGCGGGTTCTTGGCTTCGTGCAGGCAAGAATTCAAGAGCAAGACAAAGTGAAAGAAGGTTTATTCAGGGAGATACACGCTCCATAGACAGAGTGTGGGCCATCTTGGAAGGCAAGAGGCCTCAAGGTATGGTGTTGTCAGTTTTTATAGGGGTGGGTAATTTCATAGGCTGATGAGTTGGAGGAGTATTCCAGCTATTTTGGGGAAGGGGTGGGGATTTCCAGGAATTGGGCCACCACCCGCTTTTGACCTTAACAAGGTCAGCTTTGGAATTGTCATGGTCCATCTTGGACCTAGGTGGTTCTAATCAGTTTATGTCATGCCCTCGGGCTATGTCATTGTTTTAAAGGTTGTGCCCTGCCCCCTTACTGGGTCAGTATCTCCTCAGTCTTGGCAGGAGTGAACTGACAAGATAGTGGAGTGGTAAGAATTTGAATTTGGGTCCTACACATTTCTCACTTCATTTCCTTCATGTTTTCCAAGTAGAAGCCTGGACCCCATTATCTCTTTTTTTTTTTTTTTTTTTTTTTTTTGCAGCTGAAAATGATATACATAGGTGTGCGTTTGGAGACATTTTTTCTGCTTGGTATTCTCTGAGCTTCCTCGATCTCTGTGTGTTTTGGTATCTGACATTAGTTTGGGGAAACTCTTGGTCATTATTGCTTCAATTGTTTCTTCTCCTGGTTATTTCCATTATGAGCGTGTCACAACTTTTGTGGTTGTCTCACAGTTCTTGGATAATCTGTTCCTTTTTTGACTGTCTTTGGTTTACTTTTCAGTTTTTTTTTGTTGTTTTGTTTTTTTGCGGTACACGGGCCTCTCACTGTTGTGGCCTCTCCCGTTGCGGATCACAGGCTCCGGACGCGCAGGCTCAGCGGCCATGGCTCACGGGCCCAGCCACTCCGCAGCCTGTGGGATCCTCCCGGACCGGGGCACGAACCCGCGTCCCGTGCATCGGCAGGCGGACTCTCAACCACTGCGCCACCAGGGAAGCCTTACTTTTCAGTTTTTGAGGTTTCTATTTCTTGATGTATCCTCAAGGTCAGAGATTCTTTCCTCAGCTGTATCCAGTATACTTGTGAGACCATCAAAGGTATTCTTCTTTTCTGTTAGTGTTTTTGAATTCTGGTGTTTGCTTTTGATTCTTAGAATTTCCATCTCTCTGCTTACACATTACCCATCTGTTTGCTCTTGTATGTTGTCTACTTTTTCCATTAGAGCCCTTAGCATCTTAATCATAATTGTTTTAAATCCCTGGTCTGATAATTTCAGCGTCCCTCTGCCATATCTGAGTCTGGTTCTGATCCTTGCTCCCTCTTTTCAAACTGTCTTTTTACCTTTTGGTATGCCTTGCTTTCTTTTGTTGTTGTTACTATTGTTAAAAGGAACTGATATAAATAGGGCTTTAGTGATGTGACCTTGAGGTATGGGGGAGGAGAAGCATTTTATAATCTTAAGATTAGGTCCCAGACTTTTAGTGAGCCTGTGCCCCTGGGCTATGTATATCACCAGCTTCTCAGTGTTTTCCCCCCCTTAGGTGGGGCTGGATGGCTAGAGGGATGGGGCTGGGTAGTTCCCTTCTCCCAGACTGGTGAGATTCTGGAAAGTTTCTCTTCAGGGCTGCCTTGTAAAGAACAGACTGCTGGGGTGTATTTCCAAGTGGTTACTTTTCTCCTCCCCCCAGCCAGGATTAGGAAAGAATTTTTCTTTGATCTTCACTGCGAGAATCTGGTAGAGCTCCCGGAGGTAAAACTCACAAAAGTGTGGGGACCCCCTGTGACTGGAGCCCCTGGAGTTTTTAACTTCCAGATTTGACCACACTGAGCCTCCAGCAATTTGTCAATTACAGTTCAGGTTTTCCTACCCCAGCACCGGTGCCTAAGGAGGTTTCTGCTGTGAGGAAGTTTTTGGCTTCATTAAGTTGTGATTCTCTGAATCTGCCGGTCTCCCCAATTTGGGGAGCAGTGGTTTGCCCTGTGATCTCACTTCTCTGACAGATCTAAGAGGAGTTGTTGAGTTTTCAGTTTGTTCAGCTTTTTGTTTGTTAAGATGGAGTGATGACTTCTAAGCCCCTTACATGCTGGACTGGAAACTAGAAATCTGGCCCCATTCTCTCTAGTCAAGGTAAGACATCAGCACCAAAGTCTGAACCTCAGGAGGGCCTGGGGGTGAGGTGAGCAGGGTCCTGGGATATTCAGAGCATCAGGTGGACCTTGCCTTCCTCTGAGTTCAGGCTGTAACAGGTTTTGTTAGCACAAGTGTGTGAAGTGTGTGTATGGTGAGGGGCGGCGTTGCAAGGATGGGTGTTCTAGGGGGTGGGTAGAAGTATCTTCCTTCTCTCCGTTTTTTTCAGTATCAGAATGGCCTTGTGTGATGTTGCTGTTCTGTGAAATTGTTTATGTTCAACGGAACACCAAGTCCGAATTGTAAGCTGGTTGATGGTGTCAGGCCAGTTTCAGGTTGTCAGGGGCTGCTTTTATGTTTCCTGGCATTTCTCACCATAATGAATTTTTTTTTAATTTTAATTTCATGTTGGAGTATAGTTGATTAACAATGTTGTGTTAGTTTCGGGTGTACAGCAAAGTGATTCAGTTACACATATATATGTATCTGTTCTTTTTCAAATTCTTTTCCCATTTACATTATTACAGAATATTGATCAGAGTTCCCTGTGCTATACAGAAGGTCCTTGTTGGTTATTTTAAATACAGTAGTGTGTATATGTCAATCCTGAACTCCCAATTTAGGCTTCCCCCCATGTTTCCCTTTTGGTAACCGTAAGTTTTTTGTTTGTTTGTTTGTTTTTTGCGGTACGCGGGCCTCTCACTGTTGTGGCCTCTCCCGTTGCGGAGCACAGGCTCCGGACGCGCAGGCTCAGCGGCCATGGCTCACGGGCCCAACCGCTCCGCGGCATGTGGGATCCTCCCGGACCGGGGCACGAACCCGTGTCCCCTGCATCGGCAGGCAGACTCTCAACCACTACGCCACCAGGGAAGCCCCATAAGTTTGTTTTTAAAGTTTGTGAGTCTGTTTCTGTTTAATAAGTTCATTTGTATCATTTTCTTTTTTTAGATTCCACACATAAGAGATATCATATGACATTTGTCTTTCTCTGTCTGACTAACTTCACTTAGTAAGATAATCTCCAGGTTCATCCACATTTCTGCAAATGGCATTATTTCATTATTTTTAATGGCTGAGTAAAATTCCATTGTATATATGTACCACATCTTTTTTTTTTTTTTATTGGGGTATAGATGTTTTACAATGTTGTGTTAGTTTCTACTGTACAGTGAAGTGAAATAGAGTTACCTGGGCTATACAGCAAGTTCTCATTAGTTATCTATTTTATACATATTACTGTATATATGTCAATCTCAATCTCCCAATTTATCCCACCCCCCTTTTCCCCCTTGGTGTCCATACATTTGTTTTCTACATCTGTGTGTCTATTTCCACCCTGCGAACTGGTTCATCTGTACAATTTTTGGTAGATTCCACATACATGCGTTAACATATGATATTTGTTTTTCTCTTTCTGACTTACTTCACTCTGTATGACAGTCTCTAGGTCCATCCATATCTCTACAAATGACCCAATTTCGTTCCTTTTTATGGCTGAGTAATATTCCATTGTATGTATGTACCACATCTTCTTTATCCATTCATCTGTTGATGGACATTTATGTTGCTTCCATGACCTGGCTGTTGTAAATAGTGCTGCAATGAACATTGGGGTGCATGTGTCTTTGAATTATGGATTTCTCTGGGTATATGCCCAGTAGTGGGATTGCTGGGTCATATGGTAATTCTATTTTTAGTTTTTTATGGAACCTCCATACTGTTCTCCATAGTGGCTGTATCAATTTACATTCCCATTAACAGTGCAAGAGGGTTCCCTTTTCTCCACACCCTCTCCAGCATTTACTGTTTGTAGATTTTTCTAATGATGCCTATTCTAACTGGCGTGAGGTGATATCTCATTGTAGTCTTGATTTGCATTTCTCTAATAGTTAGCAATGTTGAGCATCACTTCCATGTGCCTCTTAGCCATCTGTATGTTTTCTTTGGAGAAATGTCTATTTAGGTCTTCCACCCATTTTTTGATTGGGTTGTTTGGTTTTTCGATATTGAGCTGCATGTGCTGTTTCTATATTTTGGAGATTAATCCTTTGTCCATTGATTCATTCACAAATATTTTCTCCCATTCGGAGGGTTGTCTTTTTGTCTTGTTTATGTTTTCCTTTGCTGTGCAAAAGCTTTTAAGTTTCATTAGGTCCATTTGTTTATTTTTATTTTTATTTCCATTACTCTAGGAGGTGGGGCAAAAAAAAGATCTTGCTGTGATTTATGTCAGAGTGTTCTTCTTATGTTTTCCTCTAAGAGTTTTATAGTGTCCAGTCTTCCATTTAGGTCTTTAATCCATTTTGAGTTTATTTTTGTGTATGATGTTAGGGAGTGTTCTAATTTCATTTTTTACATGTAGCTGTCCAGTTTTCCCAGCACCGCTTATTGAAGAGACTGTCTTTTCTCCATTGTATATCCTTGTCTCCTTTGTCATAGATTAGTTGACCATAGGTGCATGGGTTTATCTCTGGGCTTTCTATCCTGTACCATTGATTTATATTTATGTTTTTGTGCCAGTACCATATTGTCTTGATTACTGTAGCTTTGTTGTGTAGTCTGAAGTCAGGGAGTCTGACTCCTGCAGCTCCACTTTTTTTTTTTTTTCTCAAGATTGCTTTGGCTATTTAGGGTCTTTTGTGTCTCCCTACAAATTTTAAAATTTATTGTTCTAGTTCTGTGAAAAATGCCATTGGTAATTTGATTGTGATTGCATTGAATCTGTAGATTGCTTTGGGTAGTCATTTTCAAAATATTGATACTTCCATTCCAAGAACATGGTATATCTCTCCATCTGTTTGTGTCATCTTTGGTTTCTTTCATCAGTGTCTTATACTTTTCTGAGTACAGGTCTTTTACCTCCTTAGGTAGGTTTATTCCTAGGTATTTTATTTTTTGTTGCAATGGTGAATGGGATTGTTTCCTTAATTTCTCCTTCTGATCTGTCATTGTTAGTGTATAGGAATGCAAGGATTTCTGTGTGTTAATTTTGTATACTGCAAGTTTACCAAATTCATTGATGAGCTCTAGTAGTTTTCTGGTTGCGTCTTTAGGATTTTCTGTGTATAGTATCATGTCATCAGCTAGCAGTGACAGTTTTACTTCTTCTTTTCCAACATGTATTCCTTGCTTCTCTGATTGCCATGGCTAGGACTTCCAAAACTATGTTGAATAAAATCACCTTTCCAAAATTTACAAACAGCTCATGTGGCTTAATATCATCAAAACAAACAACCCTATCAAAAAATGGGCAGAAGAACTAAATAGACATTTCTCTAAAGAGGCCAAGAGGCACATGAAAAGATGTTCAACATCACTAATTATTAGAGAAATGCAAATCAAAACTATAGTGAGATATCACCTCATGCCAGTCAAAATGGCTATCATCAAAAAATACACAAACAGTAAATGCTGGAGAGGGTGTGGATAAAAGGGAACCCCCACACACACAAAAAGTGGTGAGAGTGGACATCCTTTTCTTTTCCTGATCTTAGAGGAAATGCTTTCAGCTTTTCACTGTTGAGTATGATGTTAGCTGTAGGTTTGTCATATATGGCCTTTATTATGTTGAGGTAGGTCCCCTCTATGCCCACTTTCTGGAGAGCTTTTACCATAAATGGGTGGTAAATTTTGTCAAAAGCTTTTTCTGCATCTATTGAGATGATCATATGGTTTTTATTCTTCAATTTGTTGATGTGGCATATCACACCAGTTGATTTGAAGATATTGAAAAATCCCTGCATCTGTGGGCTAAATCCCACTTGATTGTTATATATGATCCTTTTATTGTATCGTTGGATTCAGTTTGCTAGGATTTTGTTGAGGATTTTTGCGTCTATGTTTATCGGTTGTTAGGGGCTGCTTTTATCTTTCCTGGCATTTCTCACCATAATTAATGTTAAAATAATTTGTTTACTATTTAGAAAATAAACAGACCTCTTTAATTATATTCCAAACTAAAGAGCAAGGAATTAAAAGTAAGCAGGCAAACCGAGGTATATGTTAACCTTCAGGTGACAGTGGAAGATCTTTCTAAATTTAAGAAGAAGGAAATTTCACAGATTGATCCTTGAATATAATATCTGTTTATCAAGACACCCATGTATAAAGCAAACAGATAAGTGTCAAATTGGTAAGTTTTGTTAAATTTCACCAAAAGAGAGATTGATTAACGTCCCCAATATATAAAGAGAGCCACTAAAGAGAGACATACACTTTGACAGAAACAAGGACAAAACCCCTGATTAGCAATTCATGGAAGAAATAGAAATAGCCAATAAAGATGAAAAACTAGTATGTTTATTGATTATTTTTTAATTTGAGATACCTTTCTACTTATCAGATTATTTCTGGTTGAAAAACAAATGCTACCTGGAGATGGAGAGGGGATGGAGCTGGCTGCTGTCTTGGTGGACCCCAGAAATACAGCCCATCTGGGGTTTGTGTTCATAACAAGTTCCCAGCAGATGTCGCTGCTCTCTGAAAATTATGAATGGAAGCAACAAATCACGGTAGTGTGTCTCGCCAACAAAAATCACAGCCATTTACAGATTATATTGCAGTTGTTGCAGATACCTTGAAATATTGTTTATGTTTATCACTTCTTTGCAATTACATCATTTGTTAGTCCTACTGCTCTATCTTGTTATTTACTGTATAATAAGTATATGTTACTATTTGGTTGAACCATGTGGAGTTACTAGTGGTTGTTAGACCATTTTGACATAGAAAAATGGCCCACCTAAATAAAATTTGTTTTAGTTTTGGATAACCAAGGGTTAATACAATAACTTTCCTTTGTAATACTGTGTATTTTGAATGTACCTCAAACATTCTGAGAAAGTGTCCATGGTACAAAAAGGGTTAAGACCCCTCCTTTGGTGCAATGGTATTCTTCCTTGGCTGCCCATTACAGTCACCCACAAGCCTTACATTCTTTTATCTTGCTCCCAACTGAGAGCTTTTGATTTAACTGGTCTGGGGAAGGGCCAAAGCAACTTTTAAAAGATATTCATGTGATGGATAAAGAAGATGTGGTATAGACAGTATTAGCCATCATTTTTAAAAAACTTGACCATGGAGGGCGGAGGGAATAGGATGGAGAAGACACAGATAGAAGCTAAATTTCTTTAAATATACCTTGTTCTGTAGCCTTGACTCTGAACCCATGTAAATATTTTACATAATTATAAAAAAATTAAAATTTCAAAAATTTCTCAAAAAAAAGATGTGGTGTGTGTGTGTGTATACATATACACACACACACATATATATATATATATATATATATATATATATGTAATGGAATATTACTCAGCCATAAAAAGGAATGAAATATTGCCATTTGCAGCAACATGGGTGGACCTAGAGATTATCATACTAAATGAAGTGAGTCAGACAGAGAAAGACAAATATATATCACATGACTTATATGTGGAATCTTAAATAATATATACAAATCAACTTATTTACAAAACAGAAGCAGACTCACAGACATAGAAAACAAACTCATAGTTACCAAAGGGGAAAGGGGAGGTGGAGAGGTGAATTAGGAGTATGGGATTAATAGATACACACTGTTATATATAAAATAGATGAGCCGCAAGGGTTTACTGCATAGCACACGGAATTATATTCGCTATCTTGTAATAACCTATAATGGGAAAGAATCTGAAGCTGCACACCTGAAACTAACACAATATTGTAAATCAACTACAATTAAATACAAAATAAATAAATAAAATAGATTCATGTGATTCCGATAAGCAGCTAAAGTTTGGAACCATTGCTTGTGATGACCTCTTCTCCACCCTCCTCAAATCCCCGGGGCAGGAAGAGCAAATTGAAATGAACTGCTAATCCAGCTGGGAAAGCCTCAGAGTACAGGGTAACCCTCTCTCCCCAGCACACCGTTAACAAACTGGAGAAAGGCCCAGACAGACTCTCTGGGCCTTGATCAGTGGGTCTTTTCAAGTTGACTGCTTAAAAGCCACCCAGGTTGCTTGTTGATGGAGCAGGTTTGGGGGGGCGGGGCCTACCTTCAGAGGGTCTGATTTAGTACATCAGGTGTGGGATCAGGAAGTCATTTTTCCAAAAAGCTGCTGGGAGATGGTGGTGCAGGTGAGCCACCCGCATTTGGAGAAGCACTGCTTTGGGGGTGCTTTTCTCTCTTCATGCTTGGTTCAGCCCCCCTGCAAAGCTTGCCCCAGTGCCTCCTACTCAATAAGCACCTCTCACTCTCACTTGGAAGCTGAGTCCCTCCCATGGCCATGCTGACTCAGTTGCCTCTCAACAGCTTTCTGCTGCCTTGGGGTGTGGGGTGCCTGGAGAAAGGAAAAGTACTAAGTCCCAAGGGAAGAGCCCCATTCACCACCCCTTACTTCTAGTAAACGCTGAGGAAGGTACAAAGCTTAAGTTCTTCCATCCTCTGACCTCTCTCTGCCCACCTGAATAGCTTCTTGTCCTTTGCCTCCAGCGCCTCCCATCTCCTCCAGCCCTGCACTCAGTGACCGCCATCCCACCCTCTTCCCTGAGGCCCTGTGTTCTGCCCTCTCCTGCCTTCCATGTAACTGGCACCTTTCATCCTGCATTGCCAGTCCGCACTGTCAGTGACCTCAGTTTCTTCCACCTTTATCTTACCTTCCGCTTTGTGGCTGCAGAGCCATGTTCCCCCTGCTGACTGGCAGGAGAAGTGGGCATCCTTCCCAACTGTTTCTTGGAGAAAAAAGATCATCAATGGTGCAGTAGAGGTGAGGAGTTAGGTACCATCCTTGGAGTTTGACATCCAGCAAGATTTTGTTGTTTTGTTTTATTTTTATTTTTTGACTGCACAGTGGGGCATGCAGGATCTTAGTTCCCCGACCAGGCATTGAACCTGTGCCCCCTGAAATGGAAGCGTAGGGTCTTAACCACCAGGGAAGTCCCACATCCAGCAAGTTTTGACCTCACCTGGCCTTGGGGGTGCCTCTGAGATTTTTCTATTCCTTGTTCTGAAACTCTCTATGCAGGTTAAAAACATTAAAATCCCCAAGGGCCCTCCCCTGTGTGAGGCCTTCTTGTAGCTCAGAGAGTGGCAGCTGGTGGTTCTAAGGGTGAGGCAGGACCGAATTTGGAAGTCAGCAAGCCTCGTGTTTGTGCTGCAGTTGGGAAGCTGGTGCAAATGGAGAGCTGATGAAAACTGAGCCCTGGACTGTTAGGTCCCAAGAAGGAGGGGCATGAAGGAAGAATTAATCTGTTCTAGAGAAGTGACTGGGAGATCAGGTGTCACTCACTGAATCTCCTCTGGAAGGTACACAGGACCTTCACTCCTAGAGAACTTTTGGGACAGTGTTCTCCTTTTACACCCATCTTGGGACCTCTGTTGAGCACAGCTGCTCTTTTAGCCTCACTTGTCCTTCCCCATCTATACTCCTTGCACACCCCATAACCAGCCCCACTAGAACTGCTAGGAAATATACTGGGGCTCCAAACCTTCTCTGGCAGCGGTGATGACCATCAGCCCATTGCTCCCCTCCCCACAGCAGTCTGATTCTCCAGGCTCCTAAAATAGATCCACCTGAGTCAGAATCACCCAGACCCTGTTAAACCTGTGGGTCCTAGGGCTCCTCTCCCGACTTCCTGAATCAGAATGTTTTGGGGTGGAGCTCATGAATCTGCATTTGTGACAAGGCCCTGGGCAATTCTGAAGCATCCTAAAGGGTAAAGACCAGCTCCAGCACTTCCTGCTGTGGGGGCTTCTTTTTTTTTTTTTTTTTTTTTTTGCGGTACGCGGGCCTCTCTCACTGTTGTGGCCTCTCCCGTTTTGAAGCACAGGCTCCGGACGCGCAGGCTCAGCGGCCATGGCTCATGGGCCCAGCCGCTCCGCGGCATGTGAGATCTTCCTGGACCGGGGCACGAACCCGTGTCCCCTGCATCGGCAGGCGGACTTTCAACCACTGAGCCACCAGGGAAGCCCCTGTGAGGGCTTCTGAAGCTCTGCCCACCCTGCCTTCACCTGTCTTGGGGCCTTGCCTGCTGATTTGTGATTGTTTCCAGCTGTCGCTTGGCAACTTGGCCTCCCTGAGAACAGCATTCATCTTTGGTCTGCAGTGCCTGGCCCTTAGCGAGCTCTGATCCATGCTCCTCTTTCCTCCCACACCAACAGCAAATGCCTGATAAAGTCTCTCGTGGAGGCTAGTAGAGGAGGTAGGGAGAGAGGGCTGCAGGAGAAGCACAAGCCGCTGGATTTTTAACTGGTTGATGCACACAGTGGTTTGGGGTCCCTCTGGAGCGGAATTTCCAGCAGCCCCGTCCACTTCCACAGTCTGGAGGAGCTGCTGCGTCTGCAAGTAAAACATGAGTGACCATAACTGGGACAGGGCAGGGCCCCTCTCAAGAGCAGAAATAGAATTCCTTGTGAAAACGGTTCACGTTGGAGATAGGATGTGATAGGTTTCAGTCCGAGGGTCCACTGGTCCAAAAACCACCTGAACATCTCCAGGGTTGTGGGAAGGCGGCAAAACAGTGGCCAGGGTAAGCTTTAATATACAAGCTCTACTTGAGCTAGGTGACATGCTTCACTGTTCCCCAAACAAAACACAAAGCTCCCCAATGTCAATCTGGCTGCGCTGGCTACAGCACATTCTGAATGGTTTCGGAAGGAAGTGATGGTGATCCTACTTTAATCTAGAGTCTGCAGGGAAGGGGCAGGCAATGGGCTCAGCACTGTATTTCAGCATCCTGAGGGATAGCTTGTCCAAACGGACAAGCCCTAAGGCAGGCTAGGAGACTAGGGCGAGCTACTGCCACAATCCAGTTGCCCATGATGGTGTCTCAGACCAGGTGATAAGAAGTGGTGCAATTCTGGTTTATTGGGGAGGTAAAACTGATAGAATCTGCAGACAGACTAGGCTGAAATGGGACAAAGAGTAGTTAAAGATGGCACCAAGGACTTGAGCAACAGGAAAAATGAAGTGAGTTAGCATTTCCTGCAAGGGCGGGGAGCAAGCTGGTTGGGGAGAGGGTAGGATGTCAGAGGCTCCCTTGTCTTCAGATTATGTTTGCTGGGCCTCTTAGGCGTCCTGGTTACTCTCACCACCCATCCATGCCACCATTCCCTTTTGCCTACACCTGAGAAATGATCTCCTGACCTGTCTCCCTACCCTCACTTTTTAAAAAAATTTTATATATGTATGGTTGATTTTAAATGTTCTCTTACAATGTTCATTGCAGCACTATTTACAGTAGCCAGGACATGGAAGCAACCTAAGTGTCCATTGACAGATGAATGGATAAAGAAGATGTGTCACATATGTACAATGGAATATTACTCTGTCATAAAAGAAATGAAATTGAGTTATTTGTAGCAAGGTGGATGGACCTAGAGACTGTCATGCAGAGTGAAGTAAGTCAGAAAGAGAAAAACAAATACTGTATGCTAACACATATATATGGAATCTAAAAAAAAGGGGGGTTCTGAAGAACTGAGGGGCAGGACAGGAATAAAGACAGACATAGAGAATGGACTTGAGGATATGGGGAGGGGGAAGGGGAAGCTGGGACGAAGTGAGAGAGTGGCATGGACATACATACACTACCAAACGTAAAATAGATAGCTAGTGGAAAGCAGCCACACAGCACAGAGAGGTCAGCTCGGTGCTTTGTGACCACCTAGAGGGGTGGGATAGGGAGGGTGGGAGGGAGACGCAAGAAGGAGGAGATATGGGGATATATGTATATGTATAGCTGATTCACTTTGTTATAAAGCAGAAAGTAACACACCATTGTAAAGCAATTATACTCCAATAAAGATGTTAAAAAAAAAACATGATACAAACAGATGGGGAGATATACGATGTTCTTGGATTGGAAGAATCAATATTGTGAAAATGACTACACTACCCAAAGCAATCTACAGATTCAGTGCAATCCCTATCAAATTACCAATGGCATTTTTCACAGAACTAGAACAAAAAATTTCACAGTTTGTATGGAAGCACAAAAGACCCCAAAGAGCCAAAGAAATCTTGAGAAAGAAAAACGGAACTGGAGGAATCAGGCTCCCTGACTTCATACTATACCACAAAGCTACAGTAATCAAGAGAGTATGGTACTGCCACAAAAACAGAAATATAGATCAATGGAACAGGATAGAAAGCCTAGAGATAAACCCATGCATGTATGGTCACCTTATCTTGGACAAAGGAGGCAAGAATATACAATGGAGGAAAGACAGCTTCTTCAACAAGTGGTACTGGGAAAACTGGACAGCTACATGTAAAAGAATGAAATTAGAACACTCCCTAAGACCATACATAAAAATAAACTCAAAATGGATTGAAGACCTAAATGTAAGGCCAGACACTATAAAACTCTTAGAGGAAAACATAGCAGAACACCCTATCACATATATTACAGCAAGCTCCATTTTGACCCACCTCCTAGAGTAATGGAAATAAAAAAATAATAAACAAATGGGACCTAATGAAACTTAAAAGCTTTTGCAGAGCAAAGGAAACCATAAACAAGACGAAAAGACAGCCCTCAGAATGGGAGAAGATCTTTGCAAAGGAAGCAGCTGACAAAGGATTAATCTCCAAAATATACAAGCAGCTCATGCAGATCAATATCAAAAAAACAAACAACCCAATCCAAAAATGGGCAGAAGACCTAAATAGACATTTCTTCAAAGAAGGTATACAGATTGCCAACAAACACATGAAAGAATGCTCAATATCACCAATCTTTAGAGAAATGCAAATCAAAACTACAATGAGGTATCACCTCACACCAGTCAGAATGGCCATCATCAAAAAATCTACAAACAATAAATGCTGGAGGGGGTGTGGAGAAAAGGGAACCCTCTTGCACTGTTGGTGGGAATGCAAATTGATACAGCCGTGATGGAGAACAGTATGGAGGTTCCTTAAAACACTAAAACTAGAACTACCATACAACCCAGCAATCCCACTACTCGGCATATACCCTGAGAAAACCATAATTCAAAAAGAATCATGTACCACAATGTTCATTGCACCTCTATTTACAATAGCCCGGAGATGGAAACAACCTAAGTGTCCATCAACAGATGAATGGATAAAGAAGATGTGGCACATATATACAATGGAATATTACTCAGCCATAAAAAGAAACAAAATTGAGTTACTTGTAGTGAGGTGGATGGACCTAGAGTCTGTCATACAGAGTGAAGTAAGTCAGAAAGAGAAAAACAAATACCATATGCTAACACATATATATGGAATCTAAAAAAAAAATGGTTCTGAAGAACCTAGGGGCAGGACAGGAATAAACATGCAGATGTAGAGATGGACTTGAGGACACTGGGAGGGGGAAGGGTAAGCTGGGATGAAGTGAGAGAGAGGCATGGACATATATACACTACCAAATGTAAAATAGATAGCTAGTGGGAAGCAGCTGCATAACACAGGGAGATCATTCGGTGCTCTGTGACCACCTAGAGGGGTGGAATAGGGAGGGTGGGAGGGAGATGCAGGAGGGAGGGGATATGGAGATATATGTATACGTATAGCTGATTCACTTTGTTACACAGCAGAAACTAACACGTTGTAAAACACTTATACTCCAATAAAGATGTTAAAAAATAAGAAAATTTTTAAAATTAAATAAGTAAATAAATGTTGTTTTAGTTTCATGTATACAGCACAGTGATTCAGGTTTACATATATATCTATATTCTTTTTCAGATTCTTTTCCCTTCTAGTTTATTACAAAATACTGAGTATAGTTCCCTGTGCTATACAGTAGTTCCTTGTTGATTATCTATTTTATATGTAGTCATGTGTATATGTTAATCCCAAACTCCTAATTTATCCCTCCCCCCTTTCCCCTTTGGTAACCATAAGTTTGTTTTTTATGCCTGTGACCTACTCTCACTATTTATTTTCTAACTTCTGTACCCTGAAAGAATACTTAAAAGTGAAAAATCTTATTTTAATTGTGGGTGTGACCCATCTGCCATGGTCTCCTGTTGCCCCTTGGGGAACATCTATCTAGCTCTCTTCTTGTGTCCCCAAGCCCTCTCTGTCCTGCCCCCAAACCTCCTCCAGTCGCTCATTTACCCCAGCCCTGCTGTAATTATCAAGTTCTTGGGGGCTCCCTTGGTTCTGTGGCATGGACTGCACCTTTCCTTCTCCCCAGCCCTTTCTCCTGGGCCATGATGAGACATCGTTCAGGCCTCTCTTCCTTTCAGAGATCTTCCATCCCCTGCTCAGGTAGGGATCCCATCATGCACCCACGTGGCTCCTGAGTTTCCCAGTTCCTAGCTCTCATGCTCCTGCCACATATAAGTGGTCGATGCCTTCACTTCCCACTAGGCCATTAGACCCACACTGGATCCTCAGTCCCCCAGTATAGGGCCTGACACCCTCTGAGCTTTGAGCACATTAGTCAAATCTACCAGTGGATGATTTGCCAAGCACCTGCTGCAGGCGAAGCTTCCTGTTCTCTGAAAGTAAGACCACAGTGGCCTGAGTCTTAGTCAAACTGGGCCTGTCTCTGAGGTCTTGTGCAGGGCCAGTGGCTCTCCATGTCTATTTATCCTGCCTGATTTTGCAGAGGTCCTTGCGCTGCCACATGGGTCTCTACTGTTCCTCATTCCTTTTCTTTACAATTAAGATCACTGCCATATTTCTCTAGGAATTCTGCTGTGGCTCCCTCACCGCATGGTTCTGGAGCTACTAACGTCATGAATGTGGGGACACAGGTCCTAGCCCTCCTTTCTCTGAGATTTTGGAAACCTACGTTCCCCAAATCTAGGCTACCTTTTTCCTTTTTTTTTTTTAAAATAGATTCCGCACATAAGTGAGATGATACAGTACTTATCTTTCTGACTTATTTCACCTAGCATACATAATGCACTCAAGATCCATCCATATTGTCACAAATGGCAGGATTTCCTTAATTTTTATGGCTCAATAATATTCCACTGTGTGTATATTTACTTATATACCACATTTTCTTTATTCATTCATTCATTGATGCACACTTAGGTTGTTTCCACATCTTGGCTATTGTAAATAATGCTGCAATGAACAGGGGAGTGAAGATATCTTTTTAAGTTAAGTGTTTTCATTTTCTTTGGATAAATACCCCAGAAGTAGAATTGCTGGATCATATGGTAGTTCTGTTTTTAATCTTTTGAGGATCCTCCATACTGTTCTCCATAGTGGTTGCACCAATTTACATTCCCACCAACAGTGCACAAGTGTTCCCTTTTCTTCACATCCTTGCCAACACTTACTATCTTTTATCTTTTTGGTAACAGCCATTCTGACAGGTGTGAGGTGATCTCTCATTGTGGTTTTGATTTGCATTTCTTTGATGATTAGTGATGTTGAGCATCTTTTCATATATCTGTTGGCTATCTGTATGTCTTCTTTGGAAAAATGTCTATTCAGATTCTCTGCCCATTTTTAAATTGGATAGTTTATTTTTTTCAATTAAGTTGTATGAGTTTTTATATTTTTTAGATTAAACCCTTTATCAGATATGATTTGCAAATATTTTCTCCCATTTAGTAGGTTACCTTTTCATTTTGTTGATGGCTTGTTTTGCACTACCTTTTTTCTTATTACTTTATGTTCCAGAGCAGTTTTATTTTTTATTTTGTATGTGTATTTTTTTTTTTTTTTTTTTGCGGTAAGCGGGCCTCTCACTGTTGTGGCCTCTCCCGTTGCGGAGCACAGGCTCTGGATGCACAGGCTCAGCGGCCATGGCTCATGGGCCTAGCCGCTCCGCGGCATGTGGGATCTTCCCAGACAGGGGCACGAACCCGTGTCCCCTGCATTGGCAGGCGGACTCTCAACCACTGCGCCACCAGGGAAGCCCAATATATTTTTTAATTGAATAACTTTGACATATAACATTATGTAAATTTAAGGTATGCAGCATGTTACTTTGATACATTTATACATTGTAATGTGCCTGCCATTGTAGTGATATTTAACATATTACATAATTATAGTATAATATTATTGTCTATATTCATTATAATGTGCATTAAATTTCAAATGCTTATTTACTACTTGCTGCAAGTTTGTATCCTTAAACAACATCAGTCTTATCCCCCTAACCCCCATGCCCCGGTAACCACCATTTTACTCTGTTTTTTACCTGTCAGACTTTTTTAGATTCCAAATATAAGCTATGTCATATAGTACTTGTCTTTCTCTGTCTGATTTATCTCACTTAGCATAATGTGCTCAAGGTCCATTTTTGTTGTTTCAAATGGCAGGATATCTTCCTTTTCATGGTTGAATGATCCATGTGAATATATACCACATCTTTTTTATCCATTCATCTGTTGATGGGCATTTAGTCTGTTTCCATATCTTGGCTATGGTGAATAATGCTGAGATAAATGTGGGAGTGCATATAGCTCTACAAAATAATGTTTTTATTTTCTTTGGATACATACCCAGAAGTGGAATTGCTGGGACATATGGTAGATCTATTTTTAATTTTTGAGGAACCTCCATATGGTTTTCCATAGTTGTTGGATGAATTTACATTTCCACCAACAGCAGGATTTCCTTTTTACCACATCCTCACCAGCACTTGTTTTCTCTTGTCTTCTTGATGACACCCATTCTGATAGGTGGGAGGTAATATCTTCTTGTGGTTTTGATTTCCATTTCCTTGATTATTAGTGATGTTGAGCATCTTTACATGTGCCTGTTGGCCATTTTGATGTCCTCTTTGGAAAAATGCCCATTTAGTTTTTCTGTGCATTTTAAAATTGGATTTTTTTTGTTGTTGTTAAGTTGTATGAATTCTTTATATATTTTGGATATTAACCCCTTATCCAATATATGATTTGCAAAATTTTTCTCCCATTCTATAGGTTGTCTTTTCATTTTGTTAATTGTTTCTTTTGCTGAGCAGAAGCTTTTGAGTTTGATATAGTTCTGTTGATTAATTTTTGCTTTTGGTGTTTGTGTTTTTGGTGTCACATACAAAAAATCATTTGCAGGACCAATACTGAGGAGCTTCTTCCTTACACTTTTTTTCCCCCTAGGAGTTTTGTGGTATCAGGTTTTATGTTTAAGTCTTTGATCCAGTTTGAGTTAATTTTTGTGAGTGATGTGAGATAGCGGTCCAGATTTCTTTTTCTGCATGTGTTTCTTTAGTTTTCCCAGCATGATTTGTTGAAGAGACTCTTCTTTCCCCATTGGGTGTTCTTGGCTCCCTTGTCGAATATTAGTTAACCATGTATGCGGGGGTTTAATTCCAAGCTCTCTATAATGTTCCATTGGTCTATGTGTCTATTTTTATACTAGTACCATGCCTTTTTTGTTACTATGGCTTTGTCATATAGTGTGAAATCAAGAAGCATGATACCTCTGGCTTTGTTTTCTTTTCTCAGGATTGCTTTGGCTATTCAGGGTCTTTTGTAGTTTCACACAAATCTTAGGATTATTTCTTCCACTTCTGTGAAGAATGCCTTTGCTATTTTGATCAGGATTGTGCTGAATCTGTAGGTGACTTTGGGTAGTATAGCGATTTTAACAATATTAATTCTTCCAATACATGAACATGAAAAGTCTTTCCATTTGTTTGATTATCTTTGACTTCTTTCAGCAAAATCTTTACTTTTCATTGTACAGATCATTCACTTCCTTGGTTAAATTTATTTCTAAGTACTTTATTGGTTTTGATGCTATTGTGAATGAGATAGTTTTCTTTTTTTAAATTATTTATTTTTGGTTGCATTGGGTCTTTGTTGCTGTGCGCAGGCCTTCTCTAGTTGCAGTGAGCGGGGGCTACTCTTCGTTGCAGTGCACGGGCTTCTCATTGCGGTGGCTTCTCTTGTTGCAGAGCACAGGCTCTAGGGATGTGGGTTTCAATAGTTGTGGCACACGGCCTCAGTAGTTGTGGCTCACAGGCTCTAGAGCACAGGCTCAGTAGTTGTGGTGCATGGGCTTAGTTGTTCCGCGGCATGTGGGATCTTCCTGGACCAGAGCTCGAACCCTCATCCCCTGCACTGGCAGGCGGGTTCTTAACCACTGCACCACCAGGGAAGCCCCGAGATAGTTCCCTTTATTTCTTTTTCAGATGCTTCATCGTTAGTGTAAAGGAATGCAACTGATTTCTGAATATTGATATTGTATCCTACAACTTTACTGAAACTATTGATTAGTTCCAATAGTTTTCTCTCCTTTTTTAAAAAATTTTTTTCCCTTCATTTTTATTTTTTATTGAAGTATAGTGATTTACAATATTAGTTTCAGGTGTATAACATAGTGATTCAATATTTTTATAGATTATACTCTATTTAAAGTTATTATAAAATACTAGCTATGTTCCTTGTGCTGTACAATATATCCTTGTAGCCTATGTATTTTATACATAGTAATTTGTACCTCCTGATAGCATACATCTATCTTGCCCCTCCTCCCTTCTTTCCCCCACTGGTGACCACTAGTTTGTTCTCTATATCTGTGAGTCTGTTTCTGTTTTGTTATATTCATTCATTAGCTTCATTTTTTAGATTCCACATGCAAGTGAAAACATACAGTATTTGTCTTTCTCTGTCTGGTTTACTTCACTAAGCATCATACCCTCCAGGTCCATCCATGTTGCAGATGACAAAAATTCATTCATTTTTATGGCTGTGTAGACCACTCTTGCAACTCCTATTCACTATAGTACTAGAAGTCCTAGTTAGGGCAATTAGTTTTTTGATTGACTTTGGGTTTTTTAATATGTGAGACCATATCATTGGCAAATAGCAACAATTTTTCTTCTTTGTTCCCAATTTGGATGCCTTTTATTTCTTTGTTTTGCCTAATTGCTCTAGCTAGGACTTAATAGTACTAAATGGGAGTGGTGAGAGTGGACATCCTTGTCTTGTTCCTGATCTGAGAAGAAGAGCTTTCACTTTTCCTCCATTGAGTATAATGTGAGCTATAGGTTTGACATATATATAGCCTTTATTGTATTGAGGTATATTCCTTCTATACCCAATCCATTAAGGGTTTTATTCATGAAAGGATGTTGTATTTTGTCAATTTTTTTTCCTGTGTCTCTTGATATAATCCTGATTTTATCTTTCATTTTGTTGATGTGATGTATTACAGTTATTGATTTGTGTATGTTGAACCATCCTTGCATCCCAGGGATAAATCCCACTTGGTCATGGTATATAATCCTTTTTATGTATTCTTGAATTCAGTTTGCTAATGTTGAGAATTTTTGCACCTATATTAATCAGGGATATTGGCCTATAGTTTTCTTTTCTTGTGGTATCCTTATCTGGTTTTGGCATGAAGGTAATGCTGTCTTTGTAAAATGAGTTTGGAAGTGTTCTCTCCTTCACAATATTTTGGAAGAGTTTGAGGAATATTGCTGTTAATTCTTCTTTAAATGTGTAGTAGAATTCACCAGTGAAGTTGTGTGGTCCTAGAGTTTTCTGTTAGGAGTTTTTTGATTACTGATTCAATCCCTTTGTACTTATTATTGGTCTGTTCAGATTTTCTATTTCTTCCTGATTCAGCCTTGATAGAAATGTATCCATTTCTTCTAGGTTATGCAATTTGTTGGAATATAATTGTTCATAGCAGTCGCTTACGGTTCTACGTATTTCTGTGGTATCAGTTGTAATGCCTCCTCTTTCATTTCTAATTTTATTTGAGTCTTCCTCTCTTTTTCTTAGTCTAGGTAAAGGTTTGTCAATCTTGTTTATCTTTTAGAGCAGTTCTAGGTTTACAAAAAATTGAGCAGAAAGTATAGATGATTCCTGCATACCCCTTGCCTCACCTACTCAAGGTTTCCCCTATTATTAACATCTTGCACTGGTGGTGTATATTTGTTACAACTCATGAACCAATATTGATACTTTATTATTAACTAAAATCCATAGTTTACATTAGGGTTCACTCTTGGTGTTGTATATTACATGGGTTTTGCCAAGTGCATAGTCATATATCCTCATTACAGTATCATACAGAATAGTTTTGCTGCCATAAAAATCCCCTGTGTTCCACCTATTTATCCCTCCCTTTCTCCCCTCAAACCCCTGATAACAATTTTACCTTTTCATTAATTCTATATATTTGCCTTTTCCAGAATGTCATATAGTTGGAATCTTACAGTATATAGCCTTTTAGATTGGCTTCTTTCACTAAGTAATATGCATCTAAGGTTTTTATGTGTCTTTTTGTGGCTTGATAGATCATTTCTTTTATTGCTGAATAATATTACATTGTATGGATGTACTACAGTTTGTTTATCCATTCACCTTTTCAAGAACATCTTAGTTGCTTCCAGTTTTCAGCAATTATGAATAAAGCTTCTATAAGCATTCAGATTTGTTTTTTTTTAATGTGGACATAAATTTTCAATTCATTTAGGCAAATACTGAGGGGTGTGATTGCTGGATCATATGGCAAGGCTGAATTATGGTCATAAGACTATGTTTAGTTGTGTAAGAAACTAAACTGTCTTTCAAAATGACTGCATCATTTTTGCATTCTCAACCAGCAGTGAATGAGAGTTCTTGTTGCTCCACATCCTTGTCAGTGTTTGGTGTTTGTCAGTGTTTTGGATATTAACCATTCTAATAGGTGTGTAGTGATAACCTGATGTTTTTATTTGCAATTCTCTAATGGAATATGATGTTGAACATGTTTTCATATGCTTATTTGTCATCTGTACATCTTCTCTGAGGTGTCTGTTTGGATCTTTTGCCCATTTAAAAACTGGATTTGTTGTTGAGTTTTAAGCATTCTTGGTATATTTTGGATACAAGTCCTTTATCAGATATGTATTCTGCAAATATTTCCTATCAGTCTGTAACTTGTATTTTTATTTTTAACACTGTCTTTCACAGAGCAGAAGTTTTAAATGAAATCCAGTGTATAATTTTTTTTTCTTTCATAGATCATGCTTTTGGTGTTTATCTAAAATCTTATTACTGAACCAAGGTCTTTTAGATTTTCTCCTATGTTATCTTCTAGAAGTTTTGTAATTTCGCATTTTACATTTAGGTCTATGATCCATTTTGAATATTTGTGGAAGGTGCAAGGTCAGTGTGTAAATTCTTCTCCTCCTTCTTCTTCTTCTGCATGTGGATGTCCAGTTGTTCCAGTACCATTGCTTAACAAAGATTAGTTGGTTATATTTGCCTGGGTTTATCTCTGGGTTCTCTATTTCTTTCCATTGATCCATTTATTCTTTTGCCAGTGTCACACTGTCATAATTACTGTAGCTTTACAGTAAATCTTGAAATTGAATTGTGTCAGTCTTCTGACTTTGTTCTTCATTATGATTGTGTTGGTTACTCTGGGTCTTTTGCAGATCCATATTAGCTTTAGAATCAGCTTGTTGATATTCACAAAATAACTTGCTGGGATTTTGATTGGGATTGCATTAAATCTATAAATCAATAGGAAGAATTAACAGTTTAACAATATTGAATATTCCTTTCCATGTACATGGCATATCTCTACATTTATTTAGAATTTATTTGATTTCTTTTATCATACTTCTTAGATTTCTTCATATAGATCTTGTATCTATTTTGTTAAGTTTATTCCTACGTATAATACTTTGTGTGTGTGTATGTGTGTGTGTGTGTGTGGGGGGCATGCTAATGTAAATTGTATTGTGATTTTAGTTTCAAATCCAACTTGTTCATTGCTGGTATATAGGAAGGCAATTGACTTTTGTATATTAACTTTGTGTCCTATAACCTTGCTATAATCACTTCTTAGTTCCAGGAGTTTTTTGTCAATTCTTTGGGATTTTCTACAAAGATAATTATGTCATCCTTGAACAAAGACATATTTATTTTTTCCTTCACAATCTCTATGCCTTTTATTTCTTTTTCTTGTCTTATTGCATTAGATAATTTCACTGACTACGGATTTCTAGGTTGGTGGTTTTTTCTTTCAATACTTTCAATACTTCACTCAATTCTTGCTTACATGGTTTGTGACAAGAATTCAATGTAATTCCTATCCTCTATAGGTAAGGTTCATCTATAGGTAAGGTGTTTTTTTCCCTCTGACTTTTTTCAAGATTTTCCTTTTTGTCTTTGTTTTCTGCAATTTGCATATGATATGCATAGGTGTAGACTTTTAGTGTTTTATCCTGCGTGGTGTTCTCTGAGCTTCTTGGATTTGTAGTTTGCTGCCTGTTATTAATTTGAGGAAATTTTTAGCCATTATTACTTCTAATACTTCTTCTGTTCCCTTCTCTCTTTCTCTTCCTTTTGGTATTCTTATTATGCATGTGTTACACCTTTTGTAATTGTCCTACAGTTCTTGAATATTCTGTTCATTTTTTCTATGTTTTTCTCTTTTTATTTCAGTTTGAGAAGTTTCTATTGAGATATTCTCAAGCTCAGAGATTCTTTCCTCAGCCCTATCTATTGGTGAGCCCAGCAAAGGTATTCTGCATTTCTGTTACAGTGTTTTAGATTGCTAGCAATTTTTTTTTATTCCTTCTTAGGGTTTCAGTCTTCCTGCTTATGTTATCCATCATTCTTGCAATGTTGTTCACCTTTTCCTTTAGAATTCTTAGCATAACAATCATAGTTATTTTAAATTCCCAGTCCAATCATTCCAAAATCATTGCCATATCTGAATTCAGTTCTGTTGCTTTCTTTTTATCTTCAGACTTTTTTTTCTTGCCTTTTAGCATGCTTTGTATTTTTGTTGAAAGCTGAACTTGATATATTAGGTAATAGAAACCAGGTAAATTGGCTTTAGTGTGACGGTATACGTTGATCTGGCTGGGAGTTATATTGTGTTTGCTGTTTGCTGTAGTTGTAGTTGTCTGAAATGTCAGTTTCCTCTAGTGTCCTTGTCTTTCTTTCTCCTACCAAGTCCTTGTTAAATAGAGTATGAGCCTTTCAGTTTTTTTAAACTATAATCCGCTGTCATTGTGAGTTAGAGTTAGAAGGTTCTGTTGCTGAGTTAGAAGGCGGCACTGGGGAGAGGGAACATTCTATAGTTCTATAATTATGTCTCAGTCTTTTTGTGGGTCTGGGCCCCTGGAGTATGATCTTCACAAGTGCTTCTCAGCCTCCCCCTCCCCTCTTCTACGTGACAGGAAGTCTAGAGGGGCTGGCTAATTGCCCTTCCCCAGGTCAGATAAAGTACTTTCCCTTGAGTGCTGGCCTTTGTTACAGAGAATTGGAGGAAGAACGGGGTGCTCTGGCAGATTTCAAAATGGTTGCTTTTACACTGTTCCTGCTGGAAGCATGAGGGGATTTTCCTCCAATCTTCACAGTGAGAACTTGGTGGGGCTCCTGGAGGTAAAACTCAGAAAAGTGGGAGAGGGGACTAAACTGGTCACCGCCTAGAGTTTTGAACTCTCAAGCTTGTCCACACTCTGCCCCCAGCAGCTGGTTAATTACAGTTTGTGTTCCTACTGGTACTGTCCCCACCAGCAGGCTTCTCCTCTGGGGCTCCCTGTGAAACAGGAGGGAAGGGGGCAGAGCACAACCCTTAAAGAATGACATAGCCATTGAGGATATGACATAAACTCATTAGAACCAACTATGCCCAATATGGTGGAAGATTTGACTTCCCTTAGACCTTGAGCCTCATTTTATGCATATTGTAATGCATTAGCATCTAGAAGATGCACCCACAGGTGCCATGACTGTTCTGAGGCTGACCATAAAAGGCCAAAAAGTGGGTGGTGGCTCAGTTTCTGGAAATCTCCGCCCCTTCTCCAAGATGGAATAATCCTCCCATTTTATTAGCCTATGGAATTACGCAGCCCGTAAAAACTAACCACCCCACATTTTAGGGCCACTCTCACCTTTTGAGATGGACTGCATTCTATCTATAGAATGTGTAGCTTACTAAATAAATCCACTTCTTACCTATCATTTTGTCTCTCACCGAATTCCTTCTGCATTGAGACATAAAGAACCTGAGCTGCAGTAAGTCCTGACACCAGGTGAGTGATTTTAACTAAAAGACAGTGGGTTCAAGTCCCGATCTGAGTTTTCGCTGAGTAAAAGTCCTAGTTCGTGGGTTCAGTTCCCAACCTGAGTTTTGGCTGGGTTTGAATCCCATCCGAGTTGTGTGGTTTCACCCATAAGCTATGGTTCTCTGTATCTGCCTCTCTCTCTAGTTACCGTTTGCCTTGTGACTTCAGTTCTCTGACGGATCTAAGAAGAGACATTGCTTTTCAATTTATTCAGTTATTTTCTTATTGTAAGAATGGGAGTGATGCTTCTAAGCTTTTAATAGTGCAGAGAAGAAATCCGAAATCTAGGTTACTGTGTCTGAGGTTCCTTAGCTGACAACAGAGGGACCTAATTCCACTTGAATTACCCATTTCCTTTCACTGACTTTGGTTTTTTTCATGCTACTGGTGTTTCTCTTGCTTCTTTGACCTACTGAGAGCAGCAGAGAAGGTGACAGTTAAAATTGTGGTCAGCACCTGGCCCTACAATGAGGTTGTGAACTTCCAGATTAGTAGAAGGCAGATGACAGGTGGCCCCCAGCTTGTGTGGGGTTTACCATGCTAAAGCCAGCTTCAGTCCCAACAAAGACTCTGGCCCGCACCCCCGTGCGGCCCAGCTAACCTGCTACTTCTCTGTTTCCCAGTCCTAAGGTTCTCCCAGGTCTCTCACTGACCAGCTCTTCTCCAAGGGCCAGCTCCAGGGAAAGTCTAGAGAACATCCAGGGAGGCAACAGCCGTGACATAATCAGAGTGCCAGCAGTGATGTGGACCTTTGTCTACAAAATCTTCTCCAAATTGCTGCTGGGAAAGAAGACGACAGTGAGAGTTCCTCGGCCTGATGTGGACTGTGGCAACCAGTATACAGGGGTCTGCTGGCTGGAGGAGGAACCCCCCAAGTCTCACCAGTGTTGGGGATGTCCTGAGCCTTGGCGCCTGTGGAACTGAGTTTCAGATCAAGACTCTGGGAGCAGGCATAGTCACTGGACACAAAGCTGCCTGGAGCCAGAGTGGAGCTACCAGTAGAAGAACCAGGGAAGGAAGCAAGCAAAGTGGTGGGAGTGTGGTGAAGGCCCTGCCCAAGGCTGCAGATACAGAACCAGAGACGCCCATGCTGGAGTAAGGCTGGGAGAGTACCAGTATTATTGTTTGCAATGATTCTTTTAAATTATTTTTGAAGATCCTTTCTTAACCTTTAAGAATCAGAATAGTTAACATTTGAAACATTTTCTGTATCAGTTAGTTTTTAGGTGTTAGAAACTGGCAAGAAGCCTGAGAGGAGGCTTAATTCTGGAAAGTGTGTCTTTTACAACAATTTCAATGTGAAAGACATTTTTACAAATGAATTTTGACTCCTGTGGTGAACACACGCTGATAAGCTGCCGCATTCTAGTATCTGATATGGTCACGGTCTTCAAATGAAAAAGCAAGCACTTGCTGTCCTTTGAAATACCTGCTGCATCTCCTGCTGCTATGTGTGCGTGAGTGAACCTGCTTTTATGGTTGTATTTTTTCTGTTGAATAGCTACTTTGAATTTTCATGATTATGCTTTGATTATTCATAATTTTTCATTTTATAGAACTGATGGGTGTTAACAATAAACTAAATAAAAGAAATAAATGTGTGAAATAAATAAGTGGTTAAAAGAGATCATTTCCTTTGGGGGACAGAGGATGGGAAGGAAACTGGAGAGGGGGTTCACCGAGGTCTTGGGAGTTTGAATGCATATGTTGAGAGGTAATTACTCTCCCTGGGGGTGGAGTCACTTGCCACTCCCCTAAGCCAACTCTCAAAGAATCATGTAATTTTCGATGATGCCTGCAGGAAGAGCTTGTCATCTTGTTTGATAGGATTGTTGATCTACCCAGAGGAAGAGGAAACTGGGGGATGTGGTCCTTGAAGAGAGCATGGCCAGCCTGCACTCAGTATGCACACACATGTGAGTTTCCCATGGGTCAAAAGAACATCTGGGAAGCTAGCCAAATTGAACCACTTTGCTGCATCCTTCTCAAGCATGCTGTCTGCAGGTGAGGGAATCCAGGATCACAGGAGCATTGGGCTGTCCTGGCAGGAGCAGGATGGAGCAGAGATTAGGGGTTCAGCCAAAGCTGAGGGAACTGAGGAATAGGGAGGATCTGGGGAGACTGTGGCTGCACCAATTCTCTCATCTCCCGTTATTGCCTCATCGCTGAAGGAACAGCAAGAGCCTGTGAGAGGGATCAAGAGGAAGTTTCCGGAGGCAGAATGGCCCCCTCCCCACAGCAGGCCCCCGACCTGCTGAGATCAGAATTGGATACAAGGGGGCTTCCCTGGTGACGCAGTGGTTGAGAGTCCGCCTGCCGATGCAGGGGACACGGGTTCGTGCCCCGGTCCGGGAAGATCCCACATGCCGCAGAGCGGCTGGGCCCGTGAGCCGTGGCCGCTGAGCCTGCGCATCCGGAGCCTGTGCTCCACAATGGGAGAGGCCACAACAGTGAGAGGCCCGCGTACCACACACAAAAAAAAGAATTGGATACAAGGTCAGAGTTTGCAAACTGAACAGTATAATCAAAGTTGTATGAACACGATATGCTCTGTTCAAGATGCTATTGAGGGACAATAAGGAAGGATTCCACAGAGGAAATCAAAGGCAGTGATTTGAAAACTATAACAGACATGACAACATGTCATGTTACTACCCTGTGCTGTTAAGAGTGTTCAATCAGATCAATTCAATTATACATTTAAAAAAGATTTTCTTGTGATTTTTTTCCCATTGAGATGAGGCAGAAGGAAAAGAATCATCAGCTTACTTTCTAAATTTTAAACAGAAGCAATATATGCTCCCTGTAAAAACATATGTGCACCATAAAAATCTATAGTGCCATAGTACCCCATAGTAGGAATAAACCATATATATCTGTTCTCCTAGTAGCAAGTAGGTAGTTCCAGACATCTGCTTTCACACTGCTTCTGTGAGCATCCTCTTGTATCTTTAGGTATTGGTGTGAATATTTCTGTAGAACAGATTTCCGGATGTGGAATTCTTGGTCAGAGGACGTTCATGTTTAGAAATCGGTACACATTACTGAAATTGACCTTGAAATGGCTCTACCAATTTATAAGCCCACCAAAAATACGCCCAATCCATGGGAATCTTTGTCTTTTCATGTAAGATTTCTATGGAGCCAATGTTAACTTGACTTGCATGCTGTTGTCACAGTCTAGGTGCTCTCTCAGCTCTGCCAGTTTTTGTGAGTTAACCATCACAAAGGCTGCCTCAAGCAGGGAAAGCCTCATATCATAAGTGTGTTTTGTACACTGGATTGGGATCCATACATAGATGCTGTGTTCACCCTTTCCCAGGTTTGCGGGATAGCTGCATGGAAAATGTGAACAGTGGGGAGAACTGAATATACCATGTCCTATTTTTAGAAACTTGCCAGAGGGTCACTGCGTGTGGGCTGGAAGGAGATGGGTGTGGATTCTGAATGTTCCAGCCTCCTAGGGGGCCTCCAGCATGGCCTTTATGGGTCACAAAACATGTAGCTGAATGTCTAAGATCTTTAATGTTGCCTTTTGTACCAACTATATACGCAAATGTTTTAATACGCAAAATTCTTAAAGCAATAGGTAATGATGGCATATGGTCAAGGAACATATTTTTAATGTTATCACAAAACACCTGTGAGGACTCCAAGATATCTGCACACTAATGTAAATGATTATAGAAAATAAAACCTCCGGGCTTCCCTGCTGGCGCGGTGGTTGAGAATCTGCCTGCTAATGCCGGGGACACGGGTTCGAGCCCTGGCCTGGGAAGATCCCACATGCCGTGGAGCAACTGGGCCCCTGAGCCACAACTGCTGAGCCTGTGCTCCGCAACAAGAGAGGCCGTGATAGTGAAGAGGCCCGCACACCGCGATGAAGAGTGGCCTCCGCTTGCTGCAACTAGAGAAAGCCCTCGCACAGAAACGAAGACCCAACGCAGCCAAAAATAAATATAAAAATAAATAAAATTTTTAAAAAAACTTCCTTTCTCTGAATATCATTCATGGTATGTAAATAAGGCTATAATTGTATTATAACAGGTGGCCGAGCATATTTTCATAAGCTCTAAAATGTTTGATTTGTTAGAGAAACCACAGGAGGTGACCAAATGCCTTACGTGAAATTGTATAAACTCAGTGATGGGCTGGAGCTGGTGTCTCATGAGAGCTGATCGAGGGCATCTCTTCCCAACTTCACCAAAAAAGTCACATCAGCAGCTTGAAATCAGCCACAGTGCGAGTCAAAAAATGCTACAGGGCTTCCCTGGTGGCGCAGTGGTTGGGAGTCCGCCTGCCGATGCAGGGGACGCGGGTTCGTGCTGGGCCCGTGAGCCATGGCCGCTGAGCCTGCGCGTCTGGAGCCTGTGCTCCGCAACGGGAGAGGCCACAGCAGTGAGAGGCCCGCGTACCGAAAAAAAAACAAAAGCTACAGACTTTTCCCCCAGAAAGTCAGTTTTTAAATATTTATCAGACACCACTGCATTACTTTATCACTCCCTCTATATTACCATATTTTTAAATAAACCATTTGGGAATAATTATGTCCCATTATTCCTTAATACAGAAGTGTGTATTTTCTTAAAATAAGGACATTCTCCTAGATCAAAATCAGGAAATGAATTTTTATCCAACATTACTATCTGATCCATAAACATTTTTTTTAAAAGATTTTTTTGGTTGTGGACCATTTTGAAAGTCTTTTTATTGAATTTGTTACAATATTGCTTCTGTTTTATCTTTTTTGGCCACGAGGCATGTGGGATCTTAGCTTGCTGACCAGGGATCGAACCCACACTCCCTGCATTAGGAAGGTGGCGAAGTCTTAACCATTGGACTGCCAGGGAAGTCCCTGATCCATAACCATGTTTTCAAAATGTCTCCTCTTCTCGAAATAGTGTCTTGTCTGGGATCCCACCCAGAGTCGCCTATTGCATTTAGTTGTCATGTCTCTTTAGTCTCCTTCAATCTGAGGCAATTCCTTAGTCTTGCTTTATCTTTTTTATGACCTTGACCTTGTTGAAGAGTATCAGCCAGTTTGTCTGATGTTTCCTCCTGATTTGTGAATTTCGGGGGCAAGAATACCTCACAAGTGATGCTGTTGTAGTCTTCTCACTGTACTGTATCAGAAGGCACATCGTGTGAATTTATGTCATATCTGGTGATGTTAACTTGTCACTTGGTTGAGGTGGCATCTGCCAGTCTCCTCCACTGCAAAGTTGATAAGTGTTTTGTACTTCTAAAATAATTAGTATTTTGTGTTGAGATACTTTGAGACTTCTATTGTAGGGTAAAGTTTTCTCTTCTCCCCCATTTATTTGTTCATTTATGTATATCAGTACAGATATACATAATCTTGGATTTCATTTTTCTCAATCTGTAACTTCTATTAATTATTTTGATGTTCAAATTCGGCTATTGGGAGTCCCTTCAAGCGGGCTTTTCTGTCCATTTGACATCTCCCCACTATTGTCTGAGGACTTCCTTGCATTCCGGTAAAAGATGGTTTAGACCCATTCTGCTATGTGTTTCTTCAACACCCTCAAGCTATTAAATCAATTCTGACACTATTTACCTAGAGGTAGTGTCAGATCCCACAGGTTAAGAGCTCAGTCCTATAAGACTCCCCCCACCCTTCTCACACCAATTACAAATCCAGGTTGCCTGTGTTTCTGTCCCACCCACCATAAATTGGAGATTCCCAAGACCCCTGCCTTGGGTTCTGTTAATTTGTAGAGCAGCTCACAGAACTCAGGAAGAGTTTACTAATTAGATTACAGGTTTATTACAAAAGGATATAGCTCAGGAATCAGATGGAATAGATGCATAGAGGAAGGTATGTGGGAAGTGGCACAGAGCTTCCTTGCTCTCTCTGAGCACCTCTCTCCCTGCATCTCCAAGTGTTCACCAACCTGAAAGTTCACTGAACCCAGTCCTTTTGGGGTTTTATAAAAAGGCTTCATCACATAGGCATGACTGGTTAAATCATTGGCCCTTGATGACTGAACTCAATCTCCATCCCCTTTCCCCTCCCAGCGGTGGAGGGGGGTGCGTGGGCGGGGGTTAGTTACAACCCTCTCTCACACAGTTGGTTCCCCTGGCAACCAGCCCCATCCTTACTGGCTTTCCAAAAGTTATCTCATTAACTCGGGTGTGGTTGAAAGTGGCTTGTTATGAATATCCAAAGACACCCTTATCACTCTTATCACTTAGAAATTCCAAGAGTTTAAGAGCTCTGTTCTAAAATCTAGGTTGGGGCTTCCCTGGTGGCGCAGTGGTTGGGAGTCCGCCTACCGATGCAGGGGACACGGGTTCGTGCCCCCGTCTGGGAGGATCCCTACATGCCGCGGAGCGGCTATGGCCTGCGCGTCCGGAGCACCGCAACGGGAGAGGCCACAACAGTGAGAGGCCCGCGTAACGCAAAAAAAATTAAAAAAAAATAAAATCTAGGTTGAAGACCAAATAAATATTTCCTAGTATAAATCAGAACATCACACCCTTCTTACATTTTCCCTGCCCCAGCCCTGGCGTCCACCATTTCTCCAAGGAGCCTTGGTTCCTTTCAGTGGTAAATAGTACTAAAAACTAAGTTCTGGGTACAAGGTGTGCTCAGTGGTACAGGGGTGTTATTGCTTCTAAGCCCTCAAAGCAGACAGAGCTAGGAACTATATGTATGTGCACACACTACCTATCTATCTATCATCTACCTATCTAATCTATCTATCTATCCATCTATGTATCATATGTGTGCTTCATCTATTACATAGTAAAAACCATGAGTTCACAATTATTCTTTCATTCTCTCCTTTCGCTTCTGTTTTTCATCTGTTGTTGTTTTTGTATTTTCTCTGGCTGAAGAGACAGCACACTTAGTGAATTTTTTTATTTGATCAACCCCTTGTTGAGCAATTCTTGGCATTATTCATTTTAATGTTCAAATTGTCCCATGATTGGTCAGTGGAGCCCCTTCGACCTAGCTCCTATGTCTTTTTGTTATGTTCCCATCAGTTTTTTGACATTTTAAAAATTTTTATTTATTTATTTTTGGCTGCAGTGGGCCTTCAGTGCTGTGTGTGGGCTTTCTCTAGTTGCGGTGAGTGGGGTCTACTCTTTGTTGCAGTGCGCGGGCTTCTCACTGCGGTGGATTCTCTTGTTACGGAGCACGGGCTCTAGGCATGCAGGCTAAGTTGTTGTGGCTCGCGGGTTCTAGAGCACAGGCTCAGTAGTTGTGGCGCACGAGCTTAGTTGCTCCGCAACATGTGGGATCTTCCCGGACCAGGGCTTGAAACCGTGTCCCCTGCATTGGCAGGTGGATTCTTAACCCCTGTGCCACCAGGGAAGCCCCCCCCCCCCGGTCAGTTTTTGAGCATGTTTGTACATTACAGCAAAAGATGTTCCAGATTTACCTGTACTTTCTCTGCTCCAGCCCTGGAACCCACCATTTCTCCAAGTTCATTTTAGTGGGAATTGACAGTGAAAACTAGGATCTGAGCCCTAAGTGAACTCATTGTTTACGAAGTGTCCTCTTTTCTAGATCTTTCTAGAGCTAGAAAATATATACAAAACTATTAAAATACACAAGTTAACTGATACCTCTAATTTTATCCAGTGAAGTTTCTCCTCTTTTTCCCCCATTCCAGTTTCTTTCACGTCTTCCACAGTGAACACCCTGACTAGCAGCAACATGAATATATTTCTGCTCATCAGCTCAAACCTACAACACGCACAAATAAGCTTTGGAATTGCCTTTTTTTTTTTCAAAGAAAATCATATTCATACATGTACACATACACATCTATTGATACATAGGCAAAGATCTCGCTTTTTCCCATTTCGGCTATACGGAGCCTTTTAAGCCTTTGCTGGCGTTTTGGTTCATACACTGGGGTCGGTGTTCCGTCTAGAGTAAGCGGGAGAGCAAAGCACTGACTGGGTATCCAGGAAGCCGCCCAGGACCCAGTCCTGTGGCCACGAGGGCGCCTCACCACATGGCCAGGGCGGGGTCCGAGGGCTCATAGGGTTGTAACCAGGTGTCACTGTCCTCCTCTTCGGGGACGCGTTTCTCTCTAACTGGCAATGGGCAGATGGTAAGTGGATCTGGGTGTTCGCTGCCGTCATGGGCTCGAGGCCTGAAATACGCGCAGAGTGCCCCAGAGAAGGTGTCCGTGAAGGTGAAGATGTGGGAGCCATTGGATACATTGAAGAAGGACAGCCTTCCCGCCTCGCAGTCCAGAAAGATGCCCACGCACCGGGGTGGCACGCGCATGGTGAGCGCGATGCGGTGCGGATCCAGCACGAAGTACTCGCAGCCGTTCCACAGCCCCATCACCCAGTAGCCACCCGCCGGGCTCAGGCGCGCCTGCCCTGCGCGCGGCACCGCTGCCAGGCACGCACCTAGGAACCAGCGGCTGCGGCGGCCCACGTGCACCTCCCAGTAGTGGCGGCCCGTGGAGAAGCGCTCCCGGCTTAGAACGCACATCTGCTCGGAGAACCGCTGGGGGTCACCGGCCGCTGAGCCTGACGCCATCCTGCGGGAGGACACGCTCTTGCCATCCTCGGAGACCTCCAGGCTGGGGTGGGCGGAGCCAGGATCCAGGGTCACATCCACTGCGCAGAGGCATATGTTTAGTGCAGGTGAAGGACGGTTCTGCCCCTACTCCCACGCCTGTCCTCTCCCCCCGACAGGCAAACCCTCTGGCTCTCCTGATGGACCAATCAGTGGAATAGTCACTCCCTCTCCTGCAACCCGCTTCCCACCACCCTGGTACTGAAGGGGCATGAAAGTCACTTCCTAATTTTTGAAAGTGATTAGAGGAATCCCATTTCTTTCCTGAACCGGAAGGTTCTTGAATTCCATGGTGCCACGCAGAGCGGAGAGAGCAAATGAGGTAGGTTTGTGGGGATAGAGGCGGGCTCACTTTCCCCAAGACCTGATCAACCGGAAGGAGCTTAGGGCTGATTCTGTCCCGGCTGCTCTCACTGCCCTGTATGACCATGAAATCACTAGTGAGCTCTGGGATTCTTTTACAGCAATTTTAGGATCTTAAAACTGTAGGGGACCTCTGAGATCATCTAGTCCAGTGCCCTGCACTCCAACACCCCATCCCCCCCCCAAAACACACCCATTTGATGGATAGGAACCCTCTGTCGGATGATGTGGGAGGTTCCTTACAAACTCTGTATTCTCTCATGCAAAGAGGCCCTAGTAGCAACCTTTCTGCCAGTTGGAAACAAATCTAGTAAAACCCAGAAAGCTAGGTGCATGTGGGAGCACGTGTGAGTGCAATCACATTAATGCATGTGAGCATGTATGTGTGCAGGCGTATGTGTCATATTATGTGTTTTATAAGTGAGCTTTTGTGTCTGTGTGTGGGGCCCATACTCGGCTCCTGGACAGACCCTTCCTCTAATCTCAGTTCTGGATACCTCCCTTCTACTTAAGATCCAGCCAACCTAATTCACAAGGCACAGTTCCTTGGCTTCAGTTACCTGCATGTTGTTGGGCTGCTCTCCACTCTGAAACCAAACAGAGAGGAAAAAGAAGCTCAGAGATCTGGGTCAGTAACCCTAGAACCTTGAGGGAGGCTCAAAATGCAAAAGGGACGCCTACAAACTAAGTGACCTCGTTCCCACCATGATAGCTGGCTTGGATCCAGACTGGCCTGGGTCCACCACGGCATCTTCCCGGGAATTTGGGATTGGGTAGGGGGCTGGTGTCAGTGCTGGCTTGTACCAAAGCTGTGTACAGGCTGAAGTTGTGCTGGGAACAGTGGGATGACAGAGTATGTGGGCAAAGAGAACCAATACAAGCAACTGGGATACCTTAAAGGATGGAAATGAAGCCTCAATCTCTGACTGGCTTAGTCTCCAGGAGGCCCGGCTGAGCTTGGCTCCTGTCCTAAGACATCCTCTGGACACCCTGTCTTGCCCTCTTTCTTAACATGAGCCATTCTGTGTGGATTTCTGTTTTGTTTTATCTTGTTCTATTTTACAACAAAGAGAGCACCAAAGTCACAAAATGCAAAAGCAATAGAAGACATTTTCAGAGCTCCATAAATTTACAGCAAGGCCTTGCAACCCTGATTTTGCATCAGAATAACCAGTAGATCTTTAAAAATATAGAGCTTTTTATAGAATAACTTAATTCGACAAAGGTGTCAATTCTCCCTAAATTTATCTATAAATTCAAAGCAATCCCATATAAAACTACTTTTGGATTTTTTTAGAAACTTCATAAATTTATCCTAAAATTTATATTTTAAAAAGGTCCATTAACTTTAAAAAGGAAGGGGAAATGGAGGAGGACTTGCGCTTTCAGGTACTTTAAAGGCCAAAGTAATATGTGACCAAAAGACAGACCCATGAAGACATGGGAACTGAATATGCACTAAAGGTGATACCCAAATCAATGGGGAAAACATGGATGGTGTAGTAGGTGGTATTGGGAAAACTGACACTTTATTCGGAGAAAAATTGCTGGATTCTTGTCTAACACTACATACATAAAATGGTGAATTTCAGATGGATTAAAAACCTGCACATAACACATATACAGTGAGTAGAAGAAAATGTAAGAGACTGTCTTTGTGACCTAAACGTAAGGAAGATCTTCTTCAACAAAACTTCAGAAACACAGGCCATTAAGGTAAAAATGTGATGCATTAGCTTTTATCAAAATTGGTTATTTCTTTTCAATAAGGGGCACCATTGGATAAAGCTAATAGCAGGTGACGGAAGAGAAGAAGGAATTCACAATGTATAATAACAATGAGGGATTAATATCCTATGTGTATATATCATATTCTACAATAATAATAATATCGCATGAAGGGTGCCTGCAAACCAAAAGGCTCCATTCCCCAGCACTGACACCAGCCCTGTCTTGTGAAATCAACAAGAAAAAGATAGCAATGCCATATGGAAAACAGGCAAAGGACAGGAACTGGTAATTTTCAGAAGAGGAAGCCCCAAAAGCCAGCTAGCATATAAAGAGATGCTCAAGCTTCTTAGTGTCCAGAGGAGTGCAAGCCGAAAGAAAAATTACTTGTCCCCATTGACTGGTAAACTTAGAAAGCTGGCTCACACGGGATGTGGGCACATGGAGCCTCCATGCACTGCGTGAAGGATGATGGTGCTACCTGCAGGAGATCCTTCTATCCCACTTAGTGACACATCCCCCGTGGGCCAGCAGTTCCCCGCTTGGGTATACATCCCAGAGAAATCTCCACACAGAGCCAGAAGGCAACACGTTTTCAGATATTTATTCAGCCTTGTTTGTGGTGGTATAGAGTTAGAAGCAGGCTGGATGTCTACTCCAGGAGGGTGGCTAGCTCAAAGGGAGTGCTCTGCAGCAAGGAGATACAGACTAGATTTACATGTGGCAGCAGGCATGGATAGTAAAACACAGCAATGAGTGAGATAAGCAAGGAACAGCACGAGACTGTAAATGTCTTTACAGAAACTAAAGTGCACCGCACAAAACAGAAATTCATCTCTTGCAAGAATACATACAAAATAAAGATACACATTAGGCTGTTTGTTTTATGGGGGAAATGGAGGAAGGTACAGGGAGAAATAATTACATATAAGGTAACATGCCTTATATTTACATATAAGGTAACTCTCACCAGGAGTGAGGGTCTTTGAGGGGGGACACCAGGAATCTAGGTGATTCTGATGTGCAACCAGGATTGGCACCAATGATTTACCGTATGCTTACACTTCAGGACAATATAAAAATAAGTATAAAAGTAAAACTCAAATATAACCTATACCAAGCAACATAGATTAGTACATGTGTGTAGCTATGGAATAAACCAGAATGAAGCATAGTTGGTTAGTCAGAGCAGGTGACTGGGATGCTGAGATGTGACGTGGACAGTGGGAGGAAAACGGGCTTCACTCACCAGCCTGGCCTTCAGCCCTTCTCCAGTCTGAAGTAGCCAAGGAAAAACAGAATTAGAACAGCAGGTCCCTGCAGCTTCCCTGTTCACACGTCAAATTTTGCACCCACCCCTGCGCCTCTCCCCTTTCTCCTGCCACCCACGCGGCCAGTGGAGTTCCAGCCCGGCCGTCATACCTGGTTGGGAGGTAAGACGAACATACACGGATAACCACATGCTACAAGGTGGACAAGAAATAGTTCTAAGGGGGGGTCACTTACCCAGCTCCACTTGAAGCTTCCCTGTAAGCAGAACACACAGAGAAAACATCAGCCTTTGGATGAGTGGAACCACCTTCCCAAGGCAGTTAGGTTAGTCTTAAACCGCTGCTCAACCCGACCCCATCCTAGATGCTGCATCACCCATCTGCAGGATTCTTTTTTTTTTTTGCAGTACGCGGGCCTCTCACTGTTGTGGCCTCTCCCGTTGCGGAGCACAGGCTCTGGATGCGCAGGCTCAGCGGCCATGGCTCACGGGCCCAGCCGCCCCGCGGCATGTGGGATCCTCCCGGACCGGGGCACAAACCCGTGTCCCCTGCATCGGCAGGCGGACTCTCAACCACTGAGCCACCAGGGAAGCCCATCTGCAGGATTCTTACACCTCATCCTATTCTTTGCTCTAAGGCAGAAATCTGCACAGCGCTGGGAAAGGGAAAACTGGTCTTGCTACTGAGGAACCTCTTTCAAGGGTTCTGGTCTGGTTTGGAGAGGCTACTGCTCACTTGCCCTGTAATACAAGCTTTTCCTGGGGAGGAAGTCCTGTGTAAGTCCAGGCACTGAGCACGCCCTGCAGAAGCCTCAGGGTCACTTACTGGGTACATTATTTAAAGAACTAGGAGGACATCACACTCAATTATTTCCCCAGGCCAGATACCAAAACTCTAATATTTTGCCACTAGAAACGCAATCCTCTGATTTCTCTAATCTTTGTCTTTTAAAAGTAAGACTGGGAAAGGCAACAATATACACTAATTTGGCCTATGATGTTAATGAATTATTGTGGCTCTTTTTGTTGTTTGGTTGATTGCCTTTTTTGTTTTTGTTTTCCCCTCCATGACTAGGTAGACTGCAAGACAAGCTTCAACTTTACTGTTTTGTCTGGTGTTTTACTGGGGCAGACAAGGTGGTTCTCAAGGTCTTCTCCCACCCATGGTGGCCTTCTCCTCTCCTCTATCCCCTCTTCCTTTGGATTCACTCTTCCCTCCTCCCCCCACATGGTTTCAAGGTGCTGAGTCCCCCTGGGAAGAAAAGTGGATTTGATAAATTGCTTTCACTTTGGTGCAAATTAAAGCTGGCTTCCTTCCCAGTGACATTTGCATTAAAAAGAGGTTATCCTAGGAAGATGAACCAGAAGGAGTAGACCTTTTACAGTGGAATTGTAAGTGAATTGTACAATTTGCAGGAGAGGGCCTGGCAGAGTCTTTCCAGAGGGTCTTAGGTCAGGCTTCCTTGGCAGGTGCACACGAATCGGGTTCGGAGGGGAAAGGCGGGAGGCGCAGGGGGATGGATTTCGAATTAGAGCGCTGCCATCCATTGCTCTCCAAAGGGGGCCTAAAATCACTGAACCCCTGCTTCCATCGTGTGCTGGGGTTAACCCCCTAGCCCACAGCCAGCACCGTGGGCATGGCACCCAGAACTTACCCAGCTCTTCTGTGAGTTTCCCTGGAGAAAGAAACGAAGAAAAGAGGAAAATCTACATGGATCACTGAGGCCTTGCATCTCCAAAGTGCACAGACTTGGAACCCCATGTGCTCTGGAGAACCAGTTTGAGCTGGACTCGAGGGAGGAGCAGGCTCCGAGGCAGGAGAAGTGGAAGAAAGCCTCTGCCGCCCCCCGCCCCCCCGCCCACCCCCGTCTCTGCCCTCTCCCAACCCCCACCCTGCTGTGACCTACGCGTCTTCTTCACCCAGCGTCCCCACTTCTGCGAGTCAGGGATGTGCGCGAAGAGCGCGTCTTTCCCTCTGCTTACCTTTGTCCTTCTCCACTTGCTTCTTCAGCTTTTCTGCAAGGAAGAAAAAAGGGGAGCAGACGTGAGTGTGCGCGCTCCCCTGACTGTTTCCACGACCCATGCCAGCCCTGCCTCCGCAGGATGGCCCCTCAGCAGTGCCCCGCTGTGGCCGCCTCCACCACTTTGCTCTTGGGCAAAGCCAACTCCAGGAGGGCAGCCCCCAGCCTGCCTGGTACCTTGGGACCTCCGTTGCCTCCGAAAGAAGTACAGCGCCAGCGTCGGGAGGAGAGCCAAGACGAGCAGCGGTCCCACCAGAGTCCCGAGGAAAGCTCTCTTCCAGGGAGAGGTTCCGGGTAAAAATACGTCTGGAAAACACCCCACATGGAGTTGTCTCGATTTGGTCTTCGCTAAACATGAGAAGACTAGTCTAGACACTGCGTGCCGGAAAACCTTCCCAGCGCCTGGTTGACGCTTCCTGGGCCCCAGCATAGCCCTCTGTAAAACGGGCCTGAGAACCAATCTGCAGTGCTCTAGAGAGAGGTAGCGTCAGAGGACCAGCGGCGAACTTGAACTTGCGCAGCGCAAACTGCAAACTGAAGGATGCGAAAGGAAGGCGCTGATGGGCTCTGCCCACTCCTCCAGCTTAGGACTTCTGTGACCACAGCCCTGACCTTCCTCTACTTCTTCCTACTCTTGCTTTACATCTAAGGGCATGACAATCCAAGGTGTTGATACCTGAAACCCAGTGAATAACTGCTCTCTACCACTCTGACGAATCCACACGTCATCTCCCGCTTCTTGCAAACACCTGGCTTCTACTTCTCATCACACCTTTGGAAGAACTGTTAGCAAAGCTTTGACAGCTGACTGACAGTTCTTCTCCTCCCTCTCCAGGCTTCCTAGGGAGGATCTGCCCAGAGGCAGAATGTGGCGCAGGGTTCGCAAGGACAGTGGCTGGACAGTAAAGAAATGAATGCAAAATAGAGAGCAACCCTTTAGTAACTCTTGCGGCAATTTAATAGAATAATTTTGTGTCTGTTGAAGATAATAAGAAATTGGTGCTTTTATCTCAGTGGTCTTTAAATTTTTTTATAGTAGGAAAATATACGTAACATAAAATTGACTGTCTTAACCATTTTAAGCTTATAGGTCAGCAGCCTCAAGTATATTAACGTTGTTGTGCAACCATCACCACCAGAACTTTTTTCATCTTCCCAAACTGAGACTCTATACCCATTAAACACTGACTCCCCATTCCCCCCACACCCCCCCAGCCCCTGGTAACATCTATTCTACTTTCCCTCTCTATCAATGGACTCTTCTGCGTACCTCATATAAAGAGAATCATACAATATTTGTCCTTTTGTGTCTGGCTTATTTCATTTAGCATAATGTGTTCTTTCGGTTTTTAATTTTATTTTTCTAGCAGTGCATTTTTATTGTCTTGGTTAAAAGTATTGAGCTACAAAGGATTGGTGCTTCACCACAGGTGTTTTTGAAGCACTGACTTAGGGGTTAAAGGGCTCAGGGTCCTATGCCTCCCTGACCTGCAATCTCCAGTCTCTCCTGCATCTTTCCAGCTCCTCAGATAGCTACACACATTTCCATCTCAGGACCTTTGTACTTGAATGGCCTCTACCTGAATGGCCTCCTTGCAGATATCCATGTGACCCACACCCTTTGTCAAGGGTAAACACAAATTTAAAAACTGGATTTCCCCTGGTGCAAAAATGGAGGGAGATTCCCCTTTCCCTTCTCTTAGAGTATTTCCTTTAGAAAATTTGTAAATTCTTTCTCTATCCCCTCAAGATGTATACAAATCTTTTTGAAAGTTAAATAAGCCCCTTGCCAATTTTAAAACCCAGGAATGTTTTTCTTAAGGAGCTAGAGCCATCTCTTTGAAATGGAAACATCAAGGAGAAAGTACCCCTATCTCCAGGTCTGCTGGGAGTTTCACTTAGGCACCTGGCTCCAAGTTGTAATTATGTGCTTGTCATAGAGATAAGAGATATCTTATTTCTCCTTTGGATAAAGACAATTAGCTAACACAGATGTTACTCCTTACCCAATTACCAGGTAAATTTCGGGTGAACTATGTGTGACACACGGTGCTTATCAGGTCCTCTTACCTGAGGACAAGTTATCGCTTATAAGGGTGAGATTTCTTTCTGTTATGGTAATATCACTATTGATTTGGACCAATGTGAAACATGGCCCATAGGTTGGGTTTATCCTCAAGACTTAAAACAATTAGAGCCATGAATGTTAAATCCTTCAAATGGGTGCCTCACGATAAAACTTTGATCCTATATAATGGTCTTCCTTTGAACTCAGTGCCTAACGGTCTTCGTCCCTGATCCACCACTTTTAAATCCATATATACACTCCACCCCGCCTTAGCATGCTTCCCTGCTTCATGTTTCTCTGTCTCAGATAACATCTTCTAACATGTGCTGTAATTTATTCTTTTGTGTATCTGTTTCCCCTGCTGGAATGTGGACCTGAGGCCAAGGGTTTGGGGACCATTGTGGGTGATCAATAAATATTGTTTGAGGGATAAAATTAGGAACACATGGGCTCTCATGATGCCCTCTAATAACTAGAGTTTCTGGATTTTAGTGCCTGGTCTTTGGTTCATAATGTTGGCTTTCTGGGACCTCCCCCAATTACTGTTTGGGTTGTCAGTTGTACACTCAGTAGGTTCCTGATATTACGGCTGACTTTCAAGGTGTCAGGTTTAGCCCACCCCATACACAGCCAGGCTCCAGTGCCACTGTGTCCCAATAGATGGTCTCTGGGATAATGGACATGGAGAACTTGAAGACTAGGAAGATGACGGTGCGCTGGCACCCACTGACCTGCTATCTGGACCACGAACTCTTTCTTCTGGCCCAGGAGGGGGTTCTGGATGGAGCAGGACACATTGCTGTGGGCCCCCCCTTGGACGACCACAGAGGTTTCCAGACTGAACAGGCCTTGGGCATCCTTGACGATGACTTCAGTCTCTGGAGGCAGGCATCGTCCCTGATGGTCTGTCCACTGAGACTGTGGCTTGGGGTACCAGCCACTGGAGCTGCACCTTAGCTGAATGCCTCCCTGCTTGAAGCCCTCAAGGGAGATGTGAGGGTCCGAGCCCAGCCCTGAGAGAGGCAGGAAGAGTGGGAATGATGAGGCTCCTTCCCAGAAGTTGTATGCGAAGTTCATGCCACCATTCACCCTCTGCAGTCACCATGAGGAATCGTGACTGTGACTGCTCTTAACACACTTGCGGGCTTGCAGCCCTCCACCAGTGGACTATAAATGACGGGCTAAATCACCGGTGGCATGTGGGGACAGCACTACCTCTGAAGGGCATTTTAAAATAGGGAAGGGCTACTAATATTTAGTCATATAATGCAAGGGACAGTCCCCCTAGAATGAAGAGTAATCCCACCCCAAAGTTCAATAGATTGTCTTTTCTCTCTCTTGAATCCCACTGGCACTCAAGTGGCTTTGTTATATATACTTCTTTATCTCTCTATCCAAGTAAGCTAGCTTTATATTTTGAATATGCAAAACATTAAGATGGTTTAAACATCAATACTGTAAAAAACAGTAGATCAAAAAAGCCCCAGGGGCTTCCCTGGTGGCGCAGTGTTTGGGAGTCTGCCTGCCGATGCAGGGGACACGGGTTCGTGCCCCGGTCTGGGAAGATTCCACATGCCGTGAAGCGGCTAGGCCTGTGCGTCCGGAGCCTGTGGTTCACAACGGGAGAGGCCACAACGGTGAGAGGCCCACGTACCGCAAAAAAAAAAAAAGTGGGGACTTCCCTGGTGGCACAGTGGTTAAGAATCCGCCTGCCAGTTCAGGGGACATGGGTTCGAGCCCTGGTCCAGGAAGATCCCACATGCTGTGGAGCAACTAAGCCCATGCGCCACAACTACTGAGCCTGTGCTCTAGAGCTTACATGCCACAACTACTGAAGCCCATGTGCTACAACTACTGAAGCCTGCGCGCCTAGAGCCCGCGCTCCGCAACGAGAAGCCACCGCAATGAGAAGCCCGCGCACCGCAACGAAGAGTAGCCCCCGCTCCCCGCAGCTAGAGGAAGCCCACGCGCAGCAAGGAAGATCCAATGCAGCCATAAATAAATAAATAAAGGTAGGAGGGGGCCTGCTTCCCTACACCTCCACCAAGAGTGTGTGATCCAAATATTGAATGTTTGCCAATCTGATAGGTAAAAAAATTGTATCTCCATAGCTTTAATTTGCCTTTTTCTCACTATGAGTAAAAGTAATCATCTTTTCTTATGTTTCAGGGCCATTTGTGTATCTTTTTTGTGTGCATTTTTTTGTTCATTTTCTAATGAATCTTTCTTTTTAATACTTTTCTTTTTAAAATTAGAGATATTTTCCCTTTCTCTGTTCTTTTCTATCTACTCTTGACCTGTTTCCAAATGGACCATTTTCTCCTCTCTGTTGGGGCTTGACCAGGTCACGCACCTGCCACCTCCAGCTCCCAGACCGCTTCCCCAGTGAAGTCGCTGGAGAGGAAGCGGCACCCGTATGGACCCTCGTCGGCGGGGACCACGGGGTGGAGCCTCAGGGTCACGCTGCCATCAGCGATCTCGTCCGTGACGAGTTCGGTCCTGTTCTGGAACTGCGCCATCTGCTGGCCATAGAACTCCTGCCGTTCCCGATACAGGTGCACCACGTCAGAGGTCCGGCTCCGGAACCAGCGGATCTCCATGTGCTCGGCGTCCCGGTACGGCGACAGGTGGCACGGGAATTCCACCTCATCCCCGACGTGTGCCAGAATGGGTTCCCCATGGCCTACCACCCTGAATTCCTCTAGGACGAGAAACCAGACAATGGCCCAAATCAGCACTCCTCAAATATGATTTTTTGCAGTAAACCATTCAAATGACAAAGGTGAGACGCTCTACAGGATGACCGGTCCGGTTGCTTGAACAAGTAATTGTCATGAAAAAGTTGAGTGTGCCACATTAAAAAATACACAAGGAACATTACAACCAGATACAAATGTGTGGTGCTGGACTGGTAGCTGGTTTGAACCTACCAACTGCAAATATTATTTTGGGGACAGTTATGTAAATATGGCCAGGGCATTAAATTAAATGGAATCTTTGGCAAAAAAAAAAAAGCAAGTTTCAAAACCATATATACACTATCCTCTTATTTGATTAAAAATTTGACATATTTGCATAAATGTGCAGAATAAAAGACCTGAAGGGAAATAGACCAAATTATTGGTAGTGATAATTTCTGCCTGGTGGGAATAGATGTTTTCTTATTTTTGCTTTTTCTGATTTTCTAACATTTTATAATGCACATGGACAGCTTCTGTAATAACAAAGGGTATTAAAGTAATCTGGGGGGGGCTCCTTGTTTCATGGGTTTTCCTATCTAAGGCCAAACCCTGCTTTCAAGATTTTAATTTATCTGGATCTTTCATTTGATTGTTCTCTGCAGTGATGTCTCTGTATGGCTCCTCTACTCCCTGTTTTCTGCAATTTCCATGAGAGTTGCTATTCCTGCTGCAGTGCCTCTCTACCCAGCATGACTTCATTCTTTTTTCTGGCTTCTGTACACCTCCTTTCCTTCTTTCAAAGCTCAGCTTAATCCCACCCTAAATTCTTCCTTTATGAATCTCTCCCATCCTTCACTTTGCCCATATAGCATGGGGGCACCTTTCTTCACTCCATTTGAGAACCCTTGTTGCCCACTGGGTGTAGCCCTGATACCATCCCTACCAGCTTCCCTCTCCAGGTTCCCTCCAGCTGTCCCTGCCCCCGTGCCTGACGCCTGGCCCTCTTCCTGGGCACAGCCTGCCTCAGTTTACTCTCCATCTGTCATCTTCCTGGAGAATGTGCATCCTGCAAGGCTCTACTCAAATAACACCTCTTTTCTATGGCCCTTCATGGCTTTCTGGAAAAAACAAACTGGTCTCTTAGTTATGCTCCCAAATCCTTGGGTACATTTCTCTTGCAGCTCTGGTCACACAGCTGGACAGCCGTGTATGTCACGTCTGTCCCCCTCCCTTGAATGACTGAGGATCTGGGCTGTGCCTAGTCACCTTGGTATCCCTGGTTTCCAGCTCAGGGAATTAGGGAATTGTATTTGCATAACTAGTTTACACTCTCTGTTAGTTGCTTCTTTCATGAGAGATGGTAAGATTAGGATCCTCCCTGCCGTTCAAAAGCTATGGTTTATATGCAGGAGAGGAGTTAAAAATATTTTCCAACTGGTTCAGCCTAAGCACAGACCAATAAGAATCTCCTGGCACCCTGCTGCTATGCCTTCTGCCATGCTTGTGAGCTGTGGAGTTGTGGGTGGCTGCAGGGATGGTGGGGGAGCACTGTGGGGCTGGATGGTGTTTGGGGGCGGTGGCTGTTTAACAACTGGGATGGAAATCTTATATTTTAGCCCCTGGCACAGCCTGGTACCAGGCTACAAGATCTCAGCCCTGGAATCACCTGCAGGAGGGGTGGGCAGAAGCTGAGGTGCTCACGTCCTGGCTGTCTGGGCTGCGGATTAGACAGGTTACCTGAGTGCATCTCCCTGGGCTGAAGCAGGAGGAGGAGGTGAGTGAGGAAGGAGAGACTGCTGGGAAGACGTACTCGCTGGCAGGAGTCCAGGGAGACTGGGAAATCCATCACTTTTCCTCAGCAGTGGGGGCCACCTGGAGAGGGCAAAGAGGTACTGGAGTGACGCAGGAGAGCTGGAACTCCGTGCATCAGGCCTGATGTCTGTCACTGCCTCAATTATTTTTTGTCTGGTTCTTGCAGGCTCCAGTGCCTGGCTTCTTTTCAATCATAGCCAGATGTGAGAGCTGCTTCTAATTTTAACAGGCGGCACTGCTAATGGCATTGTTGGCCTTGCTTGGACTCACAGAGCTGAGAGAGGACAAGGCCAAAGGGTCCCAGAGGAAGCAGCTTCTGAGCTTCGCATTGTTTAGAGCCAGGAACAGAGCCATGCATTGTGTTGGGGCTGAGCTAGGATTTAGTGACTTTGCCCAAACAAAGGGAAACCTATGAGGATTCCCAGATGCATTTTCCTTCTCTCTGCCCAGCCTTGCTCCCAGTTCCCTTTGACCTGGAACATCAGGTCCACAAAACAGAGGAACAAACACAGAGTTCTAATCTTTCCAAAGTAGGATGCATGCCTGGCTGCCTTTTAACTCCAACCACATCTAGGACACCTTCTTCCATCCCTGAGGCTTCAGGTGGAGCTCCCAGGAGGTCAGCTGGTGACTGTCACTGAGTCAGTAGCATCTTTGAGACCATAGTGTTGGTGCCGTCCCATCTAGCCCTCCCCGTGCCTCATCTGTGGCACTGGAGACCCAGCCTCAGGCAAGGGCTGTTCCCTCTTCACTCCTGATGCCCCTTTGGGACCTGAAGTAATGCCTCACAGCTTGAGAACCAGTGAGCCTGGGCAGCTGTACATCTTGGGAGATATATAAGCCTCTCCACATTTCTCCTCTATTTAGTTGTGAGACTTTAGACAGATTATGGAACTTGCTGAACCTTAATTTCTTTGCTTAAACAATGGAAGAAACCAGTCCAACTCAGAGGGTTGTTAAGCTTAAGCCTCCTATGGGTGGCATGGGTGCTCTCTAAAGAAAAGTCAGGGACTTCCCTGGTGGTCCAGTGGTTAAGACTCCACGCTTCCAATGCAGGGGGCCCCCGGTTTGACCCCTGGTCAGGTAACTATATCCCGCCTGCATGCCACGCTGAACTCTCTCATGCCACAACTAAAAGATCCCACATGCCAAGGGGTCAGGTAACTATATCCCGCCTGCATGCCACACTGAACTCTCTCATGCCACAACTAAAAGATCCCACATGCCACAACTAAAAAGATTCCGCATGCCCCTAATGAAGATCTCGCATGCGGCAACAAAGATCCCGCGTGCAGCGACTAAGATCTGGCACAGCCAAACAAATAAATAAATATTAAAAAAAAAAAAGTCAGCTCCTCTCTCTGCCTCCATCTTCTTCCAGAGGCTGCCTCTCTCTCCTTTCATGCCATCATAGCACCCCCAGAGCAGAAAGCCCCATGCAGTTTCTACTCTCCAGCTCCCCCAGTCTCCCTTCTCCCTCTGTCTGCCACCCCACTCCACTGTTTGGTTTTCCTTTTCCCACAGACCTGCGAGGTGGCACGTGTTCCTGGGGTCCTGTGGCTGCAGAGTCCCAGCCACACTGTCAGGAATATCACTAGCGGGATGTAGATGAAGGACTTTATTTTTTTATTGAAGTATAGTTGATTTACAATGTTGTGTTAATTACTTCTGTACAGCAAAGTGATTCAGTTATACACATATATATTTTTTAAATATTTGTTTCCATTATGGTTCATCATAGGATATTGAATATAGGTCTCTGTGCTCTACAGTAGGACCTTGTTTATCCATTCTATATATAAAAGCTTACAGTAAAAAAAAAAAAAAAATGTTGAACTCAAAAAGAGTAGAATGTTGGTTACCAGGGGCTGGGAAGGGGAGGGGGGAATGGAGTAAATATTGGTCAAATGGTACAAACTTTCAGTTATAAGTTGAATAAGCCCTAAAGAGCTAATGTACAGCATGGTGATCATAATTAATAATACTGTATGGTATACTTAAATTTTTCTAAGAATAAATTTTTAGTGCCCTCACCACACACAAAGTAAGGTAGCTAAGTGAGAAGGTGATGTGTTAATTAGCTTGATTGCGATAATCATTTCACAATGAATGCACATATCAAAATATCACATTGTATACTTTAAATATATACAGTTTTTATTTGTCAATCATACTTCATAAAGCTGAGAGAAAAAAGTATTAGCTTTTAGTAAATTATTTTTCTGCAACTATTCAGGTGGTCATGTATTTTTTTCTTCTTTATTTCCTTTAATCTGTTTTTCAATTGATTTATTTACCTAAATTGACAAAATTCTTAGACTAAAATTGTTAACAATAAAAAAAGAAAGCGTACAGTAGATGAAGGGCTTGAAGGGCTGCTGGTCATGCAGCAGAAGACTAGTCTAAGGAGGTGTGCAGGTGAGTTAATGGAAGGGAGGCTCCCTGACTGACCTCTGTGCTGGAAGGACATTGGCTGACATGACTACAGCAGGAGCGAGGGGCAACGGCCTATGAGTCGAGTGGGCCAGGGTCTGCGGGCCCTGCCCTTCCACACGCAGGTGGGAAGACAGAGGGGCAAGCTGGGGGGGCTCCATTCGTGTTTCAGAAGGGACCCCTCAGGGAGGAGATAGGAGTCCCCTCTGAAGTGTGCCTGGCTGAGAGCCAGCAGCTAGTGGAATCATTATTCACACAATAACCAGCAGAACAGAGACCTTGGGCCAGGGTCCAGGCTCAGGGTGGACAGTCCAGCCTCTGGCCCTTTTGGCTGATGGCAGGAATGTGTCTGTGACAGGCCTAGAACTGGCAGCAAAGGACATAAAGCCCCATGGGGTGAAGCCATGAGGGTATATCAGCACCAGCTAATGCCTTCCCAAACAAGAGGGGCTCAGAGAGTGTTTCTGGATCCATCTGGATCGGCCAGACTCTGAGGAATTGGTCAATACTTGCGCTAGGTGCTAACCTGAGTCCTTCCCAAGGCAGCAATGGGGTATTAGACAGGCCCACAGCAGGGGGCAGGGGCACTCCACAGCAGGAGCACGTGCTCCAATATTCCCAGGCAGGGGGAGGCTGCCACCTGTCAGTCAGTGTGTTCCAGACACTGGAATTACTATCAGGACGGCAGTTCTCTGCTGTGATACATCCATGGGATTTCAGTCACTGAGGCTGCAGGGGGAAGAGGTCATAAACACACATATACACATGCATGTGCCCACAGTAATAAAAACTAATATAAATCGAGTGCTTACTATCTACCAAGTACTTACCTATATCAGAAGTATTATCACTATTATTATAGGACCAAATTACAGGCAAGGAAACTGAGGTGCAGGGAGGCCAAGTGACTTGCCTGGCACACACGGCTAGAAGGTGGTGGAGTGGGAGTTCCTCCCAAGCTCTGCCCTTCTCTTGATACAGATTCCTCACCAGCTGTCATGTGTCAAAGTTGGGTGCACCCTCAGTTTTCCTGTCCCCCAAACTGTGACCCCTGTTAGGAATCGCCTGGTCACAGACTGCAGTGCTCACCCTGACAGCATCTCACATGCACTGAAGAAGTGGCTTGAGTCCCCATATGTCAGCCACAAGACTAACCAACCAACAAATGCACAAAAATTTAAAAATCCACTTCTGATAAAACAACTTAAAACTGGAGTTTCCCTTAGACCTTATCAACAGCATCTTCTCTAGCAGGAGGTAATGCCTTGTGGTACCTTTCCTTCCAACACTCAAGGACCTGACTTTAGAGACTTTAATAGGAGGGAGACAGTCTGGCAAATTCTTGAAGGGACTTCAGAAGGGCCGAATGCCCCTTCCTGATCTAAAGGGCACCCTACTCCCCAGTCGCTACTTGAAGTTTGCCTTTTCCAACCTCCCTTTGCAGTTGAAAGTCTCTGATCCTTACCCCTCTGAAGGGAAACACTTTCTGATTTCAGCTATTCGCATCACAGTGTAAATAGATTTCAGATTCTTTTTCTGAAAAGAAAAAGAACGGGGAGGTTTTGCTGGGGAAAGTTGAGACTGGCCACGTTGCATATTTGGGGAAAAGAGAGGACCCAGTGAGGGGAAGGACAGCCAGAAAGGGGGTCTCAGGCTGGAGCTAAGCTTTGCTGGTGGGGTACATGCTCCCTGCTCTCCAGGGAGCCTCTGAAGACGCAAGGAGGAATAAAGGTCGTGCACACCTACGCCAAAGAAATGCTGCTGAAATGCGGCTACCTTCCACCCAAGCCTCTTTCCTCTTCCTTCTTCTTTCCTTCTCATTTTTTGCCTAGCCTCACTCCAACCCCATTCCAGTTTTCTCCTCCTGCATCCCCAGTTCCTAAACAACATTTATGTTCCCCTGATTTCCAGTCCTTCAGCTCTTGAATTTCTCTTTAAAGATTTTTTTTTTTTTTTTGCTGTACCATTGCGAAGCACAGGCTCCGGACGCGCAGGCTCAGCGGCCATGGCTCACGGGCCCAGCCGCTCAGCGGCATGTGGGATCCTCCTGGACCGGGGCACGAACCCGTGTCCCCTGCATCGGCAGGGGAACTCTCAACCACTGCGCCACCAGGGAATCCCCTTTAAAGATGATTATATTCTGCTTTTGCTAATTTGTAAGCTTGGGCTGCGTGCGCTTTGCCCTTCTCCCGTTCTCCGTATCCTAAGCTACGAGCCCCCAGGCATAGGGCTTTTGCGCTCTTGCACCCCGCTCCCCTTCTAGCACCTGCTGCAATGCTTTGCCTTTCACAAGCTGTCAATTAATGCTCACTGGCTTGCTTTGGTTTTTATTTCAATAGGTCCACAAGAGGGTTTCCACCCCTTGTCTCTACAGGAGATGAATTGTTCCAAGGAGGGACCCTCTTTGAGGCTTCGCATGGCTTGAGGGGGAAATGGGATGTGTCAGAATCCTTCCTCTTCAATGGGGCTGCCTAAATGGGCATCTCCCCTTGGTCACACTGACATCCCTATCCTGCAGCCAGGTTCAGCTGATAAGATGGTGCCAACCCATCTTGCACTCTCTCCTAAGCCCTCATTTCTGCCTCCCATTTCTGAAAGGTGGTGGGTTAGACAGGCATTGAGAATGAGGCACATACCTGGCAAGTAGCAGCGAAGGGTCCAAAATGGCAGGTGAATCCTGGCGATCTCAATTTCCCTGCAAGGGAGACAGTTGTGAAGTATTCAGATTCCAGATGCTAAGGTCTCCTAGACATGGGCTGGCAGTTCAGTTGAGGGGAACCAGCTCATCTTTGACAAAATTACCCACCCACCTTCCACCTTAAGACACAATGCTGCTTGCTCTGCCCTTTGCTATAAAAACCAAGATAGATAGAACAAAACGAGGAAGTCTCTGTCACATCCTGCCTGTGTGAGGAAAACCATGAATTGAATTTCCATGGAAAATGTCCCTCCAAGGTCTTAGAAGGAGGGGAAATGTATCTATCTAGGAGGTTTGTAAGGACTGCAAACTACAGAGGCTCAGAGCAGGGAAAAATCGCTCCAGCTGGCTGCCCGGGATATCTGGGGCTCCAGGGAGGCAGGATGGCCATGCCTGGCTAGCCTCTCTCTCTTCACCATCATAGCAAAAGATACAGAGACAGGACAGGAATATCCACTAACTAACGGTTAGGAAAGGTCTGGTGCTCAACTCTTACCCAGCTATACCCTCCTCTGCAGGGTAAGGACAGTAAGAAGAATAACCCGGTAACTTTGCCATAAGTAAAACCTGCAAGAGCTGTTCACATACAGCTTGGAAATACAGTGGGGTGCTGTACTGGGATTTCTCTAATGGAGTGGAAATCAAAAAATAAGAAGCAATGACGACCTCACCCCACCTCATTTTGCCATATGCCACTGTGCAACTTTGGTATTAGTGGGAGAGAAGCACAGTGGACCAAGGCGCCAGCCACCTGGCTGTACCCCGACACTGACATCCTTCCTAGGGGACAAGTCAGATCTGTGACACGGGGTAACTCAAGCACATGGAAGACTCCCAGAAATGCCTGTTTGGGGAGGGGTCTGTGCAAGTGCTAGGGTTCTGGGTTAGTGGATGGAGGTGAAAACAGTGAGCTTTGGGGCACCAATTTGAAGGTAATGCTCCATATTCAGGCAGGCTGGTGCATGCATCCCAGGCTTATGCATGCATAGACACATCCCAGGACAGCAAAGAGGGCTGAGTGGTGAGCTCAGATGGTGAGCTCAGGTCCCTGGGGCTGGGGAGACAGAGGGGTGCTCAGGGACAGATTAAACATAAAATTGACACAATAGGGCTTCCCTGGTGGCGCAGTGGTTGAGAGTCCGCCTGCCGATGCAGGGGACACGGGTTCATGCCCCGGTCCGGGAAGATCCCACATGCCGCGGAGCGGCTGGGCCCGTGAGCCATGGCCGCTGAGCCTGCGCATCCGGAGCCTGTGCTCCGCAACGGGAGAGGCCACAACAGTAAGAGGCCCGTGTACCGCAAAAAAAAAAAAAAAAAAAAAGATAAGCTTGTGAGCACAGATGCAGGTTTGGGGGAGAGTCATCTTCTCTCCTGAGTTTGAGAATACATAAAATGTTTTCCCTCATCTTCAGAGTCCATGCAGAAATTTGTATTACCCCTCTCTCTACCTCTCAGTGCTCATTCTAGCTTTTCCAACCTTCTTTCTTTTTATTCTTGGCCCCTAATCTTTACGAGTCAAGCACCCACGGTGGTCACTTTCACCCCCATGCATTTACACCCGGCGTCCTACCCACCTCTTCTCTCTGCCAATCTCTTTCCCCAAGTTCCTGCTAAAAACTTCTTCCAATGTCTTCATGGATGAATTCCTCCACCTCTCTCTGTGCACACACTTCCTCCTTCTCACTCTTCAAGTTGCCCCGTACAGTTTGAACTTGTATAAATGTCTAATGGGGCCACATTTACAAATGTCTTTATGTGACTATATTTTCTTTTCATCTACAATTCTGGCTCCCGGTGTTCAGTGCCAAGTCTCCTTGACCCTTGGCATATTCTTGGGTACCAGCAGAGATTCCTCCTCATGAAGGATACTAGCTAATCGCATAAGTTGATACACAAAAGAGGAGACGGTCATTAAGGGAGATGGTTTTTGCTCTGCACTGCTCAGGAGCAGAAAGATTTGCTAATTTCTTTCTTTTTTTTTTTTTTTCTTTTGCGGTACGCGGGCCTCTCACTGTTGTGGCCTCTCCGGTTGCGAAGCACAGGCTCCGGACGCGCAGGCTCAGCGGCCATGGCTCACGGGCCCAGCCGCTCCGCGGCATGTGGGATCTTCCCGGACCGGGGCACGAACCCGTGTCCCCTGCATCGGCAGGCGGACTCTCAACCACTGCACCACCAGGGAAGCCCAGATTTGCTAATTTCTTACCAACCTTCCCCCAGCCCAAAGCGTGGCCTCCTGAGCTTTCCTCAGTACATACCTTCTTTTGTTGTTTTCCAAGAAACTCAGACTGAAAGTCCTGTGCCCGTCAGCTGGCAGGGCACCCACCATTGTGCTTCTGTCACACAGACGGTGAAGTGCACACATGCATTGAGAGAGAGGGAGAAGCACACTACCTGTTCTCTGAACTGCAGGCGCTCATCTTTAGCTGGGTCCTGGGAGGTGTAAAGGGCTGCAAGGGCTGCACACACCCTTCCACTGCCCAATCACCAGTCTCCAAGGTCAGCAGGCATTTCTGGGGTGACTTGAAGAGTATTGCCCAAAGGCATCAGCATTGGGCACTCCAGCCTCAGAGGAATTCCTTTCCGATAAAGAATTAGCCAGCATCCTCTTACAACGTGCAAAACCATATAGAATGAAAATTGGTTGTAAAGAAGCCACTAGCTGAATGCGGATCCTGTTGAGAACTGCCTGAGGGGGGGAAAAAAGGGGGATATCGTTCAGAGTTGACCTCTTCCGGTGACTACTAAAATGTTTGTCCCACAGCTGGGACAACACACCAACTCCTGAGCAGACCCCAGGAAGGAAAATGGAGGAGGGAACAAAGAGACTAAAATTAGAGGTAAGTTCCTCCACAGCGTGTAGGAGACAGAATACCTTAGAGATCACCTCTCCCGAGCCCCTCATTGCACAATCCAGAATCAAACTGCAAAGTGTGTGACTCCACCAGTGTAACAGGAAGGCAGAGTTTCCATGACACCACATCCCTTGGGAGGTGCACACCCTATGGCCTGGGTGCAGTTCTGAGAATCTGCCCCAGGTGAGGCCGAGAGCTGGTCACGGACCCAGTTATCTCTGTTCAGACTCGGCTTTCAAGCCTGCCAGGGCGATGCTTCACATCATCCCACTCCTGTTGCTCTGTGCACCTTTTCTGTCTTGTCTGTCTTGGCTTCTGATGGGCAGAAATTCATTATTACACACAGAAAAAGCTGCACTGAATGTGTTCTGTGCATTTGTGTAATGATTTCCTTAGAACGGAAGGGGATTTCTGGATAACAGAGAACATGCCTTTAAGGTTTTGATGACTACCCTCCAAAAATGTTACACCTATTGCCACTTTTAGCAGCAGGGTGTAATGGTGCCCATCCCTGTGCACACTTTTAATAAATGCTGAAGTCATACATCTCTTGCATTTTGCTAAATTTATTTTAGTGTGTCTTTTCCTATCTCTCGTTCATGTTTATGGTCTACTTGTATTTCAGGGCTGTGAGTTGTCTGTTCTATCTCGTTTATATTGGATTGCTTACCTTTTCTTATCCATTTGTAGGTGTTTAGATATTTTGTATACTGATTAGAATAATTTTACCCATTGTTTCTGTTTTAACTTTACTTACGGCATCTTTCATCTTAGAGAGGTGTAAAGTTCTAATGTAGATAAATATGCCAATATTTTATAGCTCCTGGGGTCTGTTTCATGTTTTGAATATCAATATGATTTTCTTTCTTTGTGGTATGCGGGCCTCTCACTGCTGTGGCCTCTCCCGTTGCGGAGCACAGGCTCCGGACGCGCAGGCTCAGCAGCCATGGCTCACGGGCCCAGCCGCTCCGCGGCATGTGGGATCATCCCGGACCGGGGCACGAACCCGTGTCCCCTGCATCGGCAGGCAGACTCTCAACCACGGCGCCACCAGGGAAGCCCTTTGCTTCCTTTTTTAAAGTGTCTGAAGTATATTTACATATTTGCTTCTCCATATGAACTTCAGAATTGTCTTCTCTATTTTTCAAAATAGACATCCTGGGATTTGGGTTAGAATGACTGACATCTTTATTATATGTTAATTTTCCATCCAAGAATATTGTCCACTTTTTGTCCTTCAGTATAGTCTTTTCGTTTGCTTCTTCAGGCACATTGTTAAAATTTTTTCTCCTAGATTTTATTTCATAGATTGTGTGGCTATCATGAAAGGGATTTTAAAAAGTGTTTTTATTCCTTATTATTAGAGTATGGGGAAAAATCATTGTCTTCTTGTTTATATCTTGCACCTGACCACCCTTTAAAGCTCTCTCATCAGTTCAAATAATTTTTCAGTGGATTCTCTTGGGTTTCCTAGGTAGACAACTTTATCATTTGCAAGAAATAAATTTTTCTTGCTATTTAAATATGTATGCCTTTAAAATCATATTTATATTCAAAACATGAAACAGACCCCAGAAACTATAAAATAAATTATTAGCATATTTATCTACATTAAAATTTTATATCACTCTAAGGTGAAAGATAACCATAAACAAAGTTAGAACACAAACAATGGATAATGTATCTGCCACAAGATGAAGTCTCTGTATTTTAATAGGAGAACTTAATTTGTCACATTTACTGTGGCTACTGATTTTCTTTGACTTATTCTTGTCCCTTTACCTTATGTTCCTATGAAACATGCTTTCTTCTTGTGTATTTTCTTTCCTGACTGGTTGGATCATACAGTTTTCTTTCTTTGTGCCCCCTCTAGTGGTTTCAAAGTTCTAGAACCTATTTCTATTTGTAACTACTCTTAAAAATGTATAAGCCTGTATTTTTTCCCTCAGTGTCTAGAAGTGCTGGTTACTTCTGAATGAGACAAAATATTGGGCATGCTTTACCTCTCTTCTCTTCCTTTCTACTCATCCCCCTCCAAACTCCCAGGTTTGATTGAAATAATCTGGAAGTTTTGTTTCAGATGCTTTCAAATACAGTTTTTCCTTCTCCTATTTTAGGAACTATTTTCTAAAAATTACATTTAAAAATCATGAGTGCATTAGCAGCAATTACAGTAACAACCACAACTTTTGGCAATTTTATTGCACATCACTGTTTCTTGTGTTACATGTCTCATCTACTTTATCTTTCCTTGGCTTCATCTTGCTTGAAATATCCTCCAGTATTTTATTTCCATAAATGTCCTTCGATAGTGTAATTTCTCTGATTTCCTTCATTTCTGAAGGTCTTCTTTTACTTTCTTAGTTGAAAGATTATTGTTCAAAAATGTGAATGTGTGTATGGGAGGAAATGAAACTGTAATAGTCCCGTGGGAAGAGGGGTGAGGAGGTAGAAGGTAGTGTAAAGGACTTAATCCTGATCTCTTCCAGCAGAGTCAATAGTCAGGGACTGGTGGTATTAACACATAATTTAGACGTCAGGAAGTAATTACAGAAAAACCAAACCCAAAAGCCACAAAATTCTCCCTCTGGCAACACAACTAGGATGATTAGGGAAGAGATGAAGCAGGGAGGGAGGTTAAAGGACTATGGTTTCTTTGTTATGCTTTTTGTCCAATTTTACTCTTTAAACATGAGCCTGCATTACTTTGATAAAATTAAGGTGTTTTTTTTTTGTGGTACGCGGGCCTCTCACTGCTGTTGCCTCTCCCGTTGCGCAGCACAGGCCCCATGGCCATGGCTCACAGGCCTAGCCACTCCGCGGCATGTGGGATCTTCCCGGACTGGGGCACGAACCCGTGTCCCCTGCATTGGCAGGTGGACTCTCAACCACTGTGCCACCAGGGAAGCCCAAGAGGTAGGATTTTTTTACCTGCTCCCTCTGTGTTGAGTTGGGGTGTAAAACCATGGGATGGTTGCTCCTAAGCCCATTAAGAAATGCTTTTTGACCACAGTCCTGTGGGACTCCTGAATGTATGCCCTGTTGTCTATCAGAGCCAGTGATCCAGGGGCACTTCCCTCAGGCAGCAGCTGCAAAAGATCAGGTAGCAGACACGTGTGTAAGATTCTTCCATGGAGATACTGGTGACTTGGAGTGAGCTAGAGAAAGCAGGCCAGGGGGATGTTCCCACACTTCCCTTGTCTCCCTGGAGGATTGCAGTCAGCCCATAGATGCAAGCTTGAATAGAAGCCTGACCCTCAGGTAGCAACTTTTGAAGTATGCAAATAGACCCCTTTAAGGGAAAACCCGGGGAGATGGGAATTTCTGCTCCCTCTACAATGAGCCCTACAATAAGCCAGTTAAGAACTGCTTCTTTGTTATAGTCTGTGGGGCTCCTGAATGGAAGCCCTGTTGGCTATCAGAGCCATGTGACCAAGGGAGATGTCCCCTTGGGCAGCAGCCACAAAAGCTGAGGCAGAGACATATGTACAAACTCCTTTCAGTGGGACAATAGCTACTTGGGGTGGGCAGGAGGGAGAGGGTGATGGGGAGTGCCTGCACGCTTTCCTGGTCTCTGAGGGGGATTGCATCAGCCTTGAGATGTGTGCTAAATTAGAAGCCTGATGCTCAGGTAGCAGCTTTTAAAGTGTGCAGATAGACTCCATTCAGGAAAAGACTGGAAGATGGGCACTTTTTTCCTGCTCCCTCAGCTCTGAGCACTGGGATGATAGCTGCAGTAAGTGTTCGCTCCCATTAATAACTGCTTCTTTGTTTGCTATAGTAGTTTGTGGGTCTCATGTGCACAAACCCCATGACTCGCAGAACTAGGTGTTTTGGAGGCCGATCCCTCTGATGGGAGCCTTAAAAGTTGAGGTGCTAGTTGTGTATTCCAAACCCTTCACTCTTCAGACAGAAACCGGGAATTGGGGGGTGGGGGGGGGGTGGGGCTATGATTTTTTGGCACTGTGCCAGGGGTGGGGTTTTTGGCAAGAGTGTGTCCCAGCCTTTCCTACCTGTTTTGATGTGGGTATTTGCTCATTAGCCCAATGTGTAGGAGTCACTCAGCCAGTTTCTGGATTTCTTTCAGAGGGGATTGCTTCATGTATAACTACCTCTTTTGTGTGTCCATGGGAGCTGGGGACGTTGTAGCAAATATAGAAATGAGACTTTTCTGACAAACAAGGAAAATAAGCAAACAATGAGTAGGCTGGGGAAACAACATAAACAGGCCTGAAACAGTTAAGCAATCTTGGTTATTCTTTAGCTGTTACTACTAACAAACTCTTGTAGCTAGACTTGTCCTTCACAAAGCTAAACAAAGCTAATTACTCTGACTCCATATGAATTGTACAACCCACCTGGCATTTACTCTCCCTGCATTTTTTGGTAGCAAATCACCCCTTGTAGCTGTTTACATTTCAGAAAAAGGTCTAAGGCCCATAATGCAGAGATGACGGAACCAGTTACCAGGCTGCCTGATGCCAGCAGTTGTTACCGAGTCCAAGCTTGCTCTGCTCGCCACGGGAAAAGCCGGCAGACCGAGAAGATGGCAGACTACTGTCTGAAAAACCATCTTTTCAGGGCTTGGATGCCAGTTTCTTTTATAGCACAGAGAGGGGAAGGAGATGAAGTAAAGTAAAAAGGCCATAAGTTTTGCAAATATCCCCCGGCATGGCCAGCCTCGGGGAGGGGATGTGTTAATTTCTTCTTTCTTGCAGCCATCTAGTGGTGGGCGAGGTCAGATTATCTCACTGTGAACTGAACAGAGGCACTTTAGTTTAACATTCAGGCAGAGGGGCAGGGTTCCCTGAGGCAGGCCATTATGTATGATTAAAATAACAAAAGCAAGGAAAAGCAAAGGTTAAAGTCAAAGAAACAGATCGAACATGGAGTCCGATTTAGCTCTTCCTTGTTACAATGTGACTGTTTTAAAATATTGCAAGAAGAAGAAGCAGAATGCAAGACCTTCACCACTTTGATCCTTATCACTTACCCTGGACAGAGAGTTCCACCCATAAGACCCCCTGTAATTCCCCAGGACAGGGAGACACAGTTCTTGAGGTGCTAGCCTGCTGTGTCTTCCTTTTGCCTGGCAAAGAAGATTAAAAACCTCTCCATTTCTTATCTTCCAAATCTCTGTCCCCGTATTTTTATTCAGCATCGGTGCACAGGGAGCCAAGATTTGGCAACAGAGAGTTTAGAAGCCTCCAATGTCACCATCTTTAAAGACCACCTGTGGTACTTTACGCTTTTGGTGCCTATGGTTTCACTCATTGGGCTATTAGAACAGCTGAATCCGGAATATTGACATCAGATGCTGGTGAGCATGTAGATCTGTATAAATCTTGATCTATGTGTGTTTTATCTTTTTATGTAAAATGAGGTACAGGATCAATTTCAGTTTCTTCTAAATGGATAACAACTGTGCCAACATGCTTCGTGAATGGACTGTGTTTTAACACACAATGTCAACGCTGTCTACAATCAAGTTTCTGTTTAACCTTGGATTTGTTTCCTGGCTCTCTGTTCTTTACTATTGGTACACTTGGCTATCTCTGCGCCCAAAATGTTGGCTGGCTTAATCATCACAGTTCTGGGATATGTCTTGATATATATGAGACTAAGATTCCCAGTCTTGTTCATATTCTGCTGTGTCTTGTCAATTCCTGGCTATTTGCTCTACCACATAAAATTCACTTACCAAGTTCTAAGAAAAGTCCACTGAGATTTTCAAAGAAATTGTTTTGAATCTATAGATTAATTCTGGGAGAAATGATATCTTTAAATTACACATATTTTATCTGAAAGATTTTATGTCTCTCCTCTTATTTCAGTTTTCTTTAGTGTCTTTTAATAAAGTTTCATAATGCTCTTTAATAAGTTTGCAAATATTTTATTGGACTTATTCCTAATTTACACACTTTTGATATTGTACATGGCATGTTTGTTTTTCTGTCTTTGCTGTTTCTTTGCTGTTGTATACAAATGCAGTTTATTTGGGTTATTAATCTTAAGTCACAAGTATATGATGAATTTATCCGTAGATTCTTCTAGATTTTCTGTGTAGCGGCCATTCAATTTTTTCCTTTCTAATGTTATAACTTTTTCCCATTTTATCCCTTATTGAAATGACTAGTACTCCAGTATAGTTTTGGAGAGCTATATTTAATGCAATCATCTTTATTATGTTCCTGATTATGTGTAATATTTGCTGTGATGATATACAATTTGCATGATGTTTGCTAAGTTTTTTTTTTTTTGTATCAGATTAAGGAGGTTCTCTTTTAATTCTAGATTCATAAGCAATTTTCTTCTATTTTGGATTCACTAAAATTTTAAATCATGAATGGATGTTGAAATTTATGTTTCACATCTGTTAAGAAATTATAGTTTTACTCCATTAATTCATTAAGATAATAATTACATTAACACATATTCCAACATTGACCTAACCTTTCATTCCAGGAGAAGCTCAATTTGGTCATCATGCATTATGTTTTTTATACCCTTTGGTTTGAGTTTGCAAAATTTCTGTATTACTTTTATATTTTTGTTTCTTGAATAATGTTGTTCAATACGTTTCCTTTTCCAAACTGCCCTTGTCTGTTTTTTTGTTTTTTGTTTTTTTTGCGGCACGTGGGCCTCTCACTGTTGTGGCCTCTCCGGTTGCGGAGCACAGGCTCCGGACGCACAGGCTCAGTGGCCATGGCTCACGGGCCCAGCCGCTCCGCGGACCGGGGCACGAACCTGAGTCCCCTGCATTGGCAGGCGGACTCTCAACCACTGCGCCACCAGGGAAGCCCCCTTTGTCTCTTTGATATCAAAATTATGGGACGCTAACAGAAACACTTTAGTATTTCCTATTTTTCTATTTCCAGGAAAATTTGTTGTAAGACTAAAATTTTCTGTTTTCTTGGATGTTTGGTGGATACTGTGTGTAAAACAATATGCTAAGGTGTCTCCTTTGTGGGAATAGTTTTAAACAGTGATTCAATTTCTTTCAGGGTTATAGAACTACTTAGGTCATTTATTTTTCCTTGAGTTAGATTTTGTATTTTATATTTTTTCTAGGAACTTTTAATTTTATCATTCTTGAATAAAGGACAAATTCATTCAAAATAGTTTATTGTATACCTCTCTGCTGAATCTTTGGCTCTTCCTCCTTGTTATTTCCTACACTGCTTAATTGTGCCACCTCTCTTTTATTCTTATTTATTTATTTATTTATTTATAAAATTGTTTGCGGTACGTGGACCTCTCACTGTTGTGGCCTCTCCCGTTGCGGAGCACAGGCTCCGGACGCGCAGGCTCAGCGGCGATGGCTCACGGGCCCAGCCGCTCCGCGGCATGTGGGATCTTCCCGGACCGGGGCACGAACCCGTGTCCCCTGCATCGGCAGGCGGACTCTCAACCGCTGCGCCACCAGGGAAGCCCTCTCTTTTATTCTTGATTGATGTTGCCAGATGCTTATCTATTTTAATAGTACTTTGAATCATCTAACTTTAGCTTTATTAATCTGTACTATTTGTCTTTTTATTTCTACAAATCCTTCTCTTTATAATTTCTATCCTTCTATTCTCTTCCAGTATATTATGATTTAAATATAAATGACAAACAGATAAATGTTCAACTTTTTCAATTCTAATAATAATATTTAAGGATATAACTTTGACTCAAACCAAATTAGCTCCATTTCATCCATTATGATATATTGTGATTTCAATATCATTCAATTCTAAATATTTTATAAGTACTATTATAATTTTTTTTGAGTCCTCAGTTATTTTAGAAGTGTGTTTAAAATTTTTCAAATATATAAGAATTTTACACTATTTTTATTATTGTTATTTAACTTAATTATATTGTATTTAGATTAGAGAACATTGCCTGAATGACACCAATTATTTGAGATTTTCTGAAAACCATTTTATGTGCTTGTACATGGTGAAAGTTTGTGAATGGTCCATGTATGCTCCAAAATAATGTTTTCTGAGGAATCAGTATTCTAAGAATGTCTACTTGATCAAACGTATTAATTTGTAGTTCAAATATTATATTCTCATTAATTTTGTCTACTTATTTAGTCAGGTTTGAAATGCACAGTATGTCAATTTTTCCTTGTATATGTATCAATATTTGCTTTGTGAATATTAAAGATATAAGGTGCATATACATTAAATTTTTAAATATTTTCCTAGTGAATTAACTTTTTATATTGATGGAATAATTATCTCTAATAGTGCTTTTTTCTTAAAACCTCTTTTTATTTTATTATTTGACACTAACATTATGGTTCTCCTTTGGTTAATATTTGTCTGGCATATCTTTTACCACTTTTTATCTTCAGTGAATAGTTCATATATTTTATGTTTTTCTCTTATAATTGCAACACTGGGATTTTTTTTTTCCTTTTCCATTATCGTTTATTACAGGATGTTGAATATACAATAGGACGTTGTTGTTTATCCATTCTATATATAATAGTTTGCATCTGCTAGTCCCAAACTCGCAATCCATCCCTCCCCCCGCCCCTTGTCAACCACAGGTCTGTTCTCTATGTCTGTGTAGACTCCCTTTATTCTTTTTTTTTTTTTAACATCTTTATTGGAGTATAATTGCTTTACAATGGTGTGTTAGTTTCTGCTTTATAACAAAGTGAATCAGTTATACATATACATATGTGCCCATATCTCTTCCCTCTTGCGTCTCCCTCCCTCCCACCCTCCCTATCCCACCCCTGTAGGTGGTCACAAACCACCTAGCTGATCTCCCTGTGCTATGTGGCTGCTTCCCACTAGCTATCTATTTTACGTTTGGTAGTGTATATATGTCCATACCACTCTCTCACTTTGTCACAGCTTACTCTTCCTCCTCCCTGTATCCTCAAGTCCATGCTCTAGTAGGTCTGTGTCTTTATTCCCGTCTTACCCCTAGGTTCTTCATGACCTTTTTTTTTTCCCCTTAGATTCCATATATATGTGTTAGCATACGGTATTTGTTTTTCTCTTTCTGACTTACTTCACTCTAACACTGGTTTTTTTTTTTTTTTTTTTTTGCGGCACGCGGGTCTCTCACCGTTGTGGCCTCTCCCGTTGCGGAGCACAGCCTCCGGACGCGCAGGCTCAGCGGCCATGGCTCACGGGCCCAGCCGCTCCGCGGCATGGGGGATCCTCCCGGACCGGGGCACGAACCTGTGTCCCCTGCATCGGCAGGCGGACTCTCAACCGCTGCGCCACCAGGGAAGCCCTCTCATCCTCTTTTATAAATATAGACTGATAACGCTGCTGTAAGCCCTTTCATGGACTTTGTTCATTCAACATACATTTAGCAACTACTCTGTGCCTGACTGCTCCTAAATACAAATATGATGCAGTGAATAAGACAGAGCCTCTGTTTACTCACTAACTAAACATGGAAACAACTGTAAACAAAAATATTTCATTGTGAAAAGGGCAAGTATGGAAGCATAGTAAAGTTAGCACAGAGTAGAGAGTAATTAAATATCAGGGGAAGCTACAGCTTCCTGGAGGCATCATTTATACCCTGTGGTTTCAGATAAATAGGTGGGTTTTGTTTTGTTTTATCGTGTATTTGGTAGACAATCGGATGAGAGGGAGAAGCATGATAGGCATAGGGTCAACTACACACCATGATAAGGAGAGCTGATATGCTGTGATGTGTTGAAAGACCTTTGGTAGCTCTAAACTGTTATGCGTAAGAGGGAATGGGTGTGAGGTCTGATGAAACCAAGATGCAGACCGTCGAGACTGTGAATATACTGCAGTAAAGGTATAGACAGTTTCTCCATAGCCACTGAAGGAATTGTAGCTCTGTAGAGTTGTTTACTGACTTTTGGCAGGAGGAGGTTACAACCAGACCTGCATCTTAGAGAGACTCCAAGGCAGCAGCATGGAAAAAGGATGATTGGAATCTCCCAGGTGTAGAGTGGCAAACTAGGCAGCACTAAAGTCATACAAGTAGAAGAAGAGAACTAGAAAAGAAGAAGGCTACAATAAGGGGATAGATAATAGGGAAGTTGATTCAACAGAAATAACTGGAATCCTGAGTAGAATTTAGTCTGACCTCCACTCTTATGACCTGAGACACTAAGGTGAGCACTCTCTACACAGGTGACCTCTATTTGATCATTTGTTTTTGCTCATCTCTCCTCACCAGACAGAAATTAGCCTCCATGTGCTGTTTTCTGACATTCCCTGGGGTTTTGATCAGTGCACAGACCCTAATATATGTTTGTTGGTTGAATAGATGAAAAATAGATGAAAAAAGAAATGATGGTGTAAGCACCAGAGAAAGGGGTCTGGATAGGACAGCATAGACTTATCTCCCCTTGAGCATCCATCTAAATAAAATCACAAACCCTGGAAATAGCATGAGGCAACCATAAGGAAACACTGAAAATTTGAAAGAAGAAGATGTACTGACTAGGGGCATAGGTCTGGAGGAACAACGTAGCGGCCAAGCATCTTATGATTCACCCCCTTACTCAGCAAAGGAATGTGGCCCAAGTAGGCTCACTCCACACCCACATCACTGACAACATCAGGTGGGCAAAGTGGTACTAGCCAAAGGATTGAGCAGGAACCTCCACTGACAAGAGGCCAGGGGAATCATTCTTTTTCTCTATGGGCCAGGGACTCCCCTCCATCACCTAGAGATACCAGGAAGTCTGACTTAGGGAAGCATCTCTATTTGCACAGGAAGCACTAGAAGGGATGAGTAAGAATCTCCAACATCACCAAGTAAACCAAGCAGACCAAAACAGCACAGTGAAGTCTCTGAAAATTAAATAGTTCTTGAAACCACTACTGTAAAAAGTGGATGAGGACCTGAGTGCTAAACCCAAACAGTGTGACCGCCTGATAAAACAGAAGCATCTTTGACTAGGATCTGGGATTTACTAATGTAATATTAAAAATATCCAATTTTCAATTTAAGAATAGGCAGTTGACTGATGCCAACACTGGACTGAATCAGATGTTCGAAATGAGAAGACATTCTCAGATGAAAAATACTAAGAATATGTTGCTAGTTGACTTAGTCTTAAAGAATGGCTAAAGAAAATTATTAAAACAGGAAGAAAATGATAAAAGGAATCTTACAACATCAAGAATGAAGGAAAAAAATAGATTGATCACAAGTAAAGACAATAGATCGCCCTTCTCATGAGTTTTTGAAATTATCTTTCATGATTTAAACAAAATTTATAATTCTATCTCATTTGATGCTCAATATAGGTAGAAGAAATACTTAAGGAAATTTTATTTCAGATGTGGAGAAGGTAGAGAGAACTAAATGGAAGTAAGTATTCCACATTTTACTCAAAGTGATAAAATGTCAGTACTAGTAGGTTGTGGTACATATATTTATATCTAATACCCAGATGAAATGCTAAGACGACTATACAAAGTGATGTACTCAAAAATAGTGGAAATAAATCTAGATGGAATTCTAAAAATGTCTAGTAATCCCTAGGAAGTCAAGAAAAGAGAAACAGAGGAAGGATAACAGGAAACAAATATAAAACAAATAATAAAATGCCAGAGTTAAGCTCTAAATACCAATAACTACCTTAAATTTAAATGCTATAAATATGCTAATGAAGAAATTGGCCCTGGGAATTCCCTGATTATTCCATTGGCACTGGGAATTCCAGTGGTTAGGACTCCGTGCGTTCACTGCTGAGAGCTGGGGTTCAATCCCTGGTCGGGGAACATAGATCCCACAAGCTGCATGGCACGGCTAAATAAATAAATAGGCAGAATAGATTAAAAAAAAAAAACCCACAACCCAGTTATGTCCTGTCTATAGGAAACGCATATCAAATACAATGTCATTGGTAGAGTGAGTGGAAAGGATAGAAAAAGATACACTGCAGTGGTCGCCCTTCAGAGGGAGAATGGATCCTCCTCCTGCCTCAAAATTTGGTTCAGTTGTTGAGACTGATGATGTCATACATGCATCAAAAAGATATGAGGAAGTTTGTTAGTCACATAATGAGGCTTTCTGGGAAAAGCAAGGCAGACTCCTAAGCAGGTGTGAAAAATGGCATAAGAAAGCAAAGAAAGGAAACTGACTTGGCTTTCACTGCAGTTAGGGGAAGGGGATGGGGTGAAAATTCTTTCACGCATGAGGCAGCGTTTCCATGGTTTGAACTTCTCTCTGATGCCAAAAGAGGGAGTGTTCAGGCTCTGTTCTCAGCTTGCCTAGCTGTGAGGTAAAAGGAAGAGGGGTGGTGGTAGTATAGACTGGAAGCTATCAGCAGTTAAACTTTAAAAGTGAAGGCATGGGACTTCTCTGGTGGCCCAGTGGTTAAGACTCTGCGCTCCCAATGCAGCGGGCCCAGGTTCGATCACTGGTCAGGGAACTAGATCCCGCATGCCACAACTAAAAGATCCAGCATGACGAAATGAAAATCTCACACACAGCAGTGAAGATCCCACAGCCGTAACTAAGACTCAATGCAGTCAAATAAATAAATATTTTTAAAAAAAATGAAGCCAGGGTAGTGTAGTAAAAAATATGGTGGAACAGGAAGTTCCACTTCTCATTCCTTCAAAGAGACACTAATTTAAAAACAATATATGGACCGCAGTACATTTATAGGAACTCCAGAAACCAGCTAGGAAGTTGCAGTACCACAGGTGAGTGCAAAACTGAGCACAGCTGTTTTGAACTGGAGAAGACAAACGGTTGCATTTTAGCTACTACCACCCATCCCCCTGCCAGCAAAGCACAGTTCAAATGGAAGAAAGCACCCAAACTGTGATTTCTCCTTTGGGAAGGAGGTGAAGAGGGAAACATGTGTCCAATATTCTGGTTCTTTGCAGGATAGACTGAGGGACTGGCTTCTGTCTCTCCTGACTTGGAGAACCAAAGGGAACCAGCATAGTCTGGATGCCTAGGGGCTGCTGAGAACAAAGAACGGGGCATTTGGCAGCAGTGTCATAAATTCTGAAGTGCTGCAGACAGACACCAGAGGGAGCAAGAGATTATAAGCTCCCGAAAAAAGAAACAGAGAAACCGTCCTAACTGGGGAAATACACACACAAGCCCAGAGAAGAAATCACCAGAAAAGATTTGAGAAGCCCCAGACTCCATAGCAGAGGTGACTGGTGAAGGTCTTCCCCTGCAGGAAGCCAGTCTTCAATTGTCTCTGTTTGCAGATAACATGATCTTATATACAGAAAATCTTAAAGACTCCACCAAAAAAAAAAAAAAAACTTAAAATTAATAAGCAAATTTAGTAAAGTTGCAAGATAGAAAATCAATCTACAAAAGTAACTTAGATTTCTATACACTAATAAACTATCTACAAAAGAAATTAAGGAAACAATTGCATTTACAATAGCATCAAAAAATTAAAATATTTTTATAAATTTAAGCAAGGAGGTGAAAGATGTGGAAACCATATGATATTGATGAAAGAAACTGAAGAAGACACAAACAAATGGAAAGATATCCTGTGTTCTTGGAGTGGAAGAAGTAATATTGTTAAAATGTCCATGCTACTGAAGTGATCTACAGGTTCAATGCAACCCCTATAAAAAATTTAATGGTATTTTTCACAGAAATACAATAAACAATCCTAAAATTCATATAATACCACAAAAGACCCTGAATAGCCAAAACAATCTTGAACAAGAACAAAGCTGGAGACATCATACTTCCTGATTTCAAAATACACTACAAAGCAACAGTAATCAAAATACAGAACACTAGGGGAATTGCCATGGCTAGACTACCTGGGAACATCTAGAAACAAACAAACAAATGAACTAGGTAGTTAGTGGTCTGCTCACTCACATCTTGGTGATAGTTTCATGTCCTCTGTGAGTGGCCATGCCGAAATGTGGCCCCTGCCTAACCACAGAGTCCTTCCAGCTAGCCTTACCCAACCGTGGAGCCAAACCCACTGACCCTGCTAGCAGCCCTGTCTGACTAGAAAGACATGCCAGCAGCCCTGCCCAACTGAAGAACCTATGGCTGGTCCTTCCCAACCATAGAGCACCAGTAATGGGCCCCCCTTGACCATGGACCTCACAGACCCCACCATTAGACCCCAATTACCTAAGGATGCTGCAAGCTGGCCCACCTAGATTCCCAGGTGAGGCTGACTGGTGAAGATCTTTCTCAGCTGGAAAGTCTGAAAGGGGTGATTACTTCCTCAAATGACAGACACCAATGCAAGGATACACAGATCATGAAGAATCAGGCAAACATCACATTACAAAGGAAACTAATAAAGCTTCAGTAGCAAAAAGTAATAAAATGGAAACCTACAAACTACCTGACAAAGAATTCAGAGTAATTATTTTAAAGTAGCTCAGTGCACAACAAGAGAACACAGGTAGACAACTAAATGAAATCAGGAAAGCCATGCATGAACAAAATGAGAAGTTATTACAAAGAAATAGATACCATTAAAAAGGCACAGAAATTCTATGGCAGAAGAATACAATTACTGAACTGAAAAATTCAGTAGAGAGCTTCAACAACACACTTGATCAAACAGAAGAAAAAATTAATGTCCTCTAGGTAAAGTCATTTAAAGTTATCCAGACAGAGGAGCAAAAAGAAAAAAGAAGAAAAAGTCATGAAGAAATCTGAGACTTATGGGACACAATTAAATGAAACAATATATGCATTATTGGAATCCCAGAAGAAGAGAGTGAAAGGGGGCAGAAAGCCTATTTTTAAAAAGAATGGCTGAAAACTACCCAAATTTGGGGATGGAAATGGACATCCAAATTCATGAAGTCCAAAAATCCCCATATAGGTTAATCCAGAAATCTACACTGAGACACATTATAATTAAGTTGTCAAAGCTCAAAGACAAAGAGAGATTTTGAAAGCAACAAGAGGAAGTGATTCACCATATGCAAGGGAACCCCCATGAGACTATCAGTGGATTTCTCAGGAGAAACCTTGCAGACTAGGGAGAGTGAAATGATATATTCAACCTAATGAAAGGAGAAAACTGCCGATCATGAATACTACACCTGGAAAACTGTCCTTCAAAAATAAAGGAGATACAGACTTTTATAGATAAACAATAACTGAGGGAGTTTGTCACCACTTAGAAGTGGTAAAGAGAATTCTTCAAGTTGAAATGAATATACACTAAACAGCAACATGAAATTATATGAGAGTACAAATTTTCCTGGAAAAGGTAAACATATAGACAAACACAGAATATTATAACACTGGAATCGTGGCGTGTAAACTACTTTTAACCCTAGTATAAAAATTAAAAGAAAAAAGTATTAAGAATAACTATAACCACAAAAAATGTTAATGGATACACAATATAAAAAGAAGTAAATTCTAACAGCAGTAACATAGAGTGTAGGGGAAAGAGGAGTAAAAATGTAGAGTTTTCATATGTGATTGAACTTAAGCTGTTATTAGCCTAAAATAGACAGTTATAACATTAAGAAGTTCTTTGAAAGCCTCATGGTAACCTCAAAGTAATAATCAAAGAGAAAAGAATAAGGCACATCACCACAAAAAATCATCAAACTACAAAAAGCAAGAAAGTAAGATAGGAACAAAAGAACTAAAAATCAGAAAACAAATAAAATGGCAATAGTAAAAAAAAATTTTTTTAATTGAAAAAATGGCAATAGTAACTCCTTACATATCAATAATTACTTTAAATGTAAATGAATTAAACTCAGTAAACAAAAGACAGAGTAGTTAAGTGAGAAAAAAAACAAGATCTAACTATATCCTTTCTACAAGAGACTTGCCTTAGATTTAAGAACACAACAGGCTGAAAGTGAAGGGATGGAAAAACATATTCCATGCAAATGGTAACCAAAAGAAAGCAGAGTGGCTATAGTCATATCAGAAAAAAAAAGGCTTTTAGTCAAAAACTGTCACAAGAAACAAATAAGGTCATCACATAGTGATAATAAGGTCAATTCAACAGAGAGATATAACAATTATAAATACATGTACACCAAGATGAAATCATCTATATGTAAAGCAAATATTGACAGGTGTGAAGGGAGAAATAGACAGAAATACAGTTAAGAGTAGAAGATTCAATACCCCACTTTCAATAATGGATAGATCATCCAGACAGAAAATCAATAAGGAAACAGCCAACTTTAACACTATAGACAAAATAGACCTCACAGATATACAGAACATTCCAGCCCAAAGGAACAGAATCCACCTTCTTCTCAAGGACACGCAGAACATTCTCCATGATAGATCATATATGAGGCCACAAACAAGTCTTAACAAATTTAAGAATATTGAAGTCATTCCAAGTATCTTCCAAATACAATGGAATGAAGCTAGAAATCACTAACAAAAGGGAAATGAAAAAATTCATGTGGAAATTAAATGACACACTCTTGAACAACAACTGGGTCAAAGAAGAAATCAGAAGGAAGTTAGAAAATATCTCAAGACAAATGAAAGTGAACTCATAACACAGCAAAACTTATAAGACACAGCAAAAGTAGGACCAAAAGGAAAAATCATAGCAATAAAAGCCAACATAAAAAAGAAGAGTTCTGGTTCAAGATGGTGACATAGGAGGCTCCTGAACTCACCTCCTCCTATGGACACACTGGCTCTACAGCTCCATAAGCAACAATTCTCTGAAAGACATCTAGAAACTAGATGAGCAAATCCTACACGTTCAGGCACACAAGAAAATAACCAGATCAAAATGTGTAGGAGAGACCAAGACACAGTACCACCATAAAACCCACCCCAGGCATGGTGACATGCAACCAGGAGGGAACTCACAACTCAGAGTTTCTCCCTGAGGAGGAAAGGGTTTGGACACCACAGACCTTAAAATGTGTCCCACCTTTCAAGTCTTTCACCTGAGAGGTGGGATCTTAACAAAACATTTAAAAACATAAGCAATATATAAAAAGAATTATACACCATGACCACAGGGGATTTAATCCAGGGATAAAAGGCTAGTTCAATATCTGAAAATTAATCAGTGTAATCTACCAAGTCAACAGGCTAATGAAGAAAATTCACATGATCATACCAATTACTGAAGAAAAAGTATTTGACAAAATTAAACACCCACTCATAATTTTTTTAACTCTCATAAAAAGTAGAAACAGGAAACTTTCTCAACTTGATGAAGAGTATCTACCAAAACAAAAAAAGTCGATAGCTAATAGGGTTCTTAATGATGGAAGGCTGATTTCTTTCCCCCAAGACTGGGAACAAGGCAAGCATCTTCACTCTCACCACTCTCATTCAACATGATAATGAGGGACTTCCGTGGTGGCACAGTGGTTAAGAATCCGCTTGCCAATGCAGGGGACATAGGTTCGATTTCCTGGTCCAGGAAGATCCCACATGCCGCAGAGCAACTAAGCCCATGCACCACAACTACTGAGCCCACATGGCACAACTACTGAAGCCTGCGCACCTAGAGCCCATGCTCTGCAACAAAAGAAGCCACCACAATGAGAAGACCGTGCACCACAATGAAGAGTAGTCCCCACTTAATGCAACTAGAGAAAGTCTTCACATAGCAATGAAGACCCAATGCGACCAAAAATAAATAAATAAATAAAAATTTTTAAAAAATCCTAATAAGGAAAGTTCTAACCAGTGTAATAAGGCAAGAAAAGGAAATAAAAGACCTAGAGATTGGTAAAGAAAAAATAAAACTGTCCCTTATTTGCAGATGATATGATTGTCTATGTAGAAAATCCCAAGAAATCCACTAAAAAAATCTAGAGGGCTTCCCTGGTGGCGCAGTGGTTGAGAGTCCACCTGCCGATGCAGGGGACACGGGTTTGTGCCCCAGTCCGGGAAGATCCCACATGCCGTGGAGCGGCTAGGCCAGTGAGCCATGGCCACTGAGCCTGCGCGTCTGGAGCCTGTGCTCTGCAATGGGAGAGACCACAACAGTGAGAGGCCTGCGTACTGCAAAAAAAAAACAAAAAACAAAAAAACCTCCTAGAAATAATAAGTAAGTTAATCTAGATCACTGGGTACAAGATAAACATACAAAAATTAATTGTGCCATGAACATGGGAGCACTGAAATTTAAAATACCATACCACTTATAATTGCTCAAAAAAGGAGAAATACTTTGACTTAAATCTCTTGAAACATGTACAGGACTTGCATGCTGAAAAATACAAAATACTGATAAAAGAAATCAATGAAGATTCAAATAAATGGAAAGACATACTGCTTTCATGGATTGAAAGAATCAACATAGTGAAGATACCAATTCTCTCCAATGTAATATATGAGTAAACCTGTGCATTTGTATCAAAATCCCAAAAAGATATCTTGTATACATAGACAAGATTATTCTAAAATTTATATGGAAAATCAAAGAATAGCTAAAATCATTTCAGAAAAGAAGAATGAAGTACAAGGAATCAGTCTACCCAATTTCAACACTTTGTACATAGCAACAGTAATCAAGACTGTGGGGTATTGGCTGAAGCATAAACACATAGGACAATGGAACACAATAAGGATCCCAGAAACAGATGCATACAAATATTCCCAACTGACTTTTGACTAATGTGCAAAAGCAGTTCAATGGAGGAAGGATAGCCTTTTCACAAATTGTGCTAGAATAATTGAATAGTCAAAACAAGAACCACAATTTAAACCTCACATCTTATATAAAAATGACCTCAAAATGGATCACAGACTTAAGGACAAAATATGAAACTATAAAATTTTAGAAAAAAAAAAGAAGAAAATCTTCAGAACCTAGGACTAGGCAAAGTTCTTATACTGGATACCAAAATCATAACCCATAAAAGGAAAAATCAATAAACTGGACTTCATCAAAATTGAACAACATTTTCTTTGTGAAAGGCCCTGTTAAGAGGATAAAAATACAGGCTACAGACTAGGGGAAAAATTCTGTAAACCACATATCCAAAAAGGACTATTATTTACAGTCTGTAAAGAACTCTCAAGATTCAACAGTAAAAAAAACCAAACAATCCAAGTAGAAAATGGGCAAAAGACATGAAGAGACATTTCGGAAAGAAGATATATACATAACAAGTAAGCACATGAAAAGATGTTCAACATAGTAGTCATCAGAGAAATGCAAATCAAAACCACTATCACCTTATATCACTACACACCTATCAGAATAGCTAAAATAAAAAATAGTGACACACAGGGAACTCTGCTCAATACTCTGTAACAACCTAATTGGGAAAAGAATTTGAAAAAGAATAGATACATGTATAACTGAATCACTTTGTTGTACACCTGAAACTACCACAGCATTGTTAATCAAATATACTCCAATATAAAATAAAAAGTTAAAAAAAAATTTTTTAATAGTGACAACACTAAATGCTGGTAAGGATGCAGAGAAACTAGTTCACTCACACACTGCTGGTGGGAGTGTAAAATGCTACTCTGGAAAATGGTTTGGCTGTATCTCAAAAACTAAACATGCAATTACCATACTACCCAGCAATTGCACTCCTGGGCACTCATTCCAGAGAAATGAAACTTATATTCACACAAAAACTTGTACACAAATGTTCATAGCAGCTATTTTCTTTGTAATATCAAAAACTGGAAACAGGGCTTCCTTGGTGGTGCAGTGGTTGAGAGTCCGCCTGCCAATGCAGGGGACATGGGTTCGATCCCTGGTCCGGGAGGACCCCACATGCCGCAGAGCAGCTGGGCCCGTGTGCCACAGCTGCTGAGCCTGTGCTCTAGAGCCCGAGAACCATGACTACTGAAGCCCGCGTACCTAAAGCCCGTGCTCTCCACAAGAAGAGAAGCCACCGCAATGAGAAGCCCGTGCGCCACAACTAGAGAAAACCCACACGCAGCAGCGACGAACCAATGCAGCCAAAGATAAACAAATAAAAATTAATTAATTAATTTTAAAAAACTGGAAACAACCTTGATATGATATTTAAATGAATTTTGATACATCACTACCATGGAAAACTACTCAGCAATAAAAAGGAATGAACTGCTAATAAATGCAACAGCTTGGATGGATCTAAAGGGAATTATGCTGAGTAAGATAAAAAGCCAGTCCCAACAGGTCACATATTGTATATTCCTCTTATATAGCAGACTTTTTGTAAAAATAATTCCCATGCTTAGCTATTTCTTTCTTTTTTTGTAGCAGCTTTATTGAGGTATAATTCACATACAATTCACCCATTTAAAGTATAAAATTCAATGGCTTTTACCATAGTTACTGATATGCACAACCATAACTGCAGTCAATTTTAGAACATTTTCATCACTCCCAAAAGAAACCTCATACTCTTTAGTTGCCACCTCTCGATCTCTTCATCTGCCCCTGCCATAGGCAAACTCAATCTACTTTCTGTCTCTATAAATTTGCCTGTTCTGGACATGTGGTCTTTGTGACTGAGTTCTATCACTTAGCACAATTTTTCAAGTTTCATCCATGTTGTAGCATGTACCATTCCTTCTTTATAGCTGAATAATATTCCATTGTGTGGATATACCACATTTTGTGTGTCCAGTTATCAAGTGATGAACATTTGGGTTGTTTCTAACTTTTGACTATTATGAATAATGCTACTATGAACATTCATGTACAATTTTTCATGTGGACATATGTATTTATTTCTCTTGGGTATATACCTAGGAGTAGAATTCCTGGATCATATAGCAATTCTATGTTTAACCTTTTCAGGAACTTCTAGCCTGTTTTCCAAAGTGGCTACATGATTTTACTTTCCCACCAGCGACCTAAAAGCGCTCCAATTTCTACATATCCTCACTAAGACTTATTATTATCTGTCTTTTTTTTTATAGCGTCCTAGTGTGTGTGAAGTGATATTTCATTGTGGTTTTGATTTGCATTTGTCTGATGACTAATGCTATGGAGGAGTTTTTCATGGGCTTATTGAACATGTGTATATCTTATTTGGGGATTTGGGTTATTTGTAAGAGTGATTTGTTAGAGTCCTATATATATTCTAAATACAAATCTCTTATCAGTAATTATTTGCAAATATTTTTTCTCATTCAGTGGGTTGTCTTTTCACTTTCTTGATAGTATCCTTTAAGGAACAGAATTTTTCAATTTTAGTGACATCACATTTATCTGTTGTTTTCTTTAGTTGTTTGTGCTTCTGGTGTCATGGATGAGAAACCACTGCCACATCCAAGATTATGAAATTCACCCATTTTTTTCTCTAAAAGTTCTATAGTTTTAATTCTTACATTTAGGTATTTGATCCATTTTGAGTTAATTTTTTTTATATGGTTGGAGGGAAGGATCCAAAGTCATTCTTTTGCTTGTGGATATCCAGTTGTTCCAGAACCATCTGTTGAAAAGACTCTTCTTTTCTCATTGAATTATTTTGGCATCTATGTAGCATTCTTGAAATATCAAAATTATGGAGATGGAGAATAGACTAGTGGTTTCCAGTTGTTGGGGATGGGATAGGGGAAGGGAGGGAGGTGACTGTAGCTATGAAAGGGCACAGGAGGCCACTGGGTAAAGTGTACATGAGCTACCGCTGTATTATATTTTTAGAACTACATGTGAATCTACAATTATCTCAAAATAAAAGATTATTTAGGGCTTCCCTGGTGGCGCAGTGGTTGAGAGTCCGCCTGCCGATGCAGGGGACATGGGTTCGTGCCCCGGTCTGGGAAGATGCCACGTGCCGCGGAGCGGCTGGGCCCGTGAGCCATGGCCACTGAGCCTGTGCGTCCGGAGCCTGTGCTCCACAATGGGAGAGGCCACAACAGTGAGAGGCCCGTGTACCGCAAAACAAAAACAAAAACACAAAAACACACACAAAAAGATCATTTAATAAACATTTTAAACATGCACACATATAGACACAAATGTCCCCATCTTTTCACTAGACCATTGTCTTGAAGCCTCAAGGATGCCTGAGAATGCCAGGAATGTGCTGTTTCGGGAACTGGTATCATTTTATGATACAGCTTTGCACTTCACAGAAACGGAAGGGGAACCTTGACCTTGGCTCAGAGGAGTCTCTAGGTATACATGAGCCTGGAGTATTACAGAACATAGTCTCTCTGTGTTTCCAAAGTTGAATCAGGGGCCCCTGGGATGGTGGTTGCAGTGCCTCAGCTTAGCAGTTTGTTCTTTGTCTTCAAGGTTTTCCAAGGATCAGGCTGGAGTGAAGAAGGATCAGGCTTCCTACTCTAACTTTGCAGTGACCTTTGTCCATGAGTGTGGGGCTGGGTTCTGTGTGCATATACAAATATTACCTTCAGAACATTTGCTCCCAGGATGCAGAGAACATCTACTGTGTGCCTGTTTTTTGTATGGACACTGGAGAAACAGTGGTGAACAACACAGGCAGGTTGACATTCTAGTGAGAGACAGAAAATAAGCACATGAACAAAGACAGAATATCAGAGACAAATACATGCTATAAAGGAAAAATAAGGGAGGCTGAAGGGACGGGGGCTCTATTAAGTAGGGTAGTTCTAGAGGTTTCTGAGCAAAGATCTCCAAAAAGTGAGAGAATAAACTGGCTTACAAAAATTTTGGAAAGATAGCTTCCAGGGAGAGGGAACAATAAGTAAAAACGCTCCCTGCCCCGCCAAGCATGCCTAGCACTTCTGGAGGAATGTGAGGGGAGGGGCAGTGTGACTTGAGCTCAGTAAACAGGGCAGGAGGCTGTCAGGGGAACAGTAGGGGTGGGAAATGAGATTGAGAGGTAGGCAAGGTCAGATCATACAGGGCCTTGGAGAAAATGATAAGAATCTTTTGTTTCATTTCAAGTGTCACAGGAAGCCAGTGAAGGGTGGAGAGCAGGACAGAAGCATAATCTAATTTATATTTTTAAAGTATCCCTCTGGCCTTTGTGTGGAGGATGAGTGTTTTGGGGCTCTAGAAGGGAAGCAGTGATCCTTAAAAAACTGGAAGTAGAACTACCACATGGATCCAGCAATCCCACTCCTGGGCATATATCTGAAGAAAACCATAATTCGAAAAGATACATGCATCCCAATGTTCATTGAAACATTATTTACAATAGCAAAGACATGGAAGCAACCTAAATGTCCATGAACAGAGGAATAAAAAGAATGAAATAATAAAAGAAAGATCTACTCAACAAATTTCAAGTATATACAGTATTATTAACTATAAAAAAAAAAAAGAGAGGAAACAGGGAGACCACTATGAAGGCTGTCACAGTTGTCCAGGTGAGCTGCAAAGACGGCTCTGAATAGTGTAATAACAGTGCAAAGGTGAGAAGTGATTGGGCCAGAATGGTTTTGCAGGTAGAGCTGATACCTTGTTTCTATGGATTGGACTTTGGGCATGAGAGAAAGGGAGTCCAGGTTTGGGCCCTGAGCAACTGGTTCAACCGTAGCTCTGTTTACTGAAGACTGGGGGAAAGCTAATATAATGCTAGATAATGATACATGCTAAGGAGGAACTAGAGTAGGGTCAGAGTCTGGATCACCGTAGAGCTGGGTTGCGGAGGTTGGCAGGGGCAATTTTAGATAGGATGCCCATTGGGGCAAAGAGATATTAATAGGTGTTCCATGTAAAAGGGGGTTCCATGGGAAAAAAAAACATTTTGCAAAACAGTAGGTTAAAACAAATTGAAATTACTGCAGAATTCCTCAGAAACATCGATAGCCTAATGACATCATGAATCCAAAGGAGGGCAGGGGGAGGGCAGAATGTAGCACATAAAGGCTATACTCCTGTGATCATGGGTGCCCTCTGGGAACAGGGTTCCAAGGAATGCTGGTGCAGATTGAAGAATACTGTTGATACACCAAGGTCGCTGCACCAGGAGCATAGGGCTCTGCTCTGGGAACCCCTGTGGCCCCTCAAGCCATTTATCAGCTTGTGGTGTTTTCCTTCTTGCCTAGATGTGGTGCCATCTCCCAGCTGGAGCCCAGAGAGCACCCCTGTGTTTTGGATTTGCAGGGGCTGTGAAAGCAGAGGCACAGAGGCCCACCCTGGAGAGTAAAGCTATGGAGCCTGTCTATGCACCCACTAAACGCCCTTACTTTCTTCCTCTCTCCAAGACATGATCAAAGCCTTTCTCACTTAACACACTCTCTGAGGCTCCTAAACTCCTGTACCTACCCTCTGACCTTTATCATTATCTGATTGAGAGTGACCTGAACTCTGCACCTCCATTAGCTGACTGAGCAGCAGTTGCTGTGACAAAGTGCAAGTGCAAGTGTATGCGCCTCTTCAAACTCTGCCTTCTCTCTCCCTTCCCTTTTTCAGACTTTCAATTTGGAAAATTTCAAACACATACAAAGTAAAATATAATAAACCCTGATGTAAAATATAATATTTTAAAATATTTTTATTTTAAAATATTTTTATTTATGCTATTTTTTAAAATAACATATAATAAAATATATCACATATAATATTTTATTACATGTAAAATATAATAAACCCATCACTAGCTTCAAAAGTTACCAACTCCTGGTCATCTTCTGCCATCTAAATTCCCACCCATTTCCCCTCAATCCTCCACATAATTTTGAAACAAATCTCAGACATTTTATTATTTCATCCATAAAGACTTCAGTATAAATAATACCACAATACTGTTATCGTGTTTTAAAAAAATTAATAACATTTCATATCATCAAGTATCCAGTCATTGTTCTCATTTTCCCAATTGTTTCACACAAAAAACATATAGATGTTTTTACTTTCTGTGTTTTATCAATACCCAAATAAATTAGAAATATCATCATTAGTTGATACATCTCTTAAGTATCTTTTAATATGACAGTTCTCTCTCTTATTTTTCCTTGCAAATTTTTGTTGAAGACTGAGTCATTTTTCTGGCAGTTTCCCACAGTTTGTATGTTGCTGGCTGACTCTCTTTTAACATGCTTCTCTGTTCCTATATTTCCTATAAATTGGTAACTGGATCCAGAGAATTGATCAGATTCAGGGTTTTTTATTTTATTTGTTTAGTTGGTTGGTTAGTTGTTTTTTGTTGGATTATTTGGGTTTTTTGTTTGTTTATTTTTTGTTTTGCTTACATCCGTTCTTCCATTGGGAGTGGCAATGACATCCTAACCCCATGGCTACCCACTGATTATCAGGAACGCTTTTATAAAGGAGATTTCTCATCAAGTATTTGGTTATACTCATGTATGTACAGAATAAATGCTTGATTTCGCAACCCCTCCCCCCACACACACACTTTGCCAGTTTTCAATAAAGTGGTTCCCTAGCAGTAAAGGAGGTTGTTACCAAACTCAGGTTTGGCAGCTCACCACTAGAAAGCCAATATTTGAGAGGCAAGTGCTGGTAGAAAGAAAAGTTGCTTTAGGGCTTCCCTGGTGGCGCAGTGGTTGGGGGTCCGCCTGCCGATGCAGGGGACGCGGGTTCATGTCCCGGTCCGGGAGGGTCCCACATGCCGCGGAGCGGCTGGGCCTGTGAGCCGTGGCCACTGAGCCTGCGCGTCCAGAGCCTGTGTTCCACGGTGGGAGGGGCCGCAACAGTGAGAGGCCCGCGTACCACAAAAAAAAAAGTTGCTTTAATTGGAAGGCTGTCAATCTGGGGAGAAGGCAGACTCTTGTCCCCAAAACCAACTCCAAAGATTCTGCTAAGCCATGACAGTTTTTAAAGAGAAAAAGGGGAGAATCTCAGTGAATCGTCAAGGGAGGTGGTCAAGCTCTGCATCATTTTCCATTGCATGCAGGCTGGCTGACTCCTTGTGATCTTTCTTTAGGATGTTATCTCATCTGCGTGATCTGCCTGCAGGATTGCTAAGGGGGCTGCTGGGGGTAGAGAGCTAGTCATACTTTATTTAATTCTTCATTCCTACTTCTTTTATTGTTTTTAAATTTAATTTTATTTATTTTTTATACAGCAGGTTCTTATTAGTTATCTATTTTATATATATTAGTGTATATATGTCAATCTCAATCTCCCAATTCATACCACCACCACCACTATCCACCCCCTCCCCGCTTTCCCCCCTTGGTGTCTGTACATTTGTTCTCTACATATGTGTTTCTATTTCTGTCTTCCAAACCGGTTCATTTGTACCATTTTTCTAGATTCCACATATATGCGTTAACATACAATATTTGTTTTTCTCTTTCTGACTTACTTCACTCTGTATGACAGTCTCTAGGTCCATCCATGTCTCTACAAATGACCCAATTTCGTTCCTTTTTATGGCTGAGTAACATTCCCTTGTATATATGTACCACATCTTCTTTATCCATTCATCTGTTGATGGGCATTTAGGTTGCTTCTATGAGCTGGCTATTGTAAACAGTGCTGCAATGAACACCGGGGTGCATGTGTCTTTTTGAATTATTGTTTTCTCTGGGTATATGCCCAGTAGTGGGATTGCTCCTACTTCTTTTAATCTAGGGAAAGAGTCAACAGATTAGGCAAGTTATCGTCTGCATTTAGTAGAGCATAAGTCAGGAGTTAGGTTAAATGTTACCTAGTGGTCTCATTTCTATAAGGTTTAAGGGGAACAGAAATAGGCAAAAAGGGAAGGGGCAAAAGAGCTGCTTATAAATCTCCACTGTTAGACATCATTCCATTTCTATAGAATTAGGGGCAAAGGTCCATCTTCTGTAACTTCTTCATGCTCACATAGGGCGTCATACACTTAGAGTGGAAGATGTCGGCCTGGGTCTGTAGCATCTCTTTGCTGACAATTTTAGTTGTTCACTTATATATATGGGCAGAGTAAGCTGCAATTATTATTATTATTTTTTTTTTTTTTGCGGTACGCGGGCCTCTCACTGTTTTGGCCTCTCCTGTTGCGGAGCACAGGCTCCGGACGCGCAGGCTCAGCAGCCATGGCTCACGGGCCCAGCCGCTCCGCGGCATGTGGGATCTTCCCGGACCGGGGCACGAACCCGTGTCCCCTGCATCGGCAGGCGGACTCTCAACCACTGCGCCACCAGGGAAGCCTGCTGCAATTATTTTGATGCCCACAAAGATATAGGTTATTATGAGCGATAATGTTAACCCCATTCTCTTGAGGCCAGTTTGTGGAATTGTGCTAGCCAAAGACCCCATAGTGCTCAAGATGGAGCAGCTTATGTCATGGCTACAGTCTGGTCATCGTGCAGTTAGCTTTTTCCCTCTGGTGGCAGGTATAGCATCTGTAAAACAACTCAGGAATGTGCATCAGACACTGAAAGATTCTGTGACTCTATTGTCCTAATCATTAACTACTGGAGCCCGCTCTTTTGTGACTCAGGGAGGCCTGGGAGATTTCAGCTTTTCTACAAACAAGAAGCAGAGAACACGGAGGGGCCTTTGTACTTGGCAAAGTGGGGGAGGGTTTTGCTCAGTTTCAAGGTGTTGGATATTTTTTGATGCCATTATCAATCCGCGGATTTAAATTTATTAGATGTGTTTGGTCCACTGCAGTTATAATTCTCACTGAAGTGCAAATCAGTTTGCCCAAAGAGGGTAGCTTCAGGTTGGCCCCGGATTCCTCTTGCCTGGCCCAGGTGTTTCAGGTTCACTCCCTCCCCAGTCAGCCATTTCTCCAAGGACCCCTCGTTTCTCTGCTTCACTAATGGGATTTATATATTTACCAGCCTTTTTTGTTCCTGGCCACGACTGGGGAGCTCAGAAAATGCTTGTTTCATTCTGCAGGAATTTCAGTTCATTCCTAAAGGTCTACAGCCACCCCTGGTTTTAGGTTTAACTTTGAAACATGGTCAACTAGAGCTCCGAAAGAGAACTTAAATTCTGTGGGTCAGCAGGGCGGCCAGAACCAGTGACACGCGGTCCTCCCGGCCTCCTAGAGCAAAACCAGAACTTCACCAGAGGGCCTGTAGAGCGCAGCGCCCCGGCGGCTTCTCTGTCTTGGTTACCTTTGCTCAAAGGTTGGGGTCACGGCCGCAGTTGTTGGGGGTACAGGGCAGGGGCCAAGCAGCTGTAGACTCCGGGATGTCAAATAGGTGCGCAGAGGGAAGGGCTGGAAGAGAACGTGTTCGCCTGCCTCTGGCTGCTGCGGAGGGAAAGGGTGGGCAAGCGCCTGTTCGTCCTGCGCGGTCCACTGGCTGCGGGAGGGCGGAGCGAGCGAGCAGTAGCAGAACTCGCTTAACCCCAAGGAGAAGTGACAGGGAAGTGGTGGGAGCTTGGCTAAGAGGCTTGCTCTGCGCTCTCTCACAGTCTCCCCGGTTGGGATCTGGAAAGTCACACCTGCAGCGTGAGCAACACGGTGTCCTCTCCAGAATCGAAATTTCCACGTGTCATGGTGGATTTTTTTTTTTTCCTGGAACAGTGAAGAGTTATTTAAGTGGGGGTAAAATGTAGGAAAGATCATTGAATTAACCCTTCTTTGGGTGGCCCTTACTACTTCTGGCAGGGACCAGACTATGCCATCCCGAAATAGGCCCCTTCCGCATAAGGTTCGTTTTGAGCTAAAGGCAATTGAGAATCACCAGGTACAGAAAAGGGTTCTCTGCCCCTATCTGCCTAAAAACAAGGCATACATTTCCCCATGGGAAGGCGGTGCTCTGTTTGTGGGTACCTGGAAGAGGAAAGCCACTCATCCCCAAAGACAGAGTCTGCACCCCAGATAAGTCTGCAAAAATAAGCCTTACTAAAATAACCCTTATCTTCTGTTGGTTCCCACATATATTTCTTAGTCACCTATCCAGAAATTGTCCTTTGCTACCCAAAACCTCTTAACTTTGTTAAGAAGGGTATATAAGCTCTTGAGTCTAATCTTTCCTTTCAGTTTTGAAACTGAGTCCCCCTAAACCGAGTTTCTCTGCCTAGTTTACGGTTAACGTCTCTGTCCAAAGCTTTTTTCTTTCTCTTATCCTGTACCTGTTCCCCTTTTGGAATGAGGAGTATCAAGGAAAAGAGGAGATTGAAACTGAGCAGGATGCTGCAGGGCCTTTCTTGTGCAAAAGCCCTGCCAGACTTCACCCCCCACCCCTTGAGTTTGTAGGAAAAGGCTTTAGTCTCCTAGCCCCTTCCTGAGTTCCAAAGAACAGATTCAAGCAGTTACTAATTAGGAAAGTGAGGGAATGCAGAAACAAAGGAAAAGCAGTCCAGAAATAATAGTTCAGCATAAAAACAGTACTAATTCCTCCTCAAGTGATATATATACATATATGTCAATCTATACGTATGTAATAATCTGATACATATCTTTGAATATTCAACAGGAACTAAGGCCCCTACTCAGGGGGCCTTAATTTAACTTAACTACATGCTGAGACCCCAAACTGGTCCGAACCAGAAGGTTGATGATTGAGATTCCTGGAGTACCACCCTGTTACCTCACCATCAACCAGTCAGAAGAAAGTCATGCATCCTGCAGCCCTCACCCCAAATGTTGCCTTTAAAAAATCTTCCCTAAAAGCTGTTGGAGAGTTTGGGTCTTTTGAGCACAAGCTGCCCGTTCTCCTTGCTTGGCCCTGCAATAAAACTTTCTCTGATCCAAACTTCAACATTTTGGTTTGTTTAGCTTCACTGTGGGTGAGGCATATGAACTTGGGTTTGACAGCAGTTTCTTGTCTCTTCTGTGAATTCCTGTGTATGTCAAATTTTAATAGAATTATATACCTTTTTTCTCCTGTTAATCTGTCTTCTGTTAGTTAAATTCATATGCCCTCAGTCACTGAATGTAAAAGGGTAGAGGGAAAGTTATTCCTTCCTTATGAGTCTTAATCCTTTTTAAGCTCATGGGATAACTCTCTCCCTTTACAATGCTACTGTTGTCCTAAATCAGAAATAAATCCCAGTAAAGGGTCATGGTTGTCTTAAAGCAAAAGGACAGCTTTATTGTTTGAAAGGTTTGCAAACTGGGGATATGCAGCCTTTGGCTGTGACTGAAAGTACATTTCCCGGGAGTGGAGGAGGCGATGGATTTTTAAAAGCAAAAACCACAGAAGCCACAGTTGGGAGGCTTGTAAGAGACTTGGATGGCTCTTGAAGCCTGACCACAAGTCCTTAGAGCTTGACTGAAACTCCTCAACGATTTGTTGTTGTTGGAGCTTCTTGTTAGGGGCTTTCCAGGCAGGATCCTTAGCAGAATCAGAAGTCCTTATAGCTGTGTGATTGTGGTTTTTCTAAGAATACGGAATATATGACTGAACCCCCAGCCTGTCATAACCGTCTGGCTCCATTTTATTTTGGGTCCCTGTTAGCCATGCTGGGTCCATTTTGTATGTTGCTTCCACAGGGGATTCCTCTTAGTTTTACTTTTCCTTAGGGGATTTTATTTTATCTTTACACTAAGGAGCCCCCCCTGTACCTGCAGAATCGCAGGCTGCATTTCCCCCCAGAACCTCTGTCCAGTCTCTAAACACTTTTTGTTCCTGTAGCTTTAACTTTTCCTAGGATATTTTATCTTTCTTTCCACCCAAATCTGCACCTATGTGTTGGTGTTCCTAATAATTACACCTAGATCCATCCTCTCTGTTCCTCCTGGTTTTTGTGCCAACAGTATTTTCCTCACAGGATTGTCCTGGGGATTAAATGAGATGGTCTGTGAAGTGCTAAGCCCCAGACTTGGCACATAGTAGGTGCTTAAAATGTTGGTTGCAGTTAATGTGGGTGCTGGTGTGTAATTTTCTCTTTCTTGGTCCTGCCAGCCCTGCCAAAGGGCCCTGCCACAAGCCAGGGTCTAGATGACACAAACTCAGTTTTGTCTGTCTTATCTGATTCACATTATCCAGGCTCACAGTTGACAGAACAACACAAATGCTAACTTATTCATTTACAATGGGAAATCTTATGTGTCAGGGACTGAAATACGCACATGGACAGGCATCATGAGGTGCCTTGGTAACCAGGAAGCTGGATTCATAGTCAGAAGATCACCAGGATGGGCAAGGACGACTAAGAGAAGGATGTTCTTTTAAGTACATGTATGTTCTCTCCCACTAAAACTACTAAGGCCCCCACTAAAACTACTAAGGCAGGCTTTGATTACAGAAGTTTTGAAAAGCTAGCAAACAAAAATGTCAAAATTCCACCACTAGAAATGAATTTCTTTCTAGCCTTTTTGCCCCACTGTAGAGAATGTTCTTCTGCATGTTTCTTTAAATAGGTAAATCATTTACAGTATAATGCTTTTTATCCTGCTCTTTCTTTCAATAGGAGTATTTTCCACCTTATTATTGATATTATGCCTACTGCCTCCCTATTTTCTGCAGTTCAGTGTTTCTCAGGGCCTAATAGAATTCCTTGGAAGCTTGTGACAAATACAGTCTTAAGTACCACCCAGAGCTATTAAAACAATTTCTGGAGGGTGGATCTTCCCAGGGTGATTATTTTGTACACTGGAGCTGAGAATGAAAGACAGTTCATTTCCATTAACAGGACTATTTAGGAATGCTTTTGCTGCAAGTAATGAAAGACTGACTAAATGGCTTGAACAATGAGAACATTTCATTTTGTCATGTGTCAAGAGCATGGTGATGCAGACCAACATCAGGACTGGTGCAGCAGACCAGTGGCATTGATGGAGACTCAGGTTTACCCCATGTATTAGTCAGAGTACTCCAGAGAAACAGAAACGATAGGGGGAGAGAAAGAGAGAGATTGACTTATTATAAGGAATTGGCTCTCACAGTTATGGAGGCCAGCAAGTTCTAAGATCTTCAGGGTGTCAGCATACTCGAGACAAAAGAAAGCCAATGTTTTAGTTCCAGTCCAAAGACAGGAAAAAAGCCAATATCCTAGTTTGAAGGCCATCAGACAGGAAGAATTCTCTCTTACTTGGAGGAGGGTAAGACTTTTTGTTCTATTCAGGCCTTCAGTTAATTGGATGAGGCCCACCCAAATAAGGGAGGGCAACCTGCTTTACTCAGTCTATCAAGTGTGAATCTCATTCAGAGGTAAAGAAAATGTGGCATATATATACAATGGAATACTACACAGCCATAAAAAAGAATGAAATATTGCCATTTGCAATGACATGGATGGACTTGGAGGGTATTATGCTAAGTGAAATAAGTTGACAGAGAAAAACAAATACTATATGATATCACTTATATGTGGACTCTAAAAAAGTTTTTTTAACTAATGAATATAACAAAAAAATGAAACAGACTCAAAGATACAGAGAACAAACTACTGTTTACCAGTGGGGAAGGAGAAGGGGGGAGGGACAATATAGGGATGGGGGATTAAGAGGTATGAACTATTATGTATAAAATAAGCTACAAGGATATATTGTACAACATGGGGCTTGTAGCTAATATTTTATAATAACTATAAATGGAGTATAACCTTTAAAAATTGTGAATCACTATGTTGTATACCTGTAACTTATGTAATATTGTACATCAACTATATCTCAAGTTTTTAAAAGTTTTTAAAATGTGAATTTCCAGAATAGAAATATCTGGGCACCAGTCAGTTGACACAAAATTAGCCATCACACCCTATCTTCTGCCCTGCACTCATCAGTTGTTTGCCTTTGGATTCTCCTGTGTGCTGCTTCATGGTTACAAGAAGACTGCAGGTGCTCCAGGCATCATGCGGACCTTTAAGCAGGAAGAAGAAGGAGGAACAGGCAATATCAGCTAGCTCTCTTCTGTGCTGGTTTCCTTTTTTTAATTAAAAACAAAATCTTTCCTAAACCCACAGCAGACTTTTCCTGAACACCTCAATGGCCCAAATTGGTTACCCGGCCTCCTTTGGCTACAAGGGGGAAGGCTGGGAAATTGAGTATCTGAAAAAACAATAAGAATCATTACACAAATCCTGAACAGTCTGGGCATATTGCTGTCCCTTATAATTTGGGGGCTCTGTTAGCCAAGAAGAAGGGAGGTAGAATAACTACTGGGGAAGCGTCCAACAGTATCATCCACAGTCCACAAACTGAAATCCCATCCCCGAGTGCCTCTCTGAGACTGCACTCTTGGCATCATTGGGATTTGGGATGTTTATAAACTCAAACACATTTGTATAGACAATTTCTTGGCTTATCGCCTCAAAACTTATTCTCTTTATTATACTGAAGTTTAGTACTTTAATTCCTAGATGGTAGCCTTCTTCCTCCTGTTTCTGTGTCTTTTGGGGTTGAGGGAGGGTGCCTTGCTGTGGGCCCCATATGTGTCCAGATTGAAACTTCTCAGGGTGGAGGATGGAGGTCCTGGCACTGTCTTTCAGCGTCGGTGGCCATGTGGTGCCCAGATCCCAGGGGCAAACAGCTCAGCTCCAGAGTAGCTCCCACCCCTTCTGCAATCAGAAGCCTCCCCCTCTCCCCTTCTCCTGCTGGTTCTGACAGATGTCCTGGATGTGCTCACAGGTGATGCCTGTGCCACCTCCCTCCCCCCAGCAGCCCATCTTATGACCCAGTGCCCCATGCTGTGCCATCTTGGATTGGGTGGAGTGGTCGGGGGTGGGGGGGAGTGCACATCTCTACAGGATGCAGATGAGATGTTTCTGCTTCCTTGATTCAGTTCTTTCAGCAGATGGTACCCCATGCCTGCAGAATGAAGTCACAGGACCAGAGTTTTAGGAACACTGGTGCCCACCACGCAGGTAAAAATATGGACCTCAGCCTTTTCTGTAATTTTCCCTAGCCCAGCCAAGAACAGGCCGTGATGTTTCACAAGACCTCACTATTGGGAGAAAAACCTACCACTGGCTACACTTGATACCCACAGATCCTAGGCAGTCTGGGTCCCTTACAGATACCCCCCTGCTAGAGGCAGGCCTCTCCCCTAAGTGCTTCTCTGGGCTCCAAGAGAGCCAGACCCAGGGAGAAGGAGTCAACATTTGACCCTGCATAAAGCTGCACTTCTAAGACCTCAGGTCCTGTCTCAATATCTTTCTCTTCACTGGGGAATGAAGGAGGATGATCTACTCCCCTCAGGAGCCAATGCCTATAGGAATGTGACCCCGTAACAATAGTAGTTAATACTGATATAGTGCTTATTATATGTCAGGCCCTGCTTTAAGTGCTTTATATATACTAATTTATTTTTCACAACAATTCTGTGAAGTAGGTACTGTTGTTACCTATTTTCCAGATGAGGATGCTGAGACCCAGGGCAGTTAAGTACCAGCCCAGAGTTACCCAATTACCTAGAAACCCAGAGCCCAACACTGATTCAAGAGAGATGCCTTGGAGCAGGGTTCCATTTTCTAAGAGCTGGCTCTACAAATTAGGAAAATAGAGAGCTCCTTTGATTTTCAACTTCCCCGAAGTCTTATATAACTGTGAGTTAATCCATGTTTACAACAGGAAGTCTAATTCTCTCTCTTTTTTTTTTTTTTTTTTAAAAAAAGGGCTCCTACTTGGTCTTGGTGTCCTGTGGTCTATGAGCGACAAGTGGAGAAAAATGGCATCTCCAAGAGGAGATCAGTCAGCTAGGCTTGGACCAGCCGGTGCCAAAGATGTTTTCAAGACAATGTTTCAAAGATGTCAAAGATCATAACTTCTAAACTGCCCAGCTGTGTATCCTTGGGTGATTTGCTTACCCTCTTTGTTTCCTCATCTATAGGATGCAGGGTGGTATATACAGTGCCTTCATCATAGGGTTGATGAGAAAATTCAATATATCAATATATGTAAAGCACTTAGAACAGTACCTAGTACAAAATACACACCATAAGAGTGCTCAATATTGTTGATTATCACTGCAGATACAAGTTTCAGCCAGGACTTCTGAAAAAAAAAAGACACATCTACTTTTGCCCTAAAAATGAGAACAGAAGGAGAACTACTGTCCCTTCCAGATCTTTTTCCAGGGATCGTGAGTTATCCCTTAAGAGTCCCTGATAAATCATGTTTCTGCAGGTTCCTCCCTGTCTCTCCTGCAGCTCAACAGTGCCACATAAGAATTTTACACATCCATTGTGTAAAAATCACTGACATTAAAAGGCAAACAGCAAAGAGAATAGCAACATTTATAGCAAATTCAAAAGGTAAATTCCTTTAATACATAATGCATTCCTACAATGTATAAAAACTCCACAAAAGGTGTCAAGATGATACTTGATCTAAGAAGGGCCAGTGGTCGATGGAGGAGATCACTATAAGGGTAAGCAAATTAAACAAGATATGATTTTTTTGCCTGGAAATTTAGAGAAAAAACCACACCTGTTAAAACCTAATCCTGGAGAGGTGTGTGTGTCAAGGGCTCTGTATTTATGGCTGGGGGCCTCGTAAATTGATATAATCCTTCTTGAGAGTAGTTTAGCAGTCTGATTCCATTTAAGTTTTATTAAGCTTAAATTAAAATTTTGAATAAATACTACACTCACATGATTCAAAATGCAAGGAATATAAGAAGGATATGCACTGAAAATTCTCCTTCCCACTTATCTCCTCCAACAACCCAGCTACCTCCCCACAGACAGCCAATGTTAGTGGTTTCTGGTGCAAACTTACAGGGATATTTTAATGTATACAAATATGTACATATTCTTATCATCCTTTTTTACACAAAGTATAGCATATGATAACTTGGAACATTGACTTCTTGCATCTTAGATATTTCCACACCATTTCATAAAGAGCTCCCTATTTCTTTTTTATGGGTGAATATTAGTCTGTTGCATGGTGTTAAGGGTTGTTTTGTACCCCCTTGAGAATTCTTCTGTTGAAGTCCTAACTCCTGACCCTGAGTAGCTCAGAATGTGATCTTATCTGGAAATAGGGTCACTGCAGACATAATTAATTAAGATGAGGTCACAGTGGAGTAGATGTTTCCAGTTCCAAGCTTGTACTGCTCATTGCATGACAGGCCAATAAATTGAGAGATAAGTTGTTGGGGCAAGGAATAGTGACTTTATCTGAAAAGCTATCCGATCAAGAGGGGGTGGACTAGTGTCCCAAATAACCATCTTAATTTTCAGGCTTCTTTTATACCAAAAGGAGGGTGTGTGGCTGATTGTTGCAAACTTCTTGGTACTGGAATCCTTTGTTCATGCAACTGTCCAAGTAGGTCTGGTCACAATGTTCCTATAAACCTCCAACAAGACAAAACTTGTTCTCTGTTCTGCAACTTTTTAATGGAAAAATGTTATACCTTTAAAGGTCAGAGCCTTAAGAATGGGCTATCCTGTATATTTCAGGCTATAGGCAACATTTTTTTACAGAAGGTGCAGAGCCAGCATGACTAAGCACAGGCAACAGAGCACAAAGGTTAGAGCTAAAGGAATAGATGCAATGTGGAGTCAGATTTGTTCTCTGTTACACAGGTTGGGCCCTAATCCAGTATAACTGGTTTCCTTACATAAAGGCGAAATATGGACACAGACATGCACACAGGGAGAATGCTATGTGAAGATGAAGGCAGAGAAGGAGTGATGTGTCTACAAGCCAAGGAACACCAAAGATTTCCAGCAAACCACCGGAAGCTAGGTGAGAAGCATGGAATAGATTCTCTTTCACAGCTCTCAGAAGGAACCAACCCTGCTGTCACTGATCTTGGACTTCTATCCTCCAGAATTGTGAGACAATAGATTTCTGCTCTTTAGGCACCCCAGTTTATGGTACTTTGTTATGGCAGCCCGAGCAAACTAGTACATGTGAATGTACAAGAATTTTTTCAATTACTTTCCTACTTTGGACTTTTTAGGTTTTCTTCAATCGTTTACTTTTAAAAGTGCTGCAGTGAATGACTTTTGCACACACCATTTCATGAGTGCATGACTACACCAGTATGGTGAATTTCTAGAGCAGAGTCGTCAAGGCAAAGGATGTATGCGTAATACTGTATGATATTACTTATATGTGGAATCTAAAAAGCACAACAAACCAGTGAATATAACAAAAAAGAAACAGACTTACAGATATAGAGAACAAAATAGTGGTTACCAGTGGGAAGAGTGAAGGGGGAGGGGCAAGAAAGGAGTAGGGGATTAAGAAGTACAAACTAGTATGTATAAAATAAACTACAGGACTTCCCTGGTGACTCAGTGGTTAAGAATCTACCTGCCAATGCAGGGGACACAGGTTCGATCCCTGGTCTGGGAAGATCCCACATGGTGTGGAGCAACTAAGTCCGTGCGCCACAACTACTGAGCCTGCACTCTAGAGGCTGTGAGCCACACCTACTGAGCCCATGCACCACAACTACTGAAGCCCACTTGCTCTAGGGCCCGCGTGCCACAGCTACCGAGCCTGTGTGTTGCAACTACTGAATCCACGTGCCTCGAGCCCGTGCTCTGCAACAAGAGCAGCCACTGCAATGAGAAGCCTGTGCACTGCAATGAACAGTAGCCCATGCTCGCCACAACTAGAGAAAGCCCGTGCACAGCAATGAAGACCTAACACAGCCAAAAATTTTAAAAAAATGTTTTTTAATTAAAAAGAAAAATAAGCTACAAGGATATATTGTACAGCACAGGGAATATAGTCAATATTTTATGAAACTATAAATGGAGTATAACATATAAAAATTGTAAGTCACTAATTATATATCTGTAACTTATATAATATTGTACCTCAACTATACCTCAATTTTTTTTGCAGGTATTGACATTTATTTTATAAATGAGACAATGGGTATCTATAATATCCAATGTTATGGTCAAGCCATAGCTGACTTGAAGAACTAGTTTCTCTTTTTTTTTTCTTTAATTTTTATTAGAGGGTAGTTGACTTACAATGTTGTGTTAGTTTCAGGTGTACAGCAAAGTGAATCAGTCATACACATACATATATCCATTCTTTTTCAGATTCTTTTCCTATATGTAGGTTATTATAGAATATTGAGTAGTTTCCTGTGCTACACAGTAGGTCCTTATTAGTTATCCATTTTACATATAGTACTGTGTATATGTTAATCCTTATTAGTTATCCATTTTACATATAGTACTGTGTATATGTTAATTCCAATCTCCCAATTTATCCCTCCCTGCCTTTCCCCCTTGGTAACCGTAAGTCTGATTTCAAGATCTGTGAGTCAGTTTCTGTTTTGTAAACAAGTTCATCTGTATCATTTTTTATTAGCTTCCCCATGTAAGTGATATCACATGATATTTGTCTTTCTCTGTCTGACTTACTTCACTTAGTATGATAATCCTTATGTCCATCCATGTTGCTGCAAATGGCATTATTTTGTTCTTTTTTATGGCGGAGTAATATTTGATTGTATATATGTACCACATCTTCTCTATCCATCCTCTGTCAATGGACATTTAGGTTGCTTCCATGTCTTGGCTATTGTAAATAGTGCTGCCATGAACAATGGGGTGCATGTATCTTCTCGAATTACAGTTTTCTCCAGTATATGCCCAAGAGTGGGATTGCTGGATCTTATGGTAGTTCTATATTAGTTTTTTAAGGAACCTCCATACTGTTCTCCATAATGGTTGTACCAACTTACATTTCCACCAACAGCGTAGGAGGGTTCCCTTTTCTCCACGCCCTCTCCAGTGTTTATTGTTTGTAGATTTTTTTTTTTTTTTTTTGCGGTACGCGGGCCTCTCACTGTTGTGGCTTCTCCCGTTGCGGAGCACAGGCTCCAGACGCGCAGGCTCAGCAGCCATGGCTCACGGGCCCAGCCGCTCCGCGGCATGTGGGATCTTCCTGGACTGGGGCACGAACCCATGTCCCCTGCATCGGCAGGCGGACTCCCAACCACTGCGCCATGAGGGAAACCCTGTAGATTTTTTGATGATGGCCATTCTGACCAGTGTGACGTGCTACCTCACTGTAGTTTTGATTTGCATTTCTCTAATACTTAGTGACTTTGAACATCTTTTCATGTGCCTCTTGGCCATCGGTATGTCATCTTTGGAGAAATGTCTATTTAGGTCTTCTGCCCATTTTTGGATTGGGTTTTTGTTTTTTTAATATTGAGCTGCATGAGCTGTTTGTATATTTTAGAGATTAATCCCTTGTTGGTCACATCATTTGCAAATATTTTCTCCCATTCTGTGGGTTGTCTTTTCATTTTGTTTATGGTTTCCTTTGCTGTGCAAAAGCTTTTAGGTTTAATTAGGTCACATTTATTTATTTTTGTTTTTATTGTCATTACTATAGGAGGTGAATCAAAAAAGATCTTGTGATTTATGTCAGAGAGTGTTCTGCCTATGTTTTTGTCTAAGGGTTTTATAGTGTCTGTCCTTACATTTAGGTCTTTAACCCATTTTGAGTTTATTTTTGTGTATGGTGTTAGGGAGTGTTCTAATTTCATTCTTTTACATGTAGCTGTCCAGTTTTCTTAGCACCATTTATTGAAGAGGCTATCTTTTCTCCATTGTATATTCTTGCCTCCTTGTCATAGATTAGTTGACCATATGTGTGTTGGTTTATCTCTGGGCTTTCTATCCTGTTCCCTTGATCTATATTTCTGTTTTTGTGCCAGCACCATACTGTTTTGATGACTGTAGCTTTGTAGTATAGTCTGAAGTCAAGGAGCCTGATTCCTCCAGCTCTGTTTTTCTTTTTCAAGATTGCTTTGACTATTCGGGGTGGGGGGGGGCGTTCTTTGTATTTCCATACAAATTAAAAATTTTTTTGTTCTAATTCTGTGAAAAATGCCATTGGTAGTTTGATAGGGATTGCATTCAATCTGTAGATTGCTTTGGGTAGTATAGTCATTTTGACAATATTGATTCTTCCACTCCAAGAACATGGTATATCCCTATATCTGTTTGTGTCATCTTTGATTTCTTTCATCAGTATGTTATAGTTTTCTGAGTACAGGTCTCTTACCTCCTGAGGTAGGTTTATTCCTAGGTATTTTATTCTTTTTGATGTGATGGTAAATGGGATTGTTTTCTGAATTTCTCTTTCTGATTTTTTTGTTGTTAGTGTACAGGAATGCAAGAGATTTCTGTGTATTATTTTGTATCCTGCAACTGTACCAAGTTTGTTGATGAGCTCTAGTAGTTTTCTGGTAGCTCACTATACCTCAATTAAAAAAAAATTTTTTTTTTTAAAAGGATGCATGCATGGTGATCCGTACTGCCCAGTGCCTTCCTGGGCGCTAGGAGAGTCTGCACTTCCTCCAGCACAGCAGGAGAGGGCTGCTTCCTCCCTTTTCCCATCACCACAGTGTGTTCTCAAACTTTTGGATCTTTGCCATTCTGATAAGAGAAAAATGGCATCTCCGTTAAGTTTGGGTTTGCATTGTTATTATGAATCATTTGTACATACGTTTCTGTGAACCCACTTTTCTATCAGATTGTTGGTCTTTCTTTCAGTTTTGGAAGAGCTCTTTGTGTAGCAAGGAAATTTACCCTTTGTGATACAGAATGTAAATACTTTTTCCCAGTTAGCCATTTGATTTTTCACTTTTCTTGTGGTGGCTTTAAAATAAAATTTATTTGTGTGTATTTGAATTGATTACTCTTCACTTTTATGGTTTCTGGATTTCGTGTTAGAGCAACAAAGAAAAAAAGAAAACCCTTCCTCATTCCAGTATGATCTAAAAAATGTCCTGTGTTTCTTTTTTCTAATATTTTTATGGATGTGCTAGCAGCAGCGGTGATGGTTAGTGTGGGCAAGTTTTACACTTAATTCTTTGACACATCTGGAGTTTATCCTGGTATAAGAACAGAGGTTTGAATCCCAACATGCTTTTCTAATGCTTGACAGTTGTCCCCACACCATGTTTTCCCCACTGATTTGAAGTGCAACATTTATCAGACTCTAAATACCCATGACTCTTTAGGTCTATTTTCAGACTTTATGTCTCATAATTACACCAACTTAATTGTTGATATTCTGTAACAGTGCTCCCCCATCACATTTTCTTTTTCTCAGGCATTTTCTAGCTAGAAACAAACAAGCAAGAGCTTGTTCATTTTCCCACATGAACTTTAGAATAAATGGTATGTTGCTAAAGAAGATTCTATTGCTATTTTTTTAAACATCTTTATTGGAGTATAGTTGCTTTACAATGGTGTGTTAGTTTCTGCTTTATAACAAAGTGAATCAGTTATACATATACATATGTTCCCATCTCTTCCCTCTTGCGTCTCCCTCCCTCCCACCCTCTATTGCTATTTTTTATTGGGATCATTAGTTACAGATTAATTTATAAATGACGTTGTTCTGATGCTGAATCCATGTCTGTGAATGGTGCATCTGAGAATCTTTCCATACGTTTAGCTAATCTTTTGTGACCCCGGGAGCAATGTAACTTTTCTTCACATAGGTCTTGCACATATCTTGTTAATTTCTGGGTATTTGGCCTTTTGTATATTTGTTTCTACTGTAAACATAAGCTTTCCTTCCATTATTCTAATTCTAGTTTGTACATAAGGAAATGATTGGTTTCTGTATGTTAATTTGGAGCCACACCCCTTACAGAATTCTCTTCCTGTTTATTCTAGACTTTTTTTTTTTTTTGGCTGAATCTCTAGGGCTTTTCAAAAATGAAATCTTTTAATCTACAAATAGGATAATTATGCCCCTGCTTTCCAGTGTTTATATTCTGCTTTCTTTTCCCTTATCCAGCTGCAGTGGGAAATAATGGTAGGAGGGGGTAACATCCTTGTCCACTTCTCTGCTCTGATTGCTTCCAATGCTTCTTGACTCTTCTTACTATTCCAAGGAAAACATAGAAAAGGCTTTTGCACACTACTATGTATTACAGCACCGATTTATTTTTTTTTAAAAAAAGACTTAGTAAGAACTTAAATTATTAAAAGCAGAGAAGTTGAAGAGATTATAGGTCAGTAGAATATCACAAAGAGTAACAACATGGAAAATGATAATGTATAATTTAATTTGTAAAAACACTATCTAAAAATTGGAGATATAGTACAATTATAACTATCTAAAACTGAAAATTGGTGATAAAAAGGGAAAGAAGTTTACCAAGATGTTAACAGTGGTTGCCACTGGGTAACAGGATTAAAAGTGATTAGTTTTCCTAATTTTTCTTTTTTTTCCAAATTTTACATAATGAGGTGATATTATGCCATAGTGGGAGAAGGACTTTTGACCAAATTTAAGGACTAAAAGTGGAGTTGTAAGCAAGCTCTTTTGGGCATAGCTCAACATTAATCTCTACTTGAACCACTCCAAAGGGGGCAGATGAACCCTAAAGGAAGGGCAAACTCTGGGCAGTCATTGCGGTACCTTTTGGCCTTCTAGAGCAGCATCTAGAAACGTAATCTAGAAATGTTAATGCCAGCCATGTATGTGGTTTCTGATTTTCTGGCAGACACATAAGTAAAAAGAAACAGGTGAAATTCATTTTAACAATATCTTTTATTTAACCCAATAAAACCAAAATATTATCATTTCATTATGTAATCAACATAAATAATAATATTTTACATTCTCTTTTCCTACCAAGTCCGAAATCCAGTATGGATTTTACATTTACAGCACATCACAATTCAGGCTAGCTGTTTAATATGCTTACCATATGTGGATAGTGGCTAACATAGTGGACAGGGGAGGTCTAGACACTGCTCTGATTTGTAGATTTCCAGAAGAGACAGGTGTTGGAAAAGGTGCGCACCCGCGCGTGTGTGTAGACACAAGGCCAAACAAAAGGTGCCTGAAGTATAGCAAAACTCATGGAGGAAAAAAATTACCTAAAATAAAAATCAAGATTATGCGGGCTTCTCAATAATGATCCCTGTCTCCCACTCCCTACCCCACCAAATACCTTTCACTGAGCAAAGCCACCCAGTCTGGACATAAATATTTTTCTACTTTGCTACATAAAGGATAAAAACAGTCTTCCTCTGCCATGTATGGTAGGCAAGCCCAACATAGCAACCTTCAATCTAGAGTGTGAATCTTTCTGGAGGCATGTGAGGACTGCCCAAAGCAACATCTAGAGCCTTGCTGTCCAGTAAGGGGCTATTAGCCACATGTGACTATTTAAATGAACTGTAATTAAAAATTCAGATGCTCAGAGAACTAGCCACTTTTCAACTGCTCAATACCTACATGTGTTCTAGGCTACTTTTGGGGGTAGCTCAAAATCCCAGTCCTCAACATGTGCATGTGCTTTTGCCTAAAACCACGCAGCTGAAAAAGTCCTGGGACTCTCCTCCCAGGGTTTGAAGCTGCCTGGGTCTTTTCTATGACAGAGCACACACCTCGTACTGGTATGGAGCCAGATGGATCAAAGACCCATTTCTACAAGGAATCCCCTTCTATTCCCACTATTTACCTGCATCTATAAAAAATGTAAAAGAAGTGTGGAAATGATGCTGAACATTTGCTCACTCAGAGCAGGCAGATAGCTAGATATGAGCAGAGAAAGGAGGGGCACAGGCCAAATGGCAGGAAACCATATATCTTCTGAACACCGGGGCTCCTTGGGCAAACAAAGAAAAGCAGGAACCTCCAGACTGACAGGAAACCACATATTTTGGGGTGATGTGTCCTGGAGGCAAAGAAAGGTGAGAAAAGGTGGGAATCTCCAAGGTCCAAATGTGACATTTTGCTCAATATACCCTCATTACAATAAAATTAGCCTGGCAGATAAAAAGTTCCCATTATGCACCAATGCCATGACACTACCGATCAAGGCTAAATAAGGACAAAAATCACTCCTCCCCTCGGGAAGGTGGATTTGGGATGAAAATCAGGAAATACGACCCCAACCCCCCCCTCCTCAATGAATATTCCTTCCATTTATTTCTGCACCCCACATCACCGGCTTGCCAAAGAAACTCAGGGTAGCTCCTCACCTGGGTCCGCCCGCTCTTCCGTTCAGAGCCTACTAGCTAGCGCTTAAACCCTCAGTTTCTTTCTTGACCTCCATGTCTCATCTCTGAATTTTTTCTGCCGTGAGACAAGAACCTACTCTCCTGTAACAACTACAGCGATAAGTAAAATCCATCCAAGTAACTTGCATATATTGAACTATTAAAAAATCCATCTTATTAAAAGTTGTGCTTCCAAAGCATTTTACTTTTTGTCTAAGAATTGATACTAATATTGTGCTATACACTTTTATTAATAATTCAGAAAATATTTAACACGAGAAAAAAATTGTAAACTAATTTTGTTATGGAAATGCATGCTAGGGTGAACGATAAGACTTAAAGCATAAAACTACTTTACATTAGAATCAAATTCAGTGATGCACATAGAACTAAAATATTTTAGATTAGGATAAAAACCCTGTGAGGTACATAAAGATATAGGTTCAAGGAAAATACCCAAAAAGATGTAAAATTCCTGACTATATAAAGTGGATAATAGTATCAAATCGTCACGTATAATAGTTGATAATAGTATCAAATCGTCACGTATTTAGAGTCCTTTGGATGCGTCTTAAAGAATGAGAAGCTGTTTGGTTGTTATATATTTTTTTAATGTCAGTATTCACAATGTGCCCTCAAGATGTCTTCTGCAATTACTTAAACTTAAGATAAAAGATATTTAGATGTTACTTTAAAAAAAGGATCGCTTTTCAGTCATTTCAAGCTGGGGTTTCAGAAGCCGACACCGGAGGTCACTGCCCCGCTGCCGCAGCTGCAGAGTTGGGGTCAGGTCTGGTCCCTGAGCTGCCCGTCCGGGAGCGCTTCGCTTCGCTCTGAGGGCAGGAGCTCTCCAGCCGCCGCGCCAGCCCCTGTTAAGACCCTCAGGGACCCCAGTCCCCGCCCTCTCCTCTGCCCTCATTCCTCCCTCCCGGGGTCGCCCACGCAGCCTCACTTTGTAACAAGTTACGTTCAAATACAGAGGTTATCAGGTGTTTATTCTACCGAGCCACTTATTTGCTTTATTGTCTGCCCCACCCCAGAACGTAAAGTCCTTGAAAACTGGAACTTCGTCAGTCCACCACCCTGCTCGCGCCACAACGAGCACTGAATTTATCTTAATAGTAAAGGAACGATACTCTCTCTGCGCCCACTCAGTCGCGGAGCGCCTCGGGTCACGTGCCCGAAACGGGAACTATCATCGAGTCAGTCCTCCAACCTCCCAGAGAGGACTCGGAAGTGCCCCAGAGCCGGCGTGAGTTATTCCGGCCGGGCCGTCAGCGCTTTTGTCCCGCCGGCGGCCGGGCTCCCGCGGTGCCCCCACAGCCAGTACGTGAGTCCGAGGCCGCCCGGGCTCCCGCCCCCGGCCCTAGCCTGCCACGCCCTTCCCTTCTTGGCAGGGTGCTAGCTACCCCTCGGGTCTCGGGCGGGATCCGGGAGGAAGCGCGCCCCATCCCCACACATACATCAGGAAACGCGTTCGGGGAAGTGGAGGGGAGGGAAGATTTCGGGCCGGCCGAGGGGTTTAGGGCTCGCCCCTGGAATATAACGGGCTCTCTGCACGCCCCACCTCCGGGCGGGTCCGAGGGGGTCAGGGCCGGGTTGGGGCTACCCGGTGCGTGCAGAAGGGCTGGGGCCCCGCACCCGTGTTTTTCAACTCTTCGCTGCTGTTTCGGGCGGGAAGGGAACACTGAAAATTAGTGCTTTAAAATAAGCCCCCGTGGCAGTTCAGTTTGGCCTTGGGATTTGAGAGTGAATACAAGCGTTGGAGGGACCCCCCCCGCCGCTTCATTTTTCTTTGATGGGGCAGTGATGTTGAGAGACTCTTACCGCAGGTGTGGATCGAGCCGCTGGGAGGCGCTTCTCGGCCTTCGCCCTAGGGGAGCTCACCTGTTTTACAGACAGGGGATCAGGCTGCCTGTAGATGCCTCTCACAAGATGAGAAGGAATTGACTAGGTACCAGGGAGAAGAAGGTCGAGGAGGCTCCTAGACCTGGGGACAGCCTGTGGGAGCCCAGGCGTGGGGATGTGAATTAGGAATGGGGAATGCCGGGGCTGGGTGTGCTGCTCTAAGACTTTTGGACTAGGAGGCCACCAGGAGTGTTTTCTTTTTGAAAACACGAGGATTTTTTCTTAAATAAGTTTTTGACTATGTAATGTATTCATATGGTTCAGATATTAAAAATATGAAAAGATGTCAGTGAAAAGGTTTTCTTCTGCCCAGCCGTCTGCCTAGGCCCAACCCCAGTAGATAACCAACCACATTTGTTAGGTTATTTGAGTCTATCTTCCCAGAGTTTCTTTATGCAAACACTGGCAGATCTGAATGTAGTTAGTTCCTCATTTTTTTACACAGGTGGTAAGGTACTGTTCAGAGTTCTGCCCCTTGCTTCTTTTGGTAAATCTATGTTAGAGGTCATCAGAACACAAACAGTTTTTGTTTTTGTTTTTTTAATACATTGTTGTGGTATTGGACTGGACATTGTTTGGATGTTTTGGATGTCCTGTAATTTTTTAGATCTATTCAGGCCATTTGCGTTGTTTCCAGTTTCTTTGTTACATCAAACAATGGCACACCCAGGGACATTGTACCAGGGCTTATCTGAGCAAGGGTTTTTAAAGAAGGGATTAACAATGATAAAAAAATTTTGTTTTACATTAACTCTGCCATTTATTGGTAGATTGTTAAATATGTCAATACATTATTATAATAAGTCATGTAGAGTGTTTAAGGAACAAATTAAACCGAGTAACTTTTCTCTCCAGAGACTTGTGTTTATGATACTTAGCCTTACAGTAGCCTAATCAACCATCTTTTAATGACTGCCTTCAAGCCAGTCTTTGCCCCTTTAGCTTCAGAAAATCTCCTTTGCTTACCTTATTCCTTAGGATGACTAGAAGTCTCTTCTCCCCTACCAAGCTTGAGAGTGCTCTATTTCATTTTTTACTTTAAGGAAAAATCACCTTTAATCATAAGGATTAAGCAGTAGAACCAACTTATGTTAACCAATTACAATTCTGATACTCGTAAACTTAATGCAGTAACTAAATCACAAATCGTACTCTCTCTCTGTCCATCTGCGTATCACTTTTCTCACTCCTTAGTCTCATCTTTCATTTGTCCCATCCTCCCACTTCTGTCTTCTGAGTTGGTAAGCATTTTGCCCTCACATTCCCTCTTATTTTCTCTTTTTCTTTCTCTGGTCACCTCCAAGTCCAGTATAATATCCAAGAACTTAAGACACATAATTCAGATGGTAGATTGATTTATGGAATATGGTTGGTACTCTGAAAATCCACGGTAGCTGCAGGTGTTGCACCTGTTGCTTATTGAATTGTGTTGTCAAGGGAGGAATTTTCAACCGGAGTGAGCCACAGTTCCTCTCTTGTGAGTTGTCTACTCTTGAGAAGTGGCTCCTGACTCTCCTGGGCAGGGATAGTAAGAGTTACGGACAGATTCTTACTATCTGTATGTTCTTTTCTAGGCATAGGTGGTAGAATATGAACAGCATGAAGCACACATTTTCCCGGAGGTGTGTAATTTGGAAGGAGTGGATGGCTTTCTGTGGCTGAAACTTTTAACTGATGTAACTAGGTTATTGGGATGTAACCAGTTCTCTCTCTGTTGAAAACTGATTAGAGAGGAGTTCCCCATCATCAGCTTTGAGAACTTTTAAGAAATTAAACCTGTCTGTCCCTCTCTGTATGCAGGAGTTGTGCTTTTGGAGCGATTCCTTTCTTGTGTCATAGGGGACACATGAGCTAGCCACCACATCAGTCTTGATTGGATTATAACAACCTCCTTCTAGACTGCAGGACTCAGTTCTCCCCCCACCCCCCGCTCCCAATCCATTCTCCCATTGCAACTAGTATGAGTGATCTGTATTTCTTTTAATTTTATATTATGAAAAAATGTAAACATAACTGGAAAGTAGAATAGTACTGTGAACTCCATACATCCATCACTCAGATTCAACAGTTATTAGGATTTGGCTACATTTGTTTCCCTTTTCCCTTTTTCATTTTTCTTTGTTGAAGTATTTTAAAGGAAATTCCAGACATCATGCCATATTATCCTAGCATACTTTAGTCTTAAAAAAAAAAAAAGATAATGGCCACAATGCCATTATCTCACACCATCCTAAATTAATTCTGATTCCTTGATTTTATCTAACAGGAATTGGTAGACTTCTGGGTCTGTGGTCTGTTTTTGTATGGCCTGCAAGCTGAGAATGGTTTTTACATTTTTAAAAGGATGTTAAAAAGCAAAGCAAAGAGAAAAAAAGGAAAAGAAAAGTAATAGAGTTGTATGTGGCCAACAAAACCTAAAATGTTTTCTGTCTGGCCCTTTACTAACTCCTGATTTGATCGAGTAAGTGATCTTTCAAAATGCATATCCGAGTTTGTCCCTCTTTGTCTAAAACCCCTCGGGATCAAGTCTGGACTCCTTAGTATGATGGGCAGAGCCTGGTGCAGCCCTTCTTTTTGCCCACTTATCCAGCTGTGCCTGCCATCTTCTGTTCCAGATGTCCAGAGGTGGTGGACACCAGCCCCTTTGCACCTGCTCTTCCCTCTGTTAGAACTATTCCTCTCTTCTTGAAGCTCTTCCTAGTTCTTTGAAGCAGAGTCTATCCCTACCCCTTCTTCCCTCATCTATGACTAGTGTCTGCCATTTTTATCGTGTTGGTTGTTTTCCTGCCAGACTCTCATACTAGTTTGCAAGTCCTTATTGGCCAGGACTTGTTTTATCCATCTCTGTGTCCCTAGGACTAGCCCAGTGGCTGCAGAGAAAAGTAGGATATGGATCATTATATAAGTTTGCTGGGTAACACTCAGTCGCAGAGATAACTGAGATACTAGAATGTATCTTCAGTAATGTTTGTAAGGATAACTTAATATTTTGTTATTCTCTTGACTGTCTTTACAATTTAGCAGCTGTCTTAGTCCTTGTGGGCTGCTATAACAAAATACCGCAGACTAAGTGGCTTATAAACAGCAAATTTATTTTACATAGTTCTGGATGCTGGGAAGTCCAAGACCAAGGCCCCAAGGGGTCTCTGTGGTATCTTTTTTCTAAGAACACTAATCCCATTCATGAAGGCTCCACTCTTCGTAACCTAAGTATCTCCCACAGACTTCCCACTTCTAATACCATCATTATGTTTTAGTGCTTTTCTGCCTGTGTTTTTGACTGAACTTTTCTTAGTCTTAGTATTGATTAATATGAATTTCATTGCAAACCATCTGTTTTCAATGAAGCTACATGTTTGTATTGCTCTGTTTTGATTTGTGGTTAAGGGGATTGGATGAACTACAATCAGATGATGGGAAACTCTGCTTCCACCCAAACAGAGGAGGTTAAGCAGGGCTAGAACAGGGAGACTCCTGGAGTCTGCCTAGGTTAGAGAGGTAAACAGTGAAGTATTTGTGATTTCATGTAGACCCGGCCAGTCAGCAGCCAATCAAACAAGGAATCCGAGAGGACATGAAGGGAACTGAGAATTAGCCTGTCAGAGAGAGGGGAAAGGGTCCATCTGGGTCAAGCATTAGTAAGTGTGGTGTCAGCAAGGGGTGAATTAGCATGGCCCCTTTGGTGTTTAGCAAGTCATTCCAGCTGGCCAGATGCAGAAGGCTTCAAGCACACTAGGTAGCCTGGGAACACCCACTGGGGAGTGTTCACGTGTGCATTTTACAAAATTCTTGACAGTTATTGGAAGAGAATTGGAAAGGGATAAGAACGAAGGTAGGGAGACTATGGCAGGAGTTCAGAAGGGAATTTAGGAGGGCTTAAACTAAGGCCCTAGCAGTGGAAATGGAGTGGGGGGTGGCGGCATGAGAACTGTGTAGGCAGTGGAATCAGCTGGTCTTAAGCGGTCTTTTGGATGTGGAGTGGTGAGGGAAAGAGAAGTGCCCGAGACAGGTGGATATGAGGCTCTATAAAATTGAAGAGAGGAGTGTGGGCCAGAGATGAGGTTCTACAAGACAGCTTGTAGGAGCCACGCATATATATGGGACTGCCCAGGGAGAGCATGTAGAGTCACAAGAGGAGAGGTTCAAGATGGGACAGGGAGCCAGGAACATCCAAGGGCTAGCAGGCGGGGGAGTCAGCACCTGGCCCTGAAGAAGCTAATGCAGCATGGTCTGAGTGGAAGAATTCAGATTAAGTAGATGAGGCATGAGGGGAGACGGGACGTGAAGACCACTTTTCCAAGACACAACTGTGAACAGGAAGACAGGATGGCGAAAGCAGTACCTGGAGGGGAAGGTATAGTTGAGAGAATTTTAAATTTACATTTTGACATTTTTAAACTTTTTTTTGGAAATAATTTCAAATATGTAGAAAAATTTTAAGAGTAAGAATAGTGAAAAAAATACCCTTTACTCATTTACCTGTGGTTAACATTCTACTTCATTTTGTCTTCTCTCTCTTGCTCTTTCATGCATATCTATCCATCTGTTTATCTATCTATCTATCTATCTATTTTTTTCCTAAACCATTTGAGGGTAACTTACATACATCATGCATGGCCCTTTATCCCTAAACACTTCAGTGTATATTTATAGGGATATTCTCTTGCATAACTACAGTATAATTGTCAACTTGAATAAATTTAAATTTGACATTACTTTTGCCTAACTTATCATACATACTCCAGTTCCATCAGTTGGCACGATTATTTTTTATAAAGCTTGTCCCTTCACTACATATCCAGGTGAGGTCAGGTATTGAATTTGTGGTCAAATCTCTGCAGGCTTCTTTCATATGGAACATTTCTATAGCCTTTCTTTGTCTTTTATGAAAATGACATTTTTGAAGAATACAGATAGCTTTTAGTAGAATGTTCTTTATTTTGGATTTATCTGATCTACCTGATGTTTCCCTGTTTCATTTCAGGTAATGCATTCTTATAGGTGATGTGTCCTTCTCAGGGCATCACTTCTGGAAGCACATGATGTTTATCTGCCCCCACTGACAATATTAACTTAAGACCCCTAGCCAAGACTCTCCACTGTGTAATTACTATTTTACCCCTTGCGGTCTATGGGAGAATATTTTAAGACCATGCATATATCCTGCTCCTTGTCAGAATTTCTCCCTAGATTTAGAATCCATTGATAATTCTCCCCTGATCCAGTCTTTACCTTGATAGTTGCAGAAGGCTGAGTTTTTTCTTGCAACTCTACTACTGCCTCCACATTTACCAACCGGCCCTGGCATTCTGCTGTCAGCAAGAGGCCTCCCTTTCTCCCCTGTTTGTGCCTGTATGTACTCATGAAATCCTATTTTCAATGGCTTACAATTCTTTACATAATTATTATGGAGCCTAAATTCGATGTTGAAGCTGGGTCTTGTGCCCACATTTTTGTTTTGTTTTAAGCATCTCCTTATTTGCTGGCCTAACAGGATGTCTCAGCTCCTTTTGTACCTATCCTGCCCCCATCCTGGAATCCTCCTGCTTCCTTTTACTAGGCTATGGTAGTAGAGACACAGAACAAGATGCTAGATGTGTGCTTGTTAACTCAGGTATTTTTGTTTCTTAGCTGTCAGCAGACAGAGCTAGAGAATATATATACATTTACACATGTATACATACAAATTTAAATACATGTGAATATACATTTATATGATGTGCACATTTATATATAATTTAGAAATCATGAGTTCACACCAGTACCTCCAATTTGTCCACAAAGGGTTCTTTCTTATCTTCCCCTGTTCCATATCTTTATATTCCTTCTTCCTCCAGGAGGGCCCTGGCTCTCAACTAAATCGACACATTTACTCAGTCTCATAATAGATCTAAAATTGTTTCTGAATTGTTTTGCCCATTCCACTACAGAAAGCAAACCTGCTAAAAAGGATTGTTTGCAGCTCTTCCCCACTTCCCCCTCCAGCCTTCCCAAGACTGAGAGTATATAGTATAGTCACATACTATGTACCCAGGTGACATGGGTTAGTTCTTTGTTTCTTTTTTGTTTCCTTCTTGTTATGGTATTCATGTGAAACACAAATGAGTTAATTTGTTTCCACTTTCTGGTTTCACTTTCCCATTGTCCAGTTTTGTCACTGATTTAATTTTATTCTTTGAGTCTGCAGAACATGATCATGCTTCCGTGGGTAAAGACTATACAAAAAGCTGTACTCTGAGCATCTCTCTCCCCTCTCCCTTCTGTTCTGTTCCCCCACCCTACCCCTTATAGGTAACAGGCTTCACTGTTCTGTGGATTCTCACATTACTGAAAAGATAAGCAGCTGTGTGCTTGTTTTTTTTATTTTCTTACGTAGAATGTAGCATATATGCTTTTCTTCACTTTACAACCTATCATGGAAATTGCTTCCTATCAATTTATAGAAATATTCCTCATTCTTTTTTAGTTCTCCAGTGTGTATATGTGCTGTTGTAGTTTATTTAACCAGTCTTCTGTGCTTGGACGTGTAGGTAGTTTTCCAAATTTTGTAATTAAAAATAAGGCTACGATGAATAACTTTGTGCATATATACTTTTGTATTGTTGGAAGTGTATCTTTGGTTTGAATTCCTAGATGGGATTTCTCGATTAGAGAATAATGCATATATAGTTGTGTAGATATTGGCAAATTTCCTTCAACAGGGGTTATGCCAGTTTGCATTCCCAGTAATGGATGAGAATGCCTGTTTCCCCACAGCCTCACCCACAGAGCATATTGTTAAGTTTTTGAATATTTGCCAATCTGATAGATGAGAAAGGGGATCTTTGTATAGTTCTTATTTGCATTTCTCTTATTACGAGTGAAATTGAAAACATGTTTAAGGGCCATTTTAGTTTTTCTTTTTGTGAATTGTCTTCATGTCTTTTGCCCATTTTTCTGTAGGATTTTTAGACTCTTTTTCTTCAACTTTTAAAAATTCTTAGTATATTAGAGATATTATCACTTATATAAGCACTTATATATGATGTATGTTGCAAATATTTTCTTCCACCTTGTCATTTATTTGTTGATTTTACTTATGGTATTTTTGCCATGCAATTTTACTTTGATTTCTATATAGTCCAGTTTATTAATCTTTTCATTTATTGTATCTGGGTCATAGAAAACTTTCTCTATACTTAGGTTATGGAGGCATTCACCCATGTTTTCTTCTAGCATTTGTATAGTGTTTTTAATATTTAGAGATCTGCTACGTTTGGAGTTTATTCCTGTGAATGGTGTAAAGAATAGATCTAATTTTATTTTTTTCCAAATGGCTTTATACTTGTTCCAACACTATTAAAAAGACCGTTTTTGCCTCAATAATTTGATATACCATCTTTATCATATACTTGATTTCTTTGTGTAATTGGGATTATTCTGAATTTTTATTCTATTCTGTTTATTTATATACCAGTACCACACTGTTTTAGTTATAGCAGCCTTTTGGCATATTTAGATATCTAGTATGGTTAGTTCTCCTCCCTTGTAGCTCTTCCTTTTCTTTTTTTCCCCCTGACAAATTTTGTGGGTTTCCCTGGCAGTTTTAGGGGATTAGTTTTATGGCTGTAGAAACTTGAACATCTTTCTTTTCTCAGGGCTGAGGGTGAGTAGAGGTGGAGGGGCCAAGGCCAAAGGGAATGGATGGAGCAGTGTCTCTGATGTGATGGGAGCAGGATTCAGATGAACAGTGTGTTGCTGTTGATGGTCTGGAATTCCACTGCCCACCCAGTAGCACTCACATTTTAAATGGCATGGACTGCTCTGCCCAAGGAAGTAAAGAAAGGGAGCAAGGAACTAGGTCATGCCAGCATTTCTCAGTGACTTCTAATGATCTCTTACCTAATATTACTTAATAATCATTTTGTGAAGCTTTCTCAGAAGAACCACCTTTTTAAAATGTCTACTGAGTGATTCTTTGTTTTATCTTCCTGGTGATATTCTGGGTTCCTAGCTCCTCCTGTTCTGTAAATTTTAATTCAGAGTCCATCATTCCAATCCCATAAGCATAAGTTCGATCATGAGTGTGATTCTTTATATGTGTCTACTCCAGAGTATATATCTTACTTTTAGTGCCCTTGCTTTCTCGTTTCTGAGTAGAACTACAGAGTACCAACCAAGAGGGTCTGATACCCAGGGTAAGAGGGGAAGTCTGAATTTTAACTAAGTCTAATCACAAATGTCTAAATGTCTAAGGTTGGGGAACAACTAGTTTAGAACTGTTTCTTTTGTTCTCAAGAGTCAGTCTTTTAGCAGGTGGATGCTGATGGAGTGCCAGCTGTGTGTAGAGTGCCTTCAGGGGAACAGAGAGTCACTGCCTGGGCCCTAAAATCTGCTTTGAGAAGGGGTTTACCTTTCCCGAGTCCTGTGGATTATCCTCAGGTTGTAGCCCTGATCCAGTAACCTGACCTTGATTAAATAATAAAGTAGATGGTATGGCATATAGAACTACCCAAGTGACTGGCATTGTTCTCCATACCTTATATATGTTATTTAATGTAATACTCACAACAGTTCTGTTGCCCTCATTTTACAGATGAGGAAACTGTGGCATGAAGAGGTTAAATAACTTTCTTGAGGTCATACAGCTAGGTATTTGAACCTAGGCAGTATTATTATCCTTTGCTTGATGGTTTGTGTTTTAGCTTCTGATCTTTGATATGCTCTGACTGCAGTTAGCCCGTTCATAAAGTAGGAGTGAAAGCCTCTGCCTGGCAAGCCAGAGTGTGTTCTTCCATGTAGAGTTCCTCCCTGACTAACTGCTCTCCAGGGTCAGTGTTTTCCTTGGAAGGGAAATCTAGGAGGGCCACACCAATGACAGGCAGCAGCAGCTTGTTTTCTTTCTCAAGTCTGATGTGACTGTCCTCATGATTTCATAACCAATTCCCCAATACCTCTACTCATGTACTGATTTCTCCTTTAGTTTTGCTTGCCTGCCCTCTGCTGATTATGTCTTCTTAGCTTTTGTTTTATTACTCTTTCAGTCTCCTATTTTTCAGAAATTACTTCTACCCACTGTTTGTTTTTCCAAGACTAGGTGGCATTTTTCAGAAATTGATCAATGTTACCTTTGGTTCTGTGCGTCATTCCAACCCGTTTCAACTTGCCCTCATGCTAAGCTGTTATGCAAGAATAGAAAAGCTCTCTGTTCCATTGACAATCCAGGGCTCTAGCATTTTAGCATTAGCTCCAGAGGGACAGAAATTTTGGCATGTCCACCACTGTATCCCCAGCAGTTAAAAATGGTACCTATCACACAGCATGTAGTCAATAAACATTTGTTGAGTGAATGAGTGAATTTGGATGTAATTCCTTCAGTTTCTTCTAAAGTGAAGGTATCATTTTCATTTTCTTGGTTTAGTGTCACATTTGAAGACGAGGGGCACTGAGGATGAGGAATCAACTGAAAAGTGTGAAAATATTGGAAATGCAGAATCTGTGTGGCCAAAAATGGAAGGTCTTCACAAGGATCATATGCAGGAATCTAAGGTTGGTGAAACTTGTGATTGGGATAGCAAGGTAGAGAATCAGATGGAAAAGCCTGAGGGAAAAAGAATGAAGGAAGAGAAAAGTGGCATCAGGGAAAAGATTGGCAAAACCAAGAATACAGCAAATATAAAGACAGAACATGAAGATGAGGCATCTGAGAAAAGCTTACATCTGAGCTCAAAACATGTTACACACCAACCTGTCTGTATAGAACAGAAAAGCAGTGAACAAGGCAAATGTGTGGAGAGCATTAATGGAAACTCTCATCCCATTCTACAGCAGAAAACCAGTGCTGTTAAGAAATCACATAAATGTGATGACTGTGGGAAATCCTTCAAATATAATTCCCGACTTGTTCAACATAAAATTATGCACACTGGTGAAAAACGCTATGAGTGTGATGACTGTGGGGGGACTTTCCGGAGCAGCTCGAGCCTTCGAGTCCACAAGCGGATCCATACTGGGGAGAAGCCGTACAAGTGTGAGGAATGTGGGAAAGCCTACATGTCCTACTCCAGCCTTATAAACCACAAAAGCACCCATTCTGGGGAAAAGAACTGTAAGTGTGATGAGTGTGGAAAATCCTTCAATTATAGCTCTGTTTTGGACCAGCATAAAAGGATCCACACTGGGGAGAAGCCCTATGAATGTGGTGAGTGTGGGAAGGCCTTCAGGAACAGCTCTGGTCTCAGAGTCCACAAAAGGATCCACACAGGTGAGAAGCCCTATGAATGTGACATCTGTGGGAAAACCTTCAGTAATAGCTCTGGCCTTAGAGTCCACAAAAGGATTCACACAGGGGAGAAGCCCTATGAATGTGATGAGTGTGGGAAGGCCTTCATTACTTGCAGAACACTTCTAAATCATAAAAGCATCCACTTTGGAGATAAACCTTATAAATGTGATGAGTGTGAGAAATCGTTTAATTATAGCTCTCTCCTCATTCAGCATAAAGTCATCCACACTGGAGAGAAACCTTATGAATGTGATGAATGTGGAAAGGCCTTCAGGAACAGCTCAGGCCTTATAGTGCATAAAAGGATCCACACAGGAGAGAAACCTTACAAATGTGATGTCTGTGGCAAAGCATTCAGCTATAGCTCAGGCCTTGCAGTCCATAAAAGCATTCACCCTGGGAAGAAAGCCCATGAATGTAAGGAGTGTGGAAAATCATTCAGTTATAACTCACTTCTTCTTCAGCATAAAACAATTCACACTGGAGAGAGACCTTATGTATGTGATGTGTGTGGAAAAACTTTCAGAAACAATTCAGGACTCAAAGTCCACAGGCGGCTTCATACTGGGGAAAAACCATATAAGTGTGATGTGTGTGGAAAAGCCTATATCTCACGCTCTAGCCTTAAAAACCACAAAGGAATCCATCTTGGGGAGAAGCCCTATAAATGTAGTTATTGTGAGAAATCCTTCAATTACAGCTCTGCCCTTGAACAGCATAAAAGGATTCATACAAGGGAGAAACCCTTTGGGTGTGATGAGTGTGGAAAAGCCTTCAGAAATAATTCAGGCCTTAAAGTACATAAACGAATCCACACTGGGGAGAGACCTTACAAATGTGAAGAATGTGGGAAAGCCTACATCTCACTCTCAAGCCTTATAAATCATAAAAGTGTACACCCTGGGGAAAAGCCCTATAAGTGTGATGAGTGTGAAAAAGCCTTCATCACATACCGAACCCTTATAAATCACAAAAAAATTCATCTTGGGGAGAAGCCCTACAAATGCGATGTGTGTGAGAAATCTTTTAATTACACCTCACTCCTTTCTCAACACAGAAGGGTCCACACTAGAGAGAAACCTTATGAATGTGACAGGTGTGAGAAGGTCTTCAGAAACAACTCAAGCCTTAAAGTGCATAAAAGAATCCATACTGGTGAGAAGCCCTATGAATGTGACGTGTGTGGAAAAGCGTACATCTCACACTCAAGCCTTATTAACCATAAAAGTACCCACCCTGGCAAGACACCCTACACGTGTGATGAATGTGGAAAAGCTTTTTTCTCAAGCAGAACTCTTATAAGCCATAAAAGAGTCCATCTTGGGGAGAAACCCTTCAAATGTGTTGAGTGTGGGAAATCTTTTAGTTACAGCTCTCTCCTTTCTCAACACAAAAGGATCCATACAGGGGAAAAACCCTATGTGTGCGATAGGTGTGGGAAGGCATTCAGGAACAGCTCAGGCCTCACAGTGCATAGAAGGATCCACACAGGTGAGAAACCCTATAGATGTGATGAGTGTGGGAAGGCATACATCTCACACTCAAGTCTTATCAACCATAAAGGTGTCCACAGTGGGCAGCAGCCGTATAATTGTGAGTGTGGGAAATCCTTCAATTACAGATCGGTCCTTGACCAACACAAAAGGATCCACACTGGAAAGAAGCCATACCAATGTAACGAGTGTGGGAAGGCTTTCAATATCAGATCGAATCTCACCAAGCATAAAAGAACCCATATTGGGGAGGAATCTTTAAATGTAACAAATATGGGAAGTCATAGTAGCGCATCACAGAAGAGAACTCACGAGGGAGGGAATGCTCTTGGTGGGACCAGGATGAGCATGTCTCTGTAGGAGGCAGAGCTTATCTAGTATTAGAGAACCCAAATGGAAGAAAAATCTTATAAGAGTGTCTGAGGTCCTTGTTCATGGCTTATAGTTTATGTAGTATAAGTGAAACCATGAGTAATTTTTTTCTCTGTGATTTTCAATCATAGCCAGGAAGGAAGGTTCCAGTGTCAAAGTAGTTGAGCCCTTATGGAATATAAAATAGTTCGTACTGGGGATAAAACCTATCAAAGTTATGGAGTATGAGAAAACCTTCAAAATAAGTAGATATTTCTGGACATAAAAAACACAAATGAGAAAAAGACTTCAATTAGAAGTCTCATAGTCACCATCAGAAAGTTCATATTTGGGTAAATTATGTGAATAGAAATGTAGGAAATTCAGGTATAGCTTTGAATTCCAATTATCCATTGGTCAGTGGAAAAGATCCAAGAAGGACCTCCAGTAGGCAAATTCAGGGAGAGGCAGGCTTCAGGGAATATAAATTAATATCATAGTGGTCATGAAGAATAACTTTGATTTAACTGATTTTCGGGGAGTGATGACAACTTCTGAAATAAAATTTGGATTTCATTGTAGGAAATGTAAAAAGTGTAGACGTATAAATCTAACAGGAGATAGAAGAGAGTCACTCATAAATAAATTCAAGTTGATTGGACTGTTGTAATGTTGTGCTATACATTATTGAATGGGTGAAACTTTAAAATTTTTCAAATGAACCCTCAATGAATGATGAATGTGTGATAAGTGAAAACCTCACACATTATGCTACAAATGAAGAGTTATACCATGGACAGAAATTCAGCACATTCAATAACTAATGGAACACATCTTCAACATGAATTTGTACCTTACACAAAAAGAATTGATTCAGGGATTCCTATGAATAGGAATGATGAGAAGGAGAGCATTTTATTGCAAGAGCTAAAAAGCTAAGTAGCTACCAGTAATGGAGGAATAGGAGGAAATTCATGCTTCTTAACAATCCTGTTAAATGTTTGATTGTGTTACTGTAAAGATTTCATGCACTGCGTGTGTGTATCGTCTGTTGTAAAATGTTGTGAATACTTTATTCAGGGCTCACTCTCGGCCATGAAGAGCCAGATAGTTGTGGCAAGGTAAGGTGAAACTCCAATAAAGGAATTCTTCAAAAGTAAACAGGCTGTTACATACTTTAGGTGGAGCATCATACAGAGAGAGCCATTTGTGTGTCTTTGGGGGGTAAGTTATACCAGATCCAAACCAAGGAGTGCCCAGGGGACTCATCTCACAGGGCTAGTAGCTCACATTTCATGAGAAATTAGGTTGTGCCTTCACCAGGAGAAGTGCAAATTGGATTAATCCTCATACTAGGGCTGGATCATAACCCCTGGGAGTGGACAGGCTGTGTGAGTGAGGAGTCACAACAGAGAAACAGTTCTCTTGGGAACAGATAGAATTTAACAAAATATTGTTAACTATGTGTAAGACTGTTAACTAGGTAACCCAAAGAGTGAAAAGCAAAGTCTTCTGAGAAGTCAAGTCTGAGAATACTCCAGGTGGGGCTTATCAGTAGAGACGGAGTTGTAAGTCAGGTCTCTCTGGCTCCAAAATCCACTCTTTACAAGAGAATAGTCTCTGGACAGATAGTTTTCTGATTCTCTCTAGGATTCCTGTTTCCAAACATACAGTTTCCATACCTCTCTTTAGAAGTATTTCTTTCACTTTGCCTCCAAACAAGGTAAGTTTTGATGGAGGAGGGTGGAGGTGGGGGAGGGATGGTTGTAGAAAAGGGAGAGGGAAAGAGCATTTCTGCCACTCAATTTCACTTTGAAATGTCATGACCACACTTGCTCTTTGTCCTTCTCTACATGCAGCACTGGCAAACCTGACCCTATCCACAGACTTAGATTAGTGTATTCAGCAAATACTTGTTGAGGATCTGCTAGGCGTATCCATTGTGCTAGGTACTAGGAAGCAGGAGTAGGTAGAGGAGAGAGACCCACAGCAAAGCCACCCTAATGGATGCTGAACTAAACTGTGGGCTTTCCAAGGAAAGTGACTTCCACCTACTGGGAAGGGAGGCACCGATGACATCTGAGCAGGATGTTGAGTTGGGTCCTTTTAAGAGAAGAATGGGAAAAATAGGATGGCCTGATCAAAGGGAGCGTTGGAAACACTCATGCATTGTCCAGAGTGGCCAGTCCCTGGCAGTTCTGGTGTACAGTGGGCAGAAAGGAAAGAGGCCATGGAGTATTGATTCCCAGTGGTCACTGAGCATCGACCAATCTTTTCATTGGCTGAATATAGGGCCAGCTCTAACTGTTTTAGATGATCAGGTTACTTAAGGTTTCCATGTGGCCAGAGCTGTTGGTGTGCTTGTGGCTCGAAGTCCCCAATCCCCTCACACACACACATCTACATGAGCTCCACCTGGACCTAATGTGTCACCTACTTTTGAAAGAGACACAGGTTAAATAACAAGGGAGAAGACAGCTACCACAGGAATGGGGATTCTGAGTGCCCCAGCCCACTGAGCACCTCCTCGTGCTCATGTTCCTACTACAGCCTCCATTGACTTGGACACATGGAAAATGGGCCCACAGTCTACCTAGGGCCAGATATGTGCTTCTTGGACTGATCCCAGATGAGGAGGGGTCTTCAGGTCTCCAGCCACTCCAGGCAGACTGTGAAGAACAGATCCAGTGAGCTGGTGCAGCTGCATCTGTTCAAGGCCACCTCAGGACTTGAGCTGGTTTAGGGACCACCAGCCACCACCACCTCCCAGAGGACGTCTGACATGCAAGAAAAATAAAATTGCCAAGGTGTAGGTAAATTGAAACACTGTGTTTTTTAAAATGCCATGTCTAATTCTCAAGGCTAAAAGATAAATAGAATTGGAATATTGGACAATAGTAGGTAAATTGGAAGCTGGGACACCTGTGTGAAAGCAGGCTGAAGTGCTTGTATTATTTAGGAGGAGGGTGAAGATGCTGTTTAACTCTAGATTTTATTGAGTTAAATATGGTAAAATGTCATGGGCAAGCACTAGAAGGATAGAAATAAAGTATATAAATCTAAAAATCTTGACTGGAAAATCTCAAAGTCTAGAAAAGAAAAAATGATGTTGAAAAGGTGAGACAGTACTTTGTTTCTGGTGAAGGTAGTCTAGGTTCTTTGGATCAGTTTCCCACCTGTTTTTTAAAATGCAGGTGGTGTGCCCTCCCTTCCCCTTAAAAGAGCGTGGAGGCTGAAAAGACTGCAGTTGAAACAGGTAGGGCTGTTTTAAGGTGGGATCTCGTCATCAGAGGTGAACACCAAAGCAGCTTAGGCCGCAGACTTTGCTGATGATGCAGAGTTAGGCACCACTTCACCAGCCACAGAGAGTGAGAGAGAGAGGATGATAGGGCCAGGTTCACCCAAGGTGATGAATCTTATAGGTGACTCTTCTGAAGTTAAACTGGGTTCCCAGAGTATTACACCGTCAGGATGAAAAACCCAAATCTAGACCCATCCCCCTCCCCACCCCCAGGGTACTTTAGAGACTGACCTCCTTACGGAGCAAAGCAATAGGATTGAAGAAAAAGAGAAAAGAGAACATCCTGACAATTTGTGGTCCCTGACCAGCCCTTACAACCCGGGTAAACACAACTTGAGCCCTGGCAGAAGCAAATAAAAGTTCCTCAGAAGAGGACTCCTTCAATTTAGACCTCAGGTAACAATTTTTCAGGGGAAGTCGTCAGCAAGCAGTCAAAGATAATCAGGCATATAAGGAAAAAAGGCAGCACGGCTGGAAACCAGCAGAAAAACAGACCCACATAGATGTCACATTAGAATTATTCGGTGCGTTTGTGAAAACGACCGCTTAAAATATTTAAAGATGTATTTGGCAACAGATTGTGAAACAGGAGGAATGAGAATTGGTGAGCTGAAAGATAGGTTTGAAGTAGTTATCCAGAATGCAGCATGGAGATGGAGAAATATGGGAAAACTCAGAAAGATGGGATGGTCTCACTAGGAAGTTTTAACATATATTTAACCACAGTCTTAGAAGGCAAAGACAAAAGAAAAGGGACAAAGGTAATTGGGCTGAGAATATTCCAGAACTGATGAAAAATAACAGGTCTATAGATTTAAAAGCTCAAAGAATACAAATTAGGATAAATTTACAAAGTCATATCTATGTGCATCATAGTGCAACTGCAGGAAATCAAAGAAAAAAATTAACAGCCGAAGATTTAAAAATTACCTTCAAAGGAACAGACTTCTCAACAGCAACAATGGAAGCCAAATGAGTGGAATGAAAATGTCAGTATATAGGTAGAAAATAACTGTCAACCTAGAATTTTATACCTGATGAAGGTATCTGTTATGAATGAGGACAAAATAAGCACATTTTAAGACAATTTGTTCCATTCATTCCCTGCTGACCCTCACTAAAGGAAATTTTAAAGAATGCACTTTAATATAGAAGGAAAGTGATCCCAGGTGGGGTTTTGAGATGCAAAAAGAAAGAACAAAATAGGTGAGCAAATGTAATAACATTTTATACCAAACAATAAAAACGTAGAGTTGTTAAGATAGGCTTAAAATACCAGACAAGACTGATAAATAAGAGAGAGTAAAAAGGATTGAGGTATTAGGGTGAAGGTTTTGGTTACTCTCGTGAATATTGTAAAATCTAGAGGAATCATAAAAATACAACATATAATTTCAATACTAGTAGAAAATTTTAAGCAGAAAGGTAAATTTAAAAAGAGGGGTGACACTACTGGGCATATACCCTGAGAAAACCATAATTCAAAAAGAGTCATGTACCAAAATGTTCATTGCAGCTCTCTTTACAATAGCCAGGACATGGAAGCAACCTAAGTGTCCATCATCGGTTGAATGGATAAAGAAGATGTGGCACATATATACAATGGAATATTACTCAGCCATAAGACGAAACGAAATTGAGATATTTGTAGTGAGGTGGATGGACCTAGAGTCTGTCATACAGAGTGAAGTAAGTCAGAAAGAGAAAAACAAATACCCTATGCTCACACATATATATGGAATCTAAGAAAAAAAAAAAGTCATGAAGAACCTAGGGGTAAGACGGAAATAAAGACACGGACCTACTAGAGAATGGACTTGAGGATATGGGGAGGGGGAAGGGTAAGCCATGACAAAGTGAGAGAGTGGCATGGACATATATACACTACCAAACGTAAAATAGCTAGTGGGAAGCAGCCGCATAGCATGGGGAGATCAGCTCGGTGGTTTGTGACCACCTAGAGGGGTGGGATAGGGAGGGTGGGAGGGAGGGAGACACAAGAGGGAAGAGATATGGGAACATACGTATAACTGGTTCACTTTGTTATAAAGCAGAAACTAACACACCATTGTAAAGCAATTATACTCCAATAAAGATGTTAAAAAAAGGGGGGGGGTGAGACCAAAAAAAGATGGTAAATCTTCCCCCAAAATACCAATATTTAATTTAATTTCACTAAATGACAAAGATTGTCAAACAGTGTCTCTTCGGGCTGCTATAACAAAGTACCACAGACTGCGTGGCTTTTAAACCACAAAAATGTTAATTCTCAAGTTTAGGAGGCTGGAAGTCCAGAGTGATTAGAGATCAGCATTGTTGGGTGAAGGCTTTCTTCAGGGTTGCAGACTTCTTGTTGCATCCTCACATGGCAGAAGGGGCTGGGGAATCATGTGGGGTCTCTTTTATAAGAACACTAGTCCCATTCATGAGGGCCCCACCCTGATGACCTAATCACCCCCCAAAGGCCCCCACCTCCTAACACCATTACACTGTGTATTAGGATTCCAACCTGTGAATTTTGGGGAAACACAAACATATAGACCATAGCACATAGGGCGAAAGTACAAAACCCCACTATGTTGCTGCTTACAAAAGACTCAAATATAAGGACACAAAGTCTGAAAGTAAAAGAATGGAAAGAAGTTATATGAAGCCAGTAGAAAACTGGTGTAGCTCTACTAATATTAGATGGAACAGGGACTTCAAGGCACAAACCATTCCTAGAGATAAAGGGAGGTTTACATTAAGACAAAAGTTTCAGGGAAGAAAAAACACTGGGAAGATAGAACAGTTATAAGTTAGTATCTACCTAATAAATATGCAGAACTCAAAGGAGAAATATAAAATCTACACTCATGATGAGAGATTTTTTTTCACCTCTCTTTAGTTAATAGGACAAGCAGACTAAAAATTGGTAAAGACACAGATTTAAACAATAAGATTAACAAGCATTCTAATGCATATGCATGGAACAATGCACTAGTGTGTCAAGGATGCATATTTTCTCTCAAGAACACATGAAAATTTTCAAAAATTGATCTACACAATGGCATGTGTCAATTATATTCCAATAAAGTTGGGGGGGTGGGGTTGACATATATGCTGGACCATAAAGTAAATCTCAACAAAATTTAAATAATTGAAATTAAATTAGAAAGTAATAATAAAAAGTACCTAGAACATGTCTATAATATTAAGAAATTTATAAATACACTTTAAAATCATGGTTCAAAGAAGAAAGTATTTTCAACTGAATGACAATGAAAATACTACATATCAAAACCAGAGGGATATTGCTTAGGCAGTGCTTAGAGAGAAATTTACAGCCTAGAAAGATATTTCAGAAAACCTGGTAATCACCAAAGCAACATCTCAAAAAGTAGAACAATCAAAATAAATCCTAACGAAAGTTAAAATAAGGAAGTAATAAAGAGCAGAAAAAAACAAAATAGAAAAATATAGAGAACAGAGCTAAATGTCTGTTTCAAATCAGGTGAGACTGATCAAGAAAAAAAGAGAAAGCATGAATAACCAAAGTCAGGAATAAAAAGGGGAATGCAGAGAACTGTAAATTTTTCTTCTCTGAACATACACTGACCTCCTTGCTCTCTGCTATTCTGAGAGAATAGCTCACTCCTAAATTCCTGAGTCAACAATTCCGAGAACAGGATGTAACAGGCCCAATGAGCCAAATCAGGAAGAAAAACTAATTTCTGTAAGATTGCAATACCAACCTGACCAAAACCCACCAAAATCGCACTGTTCAGTGCTGCTTTTGTTTCTTTCCCCTATAAAACCGCTTTCATTCCTCAAGTTTGATGAGACGTTCCCTTTCAAACTCCCTGTTGCAACAGTTTGAATAAATTCCCTTTTAGTTGAAGTCTCAGCGAATTTCTAAAGTTTTATGTTACAAATGCTACAGACATTAAAACAATAAGATATTATGTCACAATTTTTTGCCAATAAATTAGAAATTTTATGTGAACTGAGGAAATTCCTAGGGAGGAGAAAAACTTAACCAAAACTTACTAAAGGTCTCACGGCTTATGGATGTGGAGAGTATGGGAAAGACTCTGAAATGAGTTCAGTTCGTATGGAATTCACAGGAGGGGCAAGCGGAGGGAGGAGCAATAAAACAGGAAGGGAAAACCTTAATAAACAGTGAGTTTAGAAAAGGCTTCCATAGGAGTGTGCTCTCTATTTCTAGCAAATTTGTCGGAAAGTGAAAGCCTGAAAAATAATTTCATCTTGGTTTATGTACAGAGACACTAAGGGTGAAATGGTACTGAATACCAGTCATGCAATGCAAGGAACTTTTCCCTCATGAGATTCAAAACTGAGAAGTGGTCACCTGAGGATCAGTTAGCTGAGGACAGACAGTGGGGACGTGAAGTCTGCATCAAGAACTTAAGGTTTCCCACGGAATTCCCTGGGAGGTCTCTCCTTGCCTCTTCCCCAGCCTCAGCTGAGGGCCTTGGCTGGAGACATGCAGAAGGAAATCAGAATACTTAACTCGATTCTTCTTTCCATTGAGTGTTCCCATTTAGACCTGGCAGATCTTCTCAGGCTATGAATAGTATCAGTTATGCTCAGGAAGGAGTTTGTGTGAATCCCATGTAGAGAGGTGACATAGTATAGTAGCCAAGAGCACAGCCTCTCCGCCATGAAGCCTGGGTTCAAATAAGGACTCTCATTCCCTGATGACTTTAGACAAGTAACTAAACCTTCTGTTTTTTGCTTGTGTGTCCTCATCTACCTCTTGTTGGGATAATAATAGTAACAACCTCAGAGGTTGTAATGAAGGTTGGAGAAGTTAGTGTTATTAGAGCCCTTAGAACTGTGCCTGGACTGAGAAGCATTTGTAGAAGGGTGTGGGAAGTAAGTCTGGCAGTGTGGTGACCCCTGTCCAAGGACTCGAACATTTAGACACTCAGGCAATGGAATGTAGGCCCTTCCTCAAGCCAAGAAAATCCTCCAAGGACCACCCTACACAATATTTGAGAAAAAAATTTTTCTTGGATGAGTTTACTCAGTGGTATCTTGCTTCTAAGCAAGCAATCCACTGTTTCTAAGCAAACATGCTTTGTCTTTTTTATTCTGGAAAAGGGGTCAACAGGAGGAGCCTCCAGCTCTAGTCCAGTGATCAAGAGTATGGGTGGGACAAGGGCAGCTTCACACTTTCCTTGCTGGCTAGGCAGCCTGCCCACTCATGTTGTATACATTTTGCTCCCCACTTCCTCCCCACCACTATGTTTTCTTGGCAGTAGACGTGCTGGTGATTACTGAAGTAAGGGTTGTTGAGAGCCAAGCTTCCACCATCTTAACCATGGGGTAAGTGTTCCTTAAGTTCTCAGAGAATAAAAGGAGGCCCTGGGACAGGCAGGAGAAGTTTCTCTGGTCTTGGATGCAAACCCTAGGGACAGTATTTCAGTGAATGCAATAATTATGTCTATAATTTCCCCATCTGTAAAATGAGGGAAAACACCTAACTCACAATGTTGCTTTGAGGATTAATGAAAAAGCACTTTGTATTTTTGTAAAACTTCATACGAACATTATTGTCAAGTTAACTAATGATCTATCCCATTGTTTTAAAGTTAAAGGAAGGTAATAACGAAGATGAGAGCAAAAATCAATGAAACAGCAACACAACAGAGAGGATCAAAAGTCAAGGTTGGTACTTTAAAAAGAGAATCCAAATTGGTAGACCTCTGGTGTGATAAGAAAGAACAGAAAATACAGATAATTACAACAGATCCCATAGGTTATTTAGAAGTATATTTTTAATTTCTAAACATATAGGGACTTCTTAGTTATATTTTTTGTTATAACATTGTGGTCAGAAATCATACTTTATATGATTGCTATCCATTGAAGTTTGTTGAGATTTGTTTATGGCCCAGTGTGTATTTGACCTTAGTGAAGGTTCCACAGGCACTGGAAAAGAACATGTGTTCTGCAAATGCTGGGTGCAGTCACCTAGGTAAAGACATTAGATCAATTTTGTAATGTATTGTTCAGATCTCCTCTGCTCCTTATGAATTTTTATCTGCTTGTTCTATTGATTAATGAGATAATTGTTGAGTTATCCATTTCTATTTATAGTTCTGTGAATTTTGCTTTATATATGTGAAGTCATGTTATTAGGTGCATGAAAATACAGAATTGTTATATCTTCCTGGTGTATTGAAACTTTAAGAAGTAAAACTCTATCTGTAGTAATGCCTTTGGCTTATTTAGGCTATTTTTTTTCTGGTATTAATAACATCAGCTTCTTTTTGATTATTGTTACCTGGCATAGCTCTTTCCATCCTTTCACTTTCAACCTTTCTGTGTCCTTATTTTAAATATGCCTCTTGGAAATAGCATATAGTTGTTGTTGTTTTAAGTTTGATAACTTTTTTTAAGAAGAGCATTAGGTCTTTAATATACAAGTTCTGTTATGTTTTGGTTTCAATCTTATTCACTGATTTTATTTATCCCACATAATCTTAAGTCCTGTTATCTCTTTTCTTGCTTTCAGGTTGGATTAGAATTATTCTATTAGAATTCTATCACAATTATTCTATTTTTCCCTCTGTTGATTTGGAAGTTGTACAGTTTTTCCATTCTTTTAATGGGCAAGGAATTAAAAGATCCATTCTTGACTTATCAAAGCCTAGTGATAATTGATACTTTTTTTTTTTTTTTTTGTGGCACGCGGGCCTCTCCCTGTTGTGGCCTCTCCCGTTGCGGAGCACAGGCTCCGGACGCGCAGGCTCAGCGGCTATGGCTCACGGGCCCAGCCGCTCCGCGGCATGTGGGATCTTCCCGGACCGGGGCACAAACCCGCGTCCCCTGCATCGGCAGGTGGACTCTCAACCACTGCACCACCAGGGAAGCCCGATAATTGATACTTTTATCTTCATCCTAGACAATGCAAGGATCTTAGAATACTTTAACTATTTATCTCATCTTATATGCTATTGTTTTTGTGAATTTTAATTATGTATGTATAAATGTATAGATATGTATTAAAATACATTATTATTATTTTCTACACCAAATATTTATTTAGATTTATCCATATATTTACTGTTATAATTACTTTCCATTGCTCTTCATTCTTCTCTCCCTCCCTAACCTTCCTTGTGCAGTCATTTGCCTTGTGTCTGAAAAACTTTCTTTAGAACATTCTGTCCTGTTAGAGGTAGAACCTTCCAACTTTTGTTTGCCTAAAAACAGCTTATTCCACTTTTGTTATTTTTTTTTTTTGGAATTGAATAATGCCATTTATTTTATTCTTTTTATTACTTAATTAATTTGGCTGTGTTGGGTCTTAGTTGCGGCATGAAGGATCTTTCATTGTGGTGCATGGGCTTCTCTCTAGTTGTGGCACATGGGCTCCAGAGCATGCGAGCTCAGCAGCTGTGGCGCACGGGCTTAGTTGCCTTGCATCGTGTGGGATCTTAGTTCCCCAACCAGGGATCGAACCCACGTCCCCTGCATTGGAAGGCGGATTCTTAACCACTGGACCACCAGGGAAGTCCCCCACCTTCGATCTTAACAGATATTTTTTCTGGGAATAGAATTCTAGGTTGAACATCACATTCTTTTGTCACATTGGAGGCATCAAGCCACCAATTTCTGACTCCTTCTCTAGCTGGTGAGCAGTCAGCTGTTCATTTGCCTGTTTAATATGTTCTTTTGTTAATGGCTTCTTTAAGATTTTTTCTCTGTCTTTATTTTATTCCAGTTTTACTATGATATGTTTAGGTATGGATTACCTTTTTAGTAAGTAATCCTGCTTGGGATTCTTAGGGCTGTTAAATTTGTAGATATGTATCTTTCTTCAGTTTTGGTGAATTTTCAGCCATTGTGTGCTTGAATATTAGTTCTATACCATTATCTTTCTCTTTCCTTCTGGGACTCCAAATAAAGGTATGTTAGACCTTCTCACTGCATCTCTTATGCCTCTTAATCTCTCATTTCCATCCCTTGGTCCCCTCACTCCCTACCCAGGCTTCATTCTGGATATAACTTATCTTCCAGTTCACTGTGTAATCTGCTATTAAATATATACTATATTTTTCAGTTATGGACTTTCCATCTGCCTCCTTTCTTGTAATTTGCCAAATTCTCAAACTTGTCTTTTATTTCCTTAAGCATTGTTATTTTAAAAGCTGTATCTGTATCAGCTTTCTCTGATCCCTGAGTATGTCACCAATCCCTTGCATTAGATTCCCTCCATCCAAATACTTAGAGTGGTTTATATGTTCCTGGTTGGAACCTGACTGTCACACTGCTATATGCCAAGCTCTCAACCCTGCGCCTTATAACTTTCTACAGAATTCTTTCACAGCCTTTCCTTAGACTTTTAAAATCTTTTAGCAAAAGGGAACTTGGTTCAAGACCTTTAGAAGTTGTGATCTAAAGCCAAGTAACTCACTGCATATTTTATACCATAATTTATTTAACCAGTCACCTAATGATAAACACTTCAGTTGTTTCCAGTTTTTTTCTAGTATAAACAGTACTGCAGTAAAATATATTTCCTTACCCTCAGCAGAATTGCTAAGAAAAATTTGCTTTAAAATTTTTGATAGATATTGTAAAATTGCCTTCCAAAAATATTACAACAACTTATAATTCCAACCATGGTGTGTGAAACTTTGTTTCCCATACCTTCACCAACACTAGGTGTTACACACGTTTTTCACCTTTGCCAGGCTGATATTTGACAAATGGTATCTTGCTGGGTTGTTTTTTTTTCAAAATTAAAACAAAATCTTGAAATAGTCTCAAAGAAAAATGGAAATGATAGTTTAAAACTGTTTTTTTCCCTGAATCATTTGAGAATTAAGTTCCTAACAAGGCACCTCATTACATCTGAATACTTTTAGTGTATATTTCCTACAAGCAAGGACCTCCTACATCACCACCACACAACCATCAAAATCAGGAAATTAACATGGATTCATTACTATGAATGCTCTGACTCCATCCAGATTTCTTTAATTGTTCCAATAATGTCCTTTGGAATAAAAAGACCCAGTTTAGAATTGTGCATTGCTAATTCATTTTTGCTTCTTTTTAGTTTCTTTCAATCTAGAATAGAGCCTTAGTCCTATTCTCAAACTTGAGCAAGTGTCAGAATCACATGGAGGGCTTGTTAAACACAGACTGCTGGGCCCCAGAGTTTCTGATTCAGTCGGTCTGGGTTGGCTGAGAATTTGCATTTCTATAAGTTCTTAGGAGAGGCAGATTCTGTTGGTCTGGGGACCACATTTTGGGAACTCCTGTTCTAGAACCTCCCCGCATTAAAGTCCTCCAGCCCTGACTGGTTCCCGCGAGTTCACGAGGCAGTCAATAGGCTTGTGCATAAGGTGGAAAGTCAACACATAGTCTCGTCTTCTTAAAATTTAAAATAATGCTTCATACCATTAATAGGTACTTCTTTAAAAAAGGAATTACCAAATTTGGTTGTATTAGTTTCCACTTGCTGCTGTAACAAATCTCCAAAATTTGATGGCTTAAAACAATATAAATGTATTATCTTAGAGTTCTGGAAATCAGAAACCTGAAATGGGTCTGAAATCTGAAATTGTGCTAAAATCAAGGCATCAGCAGGAGTTGTATTCTTTTTGGAGGCTTTAGAGGAGAATCCATTCCTTGTCTTTTGTAGCTTCTACAGGCTGCCTGAGTTCCTTGGCTCATGGCCCGCTTCCATCTTCAAAGCAAACAATGCCCAGACAAGTCTTTCTCATGCTGCATCCCTCTGATACTGACTAACTCTCCTGCCTCCCTCTTTCACTTATAAGGACCCTTGTGATTACACTGGACCCAGGGGGATAATGCAGAATAACTCCCTCATATCAAGGTCCTACATCTGCAAAGTCCCTTTGCCATAAGGTAACATATTCACAGGTTCTAGGCATTAGGATGTGGACATCTTTGGGGTCCATTTTTCTGCCTACCGCAGTGGTGAAAACCACTAGCTGTGTATCCAAACTCTGTTCTCTCCTGTGGGCACACAGCTAGGCTAACGTCTTCCAGCCCTTTTTATAGTTGGTTGAGGACACATGACTCAGATCCCTCCAAAGGAATGTGAACAGAAATGTGTGTTCCTTCCATGCCAGGTCCATGAGGACCTCCTTTGCATGCTCTGCATGTTCTTCCCACTTTCTCTAGACCTTAGAGGGTGGTGGAGCCTGTGTGCCTACATGATCAACAAGAGGGGAACTACCCACTGACCTGGATACCCATCCTGGACTGCTAAGCGTACAAGAATTAAATTTCTATAGCATAGAGACTACACTGTAGAGCCATTGTATTTTGAGTCTACTTGTTATAGAACTTAGTCCTAACTAATACCCTAACAAATGAGCATATTTCTTTTTTTTTTTGAATTTTATTATTTTTATACAGCTGGTTCTTATCAGTTATCTATATTATACATATTAGTGTATATATGTCAATCCCAATCTCCCAGTTCATCCCACCACCAGAGAATATTTCTTGATTCTCAATGCCCATTTTTCATAAGACCTAACCTCCTATTTCCCTAAGAAGACTGAGGTCATCTGAAATAGGCAACCACAATTTTTCACCTCTCCCCTTCAAACATTTATTGTGCAACAGGTACAGGGCAGGTACACTACTAAGATCTGTGATGCCTGCTTTTTTTTGTCTCTTTGAGCATACTTTACTTTCTTTCTTGTTGCCTTTTCCAAACCAGGTCCCCTTCCTTCAACTCTACTCCCCTCCCCACCTTCTCAACTTTCTCCTCTCCACTGGCTCCCTAGCTTCCACTTTCAAACATGCTGGCTTTGACCCCAGTGTTAAGTCAGCCTTCCTTTACTCTGTTGTACCCTGAAATACTTCTCTTTTCATGTGCTTCCTTGCACTGTCAGACTTCAGGGAAGAGTGGATGACAGCTGGGGCCTCACTTTTCTCCCGCTCTACACCTCTTTTCCACCATTCAATCAGGTTTCCACATCTGCTTATCTAACTGAAATTTCCTGAGTCCCTCCTTGGTGCTAGGGATGAGGCAAGAGTGAGAGGGTTGCTACCCTTATGCTGCTTCATTCCAGTATGTAAAACCATTAGATGGTTATGACAATGACAGGGAGACAGGTAAGCAATGGTGGTAGAAATGATAGAAATCCAGAGGTAGGAGGGAGTGGAGACTGACCTGGTTTGGAGGCTCAGGGAAAGACAAAATGAAGAGGCAGTGTTCAAGCTGACAGCTGAGGGCTGATGGCTAGGTTGAGTAGGTGTTAGCCAAGCAAAGGAGGAGGGAGAAATTCACAGGTAGATGGACGCACAGCTGGAGAAAGACTGACTTTGGAAGGCACCAGCAAGCACACATGGTAATTGGGGTCAAGGACGGGTATGAAAGAGAGAAGGGGAGTACTCTGGGGACAGGGTAAGGGGTGGGGGCTAGGAGTTGGTGGTGGGGTAAGGAGAGGAGTCTTTAGGGAGCAAGATGAGGCATGGGGGGTCTGGGGAGGGGCCCGCTCGTGAAGTCATAGCTCAGACCCCGATCCCTGCCGCTGCACTTTCGGAGCCTCCAGAAGTGCAATCCAGACCACCCTGCTCCCTGCTCCACAGCCCTAGGAAGCAGGGGACTCAGATTTTGACTAAAGGCCCATTCTAGCTTATCAGACCATGAGAGAAACCAAGAAGAAGGATAGCTTGTTTTCCAATGATTTTTCCCCTGGCTGCCCTGCCTCCTGCAGAGGAGAGGGCCTGCATGTGCGGGGCTGCTAGCCAGGAAGCCCTGGATCTGATTCACTCTCCTGAGGTCCTAAGCGCCAAGTTGTCCTGGGGCCGCCCCACAAAGATCCCAGATCTGGGAGTGAGGTGGACTGCGAGCACTGCAGAAGGAGCTCTTGGCACATAACGACTCCACCCATATCCTTCATTTAGAGACAGACAAACACTAGCATAGTTTTTTTGGTTTTTTTTTTTTTTTTGCGGTACGCGGGCCTCTCACTGCTGTGGCCTCTCCCGCTGCGGAGCACAGGCTCCGGATGCGCAGGCCCAGCGGCCATGGCTCACGGGCCCAGCCGCTCTGCGGCACGTGGGATCTTCCCGGACCGGGGCACGAACCCGCGTCCCCTGCATCGGCAGGCGGACTCTCAACCACTGCGCCACCAGGGAAGCCCACTAGCATAGCTTTTAACAGCTCGAGGCCATGTCCCTGAGGATGACTACTCCAGCCCCCCTGAAGTTCCTGCCTGGGAAAACTCAAAAGAATGTTCTGTTTGTTCCAGCCAACACTTGAAGATAGGGTCCCTGTCTCCCAGTCTCTGTAGGAGGATAGGAGCCTAGCTTCCATAAACGTCAGTTAGCAAATCCCAATGGCTTAATCACACTTTTTGTTTGTTTCCATTTCCCTGACTCTGCTCCCACCCTTCCTCATTTCCTCCTCCCTCCTCCCTCATTCTCCCTTTAAAATGCCCAGTTTTACACAAATTGAAGTAGAGTTTAGTTTACACTGGACCCTCTTCCCTATTGCCATAGTTATCGAATAAAATCTGTTCTTACTGCTTTGATTAGTATCTAGCTTTTTCTTTGACAGCTGGAAAGTAGTATTTCACCCACCTCCCCCATCACCACCAATTAGAATGGTGACGGATGCTTTAAGTGAGACCTTAAATGAAGGTAGTTTAGACAAGATGAAGGTCTGAAACACCAGCTCAGGGCGGCTATGGTAGTTCTGCAATCTTCAGGGACTCAGGCTCCCATTATCTTGTTACTCAGCCTTCCTTCCTGTGGGCCAAGGAGGCTACCCCAGATCCAGCCTGCATTCCAGTCAGCAGGACCTTCCTGGAGGAGCAGGATGTGACAGGCACACTTGGCTCAAGGGGAGATCAGCATTTGCCTTGAGGAAATGGGGTGGGGGCAGCCATGACACCTGACAAATACCATTCTCACGTCAGAAGAAGAGCCAAATATGGGGATAACTAGCCCCCCCCTCCCCTCCCACCTCACCTAGTACCTCTGAGGACACTGGGTGAAGGGGGACTTTGGTGGTAATTACTGGGGGAGAGTGAAGATGTAGCACATCCATCGTGAAGACATTTCATGAGGAAACCCAGTAACTGCCCTTGAAGCAAAATGGAATTTTTCAATCTTGGTATTCTTATTTTCTCCTGAGGTTGAGAACTGTTAGGTATGAGTGTGGCGGGGGGAGATTGGGTGGGGGGAGGGTGGGAAAGCAGATGAACTTCCTATGTGAGGAGGTGGGGCCTGGCTGTGGACAGCACCACCACCACTCACCTCAAATTCCCCTGACTGAGTCAGAATGGCCATGGCCAGGGCTTCAGGCCTAGTTCCAAGTTGTAACAAGTGCTTTGGGCCGAATCACCTCACTGATTTGAGCGTCTCTCTTCTTTTTAAGCAGAAAAACTAATTTCTCAGACAGAAATTTAGATAGAAACCTCAAATAGGTGACAGGGGAGCTTCTCAGGTAGAGAATAGAAAACTGGGGTGTTGCCCACTGGGTCAGATTCTTATGAAGGATTTGAATAACCTCCAAAGAATTAGGTATGGCAGAGACTCCTAGCTACTCAGAGGCACCCGGTGTTATCAGATCCCTCCCTGCAGTTTTTGGCAGGGCGTGTGCCCAGCTTCCCTTCAAGCTTTTGGACAAAGGGATGTGAGCAGAATTGAAGGACAACTTTCAGGTAATGTCCTTAAAAAAAAAAAGCTTTTTAGCCCTCTGCTTCTTCTGCCCCTTCCACCTGGCTGGGAAAGGGGACAACTGAAGTGGCACTGGAGTGACCTCTTGGATCCACAGGTGGATGCCATGTATCGATGATGGCAGTGCCAACATTCCTGCCTCAGTACCCAGTGACCTTGTGGAGCAGTTCAGCTAGTGCTCTGTACCGTCTACCTGCCCATCTCTGTACTGTTACCTAAAAGAGAAATGGAGGCCTGTCTTGTTAAAGCCGATGTGTTTGGGGTCTTTTTGTACAAGTGGCTTAGCCACTTGCCTAACTAGAAAACCAAGTCTAAAAGGAGCACTGTTTGATACCCTCTACATTACTTACTCCAAGCCTTCAGCAACACTCAACTTATGAAAGACCATGTTGCTTATTATGACACAGGTCCCCATGTGGCTTTGGCCCACTTTTAAAGCTTCCTCAGTTCCACCCCAATGGAGAAATCTGTAGCCTGGCTGGATGAGAGTATCAGAAAAGTTGGTTTGTCCAATCAGTCAGATGCTAATTTATAAACTGACACAGAAACACCAAGAAAATTAGTAGAAAATATGATTTTTGTTCCTTTTTCTCCTTGCCTCGTTTCCTGCCAACTCCCACCTTTTCTTTACTCCTATCACTCTTCCTCACTTCTCTTTCCCCTTGGTTTTTCTCTGGAGTGCCTAAATAAGTTGTTCAAACATGCGCCATTGCATGGGTCATCAATGATGGCTCATGGAAAAGTAGGAAGGCAAAGCATCCCGGACACAGCTGACTGCTGGCAACTCAAGCACCGGGAGATGGTGAAACAACATGAGAACTATCCACTGTAGCAAGGAATTTTCTTCTTGTTGATACACTGCTCAGTTTCAGAAGGAAAACAGAAAGCGTGGAGAGTCACCTGCAAATAAAAAGCATCAGTAAAAATACTGATACGTAGAGTGTTCAATGAACCTTCTTTTCAAATTGAAAACTTAATAGTTGTCACCATCTGTCAGGCGTAAGTCTAGGTGTCTCACATATATGATCTCTTAGTTTTTACAGCTCCACTCAAGGTGACCATTCTTATTCCCATTTTACGAATTAGAAAACTTGAGTTCAGATGAGTAAGATTTGGGATTTGAACCTACCCTTTGACTCCCCCCCCCCCCACCTGCCATATCACTCTGCCTCCCACTTTAGACAAGAAATATAAAGTGTTAAAAACTAGCCTTGGAAGATGTGACGTTTAATTTCATGTGTCAGCTTGGCTGGGCCATGGTGCCTAGATATTTGGTTAAACATTATTTTAGATGTTTCTGTCAGAGTCTTTTTAGGTAAGATTTACAAATTGATTGACTTTAATATGGGTGGGCCTTGTCCAATCAGCTGATGGCCTGTATGGTACAGAAAGACTGACCTCCCCTGAGCTAGAAGGAATTGTGCCAGCTGTGAGCCTTTGGACTTGAACTGCAACATCAACTCTTCCCTGCAGCTCTCCAGCCTGCCGGCCCACCCCGCAGGTTTTGGACTTGCCAGCCTCCATAACTGCATGAGCCGTTTCCTTAAAATCAATCACTCTCTTCTCCTTTCCTCCTCCTCCTCCTTCTCCTTCCTCTTCCTCTTCCTCTTCCTCTCTCTCTCTCTCTCTCCCTCTCTCACGCACGATAAGTAGATAGATAGACAGACAGACAGACACATGCCCTTTATTCTGTTTCTATGGAGAAGCCCAACTAATACGAGGAGGAGAGAGAATTATAAAATGGAGGGAAGAAAACAGTGTTCTCAGAAATGAATGGTGGTAGATTGCAACCGACAAGAATCAGAGGAAGTGGAGGAAGTTGATTTACCACTGTATGCTGGTCTGAACTGCTTTCCTGCAAATTTCAGGGACTACTCTGAGGATGGCACAGCCACACACATACTCAGGAGGTAAGTGAGCTAATCTAAAAAGGCTGAGGCCAGAGCAGAGTCCTCTCCTCGTTTATAACTATGCATCTGTGGCAGAGTTCCTCTTCCTGGCTTTGTAGGAGGACTACTATTCCCACTTTCCTTTGCAGTTAAGGGTGATCATGTGACTGAGTTCTGGCCAAGGAAATGTGGATGGTGTGATATAAGCTACTTCCTGGCTTGGCACATAAAAAATTCTGTAATCTTCCAGCTCTCTCTTCCACTGTTCCCGAAACCTGGGGAGTTTATATTTCAAAATTAGTTGACTAGAAGATGTAGGAGGGCCACCAGCACCATATTAGACTTTGCATGAGCAAGAAATAGACCTTTAAGCACATTAACTCACTGAGATTTGGGGTTTATTTGTTCCCTTCTCTAGGCTACTCTGTCCTAAGGAAGGCAACATCCATTAATCTCTGTCTTGCTTTTGCTCATTGTCACTTCCTCCAAGGCCTAGCACAATGCCTGGCACAGAGAAGACACTCAGTAAATACTTGTTGAATGAATGAATGAATGGTGTACTAGCTAACTATGGTTCTAAGATGCCGTTACAGAGATGCAAAAATCCAGCAGTGTAAATGACATACGTGTAACAGTCCAGAGGTAGGACTGGCTGTGCCACCTGCCTCTGGGCCAGATGACTGCTGCAGTCCCACCATGCCCCCAGGTGATGGGCAGGGGAAAGACAGGGCATTCCCGATCCTTACAAGGGCAAGGCTGCACACATTGCTTCCCCTCACATCCCTCTGGCCAAAACTTAGCTGCAAGGACACACCAAGCTGCAAGGAAAGCTGAGGTCAATTGAATGATCTGCCTGCAATTCTTCCTCTCCTCCCCGCTCTTGGCGATGTTCCCCAGGATGGAGAGTACTTCCCTACCCCATTGATTTTGGGCTTCGGCCAGAGGCATATGTGGCAGAAGCGACAGTATATCAGTTCTGAGCCAAGGCCTTAAATGGCCCCTTGTGTTTCTGTTCGCCCTACCGGCACAGCTGCCACCCTACATTGAGAAGAGCCTGCCCCAGGTAGCCATTGGTCCAGAGGATGAGAGACAAGTGGAGCAGCCCTAAATCAGTTCATAGCCTGAAGCAGAGCTGCCTCTGCTGATCTGAAAGAAAAATAAATGGCTTTTTTGGGAAACTACTGAGATTTTGGGGTTGCTTATTATGCAGCATTAATGCAGCAGAAACCTAATGCTGTGGTCATGAACTCAGCCTTAACCAAAGAGTTCTACCATTAAATATGGGGAAATGAGCATTATTAGTGTACTATGACCATTCTGTGGGTATAAGAAGGACCCCTCCCTGGATGGAGCAGAAACAACCTGACCTGTGGGGGACTCCTTTATGAGTCCAGAGCATTGCCTAGCCAGCCTAGCTAGCATGAATATAATGTGAGGTGGCACGCTTTCCTGGGACTCTGTCATGGGTGGAGGCACTGAAGGTTGGCTAACCTGGGGCCAGTCACCTTGGTGAGAGCAGAAGGGGGCGTGGGGGTAGCAATTCTGTCTGGAGGCATCTTGGGAATAAAGTGCAAGTTGTGGTGATAATAGAAAACTCTGTCAAAACAAATGCAATAGTCACATTAACAAAAATAGTTTGGGAAGAGTTTTCCCCATGAGTCAAGAGGTGGTGCTAATAATAGAAGCCTGAAATAACTGTGTATATTACTATATTTGTTAATTCGTGTCTATCTGTTGCCAATACAGCTGTAGAGAATGATGCTATTCGTATCTGAATCCTATACGAGATTTGCAATGCATGGAAAAGATAACTGATGCCTCTATCAGATCAATCAAAATTTACGTCTAAAATACATTTTCTCCATGGTGCCTGAGTGCCTCAGTACTCACAGTTTGCGCCCTGGAAAGGTTTTTCAAAGGAAACAGCTCTGTACTGCTCGCTGGTTATTCTGCCAACTAAGAATTGAGGTGTGCGTAATGACATCAAATATTTTCTCCTTGGGAAATTGCTAGAGACCTGCAAGAGGTAAAAAGCTTTTGAAAGCATAGCAATTTGGGTGTGACTATCCATTTTGAGGTGGATGAATTAATCCCTGATAAAGTATTGGCTGCTTACTGGAAAATGAGGAAAATAAAACATGGTTTAAAACATTTCTTCAAATGTGAATATATCCTACATTTTACGTAGATTTTTTCGGTGTTTATCTCCCGACATTTTATTGTGAAAATTTAAAAACACTTAAAAAGTACGTTATGCCTTCCATCTAGATACAATGGTTGTTAATGTTTTACGATATTTGCGCTCTCTCCTTCTTCCCCACCCCCCAACCACACATACACCAAGACACATCAGTTTTGAAACTAAGTTGTCAGTATGACATCATGATTCTTCAGCATGAATCTCCTGAGAATTAGGACAATCACCTGTATAACCACAATGCCACTATCACACCTAAGAAAATTAACAATCATTCTACAATCACAACTAATATCCAAGCTATATTTAAATATATATATATATTTTTTTATACAGCAGGTTCTTATTGGTCATCCATTTTATACACATCAGTGTATACATGTCAATCCCAATCTCCCAATTCATCACACCACCACCACCACCACCACCCGCCGCTTTCCCCCCTTGGTGTCCATACACTTTTTCTCTACTTCTGTGTCTCAATTTCTGCTCTGCAAACTGGTTCATCTGCACCATTTTCTAGGTTCCACATATATGTGTTAATATACGATATTTGTTTTTCTCTTTCTGACTTACTTCATTCTGTATGACAGTCTCTAGATGCATCCACATCTCTACAAATGACCCAACTTCGTTCCTTTTTATGGCTGAGTAATATTCCATTGCATATATGTACCACATCTTCTTTATCCATTTGTCTGTCAGTGGACACATATTTAAATATTTTTAATTGTCCCTTAAAGACTTCTATGCAGTTTCGCCTGTGATCTAATCAAGGTTTGTGGAGTCTATCTGGAGGTTAACCTAGAAAATCTCCCCCACCTTAACTTCTGTTTGGTTTTGACTTATGACATCGACTTTTGAAGAGTCCAGGCCAGGGGATTTATAGAGAGTTGCACATTCTTCACTTGTCTGATTGTTTCCTGACGGTGTTCTTTAACTTTTTCTTTTATGCCTGTATTGCCCTTAAAATGGAAATTCAGTCTGGAGGCTTGATTAGTTTTGGGTTAAACGTCATTTGCAAGAATACTTCAGAGGTATCTCATGAAGAGGTTCACATGTTGGGTTCTTCCACTACTAGTGATGCTAAAGGTGATGACTGGGTTGAGAAAGTGACTGCCATACTTCCATGGAGAAGCATTTGCCTGGGAACAGAGACTGAGGCAAAGTTTACATGCTAGTGTTTTATGATGGGTACGATCCACGGGAGCCAAAAAGGGGAAAAAGAATTAAGGCAGAAAAGGAGGGAAACGAATCAAAGGTGTTCATTGCTGAGCTGGCAATGGCTTCATAAGCAGCCTGGCTGGTCACTTGGTCATGTATGACATCTTCAGAGTTGCCGTGTGACACTATTACATCCTGGAGGACTCCTCCAGGATAAAGCCTGTGGGGTGTTGATGTATCTGTACTTCTGGACTGTGTTACTAGGTGCCTCTGGGCAGCCACTGGAAAAACCAGGGCCTCCGTGGGTCCTGCTGCATCGGACCTAGCCACGGGAGTGGCTGCAGCTTCGGCCCTGGAAGGTGTAATGACAGCCTTGCCAAAGCAGAGACGTCTGTCATTGTAGGAGATGAGGTGACCAGGTGGAGGCTGAAGCTTTACAACCATCACTGGGGCCAGCTTATCCAGCAATCAGGGCAAGTGGGTCCTGAGGGACAGGCAAGGCCAAATGCATCTGTGGGGGTGGGTATACATTGCATCGGGTACCAAAGGAACATCTTTCCCTTTGAAATTAATAATGATCTGTGGAGTGGTACTTCGCCCCTGTGGGAATAACCTATTGCCCAACCACCTTTCATGTAGTGATTGTAGTGCCCATTTGATTATTCTTGCCTGTGCCAGTTATTATATTGGGAGATGCGAGATAAGGGGGCTAGTTGGACTCCTTGCCACTAGAGTGTTGTTTCTAGGCTCTTTCAGGAACACAACTAGGAGACCATATATACATATATATATATATGGGGGGGGAATATGAACTGTATGAGTTCATATTGTCATTGGCATTCAACATAATTTTTTTTCTTAAATTCTCTTTTATTTTTTCCCTCTTATACTAGAAATTCCTTGTTCCCAATAATATTACTGTATGTACAGTCAGAGTAGATTGTTCAGGTTACCCCAAATAAGTTTCTTTTTCATTGTTGTTTGAATAACCAATTTCATATAGAATTGGGTCATTTGTTTCTTTTAAGGCCCAACTTTAGGGCATTTTTCCTTTACGATTTACTCTTATTTCTGAATATGTAAACTACATGGTTCAAAAACCAATACTGTATAAACACGTTTAGTCAGAGAAGTCTCACTGCCATGAATATCATGTCCACCCTGTTCCAAGCTACCCCTTATAGATAACCATTTTTATTAGTTTCTGGTTTCTCCTTTCCTATACTTTTTTTTTTCAAAGATAAGCAAATACATGTGTACATCTTAATTTCCGCTTCTTTCTTATACAAGATGTGGCACATATATATTGTCTCGCTTTTTTTCTCTTAATATATATCAAAGGACTCATTCCATATTTTAAGGTTCATAGATAACTTCAATGCTAAAGTTTACTAGCTGTTTACTATCTATCTATCTAGTCTATATCTCTCTATATATCTCAAGTGTATTAGTCAGAGTAGGCTAGTCAATGCTGCAGTAACAAATAAACCCCAAAATCTTAATGGCTTTACAAAGAAAGGTTGATTTCTTGCTTACATAAAGTCTTACGTGGGTTGGGCAATCTTCCTTTGTCTTGTAGCCACATGAGCTAAAACACGTGCCCCCATGGTAGCCAGGTTAGGTAGCCAGGCCTAGAAATAGCCCACACCACAGCCCAGTCACACGACCCCAAACTAACTACAAGGGAGGTTGAAAATGTGGTGTCAAGCTTCATAAAGAGGAAATAGAAATGGAATTTGGTGAATATATAGCATTGTCTCTCCCATGCCAGGCTTTATTTTATATTTATTCTCTCATATAAACCCACAACAGCTCTACACGTTAGGTACTTTGGTTTTTCCCATCTTACATTTAAGGATGTTGAGGCTCCAAGGCCTTATGTGCCTGTCAAAATCACAGTGTTCCTGTGTGTCAGAATTAGTTTCAAATCCTGGTGTATCTGCCTCCAAAGCCGGTACATTCCATGGCCAACCAGTATTGTCCACTGAAAAAAGCTCCAAGGCCTTATATGCCTGTCAAAGTCACAGTGTTCCTGTGTGTCAGAATTAGTTTCAAATCCTGGTGTATCTGCCTCCAAAGCCTGTACATTCCATGGCCAACTAGTATCGTCCACTGAAAAAAGCATGGCAAATCCATTTCATCCACACATAAATGCAAAATTTGGAGAAACAGAGGTTGGAGCAGTTGGTACAGGACAATAAGTATGTATACTTAAGATTTATAAGCTATTTTCCTACAAAAAAGCTCAAGATAAAAGTTAAATCCCTGGATCAATAAAGACTAACACATCACAGGACACAATGTTTTAGTAACAGTGGATGATAAAATAGCTTTATTTATTTATAATTTCTGAATCAAGAGCTAATTGTTATAGGAATTTTTTAAAATTTCCAAGCGAAACTGCAAACATTTTTTCTTCCTCTTTCTAAGTAAAAGCATCATATATTCTTTGAATGAGAGAAATTATGACTCTTTCAAAACCATTTAGGGTAGCTTTGGGGAATTATCCCAAGTAAGCTCCATGGATTTCAAAGTTGAAAAGCTTTCCCTTTAGAGGAGGAAATAAAACAAATGTGAAAAACCACTATGGCCATTTGGACAGTGCCTTTAGTTCCACATGAACACTTTTATTTAATGCCTAAGATTGGGTACAACAATATATGATTCCAATGTATGCTTTTAGTAAGTGACTACAGCAAAATGAACAACACTGGGAACCCTAAGTGATTTAAATGAAGGATTGGCCATCTATATGCAGAGACTGCAGATTCCGTGAAAAGATAAGGTGGTTCCAGAGGGTGATTTTTCCAGAACAAGGCAAAGCTTACCCTATCCTGTGAGTGTGAAACCAAATCATCCTGGCTGTTGATCCAATACAGTTTTCACAATAATGCCCTGCAAGTCTCAACATCATATCAGTACCTTTCAAACATTTTGGACCCTGACCACAGTAAGAAGCATCATTAACTATGTACACACAGAGTGACTCACAGACACAGAAGATTTTTTTGAGATAAAATGCAGGCAGTACACTCTGATTGCCTCCCCTAACCCACCCTACCCCCTACTCAAAATGCTGGCATGACCTGGGTTCACAACCTGTAGGAGTTGTGACCCGCAGTTTGAAACCCCTGAGCTATTGCCTATTGCTTTGGCTGGCCAATCAAACTAGGCTGTGTAGAATATTTCTTTTCTCTTTTTGTCTCACAGCTCCCAGAGGGAAGAGGGACCCAGTGCTTAGAGAGGGAACTATCACCTGGGAGTTAGTAACCAAATCCCAGAGCCTGGAGAAGTCAGCACCATTTGTGGAAGCTCCCACCTTTGCCAAGACAAGACAAGACCCTACTACTTTAATAACATCCTCAAAATGTTGAGGTTCACTTAGCATGTTGTCCTGTTACTAGAAATGCCAGATTTAGCAAAACAAATTTTTTTAAAAAGGACACCCAGTTAAATTTGAATTTCAGATAAACAAGGAATAGTCTTTTTTACTGTAAGTATGTCTCATGCAGTAACAATTATTCCGTTTGTCTTTTTTTAGTGTAAGTATGTCTCATACGATAGCAATTATTCCTTGTTTGTCTTTTTTTAGTGTAAGTATGTCTTATGCAATAACAATTATTCCTTGCCTGAAGTTCAGATTTAACTGGGTGTCCAGTATTTCATCTGGCAACTCAACTGGTTGCACGCCCTGTCCCTTTACTTTGAAGGTCCTCAATCCGATGGATGGATCTAGGCTGGACAGGATGTGGGCACTGCTGCTGGGAGGAAGGGGGGACACCTAGTTCAGTCTCCTTCTGCTCCCCTCAATTTTCATCGCTGGCTTCACACCCCGCAGCCCCCCTGAAGGGTTCCCTCATCTGGAGGGCAGTGTATTTCGGTGGATGGGCAAGGTGGCACAAACCCTGCTCCTGCTGTGTCCACTTGACTCCTCGGTCCTCCTGGACTTTGGCATGCCAAACCTCTGGGATATATGCTGTCCCACTGCCACCTCTAGCTCAGTGGCAAAGGGACAGTCACCAGCGCTATCCAGCTGTTGAACAGAACCCCAGTCTCTCCTTCGTGTAGTCACTCCAGTCTCTGCAAGTGATCTGCTCAGTGAGGGAGAGCCCACTGGGAGGACACGAACTCACTTCCTACTTCACTCCTCCAGAGCCTACATCCCCAAGCCCCCTCTGCCTCCCCTTGCCCCCAATTCTATACATCCCAAAGGAGAGTCTTGCCTTTCCATCGAAGCACACTCTCTGTCCCACGTCGGCCAAGTCTATTCACCCCCTCAGAATTAGGAACACTGGACTTGGTTTTTCTTCTCAGTTCCCCTTCCCCACCCCCCGGCAGAAAATTGGCTAGTTAGAAATGGCTTACAAATGGATGGTTTAGTGAAGTGATTCGATCTTCCCTGCCTCCCTGCTGTTCCCAGTGGTTCCCTTAATGTTTGATTAACAAGAAGGACAAATGTCACCTCCTGGTCAAAGCTTCAGGTTGAGTTCTGAGCTCTGGGGCTTTGCAGGGCCTCCCTCCATGGCCTGGGTTGTGTTGTGAGGCTGTTGACCTGTCTGTTTCTTCAATGGGCTGTGAGCAGCCCGAGGACAGGGGCTCCACATTTGTGGAATCACACATGAAGTGGAGTCTGCTGTAGCTGGACAGAGAGGGGCACTTGAAAAGTATGGGCCATAGTCCTTGGTATACCTTCTGTTTGCTTTCATCAAACTTTTTCAGTGAACACGCCTTCTTCCCTCTGACTACCAAGACCCAGCGAGACCTGCTGCCCAGGTCACAATTCCTTCTGGGGCCTTCTCTCCCTTTGTTAACACTTACTCATTCAGACCTTTCTGCCAGGGCCATCTGGGTCTTCCAAAGCGGCATTAAAATAAATAAATAAATAAATGATTCATTGCTAATGTGTAAATGATTGTCATTGGGATACATCTGAAATTTTGTATTTTAAAGAAACTAACAGGTATTATTAAGCTCCGCTCTATGTGCCTCACATTGTTAGTGTCACGTAAGGTTAAGACAGAAGTTCCTGCATTCAAGAGTCACACTGGAAGACGAGATTTAAATACATAAAAACCCATTTTAAAATGACCCAAAGAGACTAGTAGGTAATAAAATGCATTTCAAGTGGCTTATAAAGGTCATATAATGACACTGTGTTTCATCACCTGTGGAGGACTTGATAAGGTTATTCCTGAGGTTTCTTTATTTGTTCCAAATAAATCACCAAGTGGATCTTTCAAATTTTATAATGTATAGTAAAGTAACATGATATGGTACTCACTATGTGCCAGGCACCATTGCTGGCAACTCCTTCAATCTTTACAAGAATACCATGAGGTGGCCATTATTCATTTCCCATTTGGCAGGTGGGGGGAACTTAGGCATTGAGAGGTTGAAGAATTGCCCATGGCGCAGAGCTTTGTGGTGGAGCTGGAAGTTGAATCCAAGGCATGAGGAGCTTGAGTGTGAACATAATGGCTGTGCCATGCATGGCGTCTCTCTACACAGGCCTAAACTTGCACTTTCCCATACTTTTCAGATGGCACTTCCTTACTTTTTAACCGGGAACGCCATGTATTATTCTTGGAATGCCTATTCTATTTTCCGTTACCCCACCAACTTGGCCCTCTTTGTTCAAACCTGTACAATCTGCAACCAAGTTTCTAACATTTTCTTGGCTGTATCTCTTCTCTAGGGATTTGGTTGAGTGGAATCTATAAATTTCATTCAGATTTGAGCCCAAAGTCCTGCCTCATCCACTACACCACATTTCTTCTTTTTCTCAAAATGTATCAGGTTAAATCTTCAACATTTTGTATTTTTCTTTTCTACCTTTCTTAATTTCGATTCCACAGCCTCCCTGGGAGGATCTCCATGCTAAAGGGCTTCATTGAAACTTTGATTTCTTCCGTGGCTGCTCACAATCCACCAGAGTCTTTCGAGATACCGCTGGGGGTGAGGTGGAACTGAGGGATGAGGAAAGGAGTGAGACTAGGGACAGCTGTACCACAATGAATTCCAATACAAGGCAAAGAAGAATCAGTGCTGACAGCTACTGAGGTTTCAAGGAGGGAGTGGCATTTGAGCTGGTAATAGAGGACTTCTGAGGACTTTGGTGGGTGGAGGAGGAAGAGGTGGCACCCCAAGCTGAGGGAGGGGAGAGGAATCTGGAGTCTCTGTGCTCCTCAGACCAGCCATCCCTGATCTCTTCCCTGGAGCAAACCACCTCTGGTTTTTCAGGTACTGACAAAGCCCAGAAAAAAAAAGTAAATCAAATGTTTTACTTGAAATCTTCTCCTCGCTCTGGGTTGCAGCTGAGTAATGCGATCCATTTCATACATCACACCCAATTCTCTACTGAAATTCCAATTATTTTTCGCTCACTCAAGAAGGCACGTCAGAATGCAAGTTTAATATTCCCCGAGACGTGACCTCAAATGGGTCTGATTTTATTTAAAAGCAGCAATCATCTGAAAAGTTCAGTCCTTTAACAGTTACCAGGAGTGAATCAGTGCATGACACAATGCAGAGGTGATTGCCACACAGCAGTGAGATAACTGGGGGGTGGCAGGCAGAAGAAGGAGTGGATTAACTCCAAGAAACTGGTGGCTCCTTAAAAAATTTTTTTACTTTGCCATGAACAGTTTCCAGATGATACCTAATGAGTGTTTGCTAGGGGTGTTGGATTACTTTTAATTTCTGTTCTTCCATTATTCTGGAGGAGTCTGTATTGGTTTGGGGGTGGGGGGTAGGGCATGTGAGGACCACACCTTTGTCCCAAAACAAGGTGGAAAACAGTGAATCACACACCTAGCAAAAGATCAGAGATGGTATTATTTTTTTAGCATAAAAAATTTCATTAGAATTGTTCAAATATGGTTGTAATAGTTTCAAGATGGAAAATGCTATGATTTCCTGACTGCTAGTGTATATTTCCTCATGACACAGAATTTTTTTTTTTATACAGCAGGTTCTTACTAGTCATCCATTTTATACACATCAGTGTATACATGTCAATCCCAATCTCCCAATTCATCCCACCACAACCCCCTCCCCCTGCTGCTTTCCCCCCTTGGTGTCCATACGTTTGTTCTCTACATCTGTGTCTCAACTGCTTCCCTGCAAACCAGTTCATCTGTACCATTTTTCTGGGTTCCACATATATGCGTTAATATACGGTATTTCTTTTTCTCTTTCTGACTTACTTCACTCTGTATGACAGTCTCTAGATCCATCCACGTCTCTACAAATGACCCAATTTCGTTCCTTTTTATGGCTGAGTAATATTCCATTGTATATGTCTACCATATCTTCTTTATCCAGTCATCTGTTGATGGGCATTTAGGTTGCTTCCATGAGCTGGCTATTGTAAATAGAGCTGCAATGAACATTGGGGTGCATGTATGTTTTGGAATTATGGTTTTCTCAGGGTATATGCCCAGTAGTGGGATTGCTGGGTCATATGGTAGTTCTTTTTTTAGTTTTTTAAGGAACCTCCATACTGTTCTCCATAGTGGCTGTATCAATTTACATTCCCACCAACAGTGCAAGAGGGTTCCCTTTTCTCCACACCCTCTCCAGCATTTGTTGTTTGTAGATTTTCTGATGATGCTCATTCTAACTGGTATGAGGTGATACCTCATTGTAGTTTTGATTTGCATTGCTCTAATAATTAGTGACGTTGAGCAGCTTTTCATGTGCTTCTTGGCCATCTGTATGTCTTCTTTGGAGAAATGTCTATTTAGGTCTTCTGCCCATTTTTGGATTGGGTTGTTTGTTTTCTTAATATTGAGCTGCATGAGCTGTTTATATATTTTGGAGATCAATCCTTTGTCCGTTGATTTGTTTGCAAATATTTTCCCCCATTCTGAGGGTTGTCTTTTCGTTTTGTTTATGGTTTCCTTTGCTGTGCAAAAGCTTTTAAGTTTCATTAGGTACCATTTGTTTATTTTTGTTTTTATTTCCATTACTCAAGGAGGTGGATCAAAAAAGATGTTGCTGTGATGTATGTCAAAGAGTGTTGTTCTTCCTATGTTTTCCTCTAAGAGTTTTATACTGTCCGGTCTTACATTTAGGTCTCTAATCCATTTTGAGTTTATTTTTGTGTATCGTGTTAGGGAGTGTTCTAATTTCATTCTTTTACATGTAGCTGTCCAGTTTTCCCAACACCACTTATTGAAGAGACTGTCTTTTCTCCATCGTATATCCTTACCTCCTTTGTCAGACTAGTTGACCATAGGTGCGTGGGTTTATCTCTGGGCTTTCTATCTTGTTCCATTGATCTATATTTCTTTTTTCGTGCCAGTACCATATTGTCTTGACAACTGTAGCTTTGTAGTATAGTATGAAGTCAGGGAGTCTGACTCCTCCAGCTCTGCTTCTTTTCCTCAAGACCGCTTTGGCTATTCAGGGTCTTTTGTGTCTCCATACAAATTTTAAGATTTTTTGTTCTAGTTCTGTAAAAAATGCCATTGGTAATTTGTTAGGGAGTGCATTGAATCTGTAGATTGCTTTGGGTAGTATAGTCATTTTCACAATACTGATTCTTCTAGTCCAAGAACATGGTATATCTCTCTATCTGTTGGTATCATCTTTAATGTCTTTCATCAGTGTCTTAGAGTTTTCTGCATACAGGCCTTTTGTCTCCCTAGGTAGGTTTATTCTTTTTGTTGCAGTGGTAAATAGGAGTGTTTCCTTAATTTCTCTTTCAGATTTTTCATCATTAGTATATAGGAATGCAAGAGATTTCTGTGCATTAATTTTGTATCCTGAAACTTTACCAAATTCATTGATTACCTCTAGTAGTTTTCTGGTGGCATCTTTAGGACTCTGTATGTATAGTATCATGTCATCTGCAAACAGTGACAGTTTTACTTCTTCTTTTCCAATTTGTATTCTTTTTATTTCTTTTTTTTCTCTGATTGCCATGGCTAGGACTTCCAAAACTATGTTGAGGGCTTCCCTGGTGGTGCAGTGGTTGAGAGTCCGCCTGCCGATGCAGGGAACATGGGTTCATGCCCCGGTCCGGGAGGATCCCACATGCTGCGGAGCGGCTGGGCCCGTGAGCCATGGCCGCTGAGCCTGCGCGTCTGGAGCCTGTGCTCCGCAACGGGAGAGGCCACAACAGTGAGAGGCCCACGTACTGCAAAAAAAAAAAAAAAAAAAAAAAACCACAAAACTATGTTGAATAATAGTGGTGAGAGTGGACATCCTTGTCTCGTTCCTGATCTTAGAGGAAATGCTTTCAGTTTTTCACCATTGAGAATGATGTTTGCTGTGGGTTTGTTATATATGGCCTTTATTATGTTGAGGTAGGTTCCCTCTATGCCTACTTTCTGGAGAGTTTTTATCATAAATGGGTGTTGAATTTTGTCAAAAGCTTTTTTGGCATCTATTGAGATGATCATATGGTTTTTATTCTTCAATTTGTTAATACGGTGTATCACATTGATTGATTTTTGTATATTGAAGAATCCTTGCATCCCCAGGATAAATCCCACTTGATCATGGTGTATGATCCTTTTAATATGTTGTTGGATTCTGTTTGCTAGTATTTTGTTGAGGATTTTTGCATCTATATTCATCAGTGATATTGGTCTGTAATTTTCTTTTTTTGTGTATCTTTGTCTGGTTTTGGTATCAGGGTGATGGTGGCCTCATAGAATAAGTTTGGGAGTGTTCCTTCCTCTGCAATTTTTTGGAAGAGTTTGAGAAGGATGGGTGTTAGCTCTTCTCTTAATGTTTGATAGAATTCACCTGTAAAGCCATGTGGTCCTGGACTTTTGTTTGTTGGAAGATTTTTAATCACAGTTTCAACTTCATTACTTGCAATTGGTCTGTTAATATTTTCTATTTCTTCCTGGTTCAGTCTTGGAAGGTTATACCTTTCTAAGAATTTGTCCATTTCTTCCAGGTTGTCCATTTTATTGGCATAGAGTTGCTTGTAGTAGTCTCTTAGGATGCTTTGTATTTCTGCGGTGTCTGTTGTAACATCTCCTTTTTCATTTCTAATTTTATTGATTTGAGTCCTCTCTCTCTTTTTCTTGATGAGTCTGGCTAATGGTTTATCAATTTTGTTTATCTTCTTAAGGAACCAGCTTTTAGTTTTATTGATCTTTGCTATTGTTTTCTTTGTTTCTGTTTCATTTATTTCTGCTCTGATCTTTATGATTTCTTTCCTTCTGCTAACTTTGGGTTTTGTTTGTTCTTCTTTCTCTAGTTCCTGTAGGTGTGAGGTTAGATTGTTTATTTGAGATTTTTCTTGTTTCTTGAGGTAGGCTTGTATAGCTATAAACTTCCCTCTTGGAACTGCTTTTGCTGCATCCCATAGGTTTTGGATCGTCATTTTTGTTTGTTTGTTTGTTTGTTTGTTTTGCGGTACGTGGGCCTCTCACTGCTGTGGCCTCTCCCGTTGCGGAGCAGAGGCTCCAGATGCGCAGGCTCAGCGGGCATGGCTCACGGGCCTAGCCGCTCCGCGGCATGTGGGATCTTCCCGGACCGGGGCACGAACCCATGTCCCCTGCATTGGCAGGCGGACTCTCAACCACTGTGCCACCAGGAAAGCCCTGGATCATCGTATTTTCATTCTCATTTGTCTCTAGGTATTTTTTGATTTCCTCTTTGATTTCTTCAGTGATCTCTTGGTTATTTAGTAACGTATTGTATAGCCTCCATGTGTTTGTGTTTTTTACGGTTTTATCCCTGTAATTAATTTCTAATCTCATAGTGTTGTGGTCAGAAAAGACGCTGGATAGGATTTCAATTTTCTTAAATTTACTGAGGCTTGATTTGTGACCCAAGATGTGATCTATCCTGGAGAATGTTCTGTGCACACTTCAGAAGAAAGTGTAATCTACTGTTTTTGGATGGAATGTCCTATAAATATCAATTAAATCTATCTGGTCTATTGTGTGATTAAAGCTTGTGTTTCCTTATACATTTTCATTTTGGACGATCTGTGCATTGGTGTAAGTGAGGTGTTAAAGTCCCCCAGTTATTGTGTTACTGTTGATTTCCTCTTTTAGAGCTGTTAGCAGTTGCCTTATGTATTGAGGTTCTTCTATGTTGGGTGCATATATAACTGTTATGTCTTCTTCTTGGATTGATCCCTTGATCATTATGTAATGTCCTTCCTGTAACATTCTTTATTTTAAAGTCTATTTTATCTGATATGAGTATTGCTACTCCAACTTTCTTTTGATTTCCATGTGCATGGAATATCTATTTCCATCCCCTCAGTTTCAGTTTGTATGTGTCCTTAGGTCTGAAGTGGGTCTCTTGTAGAGAGCATATGTATGGGTCTTGTTTTTGTATCCATTAAGCAAGCCTGTGTCTTTTGGTTGGGGCTTTTAATCCATTCACGTTTAAGGTAATTATCGATATGTATGTTCCTATTACCACTTTCTTAATTGTTTTGGGTTTGTTTTTGTAGGTCCTTTTCTTCCCATTTTTCCCACTTAGAGAAGTTCCTTTAGCATTTGTTGTAGAGCTGGTTTGTTGTAGAGCTGGTGCTGAATTCTCTTAGCTTTTGCTTGTCTGTAAAGCTTTTAATTTCTCCATCGAATCTGAATGAGATAGTTGCCGGGTAGAATAATCTTGGTTGTAGATTCTTCCCTTTCATCACTTTACGTATATCATGCCATTCCCTTCTGACTTGTAGAGTTTCTGCTGAGAAATCAGCTGTTAACCTTATGGGAGTTCCCTTTTATGTTATTTTTCGTTTTTCCCTTGCTACTTTCAATAATTTTTCTTTGTCTTTAATTTTTGCCAATTTGATTACTATGTGTCTCAGCGTGTGTCTCCTTGGGTTTATCCTGTATGGGACTCGCTGCGCTTCCTGGACTTGGGTTGCTATTTCCTTTCCCATGTTAGAGAAGTTTTCAACTATAATCTCTTCAAATATTTTCTTGGGTCCTTCCTCTCTCTCTTCTCCTTCTGGGACCCCTATAATGCGAATGTTCTTGCATTTAATGTTGTCCCAGAGGTCTCTTAGGCTGTCTTCATTTCTTTTCATTTTGTTTTCTTTATTCTGTTCCCCAGCAGTGAATTCCATCATTATATCTTCCAGGTCACTTAACCGTTCTTCTGCCTCAGTTATTCTGCTATTGATTCCTTCTAGTGTATTTTTCATTTCAGTTATTGTATTGTTCATCTCTGTTTGTTCTTTAATTCTTCTAGATCTTTGTTAAACATTTCTTGCATCTTCTCCATCTTTGTCTCCAATCTTTTTCCGAGGTCGTGGATCATCTTCACTATCATTATTCTAAATTCTTTTTCTGGAAGGTTGACTATCTCCACTTCATTTAGTTGTTTTTCTGGGGTTTTATCTTGTTCCTTCATCTGGTACATAGCCCTCTGCCTTTTCATCTGGTCTATCTTTCTGTGAATGTGGTTTTTGTTCCACAGGCTGCAGGACTGTAGTTCTTCTTGCTTCTCATGACTCAGAATTTTGATGGCTCTCTCTTGCCTGTTTTAGCATGTAGATATCTATATTTCTCATCCTATTAATTACTTAGACCTCCTTCACTGACTTCCATCCCCAACTTAAATATTTCTCTTTCATTCTGTCTCCCATCTCAGCCTCTTTGTTTTGTTAGGTCCAGTTATGTTATTGTCCCTCACATGCTTTTACTTGCTCTTTTCTGCTGTTTTTTCTTAAATACTAAAAAGGCCTAATATCAGAGATGGTACTTTCAAAGACTAATGTATGTGTTTCTCTTTTTATGATTAATAAAGACTATTACTGACAATTATTTAAAATGTTTCTAACAATTAAAAATAGTTGTTCTGGTTTAAAACCCATTTCAAAAAAGATAAAGGAATTATGAACAGGTTATAATTTTGGTTTGGGGGTAATAGTTGTAATTGTTTTTTCCCCAAAGTACTTTTCAACTGCTCCTGCACAAGGAAACGCTTTAAAGGATTTGATGCGGGTGTGTGAAACCTGGTCTCTGCAATCAGGACAAGCATCCAAGCTCCTGGCACCAGGCCCAGCTTAGATGATAAGGATTAGAAATATTCCTATTTGAGCTTGGTTCTACTTGAAGCAAGGGAGGATTTATGACACCTAAACCAGGGGTTCCTCTCTCCTGGTTCCCTTCAAGACCTTGCTGGTGAGCCACCTACCCTCAGGAAGTATTCCTAATTTAAGCTTATATCCCTCTAAACACTTCTTTATTCTTTACACCAGTACTTCTGCATGTCTTCAGTGTTCTACTTGTAAGCTTCTTTGTTCTTTCTTGAGAACTAGTCTCCTCTCTCCCTGTGAACTGATACATCCTGAAGGCAAAAGACACTTTTATTTCAGAGTGTTCTCACTTGACTGCCCCTTCTCCCTCTCCACCCCTCTCCCCACCACTCCCCACCAGTGGAGGCCCGTATAGGAAAACCTCAGCTTCCTGGCATCAGTATCTGAGGTTTCAAATATTCACTAGGTAATTGGACAACCCCTGCTGATGGAACTGGTCTAAGGGAATACTGACCTGAGAAAAATGCTTCTGGTTTAAATGCAAATTCAGATTTAAAACCAACCAACCAACCAACCCACCAACCCAGTGACAATTAGAACTTATAATATTGTTAAAGAAAGGTGTTTAAGAGCAGACTGGCTTTCTCTATGACATGATAACACTTTGAGAGCCCTGAAAAAGGGAGAGGCCAGGTGAGAAACGGAAGCAGCTTCCTAAGGGAGGGGATGCTGAGGGCTTTCTCTGTTCTCAGATGGAGAGGGCATTGAGGGGTTCTCCCCTGAAAGCGCAAAGCTACTAGCACGCTGGCGCTTTCTGATTGCTATCTGGAAACTTCTAAACACAATAAATATTTACATAGCTCTTTTCAGTTTTAAAAGGGTTCTCACAGTCTTGGTTTCATTTGATCCTCATGAATGCCTTGCCAGGAATGAAGGATAGATTTTACAACCCGAGCCTTGGGAAAGGAAATCGAATCTCCTGAGTCCACTGAAATCAGAGGAGCCAGAATCTGAGCTGGCAGGTAAATGTTTATTGAATTGAACAAATTCAGAAATATATGAGTATGATAAGGTAAACAGGGTCTCTTCCTTTCAGAAGCTCATAATCTAGTTGGGGAGGAATGCCCCAAATTAACATAATTAAAATAATACTAGGATTAAATAAGACCAGACACAAGATAGCAAGTTCATCCTTCATTGTGAAATGAAGCAAGAAAGTGCTATGATTTTAAGTGTACTTAAATAGCTTTCATCCCATGATTGAACTGAAATTCCCAAGTGTCCTCCATCCACCACCCCACCTTCATCCTAAGTCTCAGCTTAATATTCTGAGTTCCACTCAGATTCCTTACAGCATCTACACAGTCTTCAGCTTTACACCTTAGCTCTGGAGATGTCTGGGCTTGTCACATCCTCTTCGGTTCCATATTTGCAGTGCAACTCCGGGCCCCCACACCCAATTATTAATTTATTTATTTACTTTTAGCCACAAGGAACATAAAAAAGGGAGTGGGGGTTATCTGTCTTCAGTGTTCCAGGAAGTCCACCCTCACCTCCTGGAAGTGCTGAAGGGAGCAGATTTTAGAAAATGGTATAATGACTAAGAAATCACACATGAAGAGAGACCTATAGGCAGAGGGCATTTCAGGAAGGAAAACCAACCAGGCCAAGGACAGAGTGAGTGAGAAGACAAGGGGAAAGTCAGAACATGCCTATAGTCAGGACTGTCTCCACCTGACACAGAAGAAACATGGTGTGATGATTATGTGCATACTAAGAGTAGGGATAACAGATCATTTAAAATTGGGATTTCCCCACATCTAGGAGGGCACTGGCCCATATCCACTGCTTTCCAGAAAACACAGATTCCTCCCAAATACCTCTTTCTTCATCTGGGGATTCTGTAGGCTTCTATGTGGAGGCTGTGGTCCAGTCTCTTTATTCATTCCTTATATCACACTGGGAAAAACAGATACTACACAGTGGAAACAAGTTAAATATCCATCAACCAATGAATGAATAAACCACATACATACAGTGGAATGTTATTCAGCTACAAAAAGGAACGAAGTGCTAATACATACTATAACATGGATGAACCTTAAAAACTATGCTAAGTGAAAGAAGCCAGACACATAATGTCTGATGCCATTCACATGAAATGTCCAGAGCAGGCCAACTGGTAGAGATGTAAAGTAGATCAATGGTTGCCAGGGGTGAGGGAGGCAGAAATGGGGAGTGACTGCTAATGGACATGGGGTTTCTTTCAAAGGTGATGAAAGTGTTCTGGATTAGTGGTGATGGTTGTATAACTCTGTCAGCATACCAAAAACCACTAAACCATACACTTCGGAAAGATGCAAAAAAAAAAAAAAGACCAGGTGTACAATGTTAGAGTTTTAGTTATCAGGTTAATACAATTTACTATTAACTAAATTGTATTAACTTGATATTTGCCTGGGAACATTAGAAACATCAAAAATAGAATAAGCATAACTAAAAAACTATTCACAAAACATGAAAAATGGCAAAGAAACAAAGACATAAAAATGAGGGAGGTGGAAGATAGTCAAATGAGTCCCAACATATACAAAATGGGTATTCCTAAGATGAGAACAGAACAAATGAAACAGAAAGAAACAGTAAAGAAGTACTAGCCTGAAACTTTTCTGAATTAATCGTAAGAAGAGTAACCGACATTTACTGAGCACTTACTATAGAGGTTGGGCATAGTTTGAAGAACCTGACATGCACGATCTCATTGAATGCTCACGATAATTGAATAACGTTAGGTAGTGTTATCATCCCCACTGTATTCATGAGAAAACTAAGGCACAGAGAGGGTTAGTAACTTGCTAAAGGAAATCCTGCAGTAAGTGGCATAACTGAAATAAAATAAAACTCGTACCTGCAGATTTAAAGGGTGTAATGTGTCCAGGAAAAACTGGTATAACTAAGTTATTCTGGTTATGTGTACTGCACTTCATGGATGATGGAAAACCTACATGGGCAACAGACTGAAAAATCTATTTCTCCCAAAGGGAAACATCAAGTGGCTTCAGATTGCTCCTTAGCATCAACTCATGTCAGAAGGTCAGAAGGTTGAGCAGGGCCAACAAATCTTGAGCAAGTGTCCTCCAAGACTTTTGTCCTTTAAGTAGAAAATCTGAAACTATCGCCATTCATGTTTGAGCTTTGCTACCTGAGAGAAACTTACTCTGAATTCAGCAAATCTCAGGAAGGAGCTGGCTGGCCAGGCTTGAGTCCTGTGTGACCCAATTCCTATGGTCACAGTATGAGCTGTACTGACTGGCCCAGGTTGGGAAGAGACAGAGAGAAGCGCAGAGTCATGAAATAATTAGGAGATGAACTTTGAGGGGTGTGCTGATTGATTGGATGTGGGAACTTTGTGGAGGACTTGGATTTCTGGCACAAGCATTTGGCTGGATGATGGAGCTACTCACTGAGAAGGGGAATGCTGGGAGAGGAGCTGGGAGGAATACTATGAGTTCAGTTTTGGACACTTGAATTAGAGCTACCTGTGAGGGGACCAAGTTGAGATATCAAGCACACAGCTGGATATATGGGCCTGGAGGACGGAGGAGAAGGGACCTGGCGGGCTTATTTGGGTGCCTCTGACACAGAGTTGATAACGGAAGCCACGTGACTTCTGTGGGATTGTAAGCAGTTTTTGGCAGGAAAGAGCTCTTTGCAGGAAACAGCTCTCTGCGGGAGGCCCCTTTTGTCTTGACACTAACGTTAAACCTGGCATCCCCATGCTCTAGTCATCTCTGGCCCTAGCACACCTTTCAAATCTTTTGATCACATAATACCTTGCCTAACATGTGGGTTCTTTCTGTAGATCAAAGAAGTAGAAGTGAAGAATAAGTAACCGATGACCAGATCTCTTCCCTAGCTTCCCCTTCAGTAACCTCGTGAACAAACTGTGTGAACAAGATAGCACCTAAAGAAAAATCACAGGAAGTCGACAAACATGCACACAGTGGGGAATCGCCGATTTTGACCCCCTGTTTCAGTGGTTAACTGAGATTACTTCCTTTTTTCCCTTTAAAAACTTTCATGGCTGAGCAGAATCTTCAGAGATGGCTTTGGGGGGAAACTGAGTCCACCATGTCCCCAGATTGCCAGCACTCGGATTAAAAGTAACTTTCCTTTCTACCAACATTTTTCTCTCTTGAGTACTGATTTTTGAGCGGTGAGCAGCCAGACCTGAGTTTGGTAACAGGATCATCTAAAGAGAAAGTGTTGGGTAGAGAATAAGAGGGAGGAGGAAGAAGCTAGTCAGGAAGGCTGAGAAGGAGTGGTCAGAGAGGGAGGAGGGCACCCAGGAGAGTGTGGTGGCATGGGAGTCAAGGGGGAAGAGTGTTGGAAGGAGAGGTGCACAGTCAGAGGTGCACAGATGAGTGGGTCAGAAGTTGCTAAGAGGTACAATAAGATAAAAGGAGAAAATGAATATGGCTGTTTCCTTATGGGTCAGAATTCTAAAATACATTCCAGGATAAAAGAACATGTGAAAAATAGCAAATATACAAACTGACTTTTGTATCTATCTGACTTTGGACTAAAATCAGTACAAGGAACACTTGAAAAGGTAAGGAGGAGCCCATTAAATTATAAAAGAGTATCTAGCTTCTAAAATGAATCCAAAATAATTATCATCTGAAAAATATATGTTGGAAAAAATATATTTGTGAAAATATCCAAGAAAACATTGCAAAACAAGATAATAGGGAAGACTTAAGATGGTGCTGGCAGGGTGTGAAGAAAAGGACCCTCCTGCTCGCTGGAGCCAAAGCAGTGACACCTTTCTGTAGGTCTCACATGTGTCAAAAGTCTTCAACAGTGACTACACCTTTTGACAACAGTTTCAGGATTTTATCCTGAGGAAATAATTAGGGATATGCTCAGACATTTAGCTACAAGTAATTTCGCAAAAGTAAAAAGTTGGAAACCAAATGTACAAAAACAGGGACAATAATTATGGTACATTTGTATAATGGGAGATCACACAGTCATTAAAAATGCCATAGAGGTATATTTTCTGACATGGAAATATGTTTACAATGTATAAAGCAATTATAATAGGATCTCAAATATGCATATATATGAAAAGAACAAACTGATTATTTCTGGTTGCTGGCTTTACATATGGTTACTTTTAAATTTTGCTATTTGTGAGTTACTATTTTTCTGTAATGAATATATACTTCTTTTACAATAATTTTTAAAAGTCTGGTAATTTTGTAAAGGTGAAGGGAGAAAAGAGTTCGCTAGAATTAGACTATAACTGATCATTAATAAATAAGCAAATCATAAAGTGCTAACATTTATCCTGAGTTAACCACATTCAGTTTTTCTGCTATCAGAGGCAATGAGGCCTAAAAATAGAAACTGTCTTGTGTTATACAAAATAAAGTTACAGTTCAGTCATACTTGTCTTTGAACTGTGACATCTGTATCTGTTACATATATATGTGGGTATGGAGAAAATATTTGGAAAGATATCCACTAAATTTAAAAGTAGTTCCCTTCAGCAGGAAGGGATTAGTGGAGGTGGGACGATAGTAACTTTTTCTTTACACAACTCTGTTGTTTGCTTTATTATAACAAGCATGCAAAAAGTCTAAGTACGTTTTAAAAAGTGGTTATAATTTTGAAAGTATTAGAAACATGATACTATCTTATGATGATAAAATATCATAATGCAAAATATGCATACTATGCTTATCACTATGTTCAGGTATCTGCAGGATAAGAAAACTCCACCATGAAAACAGTTGTTCAAGTTCATTCATTCATTCATTCCACAAATGTTTGTTGAGCACCTACTAAGGGCCAGGCACATGGCCCTGTTCCAGTTAACATTAATTCAGATGAGAAAGACAGCTTTTTGAGAAAAGATCAGGAACTTATTTGTGGACCTGTATTGTTTGAGTGTAGCAGCAATATAAGTTTTGTTTTAAGAATGTTTCTAATACTATGACATCTTTCCAAATAAAAAAAAATCATTTCACGACTCCTGACCTAGCAACTATTACATTTCCAGTATTGAAAATATGCAAGTTGGTCACTGCTAGTAATCTGGAGAAATCACATGGATAGAAGATATTCCAGAAGACTGGAACCTAGGTTCCAGTTTTCAAAAAGGGGGGAAAGACAGATGCTGTAAATCCATCCATAGTCCCGGCAAGATTCTAGAACATGTCATTAAATGGATGAACTCTTAAAATTAGTAGTAGCTCCTCTTGGATTCAGCCTTAAGAGCAAGTCAGATCAACGTATGTACTAGAAAAACCCAGTCTTTTATCCTATGTGTCTTCTTTACTACTCATACAGAGCACTTAACTTCTGACACCAAATGTGTGGAGGTTTTCTCCCACCAAGCAGTTCTCTGTGACACCGGCTGCTTGTCCTACAATTTAACTCAATTCTGACACAATCTGGAATAACATCAGATCCCACAGGTTAGGGGCTCAGTACCACCAAACTGACTCTGCTTCAGATACCAATTGCAAGTCACAACTTTTGTTCTACCTGGAGGTTCCCGTGACCTCCTACCCCTTGGATTCGATTATTTGCTAGAGCAGCTCACAGAACTCAGGGAAACACTTATGTGTATTAGTTTATTAAAGGATACAGATGAATGCCAGATGAGATACAGCGGTCAAGGCCTGGGAGGGTCCCGAGCACAGGAGCGTCTGTCCTTCTGGAGTTGGGGGTGTGGCACCCTCCCGGTCTCTGGATGTGTTCACCGACCTAGAAGCTCTCTGAACCCCATACTATTGGGATTTTAATGGATGCTTCATCACCTAAGCCTAATCTATCATTAGCTCCATTTTCAACCCTTCTCTCATCTCAAGAAAATGGCGGGGGTGGGGGAGTGCCTGGGGAGGGGGTGCTTAAAAATTCCAACCTTCTAATCACAGCTTGGTCTTTCCAATGATCAGCCCCCATCCAGAAGCTATCCAGGAGCCCACCCAAAGTTGCCTCATTAGAAAAAATGACACTCCTATCACCCAGGAAATGCCAAGGGTTTCAGTGGCCCTGTGTCAGGAACTAGGGTCAAAAATCAAATACTGGAACAAAAGATCCTCCTAGTGCTCTTATCACTTACGAAAATTCCAAGGATTTTAGGAGCTCGGTATCAGAAACTAGACAAAGACCAAATACATATATTTCTTCTTATAAATCACAGTATCAAAGAAGATATGCCAGAAGACTGGAGCCTAAGTTCCAGTTTTCAATAAGAGGGGGAAAAAACAAAGGCTGCGAATCCGTCCACAGTCCTGGCAAAATTCTAGAACACGTCATTAAATGGATGACATATGAACAAAAATTAGTAGTAGCTTCTCTTGAATTCAGTTTGAAGTCAAAAGCAAGTCAGACCAATACATTTAGAAAAAAGCAACCAGGGAAATTTTGGAACTTGGAAGTCCAATGTTTGAAGGTGTAGAAAGGTTTAAGAGGAGAATGGTCACAGGTGGCACACGATAGTGGCAACATAGGTTAGTGTCACAGACTGGGAAGTTCGCGTCCAGCCTCTATCACTGTCTAGCCACGTAATCTCGGGCAGAGCTCTCTGCTGCTCAGGGAATGGTAACCGTGGTTCCGACCTGTGGGTACTAATAATTGAAAAGTGTTTCACACGAGGCGTGTACAACAGAGAGCTGTCGTGGGGGCGCGGGGGGGGCTTAATTTATGAGTAGTCTCACTCTTTTCTTTCTCTTTTCAGACCCAAGGAAGGTCCTGCCTCCGTGAGATGCAGCGAGAAACAGTAAGCAATGAACAAAACAGCTTTCCTTCAGTACGGCTACAGAGCTCTCAGCACAGGGACGGGTGAACACAAGCCTTGGTGCTTCAAGAATTGCTTCTCACCAGGACTCGCATCCAGAGAGGGGAGCCCTCTGGGCTTTCTCCAGAACCCTGAACACGCGGGCGGTTGCTAGGCGACCCTAAGACCAAAGTGGACTAGGTGAACCGGCGCCAGGCCGGCTCCGCCCCCTTCCCGCCCACTCCCTCCAGGCCAGGCAGTCCAAGCACCCGACCGAGGCATCGTGACGCATGCGCTCTTCTTCCCGTGCGGCTCGACTTGACGCGAGCTCCCGCTTTCCGCCACAAACTCTGTCCCGCCCTTTCTTGCACGGCCGGTACTGTCGTCCCCAGCTCCGTTCTCACTCACACCCTGTCCTGCCCACGCCTCGTCCCCAGTCCTGTTAATAGTGACTGCAGAGCAACCTCAAGTCCTGCTCCCTTGGTGGCGGGGGTGATGGGCTGGGGGGAGATAACGCGGGTGACGGGGGGTGGCAGTTGCCACGGACTCACTTCCGGAGGACGGGCGGAAGTGGCTGCGGTAGATGGTGGGAGGGGGAAAGGAGTGCGAGGGGAGGGCCGGGCCGCCGGGGGTCGAGGGGGTGGGGCCTGGGCGGGCAACCGGGACCCGGCCTGGGCCCTGGAGTCCGATCTGGGGCGGGCCGCGGCTCCCTGCTGAGGTTGGGGGGGGGTGGGGGGGGGTGGGGGAGGGCCCAGGTAACGACCCAGCGCAGATAGGGCGAGGGTCGTCTGGGCAGCGGAGGGGTAGGGGTCAGAACCTAGAGAGGGTCGCGTTGTCACCCCTTTCGCCGTGAACACCGAACGCGGGGTTCTGAGAAGGGTGGGAGGAGCTAAATTCTTTCCTGGGTTGGGGGGCGTTCTTGTGGGCGCCACGCCTCTACAGGAAGGAAGGGGGAGAGCGCGGGCGCGCGCGATTTTGTGTGTGTGTGTGTGTGTGTGTGTGTGTGTGTGTGTGTGTGTGTGTGTGTTTAGGAATACACTTAGAAGGGAGGGGGCGGCCAGGGTGGGCCACCGGATTGAAAAATTGGAACATCACTGGGGCTATTGCTGGTAGGAGTCAGGCTTCTAACGTTTCAGGAGAGTGCTCTCGGGAGTTGGCCCCGGGAAGGAGTTTGACGGAGATTGGGAATTACATCCATGGCACAGTTTTGGAAGCAGAGGGGGAGGTGCGGGTGAAGGGAAGGGAGCAAAGAATGCTTGTAGAAGGTGCCAGCATCTAGGTGTGGAATGGATTTAGTTCAGACTGGGAGAGCTGGCCGATTAAAACACTGCACACCCTAAGAAGCTTGGGAGATGTAGGGCGATTAGTGTGTGGCACTCACAAGGCGAGAACAGGAGGAGAATGTTCTTTTCTGTATTTCTTAGAAGACAGTCTCCACACACTAGTGCTTTTGGTTACTTTTCCTATAGTGCGGTTAGGTGCTGTCTTTCCTGTATCTTGAGCCTTATATGTGGATACATATTGATGAGATGACTGTTTTGGGGTGCAATATGTGAGTGAGGTAGGAACTTTGTATAACCTTGTGGAGTGTTTAAGGAAGGGTTTTTGATGATAGAGTCAAGGAGTCTAATTTAGGTAGGGAGTCTTAGAAATCCCTTTGGGTATATAATAGATTAGAGAGTGTCATGATGTTTAAATATTCTGCAGGTTAACACAGAAATCAGCCTCCTGGACCATGTCAGTTCTAAGGCCTGTTTCCTCTCATGAGCCTCAGCAGAAGACGGACTCGCCAGCCCTCACAGTGGATGACTTCCCCTCCCTGAACAAGAGATGGGATAGTACCAGGGATCTGCCTATCACCAGACTCTGGGCTTAATAAACCAGCCGAATGAAGGGATGTAATAGACCTCTGGGAGGGACACTGAAGCCTGTAGTGGGGGGGAGGGGCCTGGACATACCCCTTCCCCCCCAGACTCCTCCCCCTCAGAGTCCACTCAGCCATGGACTTTGGACCTGGACAAGAGGAGAGAAGCCGCACTTTGTTTGGTGTATCTGATTTGGGATTCTCAGTTTGGAAATGGAGTGCTGGATGGGGGTTTGATGATCTCCAGGGGAGCAGCTGAGAGAAGAGAAGAAAGGTAAGGTTTCTGTCTCATTTCCCACTTGGTGTCTTGCTGCTCCTGTGCAGAAAATGTTGAGTGGGGTAAGTCTGGGGACACTGTCATTGAGGAGTTGCCGTGATGGGAACCCTTACCCTGAGGGGTACACAGGAAACTTCACCTCTCCTTCACTCTCTGGGTGCAGGCTTGTTCCCAGCTGCTCCTTACCCAGGTAGGAGTACCTTGTAAGGGGTTGTGAGCAATGGCAATTGTGAGGTTAGTCCAAGGAGAAAATGAAAATTATTTAGGCCTCTGAAGGGAGGTTGTGTTAGATTACTTGTAAGGACTTTTTCAACGCTGAGGTAGTAGCATTCCAAGCCAGTTTGGGCTAAGCACAACACTGGAATGGATTACCCAGGCTGAGGCAGGCTGCTGTGTTTTGGGCAGCTAACTGAATAGAACTGCCTTGGGGGGCAGGTAGCAGATGGTCTAGGTAACCTCCTGAGTTGCCTCTCCTCCTTCCCCTGTAAGGGAGTGTAGGCCATGAAACCTCATGGTAAGAGCAGAGGAACAGAGCACAGGTTTGGGAATCAGGATTTGTGTTCTAGCTCTGCCTTTCTTAGTGTACACCCCTAGGTATGTTGGTTAAGCTCTGCCATGTTCTCTTCACTTGCAAAATGGGGATAACTAACTTTCCAAGTCCCTCACAGGTTGTTCACAAGGAACAAATGAAATGATAGATTTTGAGAAGTATCCAGGGCCATGTACATGTAAAACAGTAACATTGCCATTGCTTCATATGCTTGTATAGTTACATAGAGAAAAACTCTAAATTAGTTTTGTTCTTTTATTGAAATAGGGTTCTGGCAAAAGCCTTATTTGTCCTTAATTAAAAGCCTGCCCTGAATTTGTCTCATCCTGTTGCTGTTAAACAATACCTGGGATCATGAAGTGGTGGCAGAGGTGCACGGGTTCAAGGAGAACTGAAATTGAGGGATTCTGCCACATACCTTGTTGGCTCTCAGAGCTCTCCGGTCAGCTTGGCAAGTGTGCCTCTTTGGGGTAGCAGATTAAAGAGGGGTGGAGAAAAGTGGAAGTCTCAAGGACCGAGTGTCTGTTTAGGAGATGGAACCCTGGGCCTTTCCTTCCTGTGCCATATCGTGGTCTTCTCTCCTGCTCTTTAAGATGCCAGTGTTTTTCAGACTGTCATTTTTTAGCCCTCTATAGGCTGTTCATGGTTACCTTACTTTCTGCTGACTCCTCCTTTGAACTCCAGTTTACCTCTGCCAAGATGCCTGCTTTTCTCAGTGACAATAACAGTAGAAGGGAGAGGTGTTGGGAATTTTGATAGACAGTGGGGTCTGGTGGCCTGGGCAAGGGGTAGGAAGCTTGGCTTCTAGCATTTCTTTGCCTCTCACTAGCTGTGTAACACCTGGGCCTCACATACACTGGGTGCTGGCAACAATAACAGAGGTCATTTGCAAGCTGAAAATCACATATTTATGACTTAATTTCTTTTTTCCCTTCCTTCCTTGCCATAGGAGTCCCTGAGTCCCCCAGGGGCCTGAGGGCTGGGCAGGCAGACCTGGGTGGAGTTCCTGGCCCTAGATGTTTCTTCTCTAGTCTGATGCCTCAGGTAGCCCCTTTGAGGTCAGGCTTCTACTTTAGAAGGTCTGGATTTCAGGGTGGGCCTGTCACCTCCCCTAGCTTTGTCCAGCAAATTCCTGGTGCTAGTCTTTGCTTAGATACCGGGATCACAGCGATCCCTCAGGGATGTGTGGTCCCAGGATGCCTCTGCAGCCCTCATCGTGCCTGGGAGGACGGTGAGTGCTTCGAAGCACTTGAAGTGCCACAGAGTCGTGCTGTATTTGTACAGTGCTTACATTATGTGAAGTGTCCAGGCTGTTGTGTTGTGTAAGGTTTTCGTCACCACATTGTTGTGGGGAGAACAGAGCAGGGATTATTCTCCCCGTTTGATACTTGAGGGGAAGCTACAGAAGCCCTGATTAGGAAGGGGTTGCCCAAGTGTGGAGCGGCAGGTGCTGTGATTGCCTGCCCAGTGCTGTGCTGCTCCTACAGCATCTGACCTGAGAAGGGCCATTCGGATTCTGCTGCAAACCTCCAGGGAGGGGAACTCAAGTGCCCTGTCAGACGGCCTCTCTGCTAAGATGTTTCTTCCCTGGAGTGAGCCAGAATTCCTCTCTCCTGTTGTTTCCACCAAAAGCAGTAGCCCTGCCCTCAGCCTGACCCTTCCACAAGACAGTCCTCTCAAGACGGTCACAGCCTTCTCACAGGGGTACCAGGATGTCAGGGCACAGCACTCATTGGGTGTCCAGCTACTTATCCACAATGATAGACTGAAACCACATATTGTGTGTGTGTTGTAACTGAATTTATTTATACCCTTTTTTTTTCCCAAAAGGAACTGTAGGTGGCTAACCAAAAGTTCCATTTCACAGACATTGCTCAGTGATTATTGTATTAATCTTTTTTCTTTTATCTTAATGAACTGAGTTTCTGGGTCTTTATGGGGAGTAGGGATATTGAGAGGAAGGGAGAGGGAAAAATAGATACATCATTGATTTAAAACTTTGCTTTTACCACTACTGATGGTTTCAGAGCATGAATTCTTAAGTTCAGAGCATGAATTCTTTCCAAATTATACAAAAATTCAGGGTATCTTAGGCATTGTTTATGGGAGGGTAGTTTCCTGGAACAACTTTCACTTCCTTCTTATCTCTCCTCTCCTCTTTTGGAAGTAGTGGGGGTTGGCTGGGGCCACATCTTCCTATTCCTTCCATTTTCACATAATCCATTCCCAGTTTCATCCCCAGAATTCAGGCACCTGGCTCCTTGTTTCTGCCCTCCTTCGCCTATAACCCTTCTGCATGAAACCTCCATCAGGAGCCCAGGACCTCTTTTCCCAGGTCAATTTGGCACTCATCACCCTGTTTCTTGCGTCTCAGACCAAATGTTTTCTCTTGCTTCCATCCAAGAATTCAGCTCATTCTTGTTCTCTAACCAGGCCCTTTGTTTTGGGACAGTCATGGAATTTCTACTCTTAGATCTTCCTGTGAGCCTTGGAATTTAAACAGAGGACTATAATGATGGGGCGAGAGTTTTGGTACACAGTTACCTGTCCTGTTCCCCATTGAACAGCCTTAGATGGAGAAGGATTATTGGTAGAGGTGGGAATCTGACATCTCATGGGCTGGTTGGTTTCCCCACCTTTCAGCATCCCACTCTGGCCTTTGTCCTGGGACAGTGATTTTAGCTCCTGATATCTTGGCCCTACAGTGTTTCCCAACTTTTTACATTTTAAGAAACTGTGGTTTTCCCTCTTGCCTTGACATGGAGTGTTAGTATGTAGGCCTTCCATGTCTCCTACCTGAGGAAAAGCTTAGAGAAGTGGCAGAGGTACAGAAGCATTGCCTGCTGGCTGGCACATGGGAGCTGGTTGGCTCCCATCTCCTGCCACAGTCCACACAATCAGCTAAACTGGAGACCTTGCACACACACACACACACTCACACACACGAGTCCAGCCTCACTGAGGTGTCAGCTCTTCTTTCACTCTTCTCCTTCAGGGCTGGGCTTCAACTGCAGGATTTCCCTGCTGCCCCACTGTGTGCCTGTCGTGCTGGACACACAGCTATAACAAAGAGCACTTGCACTCAAGGCTGCATGAGGAGAGGGAATGAGTGCCATCTTTGGAAGCAGGAATGCCTGGGGCTAAAACTTGGCCATGACCCTCATTAGGTCTTGTGACCTTCAGCAAGTTGGCACTTAGCTTGAGTCTCAAACTCTTCATCTGTAGAATGGGATGACAATGTGTACTCTGCAGAGCTGCTAGGAGGGTTAAAGGAGAGGCTGGGGGTGGGGCAGGATGCAGGTCTGGCATGTGATGGCCTCTGTGCAATTTTGTTTTAGCTCCTCACCCCCACGCAGGGACCTTTAGGGCATGTCCTGCCTTTGTTTCTCTAAAACCCCACATAATTCCTAGTTTCACCTAGAAACAAGTTAGTGAGTGAAGTCAGTAACCACATACCACAAAGTTCTGGCCTGCTCTGTGCTCTGGAACACAGGGGAGGGAAGTGGATGGGGGCACGTGCTGGTGCCAGAGTGTGTCCTGATCACATGGTAGCGCTGGCCCTGGACTCAGTCCTCCTCAGGAAAGTCATCTGCATGAGTAGCCAGTAGTTCTCAGCTCCCCACCCTCACTTGTTAGGGTCAGATACGGACATCTAGGCTTTTCCAGGGTCCTCCCTCACCCCCTTTCACAGGGCTACCACAAAGCCTGATTGAGGCCTTTTCTCTTCAGGTCTGGTGGGTCTACCCTAGGGAAAGGTCTGTCTCTCTTTGCTCTTTTGCTCCAAACTAACAACACTCATTACCCACCCCGAAAGGAAAAAACAAACAAAACAAAAAACAGGAAGAAAAAAAAGCCAGCTTGCTCTTTCTCGATTTTGGCTGCAGGTGTTTCCTCCTTGGCTTCCTTTTTGGCATCCTGGTTCGTGTTCTTACTTCCCTGCACCCTCTAGCCTCTCAAGTGCCCTGGACTCCTCCCTCCTGGAAGCCAGGGGTTGTGGGGAGGATCCTTGGCTTTGGGTTTGGTAAACTCACTACTGAGGCAGGCTGCTTGGCCTACCTCTGGCAGGGCTCTGCCCCTCAACCCCACGAGGCCCTGGGCTCTGGGGCTGGGGAGACGCGAGAAGTCTGACTGGAATGGGTTGAGTGTGGTTGGGTTGATGGGTATAGACCCGTGGAGTTGCGATTGAGAGCAGCAAAGGGCTCAAAGGTAACAGCTGTCTCCACAGCATCTCCAGAAGTTGGGGACCCCGGAAAACTTGGGGTGTCCAGACCGCGAGTCGTTCTGAGAGGTCGGGCGTTGGAGGCGAGCCGGGGAGAAGGGGTCGCGGGCCAGTAGGGGCAGCCGGCCCCGCCCCTCGGCCTGCCCCGCCCCGCCCTCCCCGGGGAAGGGCCACGTTGCCCGCCCGGCGGTCCGGCCCTCAAGCGCCGCAGGAAGAGCCTGCCTGGCGGAAGGTGCCGGCGGCCTCCGCGCTAGCGCCTGGAACGCGCCGGGGCACCGGGCTCGCTCCCCAAGCCCCGGGGCGGGCCAAGTTCAGGGCCGGGAAGTTGGGAGGACCTGGTGAGTGGGGGCCGGGGGACGCCAGCGTCCGTCAGTTCTGGGGCTTGTCCCCGGAACGGGACCGAGGTCTGACTGAAGGAGGCCCCGCAGGAGCGGAGAGGGCGCTCCGGAGCTGGAGTCCCGGCTTGGGAAGCTGTCCTTTTCCGAGCCCTCCGTGTCCTCCGACAGCCCCGGTGCCCGAGAGAGGGACTTGGCCCGGGCCGCCCCGGGTCCCGGCCACGGGCCCCTTTGGAGCTGGGAAGTGGAGCTCTGCGTTCCGCTTTCGGAATCCCGGGCCTCCAGCTGGTGAGAGAGGGCGGGCTCCGCGGGGAGGGGGCTGGTTGTGAAACTCAGCCTCTGGGCCGACGTGGGTGTGGGGCCTGGAGGAGCTGGGGTCGCTGGAGAGGGTTTGGGGAGCGGAATGCGAGGTGGCCTTTCCCCAGACCCCACCCGCGCGTCCATTCCAAAAGTTACTAGGGGTTCTTTCTCCTCTGCCGGGAGGTAGAATTGACTCGATGTGGAAATAAGTAAATTGTCAAGAAAACTTTCTCCTACTTGTTGGCTAATGTGTGTGGAGTAGGGGGCCCCTGAGACGTGCAGGGCCCCATCTTATAAACCCTGGAGCACAGGGGCTGTGGCCGGCTGGTCTGTGTCCCCACGGGACAGTGAACCCTGGAGTGAGGCTCCACCTTGGTTAACCTTTGACCCTGTGATGTGTTTAATTAGCCCTCCCTTTAGGAACATCACTGGCTGAGATTGTCCCTCTTTATCTTCTGTCGTTTATAATACTTTTCAGACCGTGTAGACTTTTCTTTTGGATGCTTACATCCCCCCTGCGTCTGCCTCGAACTGTGAATCACCCCTGCCTGACCCCATTACCCGAGACCGTTGAGGCCTCTCGGACCTCCCCTGTCCTTTTCTCAGATTAGAAGGCAATGTAGTATGTCTAACCTCAGTGGCATATGTGACAGGTTAAATTCATTTCCTGTTTGGGACACTGGGGAAATTGTCACTGTCCTTTTCATCATCAGAGCCCAGGGTCCTTGGAGATGATCCACATCAACCCCTCTCCCTGTTCAAATGAGGAAACTAAGGCGCAAGTGACTTGCCCAAGGTTTCTTGGTTTCCCGGGGCTTCATGCTTTTTGCTGCACTAGCATCATATATCCCTTTAGCCTGCATCCCTTTCCTCTAGGTCTTATTCTCTAAGTCCTTCAATTATTTAGTGTATCTTCTCCGACTCCCTTTCAGTTCTAACTTCCTTTTGAAATTATGGAGCCTGGTACAAGGTACAGGAATCTAGCAGAGGTCTAATGAACAAGAAGGTGATTCAGTTAAGTCTCCATTATCTGTGGCATGTTCTATGCTTTCTGGTTTTTTTCAGGCAGTGCTTTTTAACGTACTAAGCAACACAGAGACAGAAAGGAAGGTCTGTCGACATTCCTTCAACTTGCATACTTTCTAAAAGCTAAATAAGACTTCTCCATTATTGCTTACAGTGAGAAGTTGGCTATCTGGTGTTCTCTTGCTGTTTAAGAAACATTTTCTTGTCACAGAGAGAGAACTGGCTAGAGAATACCATAGGAATCAGAGTTTTAAATAGGGATCTCACAGCTCATAGGCAGTTTTTCAAAAGAAGAAACTGAGCTAGTTAAATGTCCATCAACAGAGGAATGGATAAAGATGTGGCACATATATACAATGGAATGTTACACAGCCATAAAAAGGAACGAAATTGGGTCATTTGTAGAGACGTGGATGGACCTAGAGAGTGTCATACAGAGTGAAGTAAGTCAGAAAGAGAAAAGCAAATATTGTATATTAACGCATATACGTGGAATCTAGAAAAATGGTACAGATGACTTTATTTGCCAAGCAGAAATAGAGACACAGACACGGATAACAAACATATGGACACCAAGGGGGAAAGGGGTGGGGTGGGAGGAATTGGGAGATTGGGATTGACACATATACATTATTGATACTATGTGTAAAATAGACAACTGATGGGAACATACTGTATAGCACAGGAAACTCTACCTAATGCACTCTGGCGTTCTAAATGGGAGGGATATCCAAAAGGGACGGGGTATATGTATATGTATGGCTGATTCGTTTTGCTGTGCAGTAGAAGCTAACACTACATTGTAAAGCAGCTATACTCCATAAAAAGTAAAAAAGAAAAAGAAGAAGCTGAGACCCACGGGAGTTGGTGGAACCTGCCCAGAACCTCCTGGGTTTTCGTTGAGGGTCTTATTCACTAAAAAGGCTCACTCCTCATCTCCCACCACAGTGCAGATGTCTTTGTACTTGGTGGTGTGGACCAGCTATGTGACTTCCCTGAAGGAGTTGTGAAAACTCTGGCAAAACAAAAACTACTGTGAGTTTGTGCCTTGCAGGCAAATGTCATTAATAGCAGAACATCAGGTGCTCAGGTCAAGGTTAAGGACTGTTGTTCTATTTTAGAAGAGGAAGATGTAGCAAATTGTATTTTCCCAAAATGGCCACAACTTTAAATATCCCACTCTACATTGTTACAATAGGACATTGCCCTCCTCCCACCCGGTGGTGGTGGGGAGTCTGTGTTCCTTTTCGCTTGAATGTAGGCAGCGACTCGTGATACCCCTGGCCTGTGAGTAAGTCGGAAGTGATCCAGGGCTTCCCTGGTGGCGTAGTGGTTGAGAGTCCGCCTGCCGAGGAAGGGGACAAGGGTTCGTGCCCCCGTCCGGGAAGATCCCACATGCCGCGGAGCGGCTGGGCCCCTGAGCCATGGCCGCTGAGCCTGCGCGTCCGGAGCCTGTGCTCCGCAATGGGAGAGGCCACGACAGTGAGAGGCCCGCGTACCGCAAAAAAAAAAAGTGACCCAAGGTTTTGGATCACTGTGGTTTTGCTCCTGGCCTTTCATGTACTTGCAGTCATATGTGGCTGGGGTCGGAATCATCTGGAAGGCTTCCTCCCATGTCTAGTGGCTGATGCTGACTGTTAGCCAGCCCTTAGCTGTGGTTGTCAGCTGGAATACCTAGAGGTATCCTGTCCACATGGCCTGGGCTTCCTCTTACTTTGGTGGCTGGGTTCCAAGAGCAGGCATCTCAGGAGCACCAAGTGGAAACTGTATTGCCTTTCATGAACTGGTCTTGTAAGTCACATAATCATCCCTTCCTCTGTAGTCACAGATCAAAGAGAGGGAACATAGACCCCATCTCCCCCAGCTCTAGAGGGAGGAGCGTCATTGTCACTTTGTAAGAAGAACATGTGGGATGGGATATTTGGTAGTCATCTTCGGAAAATGTAATCTTTCACTGTTAGGCTGCTAGTTTGGTCTTCTTTCTCCCCGATTTAGTGAATAATGCAAGCAGCCCTCCATCTAGCTACTTGAACTTCGTACATGTGCCAAGCACTGTCATAGGTATACAGATCATAGAGCCTTTTTTCTAAGGAGTAAGGTGAGAGCCAGGTAAGTACAGCCACAGGTTCTGTTACAGTGTGGAGAGGAAAGACAGGAGGTATGGAGAGAGTACGGTGGGAGTATAGCTGTGGGAAGCCTGGCTCTGCCTGGATGTTAAGGAACTGGGTTCTTAAGGATGTATAATGCTTGTAGGTGGGGCTTTGGATAATATTTCAGGATGCGGGACCAGCCAGAGGAAAGAAAGCAGGGTACAAAGGGTACTTATTGAGGGAAAAAGTAGCCTGTTGAGGCCAGAACACGGGGTTCATAGGGTTAGTGGTTGGAGGTGAGGTTGAAAAGGAATGTTTGAGCCAGTTTGTTGTGAAGGCCCTGTGTGTCATAATAATGCTTTTGAGTTCTAGTCTGTGGGCAGTGGCAGTATGGTTTTTAATGCGGGTTAGTGTTGGGACCAGTTGTGTACTTTAAGAAGGATGCTCTGTTACTGTTGGGAAGATTGCTTAGAGGGAAGCAAGGTGTGTGATAGGTGAACCAGCTGAGGAGCCACATCAGGAGTTCAGTATTTAATAATAAGGAAAGAGAGAGTTCAGCTTAAAGCATTTGAGATCTTGAAATGGGATGATGGCAGTGAATGGGTAACTTTCTCTTCCATTTTCATAATTCTGAAATTCTTGGGGCTGGATATGTTTCAGAATTTAGAATTTTTTGGATTTAAAAAAGATGATCTGGTGCATTTATGGTGTAGTGAAGGTCTGGAGCAGCATACGATAATCCAGCATGTTTATTTTCTGTAGCAAAACATATGAATGGGATAAATAAAGACTGTAAGTTAGCCTCACATTAGATCAGATTTCTCCAAATGAGGTTAAGCCAAACAAGTGTAGAAAACTTCTGTTTTTCAGCACTTTTTGGACTTGGGAATTGCAGTTAAGTGATTGTGGGTGTGTGGCATCCACATGGAAGCCACTTTTTTTGCTGCAGGCAAACCTGAATGTCGAGGATCCTAGCAGAGCAGCTTGGCAGCACTGGGGGAGTGGGTCCGCCTCCTCAGGTAGCTGGTAGTAGAGGGGATTTGACAGATGTTGAGCATGGCGTTGTGCTGGTGCTGTTGGTTGTGAAGGGGAGGTGGGCCTCACAGGGTCCGAAAGCATCAGGGAAGGTGTGCTGGCGAGGTGTGAGTCAGAACACACTAGGTGAAGAAGAGAGAGAAGAGCCGACCAGGCATACCGGCACATGCACAGGCCCTGAGGCAGGCTCGAGTGTTTGGGTCCTGGAAGGAATCTAGTAGAGTGGAGTCAAGAGAGCCAGCGAGAGAGGGGACTGGCTAGCAATCACGTACTCCTTCGGCAAGATAAGCAAGTCCTGTTTGAGAATTTAGAGAAAAGGGTTGTGGGGTGGAGAACAAGGGCCTGAGGGCTAAGGTGGAGGCCTGGCTGGACTGGGGCACCTGTTTCCTGTGGGCTGTCTAACATTTCTCGAGGTTTATAGACTTGCTAGGAATACAGTCTGCAGAGGGGCTGAGAAGATTGCTTTGATCTGCCTGGCTTAGAAGGTGTTGGGAGGTCTTCCAGGCCTCAGGGTAGTGGATGTGGGCCACCTAATTCTAATGTCTGGAGCAGGGTGCAGGGTAGAGAGGATGTGGTCCCGTGGGGTTTTGCTACCACTCTGAGAGCCTGCTGGTTTGAGGTGGCTCATTGATAAGTCAGAGGCAAGCCTGCTCCTCCGGCCCTGAAGCCAACACTTCGGCTGATGGAGTCAGTTTCTCTTTTCTTTCCCCCATCTCTTTATCTAAAGACTATTCCTGCCCAGTCAGTTGGAAGGCAGGATGTTGGGGGTTAGGGACTCCAACATTGACCACACCCTGAGGGGGGGGAGTGAGGAAGAAACTGGAAATCTGTGTGTGTTTCTCTTCTAGGAAACCCTAATTGGTATATGAGCACTAATAAAATGGAAATTTAATGACACAGTAAAACTGAAATGGACTTGAGGTTTCTGAGAAGACTGCTGCGATGGAGTTGTGAGGGTGGATGGTTTCTAGGAGGAAGACAGGGGGTGGTAGTGCTTGCAGGGGCTGGAGGGGTCTCTGAGGAGGGAGGCAGAATCCGTTCCCTTTAGAGACTCATAAAGATCAGCCCTTTGATCCTTGGATACTGGATCTGCCTGCTTGAGAGTCCAGGAGCACAGAGATGAGATCTGGGACCCAAGGTTTTAGCTAGGGTTAGAGAACTGGTCTGTGAGGCAGAGGGGAACTGGCAGAGCCGTCAGCACAAGCGAGTGCAGACCTGAAGCTTTGGGATATGAAGTGTTGAGACCAGAGGCAGGAACGCCAGGGAGAGAGTTGCATGGTCAGGAATGGCAGCTGTCCTGGAATGGGAGGCTATGGTAGATCCTTTCAGTAATGAGGTCTGGTAGAGTGAGGGAGTTGGCAGGACCATGCCTTTTTCTTGTTAGATGCGTGTCCCAGTCCCTTCCCAGAGCCTGGCAGAGAGCAGGTGTGTGATGCATGTCATGGCGCGATTGAGGAGTTCAGGAAAAATGGATTGTGTCCCGGCTCTTCTTACTGATGTGCCCAGCTGGGGCCATATTGGATGAATCTAGTCAGAGCTGTGGGCTATGTCCCTATATTTGATTTTAAGAAATTTTATATGACAGTAACTTCAAACTATAAAAAAGTTGCGAGAATAAAAATGGTATAAGAATACTCATATTCCCATTACTCAGATCTATCTATTAACATTTTGCTCCATTTGCTCTTCATGTACATACATGATATTTTTGTTCTGAACCATTTGAGAAGTTGCATCTACCATGGCCCTCTACCCCTAATTACTTCAGCGTGTATTACCTAAGAATTGGGATGTTCTTTTATATAACCACATTACGGTTATCAGTCAGTCAACACTGATACTTTGATCTACGGTCTGTATTTTAATTTTGTCATTTGACCCAATAATATCTTTTTTAAAAAGTTTTATTGAGGTATAAATGACATACAGTAAACTTTACATAGTTAAAATGTACATTTTCATAAGTTTGTACATATGTATATACCCATGAAACTATGATCCCACAAAGTTTCCTAGTGTCCCTTTGTAATACCTCCCCTGATGTTCTCACTGCCCCCATCCCCAGGCAGCCACTGATGTGCATGTACTCTTTCACATCTTGAATAATTATTTTGAGATTCGTCCATGTGTCGTGTGTATCAGTAGTACGTTCCTTTTTAATTGCTGAATATTATTCCATTCCATGGGTAAACCACAATTTGTTTATCCATATTCCCATGCTGATGGGCATTTGAGTTGTTTCCACTTTTTGGCAATTATGAATAAAGCTGCTATAAACACTCCATATAGGTTTTTGTATGGACACATGTTTTCATTTCTCTTGGGTCTGTATGTAGGAGTGGACTTGCTGGGTCATATGGTAACTCTCTGTTTAGCATTTTGACTAGCTGCCAAACTGCTATAAAAGGACATTAGTTCCATATCTCACACCATATACACAAATTAACTCAAAATAAATCGTAAACCTAAATGTACAACCTAAAACTATAAAACCTAAAAAAGAAAACATAGGGAAAAATTTTTGTGACTTTGGCAAAGATTTCTTAGATACAACGCCAAAAGCATGATTCATAAAAGAAAAAAACCCTGATAATTGGACATCATCAAAATCAAGAACTTCTGTTCTTCAGCTGACTCTGTTACGAGAATAGGACAAGTGTTTGAATTTTTGCCAGTCTGATGGGTGGAGAAATGTTATCTTAGTATAGTTTTAATTAGAATATTTCTTATGAGTGAAATTAAATACCTTTTCATATGTCTAAAGACCATTTTAATATTTTTGTGTGTGAGTTGCCCTAGTCATATAGACAAGAGTTTGGGCCTTTTTTCCCCTCAGCTTTTAAAAAGTCCTTTGTCTGTGAGGGTATTGGTTTATTATTTGTGATGTATGTTGCAATATATCCTCTCCCAGTTTGTTATTTGTCTTTTGATTTGGCTTATGGTGTTTTTAGCCATGCAAAAAGTGTTTTATTTATTACTGCATCTGTATTTTAAGTCATACTTAGAAAGCCTTTCCCTATACTAAGGTTACAGAGGAATTGACATACATTTTCTTTTAGCACTTGTATGGTTTTATTTTTCTCCTTAGATGTCTAGTCCACTTGGAATTTATTCTTGTGTACGGATCTTATTTTTTTCCCCCAAGTAGCTATGTTAATTGTTGTAACACTATTAATAAGACCATTTTTTGCGCCAGTAATTCTAAATATCCCCTTTATCATACATTAGATTTCTGCGTGTAGTTGGGTGTATTTCTGGCGTTTAAATTCTATTCCTTTGGATGATCTGTTTGTTTACATACCAGCACCACATACTTTTAATTATAGAGGCTTTGTAATGTTTAGTATGTTAATATCTGGTAGGGCTAGTCCCTCTTCACTGCTCGTTCGTTTTCATCATTTTCCTAGATGTTCTGTTATGAACTTTTGTCTAGCTCTATAAAAAAGTATTTTTATTGAGATTTTTGATGATGCTGAGATGCCCTAACCAAGAACAAGGGATATTTAAGTCTTATTTTGTGTCTTTTCGGGAATTATAGGTTCGTGTAGGTTTTTGAATATTTCTTGTTAATTCCTCAATAGTTTATCATTTTCATGGCTGTTATAAATAGGGTTTTCTCATTTGTTGTTTTTTTAATGAGTTATTATTATTTGTGGATATGAAGGCTGTTGATTTTTGCATGTTAATTTTTATATTCCACTACCTTGCTCAATTCTTTGATTGTTTAGGTTGGATTTATCATTGATCTCTTAGACTTTTCCAGGCATATTCTCATAGCATCAGTACATTGAGATACTTTTGCTTCTTTTCCACTTCCTCTGCCTATAATTGTGTTCTGCAGTCCAGTTGCATTGGCTGATCCCTCCAACAGAATGTTAAATAGTCGTTAGATCTGGGGTGGCTTGGCTTTGCTCCTGACCTTCGTGAGAATGCCTCTGGTGCTGCTTTATTAGGTAAGGTGCTGGCTTTAGCCCTGAGGTGTGATATTAGAGTTTTAAAATCAGTAATCTTTGGGTAGTTTGATTTGAGGCATGGGAGGCAGGTGGTCTAACCCCTACCTCACCTAAGCTCTGGACAGAAGATGGTAAACAAAATCTGTCAGGTAGGGAAGGGGGAAGCGGGATTCCTTTGCTTCCTCTCTTCCACCAACATGACTCTCTACACCACCCCCACCCCCCACCCCACCCCCCAAAAAAAACCACATTGCTTTTCAGAGGACTCATGAACTCATTTTGTAGTGCGGGAACATGCTCTCCTAATCCTATTCTTCCTCAGAGATTGACCCTCCAGATTAGGGAACAGGCAGCTATCTTTTAAGAGAGCTTTGGAGTTAACGTCCTGGCCTTCCTTGTCCTGCACTTTTTCATCTGTTTCTGCGCCCCATTCTTCCACTCCAGGGCGGCCCCATGCCTCGTGATGATGGTTGTTTTTCTCCTCTCCTCAGGTGCATGGCTGCTTCCTAATCCTGGAGCCCAGAGGAAACATCCCTAGAACTGTGCGAGTGTGAGCCAGGCAAGCCAAGGGCAGCCTTGAGCCCCACCCTTGCCCGCCTCCCCCGCGGGGGCCAGGATGCTGAAGAAGCAGTCTGCAGGGCTCGTGCTGTGGGGCGCCATCCTCTTTGTGGCCTGGAACGCCCTGTTGCTCCTCTTCTTTTGGACGCGCCCGGCGCCTGGCAGGCTGCCCTCAGACAGTGCTCTCGATGACGACCCCGCCAGCCTCACCCGGGAGGTGATCCGCCTGGCCCAGGACGCTGAGGTCGAGTTGGAGCGGCAGCGGGGGCTGTTGCAGCAGATCAGGGAGCATCATGCTAGGTGGAGCCAGCGGTGGAGGGTGCCCACCGTGGCCCCGCCTGTCCTGCCGCGCGTGCCTGTGACCTCTCCGCCAGCTGTGATCCCCATCCTGGTCATCGCCTGTGACCGCAGCACTGTCCGGCGCTGCCTGGACAAGCTGCTGCATTATCGGCCTTCGGCTGAGCACTTCCCCGTCATCGTCAGCCAGGACTGCGGGCATGAGGAGACAGCCCAGGTCATCGCCTCCTACGGCAGCGCTATCACGCACATCCGGCAGCCTGACCTGAGCAACATCGCAGTGCCACCCGACCACCGAAAGTTCCAGGGCTACTACAAGATTGCTCGGCACTACCGCTGGGCACTGGGCCAGGTCTTTCACACGTTCAAGTTCCCAGCAGCCGTGGTGGTGGAGGATGATCTGGAGGTGGCTCCAGACTTCTTCGAGTACTTCCAGGCCACGTACCCGCTGCTGAGGGCCGACCCCTCCCTCTGGTGTGTGTCTGCCTGGAATGACAACGGCAAGGAACAGATGGTGGACTCAAGCAAGCCTGACCTGCTCTACCGCACAGACTTTTTCCCTGGCCTGGGCTGGCTGCTGTTGGCCGAGCTCTGGGCTGAGCTGGAGCCCAAGTGGCCCAAGGCCTTCTGGGACGACTGGATGCGCCGGCCAGAGCAGCGGCAGGGCCGGGCCTGTGTGCGGCCTGAAATCTCCAGAACGATGACCTTTGGCCGCAAAGGTGTGAGCCATGGGCAGTTCTTTGACCAGCACCTCAAGTTTATCAAGCTGAACCAGCACTTCGTGCCCTTCACCCAGCTGGACCTGTCCTACCTGCGACAGGAGGCCTATGACAGGGATTTCCTTGCACGTGTCTATGGTGCTCCCCTGCTGCAGGTGGAGAAAGTGAGGACCAGTGAGCGGAGTGAGCTGGGGGAGGTGCGGGTGCAGTACACGAGCAGGGACAGCTTCAAGGCCTTCGCCAAGGCCCTGGGAGTCATGGATGACCTCAAGTCTGGTGTCCCCAGGGCCGGCTACCAGGGCATCGTCAGCTTCCTGTTCCGGGGCCGCCGTGTCCACCTGGCCCCACCCCAGACCTGGGACGGCTATGATCCTAGCTGGAATTAGCAGCACCTGCCTGTCCCTCCTGGGGCCCCTCCTGGCCATATCATGGCCTAAGATGGGACCGTAGTCCCTGGGCTGCATCATCCTCTCTGTGTTCCTCTCTTGGGTCCATTTATCTTGGTTTTTTTTTTTCTTTTTTTGAGTGGCATTCAAGTGCACAGATGATAAGGTGAGGGTTATTCTCCCGTTCTCAAGGGGGTCAAATCAGGGGAATCTTTCTGGGGTATGTTTGGGGGAGTTATTAAGCAGGAAACCACTGTGTGGTAGGGAGAGACTTGGGCTCGTTGGGGCCACAAAATCCACGTTCCAGGTTTTCTCCCAGGACATCTGTGGAGAGGTTGGCAACTTTAGTTCTCTTGATCAGGCCTCTTTTCCCTGTCCTGGCTATTCTAGCCAGAGTATGAGCCCTCCTCCTGTACCTGTCCCCCACCCTCTACACCTTCCCCCAACTGGAGCAAGGTGGGAGGCTGGATTATGTGAGAAGGAGATGTATTTGTGGCCAAAATGAGACTAACCAAAGGGGTTTCATCATCATCGGGGTCTGGGCAGAGCTGTTAGATTGTCAGGGTTTACTCCCTCCTGCCTGTATTTCTCTTCTTCCCCCTCTCCTTTATCCCTGACCGCCTCTCAGCTCTTCTTTCCCTGCAGCCTAGCAGTTCGTGATCCTAAGATGAAACGGTGAAGGGGAAAAGCAGAACCTCTCCTCAGCTCACCCGCTGGGGTGGGGAGAAAAGCCTTGGGTGCTGGGGCGCCCCTCCCTCATCCTTCCTCCAAGAAACAGACTGCCCCCTATCCCGTCCTTTCTGAAAACCAATCCTTTCCCTGTCACTCTGGGACGGTTCATGCTAGCCCGGCCCGTGGCTTCTGGAGGCCCTCTCGGTGTGAGGTAGGGCAGCCAAGACCATTCAGCCCAGCCTCCTTCCCTTCTCCCCCAAGCATTCCCTTCCCGTGTGCACAGATTAGGACGCAGATGGTGGGTTGGACAGCAACATATGTGTTTTTCTTTCTTGCCTGACCTCAGTTCATGGAAGAAAGTTGAAGCTACAGAATTATTTTCAAAAATAAAGCCTGAATTGTCTGAAAAACTGTGTGTGTTTGTGTGTCCTGGTAGAGGAGTTGGGGGTGAAAAAGGGAGGAGAAAGGTGGAGGAAGCAAGGAAAAGAATGAGGCCTAAAGGAAGGGGCTGCACAGGCGAGAGGAAGGAGGTCAGTTGGAGGAAGGAAAACAGATGACGGGAAGATAGGAGCAGGGAGTAGGAGAGCTAAGGAGGAGCCTAGGTGGGAAAGAAAGACCAGGCTTGGAGGTGGAGAGGGCCCAAGGCTTCACTCCCCCAGTGCTAATCTTCTCTAGAGGTGGGCTGTGGGGCCCTCAAGCCCTGGTCTGAGAGAGAATGCAGGCAGTCCCTCCTGAAATGGGCACCTCGGGTGGGATGCCCTCCGCTGGCCCAGGTAGCATTCGCTAGGCATCCTCCAGCACCTTCCGGGACGCAGAGCTGACAACTGGATCAACGCTGGCAGTGGCAGTAAGAGTGTGAGGATGCCTTTTACACTGCCACCCAAGACACCCACACGTAAATGGCAAACTTTGCCTGAAACTATCGTAAGAGTTTCTACTTTACACTATTTTTTTTTTTTTTTAAAGCTGCTTGTGACCTACCAACTTGATTTCATCAGTGGGTTTGAAAACCCTGAGCTAGGTGACTTTGTTGACAGAAACCATCCTCGAGCTTCACACCAGATGGATGAGTTGTGGAGAAGGGGGTGTCACCAGGTCACTGAGGGAGCAACTCTGGCCTCACTTCTGGGCTAAGGGAACCAGGGTCAGACATTCATCTTAAACTTTTAGATTGTTGTAGAGCTAGTTTTGTCTTCCCACGTGCTCTTAGATGGATGTTTAAACCCTGTTTGGGGGTAGAGAGGTGATCATTAGCTGTGATTTGCAAGGCTCTCCGTCTCGACACAACTGGGCCAGGTGTGCTTTGGCTGCCAGAATCCATGTTCTTAGCACTAAATTAACAGTTGCTTACCAAGTGCATTGTTCTGAGCGCTCCACAAATTAAAATGAACTCCTTTAATCCTCAAAGAGATCATGGGTAGTTAAGTATTGCTCCGTTTTACAGGTGAGGAGCAAACTGGGCACAGAGAGGGTCCTTTGCCCAAGGCCACACACCTGGTTGGGGTGGAGCCAGGATTTGAATGGAACCCATGTTAATCACTACTTAATCAGGACCCTCCCCTTTCTCTCCTTTACAGCCTTTCCTCCAAGGCCGTCTCCTCTGCCTCCCTTGTACTCTGGTCTCCCCTCCCACAGGCTCCAGGTTGGTGGGTGGGCCTGGGCTCCCAGGCCAAACAGCAGGTGGGGGTCCCAGGGAGATTGTAGAGGAGGAGACCCTCTGAAGATTCAGGCTGGTTTCTCAGGTTTGTCCTTAAGTGAGGAGCACTTTCAGGGGTCTCTGTGTCCTGTTTCTCTTCCTTTTGATGTGGGTCCCCAGAGAGGCCACATTCACTATGCTAAGGCATCCTCAGGTGTGATTCATGTGTGCGTGGCTGCCAACCCTCGTAGAGCATGAACCTCCTGTGGATAACAAAGGAAGCGGACATACCAAATGGAAAAACATGGTGTCATTAAATCCTTCAGAATTCTGCTAACCTTGACTTTGGAGATTAAAGATAATACCAAAGAGCTCACCCAGCTCAACACGGCTCCCCGGCCAGGTGGGCCTGATCTCGGGAGAGGGCAGTGAGTGGTGGCTTAAAGCAGGATCTTAGTTCCCCGCCCAGGAATTGAACCTGGGTAACCTGGGTGAAAAACCAGGAATCCTAACCGCTATACCACCAGGGTCTAGAGACTAAAAGCAAAGTTCCCCTGGCTCTTGCCCCATTTGAAAAATGAATTTCTCAATGAGGAAAAAAACTGTAAAAAACAGGTACAAAGTTTATTATCAGAGACACAGCATAACATGTGGGAGAGCACACAGAGAAACTGTTGATTTATTTAAGACAGAAGCAAGGCAGAAATATACACCAGGAGAGAAAGGGTGTAGGTGTCCTCCCTGGTGGGGAGAAGCACAGTAAAAAGGCAGTTAAATCATTTATATAGGGCAGTTTTTCCCGGTCTCTGTTTACCTTTGGCCAATTATCTTGTTTCTTTTCTCACACCTGACCTGCCCTAGGACCCTCCCCATATGCGTGCACAACATTTTGCCAAGATGGATTCCAGCACAGAGGCCTGTGGGAGGTTTGGCATCACCTGTTGTGGGGTGGCACCCCCTCCTTTTTGACCCCCTAGGAGCCTTTCTGCGCATGTGTAGTCAGGGAGGTCTCCTTGGTCTCAGGAATGGTCATCTTATCTCTTTACTCCAGCAGAGCTCAGCTCTTGCCATTAACTTTGGCCTTGGAGTGTCTAGGGAAAAAAAGCTCCAATTTTACTCCACTTGGCAAACACCAGCTGTCCAGCCCAGGGGCCCATCTACCTCCTACCTCAGGCCCTCACTGAAACGTCGGTGACCGACTGGCAAGGTGCTTGCAGGTTGCAAGTTCCCGTGGGCAGAGGGTTTGTCGGCGTCTCAGCTGCCCACAGGTGGCCTCATGGGGACCTGGTGTGTTTGTGGGCCCAGAAACGGCTTGAGCCATCCCACCACTCCTGCGCCTTGGCCTTGGCCCTTCAGCCTCTGCCAGGGACCCAAAGCCCTTCCTCCTCCATTTCCTGCCATTCTCTCCAACCACTGGTGTTTCCGCCTTCCCTCCACTGCACAAGTCTCTTGGCCTAGGTCCTCTTCTCTTATCTGGGTCATTCAGCTGGGATTTTATTTGTGGGCTGAGTCATCCCAGTGTGGACGGATGTGTTGGATAGAGTCTCTGGCCCGGGTCCCCCTGAGCCTTGGGTTGATCCCCTGGGGTTTGTTCAAAACCGGACCAAGGCTGGGGGGTCGTACCTGGGGGCGTGGTAGGGGGCCAGGTGTAGGGCTGACAGCGGAGTTGAGGATGGGGATTGGGACCGGTAGAGGTGGGGTGGGGGGAAGGGGAGCTTAGGGGGTGTGTGTGCTGAGTTTAGATTGTTAGATGCAACAACCTTTTAAAGTGAAAGGCGGGCTTCCCTGGTGGTGCAGTGGTTGAGAGTCCGCCTGCCGGTGCAGGGGACACGGGTTCGTGCCCCGGTCCGGGAAGATCCCACATGCCGCGGAGCGGCTGGGCCTGTGAGCCATGGCCGCTGAGCCTGCGCGTCCGGAGCCTGTGCTCCACAACGGGAGAGGCCACAACAGTGAGATGCCCGTGTACCACAAAATAAATAAATAAATAAATAAATAAAGTGAAAGGTATCATTTCCTTTTTTCTTGTTACAAAAGCGAAATATATTCATTTCAGAAAGCAGATAATAAAACATTCACGCGTACATACCACCCCCCCTCCCCCAGTCCTATCACTGTTTACTCCTATCAGGCATCTTTCTCCTATATGTAGATAAATCGGTAAATCATCTATAAAAGCCATAACTTTACATAAATATTTATTTAGCTTTATGTAAGTTAAACATTTACATGTAACCATGTCAAATAGTCACCTTCACCATAATTTTAATCATTTACCCTCTTCCTTAAATATCTTTAACAAACACTTGGGACTTCAGGCTACCTGAAAGGATTTCCTTAGCGATCAGGGGTTTGCCTACAGCCCAGCCGGGGCCTTGAATCTCTGTCTGTTCTCCCACACACCCTCCACGTAGGAGCAGAGGTCAGGGCCCTTGCTGGTATGGGGACAGACACCACATCTCCTGTCTTGAGGCACAGAATCTTGCTTGACTGTTTTCCAGTGCTTCTGCATTTTCTCACTTCTCTGATTAAATCTGCTCTTTGGAACTCAGGGAAGGCCTAGAAAAGGAAAGCTTTATCGCAACAAGAGTGCGGGTGGGGGTGGAGATCTGTCCCCAGAAAGGCCCCGCGGGGTCCTGCTCCGTTTCACGGGGATCTGTGTGTCCCTTCCAGGAGATGCACTTGTATTAAAAGCAGCAGGCTTTTACCTTATAGGGTATCGAGTGTGGTAGCCAAAGCGCAGAAACGCAACACGATGGTGGCCTAAATAAGATGTTTTATTTCTCATTCACTCGGAAGTCCAGGTGGGTGGTATTTTGAGGCTGCTACAGCAGATTCACACCCACCAAGAACTCAGTCTTCTGTTTCTTTGTCCTACCATCTTCAACACATGGTTCCCAGCACCCAGTCAAAGATGGTGCCCTGGCTCCAGTCAGATAGGAAGGAAAGAGAAGGGGAGGGCAAGCCTCTTTCTTTTTAGAATGAAACCTAGAATTTGTGCATATCTCCTTCCCTCATCTCCCAGTCACCAGAACTTGGTCTAGTCCCCCCAGGTGCAGGGGAGAGAGGGAAATGGAGAGGCAGCCGTGTGTTCAGCTAAAACTTCTCTTACCATGGTGGTACTAGCCACCTTGGCCTACACGAAACCATGCAGTGGGCAGGAGTGAGGCCCCAGGTCATGAAAGGGGAGCTGGGTTCTGCCTCGTTTGCTGGACTGCACAAATTCTGAGCCTTGAGCTGTGTGGAGCTGGCTTGTAAGAAGTCCAATGACCCTGAGACTGCATTGCTGGAGAGGCTACAGCCCTGTGAGTCACCCACATTGCATATCCAGCCCGGGGGTGGGTGGGTGGGGTGGGGTCCTTGGACGTCTGCTGCTCTGCTGACACCTACCTGAAACTGCATGGGACACCCCAAGTGACAACTGCCCAGCCAAACACTTCCTGACTTTATGACCCACAAATAGGGAGTAAAATAAAACAGTTGTTTTATGATGCCAAGTTTTGGGGTAGTTTGTTAAGGGACAGTGGTACCTGGTGGTCTTAGGTACTATGTTCTGTCACTGAAATGTAAGATTTTATGTAACCAGAAGGGAATGTTTAAACAAATATTTTGAGAATAAGAATTTTTTAACATTTACTCACCAATCCCTAGGGGTGAGGATATTGCTATCTAGGAGACTGGCTCTATTTTTTAGGTAGAAGTGGTCCTTGAATTAATAGATGTGAATATCTTTTATTTCCTCCCCAAGCTTTTTTTTTTTTCAAATTTATATTCAAAATATTCCCCAAGTTTTTATTATGAAAATTTTCAAGCCCATAGAGAGTTGAAAGACTAGTACCAAGAAGACTCATATCCCTTCCATTGAGATGATATGACAATATTTTGTAATATGGCAAATATATATAACTTTCTATACCATTTGACAGAAAGTTGCAGAATAAATCTTATTTTCACATAATTTTGGTGATATTATAAGTCGTGTATATTTGCATTGTATAACTCTTGTAAGATGTAGAAAAAGAAAAAGAAAACAAAGTTCATCCATAACCCTACTGCCCAGATTAACTGCGTCGAAACAAGTTTTTAATTTGCATTTGGTCTTCATTGGGCAGGGGCGCCCTCTGCTGACAGTAGTGTGAATTGTCAGGGAGTGGAATTTTCATTTACATAGTCTCTTGGGGACTTTGGTTGCATTGATTCCTCAGATTTATGAATAAATCAAGAAACCTGAGTTTCTGAAACTGTAGACCTGAGACCCATGGCCACCTACCTGGGGATTTCATCAAAGTCTTGGGCGAGGCCTCACCTGAAACAGCTAGTCTGACCTACCATTCCTCGTTCTATTGCTCCCTTTTATTGTCCGAAAGAGATGGACATCCAACCCCAATCCACACCCTGGCAGTTCTACATCCGGTTACACGGCACACACATGTGGTTCCAACACCTCTCTCCCCAAACTGAACTGTTTTTTCCTAGATTCTTTTTTTCCCCTTCCTTTGATTCATCCTCCCTATCCCCTTTTCTCCAACCACATCTTGTCTTCTTTATACTTCCCACCTTCTAGGGCCTCTGGTGTAAATTCACTTCACATTTGTTCTTTTTTCTATCAATTTCTGCCTTACTGAAAATTAGCAAATTCACGTATTCACATTTATACAACAAGGCCTCTACAAGATTTATAAAAAGAATATTCTCCTTCTCTCCCTTTCTATCCTTCCCTCCCTCCCTCCCCACAGGAAGTCGCACTTTCCCTGGAAGTAGCATTCTGCCTGTTGCTTCAGGAGTTCCAAATAGCCATGGCAGTGAGCTCACACTGAATTACCTTGTTGTCTGCCTCCATTCCACGCTAGACAGGAACTGAAGTGATTTTAAAGTTACAGTGAATGAATAAAGTAATTAAACATTTTCAAGGTTGATGGTCATACCCCTTCTATCAGGAAAAATTCAAGGAAAATAGTCTGGCTTTGTGGTAAGAGCGTGGGGAGAGGAGTGAAGGAGGGAATGAGCATTTGAGCATTCCAAACACTGGAAGCATCAACGTAGAGAGGGCTGACATGCAATGAAGAGATGGGACCGTGTCACTCAGCTTTTTTTGGCCAACAGTCTTGTCTTGCTGCCTCACTTTGCCTTATGTCACACAGCTCCTTCTCAAGGGGCTCCAGAGCCTCATACTACGGAATGTGAAACAGTCTCAAACCCTCTGCTTGTTTGGCACATGGCGATCCATGACATGACATCTAGAGGAGATGCATCTCTCTCAGTGCTCTCCATTTAAGCTGACCTGGACCTGCTCTCATCTTACCTCCACTAGCAGGTGGGAAGCCTTCTTAAATACCTGACCTCTGCCACTGCTCACAATGTCAGACCCAGTTTTCAGTGGGTACCAGATAACTGCCCTGCCCCAGGCCACACAGAGCTCTTTGAGCTACAAACCTGTGGAAATAGACAAGCTCCACCTAGACAGGTCTCCGACCCCCATTCTTGTTTTTCAAAACACTCTCCTTCCTGGTCTACTCCGATGTTCAGCAAAGTCACATAGACAGGGAATACTTTTTTTTTTAATTGAAGTATAGTTGATTTACAGTATTATGCTAGTTTTAGGTGTACAACATAGTTATTTGATATTTATGTAGATTATACTCCATTTGAAGTTGTTATAAAATATTGGCTATAGTCTCCGTGCAACATATTATATTGTATCTTATTTATTTTATACCTTGTATTTGTACCTCTTAATCCCCTACCCCATATTGCCTCTCCCTCTACCCCTTTTCCTACTGGTAACCACTAGTTCATTCTCTGTATTTGTGAGTCTGTTTCTGTTTTATTACATTCGTTTGTTTTTAGATTCCACAGATACGTGAAAACATGTACTATTTGTCTTTCTCTGACTTATTTCACTCAGCATAAAACTCTCCAGATCCATCCAAGTTGCTACAAATGGCAAAATGTCATTCTTTTTATGGCTGAGTATTATCCCATTTTATATCTATCTATACCTATGTCTATAACTAGGTATATAATTATATGTATAACTAGATATATAATTATGCATGTGTGTGTGTATATATATATATATACCTAGATATATAACTAGATATATATATCACATCTTCTTTATTCATTCAACCATTGATGGACACTTAGGTTCCTTCCAAATCTTGGCAATTGTACATAATGCTGCTATGAACATTGGAGTGCATGTATCTTTTTGAATTATGGCTTTTGTTTTCTTCAGATATATACCCATGATGGAATAGCTGGATTTTTAGTTTTTTGAGGAACCTCCACACTGTTTTCCGTAGTGGCTGTGTTAATTTACATAACTGTCAACAGTGTATGAGGGTTCTCTTTTCTCCACATCCTGCCAACACTTGCTATTTTTGGTCTTTTGATGATAGCTGCTCTGACAGGTATTAAGTGATATCTCATTGTGCTTTTGATTTGCTATTCCCTGACAGTTAGTATGTTGAGCATCTTTTCGTGTGCCTGTTGGCCATCTGTATGTCTTCTTTGGAAAAATGTCTATTCAGGTATTCTGCCCACTTTTTTTTCACTTTGATCTCTGAGATTCCTTTTTTTAATTAAAAAAATTTGAAGTATAGTTGATTTACAATGTCGTGTTAGTTTCAGGTGTACAGCAAAGTGATTCAGTTATATATACACGTATATCTATATACATATATATTATTTTTCAGATTCTTTTCCCTTATAGGTTATTACAAAATATTGAGCATAGTTCCTTGTGCTATACAGTAGGTCCTTGTTGGTTATCTATTTTACATATAGTAGTGTATATGTGTTAATCCCAACCTCCTAATTTATTCTTCTCTCCCTCTCCCCTTTGGTAACCATAACTTTGTTTTCTGTATCTGTGAGTCTATTTCTGTTTTGTACATAAGTTCATTTATTTGATTCCACATATAAACAATATCACGTTCGTCTGGCTTACTTCACTTAGTGTGATAATCTCTAGGTCCATTCACGTTGCTGCAAAGGGCATTATTTCATTCTTTTTATGGCTGAGTAATATTCCATTGTATATATATACCATATCTTCTCTTTTTTTTTTTTCTAGAAGGACAATACCATTTATAACAGCTCCAAGAAAATAAATACTTAGCTATAAATCTAACAAAACTTATATAGGATCTGCATGCTGAAACTACACATGCTGATAAAAGAAACCAAAGATGTAAATAAGTGAAGAGATATATCATGTTCATGGATTAGTAGACTAACTACCATAAACATGTGAATTCTCCCCAAACTTATATAGATTTAATGTAATTTCAGTCAAAATCCCAGCAGTGTTTTTGTATAGATAAGCAGATTCTAAAATTTATACAGAAAGGCAAAATTGATAGAAAAGCCAAAATAATTTTGAAAAGAATAAAGATGGAGAAATCACACTACCAGATTTTTTTTTTTTGCGGTACACGGGCCTCTCACTGTTGCAGCCTCTCCTGCCACGGAGCACAGGCTCCAGAGGCGCAGGTTCAGCGGCCATGGCTCACGGGCCCAGCCGCTCCGCGGCATGTGGGATCCTCCCGGACCGGGGCACGAACCCGCGTCCCCTGCATCGGCAGGCAGACCCTCAACCACTGCGCCACCAGGGAAGCCTCACTACCAGCTTTTTAAGACTTATACAAGCTACAGTAATCTTGGCCATGTGGTATTGGTAAAAGGAGAGACCCATAGATCAATGAAAGAGAATACAAAGTCTGGAAATAGACCCATACAAATATGGCTGATTGACTCTTGACAAAGATACAAAAGAAATTCAGTGAAAAAGAATAGTCTTTTAAACAAATGGCTCTAGAACAACTGGACATCCATCTATCTGCTCCCCAAAACAAAAAACATAAACCTCACATTTAAAAAAAAATTAACTCAAAACAGATCATAAGCCTAAATGTAACATATAAATCTAGAAAATATTTAGAAGAAAATATAGGAGAAAATCTTTGAGAACTGGGGCTAGACAAAGATTTCTTAGACAAGCCAAAAAAAGCACAATCCATAAAAGGAAAAAAAGTTGATAAATTGGATTTCATCAAAATTAAAGTTTTTGCTCCGTGAAAAATATGGTTAAGTGAATGAAAAGACAAGTTGCAGACTAGGAGAAAATACTGCAAAGTAAGTATCTGACAACAGATTTGTATCCATAATACATAGAGATTCTAAACACAACAGTAGGAAAACTAACAACTCAATTTAAAAATGAACAAATGAGGGACTTCCCTGGTGGTCCACTGGTTAAGACTCTGTACTGCCACTGCAGGGGGCATGGGTTTGATACCTGGTCCCCTGGTTGGGGAACTAAAATCTCACATGCCATGTGACATGGCAAAAAAAAAAAAAAAAAAAATCACAAGGCACATGAAGAAAGAGGGAATCATGGCCCAATAAAAAAGGAACAAAAAAAGAAAAAGAACAAATGAGTTGAACAAACACTTTGCCAGAGAAGATACACAGATGGCATGTAAGCACATGAGCAGATGTTCACCATCACCAGCTATTAGGGAAATGCAAATTAACACCACGATGAGAATTCACTACACGTCTATTGGAATGGCTAAAATAAGAAGCACTGACAACATCAAGTACTAGTGAAGATGCAGTGCAACCTGTAACTACCTTTTTGCTGAATAACAAATTTTTCTCAAACACACTATAAAAATACACACTATATAAATATGTTTTTATAAGAGGTAATATTTTGACATTGACATTGTGGTTTCAGGCAAAGACACACTCACCAGTTGACTCAACACAACAGTTTCTCATCAGAGAACATATGGAACAAATTTAAATTCGCACCGTATTTGAATGAACTGTAAAATGATTTTCTTTGCATGGTGGAATCTTCTAGATTTCAGCCTGTTGTGTGCATTCACTCTTTACTCATTTTAAAAAGCTCTCTTATATTCAGCCTTGATTTTGTCCTAAAGCAGGGTCAGCAAACATTTTCTGTAAAGGTTCATAGTAAATATTCTCAGCTTTGCAAACCATAAGGCCTCTGTTGTAACTACTTAACTTTGCCCTCAGCAGAGCAGCCGGAGACAACAGGCATTCATTTCTACTGGGCGGGTTCCAATGAAACTTTACAAAAATGGATTGCAACTTGATTTGGCCCATAGGCCCAAATTCACCAACCCCCATTCCAGGGGCTGGAGTAAGAGATGATGAAGCTGTGGCACGTTTAGAACATGGTTGGCAGCGATGGGGCAGGGCCAGCTTCCATGGACACTAAGCATTTAATTAGCAGCTGCCTGGATTTGTTGGAGAAACATCTCAACTACTTGCACGTACTGGTCCTGAGGGAGTTTCAAGAGATGTTCCCTTCCTAACCCAGATCTCCTGCTTCAGCAGCACGTCCACGTTCTTAAGTCCTTTCACCATCCGTGCAGCAAGGGTGGGTGGAGCCTGAGGCGTGGAGGGGCTGAGGGCCTCTCTTAAGTGGCAGAGCTGTGTCAAAAGCCCAATTCTCCTGACCTCAACTCCAGGTCTTACCACTGGAATGAGGCCCCCTTTACAGGCAGGGCGCTCCCCAGAAAAACAGGAAGTATGGTCACCTGCCCCAACATGAAAGTGACTGAAGTGTTTCTCAGGGCTGTCCAGGGCTGGCATCAGAATCACCCACTCCATCGGCATCTCTGGGGGTGGGACCCAGGAGACCTTGACGCACACCCCAGGAGTATAAGCAGTTCCTATTCCTCTAGCCCATCCAGCGGCCCGAGACAGGGCCAGGGTCCAGGGCTTTCTGAAGAGAAGCCCAGTCTTCATGATACTCACAGCAGGCTTGAAGGAATAGACTTTATTACTCTAGCTCTCAAACACTAGAGGCTAAAATTCAGCTGAACTCTAACAACCTATTTACAGAGTGCTGTCAGCAGACCAGGCAAGGCTGGGCCTGGGTCTTCCCCAAACACCCAACAAGCTCAGCCTCCCAGCGGGCCCGAGCCACCGTCCCCCTGTAGCACACAGAGGACGTTTATATACACTTGACCGAACCCTCAGCGACAGGATACCAGGCAGGATGGCACCAGAGACACAGACGTATAGACACAGATGAAGGCTGAGACTGCCGAGCAGGCCCGAGGGCCTGGCTCAGCGCTTCTTCAGGCTGTAGGCCAGGCTGCCAGGGACCCTGGTGCCCTGCAGGGGCGGCGAGTTCCACACGGCAGAGCTGGTGCACTTATGGTAGCGGGGCTTGCTCTTCTTGAAGATGTCCTCCAAGTCCAGTGGGAGAATGGTTCCGAAGAGCTGCAGGAGGTTCCGGGGGTGGTAGTACTGCCGGATGATGGCCTGGCTAGGCTGGGTGCCTCTGGCCCAGTTGGGGATGGGCCTCGTCATCGGGGGAGTCATCGCTGTTCAGATCCATCCCGTAGTTATCTGGGTTGATCTTGGGGTGGGGGGTGCCCTGTGGAGTCATTTGATGCGAGGTACAAGCTGGAGACTGCACGTCCGCTGGCCACCGCGGCCTCCTTGGCTTTTCTCCTGCTCCTCCTGCAGCCGCTGCTCAGTCAGGCGCTGCTGTTCTTCCTTCTTTTTCTCCTCCAGCTCCCTCTGCAGCCGCTCCTTCTGTAGCCGCAGGGCCTTCTCCCTCTCCTGCAGCTCCCTCTGGGCCTGGAGCCTCTGCCGCTCCCGCTCCCGCCGCCGCTCCCGCTCCCGCCGCCGCTCCCGCTCCCGCCGCCGCTCCCACTCCTCCTCCTTCCTCTTCTACAGCAGCTTCTGGGGGCGCCTCTCCTCCTCCTCCTCCTGCAGTAGCCACCTAAGCCTCCGCGCCTCCTCCTCCTGCTGCCTCTTGAGCGCCTCCACCTCCTCCATCTTCTTGGCCTTCTCCTCGGCCAGACGCTCCTCTTTGGCCTTCTCCTTCTTCTCGTCGATTTGAGCAAACTGCCGCTCGATCTGTTCCTTCTTCTCCTGCTTCATCCTTTCCACCCGTTCCCGGGCCTGCAGCGCCTTAGGGAGGCGCTCCTCACGCTTCAGCTTCACCTCCTCCAGCCGCCGCCGCTTGTCCTCCTCCACCTTCTGCCCGCGGAGCTGCTCGGCCTCCTCCTAACGCCGCAGGTTCTCCAGCCGCTGCAGCTCCTCCTTGGGGTCCACGCGCAGGGGAGCGTTGCGCTTTAATGAAGGATTTCATGATGCTGCTGTTGGGGGTCGAGGTCGGGGTCATGAGCAGCTCGTTCCTCTGCACGGTCTACAGGAGGGGCCGGAGGGGCCGCACCACCTTGCTGGCGGGACAGGGCGGGGAAGGGGTCTTGCTGCTGGGAGGCTGCAGCTCCTCACCCCCCAGCTGCTGCTCCTCGTCCAGCTCACTCACTGCCTGCTTGTAGCTGCACTTCCTCCTGACACTCGGAGGCGGCTCCTTGGGGCCATCTGCTTGGTCAGTCTCGGCCTCCTGCCGCGCTTCAGAGGGCGTTACCTGGCCGCCGGCTGCAGGCTGCGAGCCGGGCATGCTAATGGCGATCTTGGTGGCACTGCGGAGCCGCAAGGCACTGCCATTGCTCTTGGAGGCCTCCGGCTCGGCTGTCTCCTCCGGCTCAGCTTCCTTGCTGGGCTCCTCCGCCTTGGGGCTCGCTTTCTGGGGCACCTCGACATGCAGGAGCCTCTCCAGGTAACTGTGGCAGATGAGGCGGGCGGAGGCGGCCGGCTCTTTGGTGGCCTTCCTGGCAATCCTTCTGCTTGATCTTCGGACGGTTCTCTCCTCTTTGGAAACCAGGGAGTAATTCTGGGCCAGCGAGACTTGGGGCTCCGGGGAGGACGGGGCGATCAGGCTGCGCCGCACCGACCCGCGGTGGGCGTGGAGAAGTTATCCGGCAGGATGGGAGCCAGCACCCGCTCCCGCCACGGGGAGGCGGGAGAGCTGGGCGAGTCCTGCGGGCCTGGGGAGGTCGCGGCAATTCTGAGCTTGGAGACGGGCCTTTCTGCCCCGCCCCCTCGGCTCTTGGGGTCCCGGGGTGTAGTTATCAGGGAGCTCAAGGGGACAGACTCCAGTCTCCCGGCCTCTGGCTTCTGGGGTGTTGAGTCCTCCTCCGAGGTCAAGGTGATCTGGGAGGCCGAAGCCGTGGCCGGAGCCGGGGTGGGGGACGGAGCCTGGGCAGACTGGAGCTGGCTGAGGTGCTGCTCAGCGCTCCGGCGCTCGCTGATGCCAGTCTCCACCACGGGTACCAGCTGGCACTGGGCCAGGCTCTCCTTGGGCTTCTTGGTCAGCACCGTGGGAGACTCAGGGGTGGGCGAAGGAGCGGCTGCCGCGGAGGTCGCTGCAGCTGCGGCCGCAGCACGGGTCACCCGCCGCAGGACGGAGCCGTTCTCCCCCACCACTGTGGCCAGCTTGTCCTTGTTACGGAGGTGCCAGGAGCTCTGACGGCTGCTCCGCGTCTTTCTGTGGGACAACGTTCTCCGGATGGGGTCTCTGTTTTCATCCTGAGCATAAGAAATCCGTCTCTTTTTCCGTCGGTTCTTCTGAGAAGGTGTTTTGGGCATCAGCTCGGGCTCTTTGCTGAATTCTCTGGTGAACGTGCGCTCGGCCTCCTCCTCGATCTCCTCCAGCCACACTATGTCCTTATTGTCCACGTTGTAGACAAGCCCCATGAGCTTCTGGTCACAGAGCTCCAGCAAGTGAATGGGCCCTAGGGCTGTCGTCCCCATGATGGCTCTGTTCGACTGCACCGTGTCTCCTAAGTGCTGCTCCGATACAAGTCCGGCGCCCTTCCCAGCACAGACCTCAGCCCGCCCGAGTTCCACCGCTCCTGGCCTCCAAAGCTCACGGCTGCAAGGAAGCAACCTACCATATCTTCTTTATCCATTCATCTGTCGATGGACATTTAGGTTGCTTCCTTGTCCGGGCTATTGTAAATAGTGCTACAATGAACGTTGGGGTGCATGTCTTTTTGAATTATGGTTTCTCCAGATATATGCCCAGGAGTGGGATTGCTGGGTCATAAGGTAGCTCTATTTTTAGTTTTTTAAAGGAACCTCCATACTGTTCTCCATAGTGGCTGTACAAATTTACATTTCCACCAACATTGTAGGAGGATTCCTTTCCCTCCACACACTCTCCAGCATTTATTATTTGTAGACCTTTTTTTTTTTTTTTTTTTTTTTTTTTTTTTTTTTGCGGTACGCGGGCCTCTCACTGTTGTGACCTCTCCCGTTGCGGAGCACAGGCTCCGGACGCGCAGGCTCAGCGGCCATGGCTCACGGACCCAGCCGCTCCGCGGCATGTGGGATCTTCCCGGACCGGGGCACGAACCCGTGTCCCCTGCATCGGCAGGCCGACTCTCAACCACTGCACCACGAGGGAAGCCCTGCCCATTTCTTGATTGGGTTGTTTGTTTCTTTGATACAGAATTGTATGAGCTTTTTGTATATTTTGGATACCAACCCCTTATTGGACATATCATTTGCAAATATTATCTCCCATTCAGTAGGTTGTCTTTTTGTTTTGTCTATGGTTTCCTTCACTGTACAAAAGTTTTTAAGTTTAATTTGGTCCCATTTGTTTATTTTTGCTTTTGTTTCCCTTGCCTGAGAAGACAGATCCCCCAAAATATTGCTAAGACTTATGTCATAGAGTGTACTGCCTATGTTTTCTTCTAGGAGTTTTATGGTTTCTCGTCTTACATTTTCAGGTCTTTAATCCATTTTGAGTTTTTTTTTTTATACAGTTTGAAAAAATGTTCTAATTTTATTCTTTTACAGGTAGCTGTCCAGTTTTCCCAACACCACATATGGAAGAGACTCTCTTTTCCCCATTGTATATTTTTGCCTCCTTTGTCATAGATTAATTGACCATAGGTGCATGGGTTAATTTCTGAGCTTTCTATTCTGTTCCATTAATCTATGTGTCTCTCTTTGTGCCAGTACTCTTTTGACTATTATAGCTTTATGGTATAGTATAAAGTCAGGGAGCATGATACCTCTAACTGTGTTCATTTTTCTCAAGATTGCTTTGGCTATTTGGGGTCTTTTGTAATTCCGTATAAATTTTAGGATTATTTGTTATAGTTCTGTGGAAAATGTTATGGGTATTTTGATAGGGATTGCCCTCAATTCTTAGATTGCTTTGAGGAGTATGGACATTTTAACAATATTAATTCTTTCAATTCATGAACAAGGGATATCTTTCCATTTCTTTGTATTATCTCCAGTTTCCTTCATCAGCATTTTATAGTTTTCAGAGTATAGCTCTTTCACCTCCTTGGTTAAGTTTATTCTTTGGTATTTCATTCTTTTTGTGAATGGGATTGTTTCCTTGCTTCCTTTTTCTGATAGTTTATTATTAGTGTATAGAAAAGCAATAGATTTATGTATATTAATCTTGTCTCCTGCAACTGTACTGAATTCATTTATTAGTTCTAATAATGTTTTGATGCAGACTTTAGGGTTTTCTATATAAAGTATCATGTAATCTATAAATAGTGACAGTTATACTTCTTTCCTTCCAATTTGTATGCCTTTTATTTATTTATTTATTTATTTATTTTTGGTCTGATTGCAACATTAAATAGAAATGGTGAAAATGGGCATCCTTGTCTTGTTCCTGATTTTAGAGGAAAAGCTTTAGCTTTTCACCATTGAATATGATATTATCTATAGGTTTGTCATAAATGGCCTTTATTATGTTGAGATTTGTTCCCTCTATAGCAACTTTGTTGAGAGTTTTTATCATGAATGGATGTTGAATTTTGTCAGATACTTTTCCTACATCTATTGAGGCGATCATGTGATTCTTATCCTTTCTTTTGTTAATGTGGTGTACTGCATTGATTGATTTGGGAATATTGAATAAATCCCATTTGATCATAGCATATGATTGAATTTACTTTGCTAATGTGTTGTTGAGGAATTTTGCGTCTATAAACATCAGATATATTGGCCTGTAATATTACTTTTTTTCATGTCTTTGTCTGGTTTTGGTATCAGGGTAATGATGACCTCACAGAATGAAGGTGGTATTTCATGGAAACAGAAATGACAAGAAAGCAGCATTAGCAATACTCATATAAGACAAAATAGACTTTAAAACAAAGTCGATAATGAAAGACAAAGAAGGGCATTATCTAATGATAATAGGATCAATACAAGAAGAGTATATTACACTTGTTAACATATAAACACCCAGTACAGGAGCACCTAAATATGTAAAGCAAATACTAAGAGACATAAAGGGAGAAATTGATAATATAATAATTGTAGGGGACTTTAACACCCCCACTGACATCAACAGACAGATCATCCAGACAGAAAATCAATAAGGCTACAGTGGTCTTAAATGACACAATAGATCAGTTGGACTTAATTAATAGCTACAGGACTTTACATCAAAAACCAGCAGAATACACATTCTCTTCAAGTGTACATGGAAGCTTCTTCAGGATAGATCTCATGCTTAGTCACAAAAGAGGCCTCAACAAATTTAAGAGGATAGAAATTATATCAAGCGTTTTTTGTGACCCAAATGGTATGAAGCTAGAAATCAACAAGAGAAAGAAAAATAGGAAAAGAACAAGCATGTAGAGACTAAACAACATGATACTAAAAAAATCAATGGGTCAATGAAGAAATCAGAAAATACCTTGAGATGAATGAAAATGAAAACACAACTTTCCAAAATCTATGAGAGTTCTAAGAGGGAAGTTCATAGTGATACAGGCCACCCTCAAGAAACAAGAAAAATCTAAAATAAACAACCTAACCTACCACCTAAAATAATTAGAAAAAGAAGGACAAACAAAACCCAAAGCCAGCAGAAGGAAGGAAATTATAAAGATCAGCGCAGAAATAAATAAAATAGAGATAAAAAACAATAGAAAAGATATATGAAACCAAGAGTTGTTTTTTTTTAAGGCAGACAAAAATTGATAAACCTTTAGCCAGGCTCACCAAGAGAAAAAGAGAGAGGACCCAAATAAAATTAAAAAACATACAGGAGAAATAACAACTGATACCACAGAAATACAAAAAATTGTAAGAGAATACTATGAACAGCTATATGCCAACAAATTGGACAACCTAGAAGAGATGGACAAATTTCTAGAAACGTAAAGTTCTGCCAAGACCGATTCAAGAAGAAACAGACAATTTGAACAGACCGATCACTAGAAGTGGAATTGAATTTGAAATTTAAAAAACTCTTAGAAAACAAAAGTCCAGGATCAGACAGATAACAGGGGAATTCTACCAAACATATAAAGAAGAACTAATACCTAATCCTTCTCAAACTTTTCAAAAAATCAAAGATGACGGAACACTCCCAAATTAATTTTATGAGGCCACCATTACCCTGACACCAAAACCAGACAAAGGCACTACAAAAAAAAGGAAAATTACAGGCCAATATCTGATGAATATAGATGCAAAAAACCCCAACAAAATATTAGCAAAACAAATACAATACATAAAAAGGATCACACAGCATGATCAAATTGGATTTATTCCAGGGATACAAGCGTGGTTCAACATTCACAAATCAATCAATGTGATATACCACATTAACAAAAGCAAGGATGAAAATCACACAATCATCTCAATAGACACAGAAAAAGCATCTGACAAAATTCAACATCCATTCATGATAACAGCTTTCATCAAAGTGGGTACAGAGAAACATATCTCAACATAATAAAGGCCATTTACAACAAACTCACAGCCAATATAATGCTTAATGATGAAAAGTTGAAAGTTTTCTCACTAAACTCAGGAACAAGGCAAGGATGCTCACTCTAACCACTTCTATTTAACATAGATTTGGAAGTTCTAGCCACAGCAATCAGACAAGATAAAGAAGTAAAAGGCATCCAAATAAGAAGGGAAGAGGTTAAACGGCTGCTATTTGCAGATGACATTATATTTTATATAGACAATCTTAAAGTCTCCACCCCAAAACTATTAGAAATAATAAATTAATTCAGCAACGTTGCAGGACACAAGATCAATATACATAAATCTATTGCTTTTCTATACACTAATAATGAACTATCAGGAAAAGGAAGGAGAAAAAAATCCCATCTAAAGTCACATCAGGGGCTTCCCTGGTGGCGCAGTGGTTGAGAGTCCTCCTGCCGATGCAGGGGACACGGGTTCGTGCCCCAGTCCAGGAAGATCTCACATGCCACGGAGTGGCTAGGCCTGTGAGCCATGGCCACTGAGCCCGTGCGTCTGGAGCCTGTGCTCCACAACTGGAGAGGCCACAACAGTGAGAGGCCCACGTACTGCAAAACAAAAAAGTCACATCAAAAAGAATAAAAGTAATAAACCTAGTAATAAACTTAACCAAGGAGGTGAAAGATCTGTATGCTGAAAACTATAAAATGTTGATGAAGGAAAGTGAAGATGGTACAAAGAAATGGAAATGTGTTCATGAATTGGAGGAATTAATATTGTTAAAATGTCCATACTCCCCAAAGCAATCTAAGGATTAAGTGCAATCCTTATCAAAATACCCATGACTTTTTCACAGAACTATAACTAGTAATCCTAAAATTCATATGGAACCAGAGAAGACCCCAAATAAAGCAATGTTGAGAAAAAAAGAACAAAGCTGGAGGTATAACAGTCCTAGACTTCATACCATACTACAAAGCTACAGTAATAAAAATAACATGGTATCAACACTAAAACAACACTAAAACTAAAATAAATCAATCAAATAGAATAGAGAGCCCAGAAATAAACCCCTGAACCTATAGTCAATTATTCTATGACAAAGGAGGCAAGAATATATATAATGGGGAAAAGACAGCCTCTTCAACAAGTGGTACTGGGAAAACTGGACAGCCTTATGTAAAACAATGAGATTAGAATCTTCCCTCACATCATATACAAAAACAAACTCACAATGCTTTAAAGACTTAAATGTAAGAACAGAACCATAAAAGTCCTAGAAGAGTACATAGGCAGAAACCTTTTTGACATAAATCATAGCAATATTTTCTTGGATCTGTCTACTAAGGCAAATGAAATAAAGACAAAAATAAACAAATGGGACCTAATTAAACTTAAACATTTTTGCATAGCAAAGGAAATCATTGACAAAATGAAAAGACACCCTACTGAATGGGAGAATTTATTTGCAAATAATATGGCCAACAAGGGGTTAATATCCAAAATATACAAACAACTCATACAACTCAATATCAAAAAAACCCAAACAATCCGATGAAAAAATGGGCTGAAGATCTGAATAGACATTTTTCTATAGAAGATATACAGATAGCTAACAAGTACATGAAAAGACACTGAACACTGCTAATTATTAAAGAAATGCAAATCAAAACCACAATGAAATATCACCTCAGAATTGCTATCATCAAATGTCTACAAACGACAAATGTTGGATAGGATGTGGAGAAAAGGGAATCTTTGTACATTGTTGGTGGGAATGAAATTGTGCAGCCACTATGGAAACAGTATGGAGGGTCCTCAAAAAACTAAAAATAGAACTTTCGTATGATCCAGTAATTCCACTCCTGGTTACATATCCAGAGAAAATGAAAACACTAATTTGAAAAGATACATACACCTCAACGTTCATAGCAGCACTATTTACAATTGCCAAGACATGGAATCAACCCAAGTGCCCATCAAGAGATGACTGGCTTAAGAAGATGTGGTATATATCAGCAGTCCCCAACCTTTTTGGCACCAGGGACTGGTTTCATGAAAGACAAGTTTTCCACAGACTGTGGGGCAGGGGATGGTGCAGGCGGTAATGAGAGCAATGGAGAGCGATGGGAAGCAGCAGATGAAGCTTCGGTCGCTTGCCCGCTGTGCACCTCACTCACCTCCTGCTGTGTAGTCTGGTTCCTAACAGGTAGCTGTCTGCGGCCGGGGGGGTTGGGGACCCCTGGCATATATATACAATGGAATTTTACTCAGCTGTAGAAAAGAATTAAATGTTGCCACTTATGGAAACATGGATTTCCCACTACCTATCTATTTTACATTTGGTAGTGTATATATGTCAATGCCACTATCTCACTTCGTCTCAGCTTACTCTTCCCCCTCCCCATGTCCTCAAGTTCATTCTCTATGTCTTTATTCATGTCCTGCCCCTAGGTTCTTCATAACCTTTTTTTTTTTTAGATTTTTAAATTTAGATTCATATGTGTTAGCATATGATATTTGTTTTTCTCTTTCTAACTTACTTCACTCTGTATGACAGACTCTAGGTCCACCCACCTCACTACAAATAACTCAATTTCATTTTTTTATGGCTGAGTAATATTCCATTGTATATATGTGCCACATCTTCTTTACCCATTCATCTGTATCTCTCAATGGACACTTAGGTTGCTTCCATGTCCTGGCTGTTGTAAATAGTGCTGCAGTGAACATTGTGGTACATGACTCTTTTTGAATTATGGTTTTCTCAGGGCGTGTGCCCAGTAGTGGGATTGCTGGGTCATATGGTAGTTCTATTTTTAGAACAAGCACATGAAAGACTGCTCAATATCATTAATCATTAGAGAAATGCAGATCTAAACTACAATGAGGTATCACCTCACACTGGTCAGAATGGCCATCATCAAAAAACCTACAAACAATAAATACTGGAGAGGGTGTGGAGAAAAGCGAACTCTCTTACACTGTTGGTGGGAGTGTAAATTGATACAGCCACTATGGAGACCAGTATGGAGGTTCCTTAAAAAACTAAAAATAGAACTACCATATGACCCATCAATCTCAATTCTGAATGTATACCCAGGGAAAACCATAATTCCAAAAGATACATGCACCACAATGTTCATTGCAGCACTATTTACAGTAGTCAGAACATGGAAGCAACCTAAATGTCCATCAACAGAGGAATGGATAAAGAAGATGTGGTACATATATACAATGGAATATACGCAGCCATAAGAACGAATGAAACTGTGCCATTTGCAGAAATGTGGATGGACCTAAGAGACTGTTAGACATAGTGATGTAAGTCAGAAAGAGAAAAACAATTATCGTATATTAATGCATATATGTTGACTCTAGAAAAATGGTACAGATGAACCTATTTGCAAGGCAGAAATAGAGACAGATGTAGAGAACAAACGTATTGACACAAAGGGGGAGGGGGGTGGGATGAACTGGGAAATTGAGTTTGACATGTATATGCTAGTATGTATAAAAGAGAAAACTAATGAGAAAAAAATAACGTTCAAGTTAGATACCAAAATAATTCTCTCTTTCAGGACTATTTTTGTCCACTGAGCTGTTTTAGTTTAATGGAGACCTTTAAGTATAAGACTGCTGTACTTCTCTCTGCAGTGAGTGTTGCCTGGCTTGTACAGTATGGACTGAATGACTTTTGAAGGTCTCTGAAATCCCTTGATGATGAAAGTAGAATATGCGGTTGAAAACACCTAGATGAGAGACTGGGGAGGACCAAAGTTACCCTTATTTCATCATTTGTTGATTTCTTACTCCAAGCCAGAGTAAGAACAGGTGATGAGAATGTACCCTCACTATTTCTGTTTTGGAGATTTTGCTGATGTGCTTGCTGGCAGTGGAAGGCACCTTGTACTTGCTTGCTGAATAGGCAGCAGGCCGTTTGGACATCAGTGGTGTGATAAGCAGGTAAGAGGGATGCTACATAATGCCACCTGCAGATGGGTAAATGCAACTTTGGAATAAAAAGTAGTCAATGTAGAGTAATCCACCAAAGGAAAAAGAAAAAGAAAAAGAAATGAGGACAGCTTAAGATACCTCTGGGACAACATCAAGTATACTAAAATTCACATTACAGTAAGTCCCCAACATACGAAGTTTCAAGGTGTGAACTTTCAAGGATGTGAATGTGTGTTCCATCAACGTCAGGCATGAGTGAAATTGCAGCTTGCCCTCCATCTCCTATTGCTGATGATCCTTCAGCTCTACCATCTCCCACCTCCTCTCTCTCCTGCAGTCAGTAACTCTTCTTACCTCTTCACTTGATGCCAGCCCCTGTATGCCAGCTGTTTTACTGTACTAATATACTTTTCAAGGTACTGTACTGCAAGATTAAAAATTTTCTTTTTATTTTTTGGTTTATTTGCTTTTTATGTATTATTTGTGTGAAAATTATTATAAACCTATTATAGTACAGCACTATATAGCTGATTGTGTTTATTGGGTACCTAGGTTAACTCTGTTGGACTTACGAAAAAATAGGACTTATGAACATGCTCTTGGAACAAAACTTGTTCATATGTAGGGTCCCAGAAGGAGAACAGAGAAATAGAAAAGGCAGAGAACATATTTGAAGATACAGTAGCTGAAAACTTCTCTAACCTGGGAAAAGAAAAGAATCCAGGTCCAAGAATCACAGAGAGTCCCAAACAGGATCAACCCAAAACAGACCACACCAAGACACATTGTAACTAAGATGGGATAAATTAAAGATAAAGAGAGAATATTAAAAGCAACAAGGAAAAAAGGATGAGCTATGTACAAGGGAACTCCCATAAGGCTGTGAGCTGAATTTTCAGCAGAAACCTTGCAGGCCTGAAGAGAGTGGCATGATATATTTAAAGTGATGAAAGGGAAAAGCCTACAACCAAGAATACTTTACCTAAGGCTTTCATTCAGATTTGATGGAGAGATTGAAAGTTTTACAGACAAGCAAAAAATGAAGAATTCAGCACCACCAAACAAGCTTTACAAGAAATGATAAATGGACTTCTATTAAGTGGAAAAAGAAAAGACCACAACTAGAAACATGAAACCTATGAAAGGAAAAATCTCATCAGAAAAGGTAAATATAGAGTAAAGGTAGTATATCAACCACTTATAAAGCTAGTAGGAAAGAGAAAAGTAATAAAGTCATCTATATCCACAGTAAGTAGTTATGGGATACACAAAACAAAAAAGATATAAAATATCATGTCAAAACAGTAAACATGGCAGTATGGAGGTTCCTTAAAAAACTACAAATAGAACTACCATATGGCCCAGCAATCTCAATACTGGGCATATACCCTGAGAAAACCATAATTCAAAAAGAGTCATGTACCAAAATGTTCATTGCAGCTCTATTTACAATAGCCAGGACATGAAAGCAACCTAAGTGTCCATCAGCAGAAGAACGGATAAAGAAGATGTGGCACATATACACAATGGAATATTACTCAGCCATAAAAAGAAACGAAATTGAGCTATTTGTAATGAGGTAGATGGACCTAGAGTCTGTCATACAGAGTGAAGTAAGTCAGAAAGAGAAAGACAAATACCGTATGCTAACACATATATATGGAATTTAAGGAAAAAATGTCATGAAGAACCTAGGGGTAAGACAGGAATAAAAACACAGACCTACTAGAGAATGGACTTGAAGATATGGGGAGGGGGAAGGGTAAGCTGTGACAAAGCAAGAGAGTGGCATGGACATATATACACTACCAAACGTAAAATAGATAGCTAGTTGGAAGCAGCTGCATAGCACAGGGAGATCAGCTCGGTGCTTTGTGACCACCTAGAGGGGTGGGATATGGAGAGTGGGAGGGAAGGAGACGCAAGAGGGAAGAGATATGGGAACATATGTATATGTATAACTGATTCACTTTGTTATAAAGCAGAAACTAACACACCATTGTAAAGCAGTTATACTCTAATAAAGATGTAAAAAAAAAAAAAGAAAGAAAGAAAGAAAACCCAGTAAACATGGAGAAGAAGAGTAAACATGCAGGGTTTTTAAAATGCACTTGAACTGAATAGATCAGCAACTTAAAATAATTACTTATTTAAATAGATTGCTGTGTATAAACCTCATGGTAACCACAAAACAAGAATCTATAATAGACACACACACACAAAAGAGAAAGGAATCCAAACATAACATAGCACTGAAGATCGTCACCAAATCACAAGGGAAGAGAGCAAAAGAAGAAGAAAGGAACAAAAAGGAAGTACAAAAAAAAAATAATAACATCCAAAGCAATTAAAATGTCAAGAAGTACATGCCTATCAATAATTACTTTAAATGTAAATGGACTAAATGCTCCAATCAAAAGACAAAGATTGGCTGAATAGATGTAAAAACAAGACCAATATGTATGCTGCTTACAAGAAATTCACTTCAGATCTAAAGACACACACAGACTGAAAGTGAGGGGATGTAAAAAAGCATTCCATGCAAATGGAAATTAAAAGAAAGCTGGGTGGCAATACTTATATCTGGCAAAATAGACTTTAAAACAAAGACTGTAACAAGAAAAAGAGGACATTACAGAATGATCAAGGGATCAATCCAAGAAGATACAACAATTGTAGATATATATGCACCCAACATGGGATCAGCTAAATACATAAACGAAATATTAACAAACATAATGGAAGAAATTTAGAGTAACACAATAATAATAGAGAACTTTAACACCCTACTTACTTCAATGAACAGATCATTCACATGGAGGAAACACGGGCCTTAAAACAACACATTAGACCAAATGGGCTTAATAGATAGATATAGAACACTCCATCCCAAAGAAACAGAATACACATTCTTTTAAATTTCACATGGAACATTCTCCAGAATAAATCTCATGCTAGGCCATGAAACAAGTCACAGTAAATTTAGAAAATTGAAATCATATCAAGCCTCTTTTCTGACCACATGCTATGAGAGTAGAAATCAACTACAAGAAAAAAACTGCAGAAAACACAAACACGTGGAGGCTAAACAATATACTACTAAACAAACAATGGATCACTGAAGAAATCAAGGAGGAAATAAAAAATACCTAAAGGAAATAGAAAAGAAGAACAAACAAAACCCAAAGTTAGTAGAAGAAAATAAATTATAAGGTTCAGAGCAGAGATAAATGAAACAGAGACTGAAAGAAATAGAAAAGATCAATGAAACTAAGAGCTGACTCTTTCAAAAGATAAACAAAATTGATAATTCTTTAACCAGATTCATCAAGAAAAAAAGGAAGAGGGCCCAAATCGATAAAATTAGAAATGAAAAAGGAGAAGTTACAATGGATACCACAGTAATACATAGGATCATAAGAGATTACTATGAACAATTATATGGCAATAAAATGGACAACCTAGTAGAAGTGGAAAAATTCGTAGATACATACAGTCTTCCAAGACTGAACCAGGAAGAAACAGATAATATGAACAGACCAATTACCAATTATGAAGTTGAATCAGTAACAAAAATACTCCCAACAAACAAAAGTCCAGGACCAGATGGTTTCACAGGGGATTTCTACCAAACATTTAAGGAAGAGTTAACCTCTATTTTCCTTAAAATATTCCAAAAACTGCCAAAAAAAAAAGGAATGCTTCTAAACTCATTTTATGAGGCCAGAATCACCCTGATACCAAAACTAGACAAATATATTTTTAAAAAGGAAAATTACAGCCCAATATCACTGATAAACACAAATGAAAATATCCTCAACAAAATACTAGCAAACTGAATTCAACAATACATTAAAAGGATCATACACCATGATTAAGTGGGATTTATCCCAGGCATACCAGGATGTTTGAATATCCTCAAATCAATCAATGTGATACACCACATTAACAAATAGAAGTATAAAAATCATAAGAACACCTCAACAAATGAAGAAAAAGCTTTTGACAAAATTCAACACCTATTTATGATAAAAACTCTCCAGAAAGTGAGAATAGAGGAAAATTACCTCAACATAATAAAGGCCATAAATGACAAACTCACACAGCTAACATCATTCTCAATGGTGAAAAGCTGAAAGCATTCCCTGTAAGATCAGGAACAAGACAAGGATGTCCATTGTCACCACTTTTATTCAACATAGTTTTGGAAGTCCTAGCCACAGCAATCAGAGAGGAAAAAGAAATAAAAGAATTCCAATTCAGAAAGGAAAAAGTAAAACTGTCACGTTTCAGGTGACATGACACTATACATAGAAAATCCTAAAGATGCTACGAGAAAACTACTATAGCTCATCAATGAATTCAATAAATTTGCAGGATACAAAATTAATACAAAGAAATCTCTTGCATTTCTATACAATAACAATGAAAGATCAGAAAGAGAAATCAAGGAGACAATCCTATTTACCAACACATCAAAAAGAATAAAATAGCTAGGAATAAACCTACCTAAGGAGGTGAAAGACCTTCACTTGGAAAAGTCTAAGACATTAATGAAAGAAAGTTGATGATGATACAAACAGATGGAAAGGTACACTATGTTCATGGATTAGAAAATTTAATTGTCTTAAAATACCATATCACCCTAGGCAAACTACAGATTCAATGCAATCCCTATCAAAATACCAAAGACCTTTTTCACAGAACTATAACAAAGGATTCTAAAATTTTTGTGGAACCACAGAAGAATGCAAATAACCAAAGCAATCTTGAGTAAAAAGAACAAGGCTGGAGGTATCATGCTCCCAGACTTCAGATTATATTACAGAGCTACAATAATCAAAACAGCATGGTACTGGCACAAAAACAGACACAGAAATCAATAGAAAAGAATAGAGAGCCCAGAAATAAACCTACACTTATATAGACAATTCATATGCAACAAAGGAGGCGAGAATATACAATGGAGAAAAGACAGTTTTTCAACAAGTGGTACTGGGAAAACTGAACAACTCCATGCAAAAGAATCAAGCTGGACTTCTCTCTCACACCATGTTGAAAAATAAATTCAAAATGGCTTAAAGACCTAAATGTAAGACCAGAAACCATAAAACTTGTAGAAGACAACCTAGGCAGTAAGCTCCTTGATGTTGGTCTTAGTACTATTTTTCTGGATAGATCTCCTCAGGGAAGGGAAATAAATTAAAAATAAACAACTGGGACTACAGGGACTAAAAATCATTGGCACAGTGAAGGAACCAATCAACAAAACAAAAATGCAACATACTGAATGGAGGAAGATATTTGTAAATGTTATATCTGATAAAGAGTAATATCGAAAATGTGCAAAGAATTCATAAACTCAATATCAACAAAACAAGAAACCTGATTTAAAAATAGGCAGAGGATCTGAATAGACATTTTTCCAAAGAAGACATACAGATGACCAGCAGGCATGTAAAAAGATACTCAACATCAATAATCATCAGGGAATTTGTCCATTTCTTTCAAGCTGTCCATTTTATTGACAAATAGAAAATATGAACAGACCAATCACAAGCACTGAAATTGAGACTGTGATTAAAAATCTTCCAACAAACAAAAGCCCAGGACCAGATGGCTTCACAGCAAATTCTATCAAACATTTAGAGAAACACCTAACACCTATCCTTCTCAAACTCTTCCAAAATATAGCAGAGGGAGCAACACTCCCAAACTCATTCTATGAGGCCATCATCACCCTGATACCAAAACCAGACAAAGATGTCACAAAGAAAGAAAACTACAGGCCAATATCACTGATGAACATAGATGCAAAAATCCTCAACAAAATACTAGCAAACAGAATCCAACAGCACATTAAAAGGATCATACAACATGATCAGCTGGGGTTTATCCCAGGAATGCAAGGATTCTTCAATATACACAAATCAATGTGATAAACCATATTAACAAACTGAAGGAGAAAAACCATATGATCACCTCAATAGATGCAGAAAAAGCTTTCAACAAAATTCAACACCGATTTATGATAAAAACACTCCAGAAAGTAGGCATAGAGGGAGCTTACCTCAACATGATAAAAGCCATATATGACAAACCCACAGCCAACATCGTTCTTAATGGTGAAAAACTGAAACCATTTCCTCTAAAATCAGGAACAAGACAAGGATGTCCATGATCACCAGTATTATTCAACATAGTTTTGGAAGTTTTAGCCACAGCAATCAGAGAACAAAAAGGGATAAAAGGAATCCAAATCAGAAAAGAAAAAATAAAGCTGTCACTGTTTGCAGATAACATGACACTATACATAGAGAATCCTAAAGATTCTACCAGAACACTAGCAGAACTAATCAATGAATTTGGTAAAGTAGCAGGATATAAAATTAATGCACAGAAATCTCTTGCATTCCTATACAATAACAATGAAAAATCTGAAAGAGAAATTAAAGAAACACTCCCATTTACCACTGCAACAAAAAGAATAAAATACCTAGGAATAAACCTACCTAAGGAGACAAAAGACCTGCATACAGAAAACTATAAGACACTGAGGAAAGAAATTTAAGATGATACAAACAGGTGGAGAGATATACCATGTTCTTGAATTGGAAGAATCAACATTGTGAAAATGACTATACTACCCAAAGCAATCTACAAATTCAATGCAATCCCTATCAAAATACCAGTGGAATTTTTCAGAGAACTAGAACAAAAAATTTCACACTTCTTATGGAAACACAAAAGACCCCAAATAGCCAAAGCAATCTTGAGAAAGAAAAACGGAGCTGGAGGAATCAGGCTCCCTGACTTCAGACTACACTACAGATCTATAGTAATCAAGACAATATGTTTTTTAAGGACTCTCCATACTGCTCTCCATAGTGGCTGTATCAATTTACATTCCCACCAACAGTGCAAGAGAGTTCCCTTTTCTCCTCACCCTCTCCAGCATTTACTGTTTGTAGATTTTTCGATGATGGCCATTCTGAGTGGTGTGAGGTGATACCTCATTGTAGTTTTGATTTGCATTTCTCTAAGGATTAGTGATGTTGAGCAGTCTTTCATGTGTTTGTTGGCAACCTGTATATCTTCTTTGGAGAAATGTCTATTTAGGTCTTCTGTCCATTTTTGGATTGGGTTGTTTGTTTTTTTGATATTGACTGGCATGAGCTGCTTGTACATTTTGGAGATTAATCCTTTGACAGTTGCTTCATTTGTAAATATTTTCTCCCATTCTGAGTGCTGTCTTTTCATCTTGTTTACTACCATACGACCCAGCAATCCCACTACTGGGCATATACCCTGAGAAAACCATAATTCAAAGAGAAGCATGTACCACAATGTTCATTGTAAGACATCTGTTCATCAACAGATGAATGGATAAAGAAGATGTGGCACATATATACAATAGAATATTACTTGGCCATAAAAGGAAACAAAATTGAGTTATTTGTAGTGAGGTGGATGGACCTACGGTCTGTCACACAGGGTGAAGTAAGTCAGAAAGAGAAAAACAAATACCGTATGCTAACACATATATATGGAATCTAAAAAAAAAAAAAAAGGTTATGAAGAACCTAGGGGCAGGACACGAATAAAGACACAGATGTAGAAAATGGACTTGAGGACACGGGGAGAGGGAAGGGTAAGCTGGGACGAAGTGAGAGAGTGGCATGGATTAATATATACTATCAAATGTAAAATAGATAGCTAGTGGAAATCAGCTGCATAGCACAGGGAGATCAGCTCAGTGCTTTGTGACCACCTAGAGGGGTGAGATAGGGAGAGTGGGAGGAGGACACAAGAGGGAGGAGATATGGGGATATATGCATATGTATAGCTGATTCACTTTGTTATACAGCAGAAACTAACACACCGTTGTAAGGCAATTAGACTCCAATAAAAATGTTTAAGAAAAATAAAAGACAGTATGGTACTGACACAAAAACAGAAATATAGACCAATGGAACAGGATAGAAAGCCCAGAGATAAACCCACGCACATATGATCACCTTATTTTTTATAAAGGAGGCAAGAATATACAATGGAGAAAAGACAGCCTCTTCAGTAAGTGGTGCTGGGAAAACTGGACCGCTACATGTAAAAGAATGAAATTAGAACACTCCCTCACACCATACACAAAAATAAACTCAAAATGGATTAGAGACCTAAATGTAAAGCCAGACACTATGAAACTCTTAGAGGAAAGCATAGGCAGAACGCTCCATGACATAAATCACAGCAAGATTCTTTTTGACCCACCTCCCAGAGAAATGGAAATAAAAACAAAAATAAACAAATGGTACCTAATGAAACTTAAAAGCTTTTGCACAGCAAAGGAAACCATAAACAAGACGAAAAGACAACCCTCAGAATGGGAGAAAATATTTTCAAACGAAGCAACTCGCAGAGGATTAAGCTCCACAATATACAAGCAGCTCATGCAGTTCAATATCAAAAAAACAAACAACCCAATCCAAAAATGGGCAGAAGACCTAAGTAGACATTCCTCCAAAGAAGACATACAGATGGCCAACAAACACATGAAAGAGTGCTCAACATCACTAATCATTAGAGAAATGCAAATCAAAACTACAATGAGGTATCATCTCATACCAGTCAGAATGACGGTCATCAAAAAGTCTACAAACAATAGATGTTGGAGAGGTGTGAATGTAAATTGATACAGCCACTATGGAGAACAGTATGGAGGTTCCTTAAAAAACTAAAAATAGAACTACCATATGACCCAGCAATCCCACCACTGGGCATACACCCTGAGAAAATCATAATTCAAAAATTCACGTACCACGGTGTTCATTGCAGTTCTATTTACAATAGCCAGGACATGGAAGCAACCTAAGTGTCGATTGATAGATGAATGGATAAAGAAGATGTGGCACATATATTCAATGAATATTACTCAGCCACAAAAAGAAATGAAATTGAGTTATTTGTAGCGAGGTGGATGGACCTAGAGTCTATCGTACAGAGTGAAGCAAGTCAGAAAGAGAAAAACAAATACTATACGCTAACACATATATATGGAATCTAAAAAAAAAAGGTTCTGAAAAACCTAGGTGCAGGACAGGAATAAAGACGCAGACATAGATAATGGACTTGAGGGCGCGGGGAAGGGGAAGGGGAAGCTGGGACGAAGTGAGAGAGTGGCATGGACATATATACACTCCCAAATGTAAAATAGATAGCTAGTGGGAAGCAGCCGCATAACACAGGGAGATCAGCTCGGTGCTTTGTGACCACCTAGAGGGGTGGGATAGGGAGTGTGGGAGGGAGACACAAGAGGGAGGAGATATGGGGATATATGTATCTGTATGGCTGATTCACTTTGTTATAAAGCAGAAACTAACACACCATTGTAAAGCAACTATACTCCAATAAAGATATTAACAAAAATCATCAGGGAAATACAAATCAAAACCACAATAAGATCTTACCCCACAGAAATGTTATTATTAAAAAGACAAAAAATGACAAGTGTTGGTAAGGATGTGGAGAAAAGGAACCATCATACACTGTTGTGAGAATGTAAATTGGTGCAACCAGTATGGAAAACAGTATGGAGATTCCTCAAAAAATTAAAAATAGAGCTATCATATTATCCAGCATTTATACTCCTGGGTATTTATCTAAGGAAAATGAAAACACTAGTTTGAAAAGTTATATGCACCCTTATATTCATTGCAGCATTATTTACAATCGCCAAGATATGAAAGCACCCAAATCCCCAAGATCCATCAGTGGATGAATGGATAATGAGAATTTCACACACACACACACACACATACACACACACACACACACACACACACACACAATGGAATATTACTCAGCCATAAAAAGAATAAAATCTGCCATTTGCGTCAACATGGACCTAGAGGATAGTATGCTAAGTGAAATATGTCAGAGAAAGACACACAATATATGATTTAACTTATATGTAGAGTCTAAGAAACAAAACAAATGAACAAACATAACAAAACAGAAACAGAGTTATAGATACAGAGAACAAACAGGTGATTGCCCGAGAGGAAGGGAGTCAGGGGTGAGGGAGATTAAGAGGCACAAACTTCTAATGTAAATGAATCATGGATATGAAATGTACAGAGTGGGGAATATAGTCAATAACTATGTAATATCTTTGTATGGTGACATATTGTAACTAGATTTCTCATGGTGATCATTTTGAAATGTATAGCAACACTGAATCACTATGTTGGGTAACAAGAACTAACATAGTGATGTAGGCCAATTATAGTTTAAAAAAAAAACAAAAAAAACCAAACAAACAAATTCATAGAAAAAGAGATCTTCATTGTGGTTACCAGAGATGGGGGTGTGGTGGGAAGGAGAACTGGATGAAAATAGTCCAAATGTACAAACTGTCGGTTATAAGAGAAATAAATAGTAGGGATGTAATGTAACCTAAGAAATATAATTAATACTATTGTATGTTATACATGAGAGTATATCCTAAGAGTTCTCATCATAAGGAAATATATATATTCTATTTCTTTAATCTTGTATCTATATGAGATGATGGATGTTCATTTAAATTTATTGTGATAATTATTTCATAATATATGTACGTCAAATCAGTATGCTGTACACCTTAAACTTATACAGTGCTGTATGTCAATTATATCTCAATAGAACTGGAAGGAAAAAGCAACTATTTACCAAATTGAAAAAAAAAATGTGATACACACACACACACACACACACACACACAAACACAGGAATACTATTCAGCCATAAAACGAAAGTCCTCCCATTTGCAACAACATGGAGGAGTAATTCTCTTTAACTAGGACATGAGGAAAGAGGGAAATATCTTTAAAATGTTGAAGACAGTGGAATGCACATTATAAGAAAAGGTTCATGGATGATTTGATTGTATTCTCGACATACAAATATTATTAAGGGTGTAGGGAGATCAGTGGTTTTCCTTGCCATCTGGCTGCTGGGAGAGATAACCTCAAGTTAAAGCATGTAGCACTGGACTACCTGGGTACTGGACATAGGAAATGACTTAGCTATTGGAGTGCAGTGACCTGGAAATAACCATAACATGCGCCTGTGGAATCTTCAAAGATTGACCACAGTTTGCTCTGCCCAGGAAAACTCCTCTCCCTTCTGTAGGATCATTTCTCCCTTGAGCACTTGTCAGAAGGAGTCATGGGCTCTCCATTACAGGTAAGGGCAGAGCAGGCTGCTGTCTAAGGGGTAGAGAATGTACAGAATTATGTGTAAAAATGTCAGAGCTACCGTCTGATGTGACTTGTGGGCATGAAACCACGTTCCCAAGGAAACTGAATAGACAGTGGCCTTGGTACTGATAGATGAAAAATAAAGAACTAACAAAACCACTATTTTGACATCAACACCAACATCATTTTGTAGAAGTCGCCCAATATTACCTAGCAATTGCATTCAATAAACCCTTATTGAGTAACTACCACATACCAGGAACTCTTGTGGGAGTTTGGGACCTTTCTCATGGGGCTCACCATTTGACTTTCTAGCCATACAGTTTGCAACCAGTCTCTCTTGAATTTCCAAAAGGAACTTACATTGCTCAAGGTTAAACATTCCATGGACACTCCCTTGATACATTTTCATGATCCTGGGGAGTATTTCATCATATTTGGTTAAAACAATGTCCAGGCTTAAATTATTGTTGGGATTCTAAGCATCCTGAAAAAGATGTCAAGATATTTCCCACTTTAGGTGGCTATAAAATCCCTCAAATATGACGTTAAGTGCAAGCAGAAGGACCTTCTGCTGTAACTGTATAACTCTGAGAGCATCGGCACTCCATAAAGCTTCAGTGAGGGAAACCCAATTTTTGGAGACTTTCCTGAAGAATATTCCCTTTTGTTCCCAAGTGTCTGTTACCTAATCTCTGATGACAGCTTCATCCAGTCCTTGCTGAATCGCTTTTATCAAGTTGAATTGTGTTCAGACAGCGTGTCATCAATACATATTAAAAAATATTGTAAAACTCAAGGCTGTGTTTGCTATAAGAACTTTGAGACACTTCTAGGAAGACCGAGGGGAAACTTTTGCCTCTGGTGTTATTACCAAGAATATTTATGAATCTTTAAAGTCTTTAAACTCATGGACACTGTAGTTTATGTAGCTAATATTGTTTTCTTCCACATTGGAGTCTTGGAATTCAAGAGCTGAATTCAGATCCCATGTCTGCAATAATATTTGGGGACATGTCTTCACTCCTGGGTTTACATCATCCTTTAATCCTGATTCCTAATAGACCAGTTTCCCTTACTGTGAAATAATAATAATAATATCTGCCCCTGGTTCCTGGCACAGAGCTCCTAGAACCCTTGTAATTTCATAAGTGATAAGAGCATTAGAAACACCTTTTGTTCTAATGTTTGGTCTTTGAACTTGATTCCTGACATCAAGCACCTAAATCTCTTGGAATTTCCTGGGTATTAGGAATGTCTTTGGTTTAACGAGGTGATTCTTGATGGGTCCTAGATGGGGCTGGTCAACAAAAAGCCTAGCCAAGAATAGAAGCTTGAAACTTTCAACTCCAACTCCCATTCTTTGGGGGAGGGTTTGGAAATTGAGTTCATGATTGATCATGCCTAGTTCAAGCTTCCATAAAAATCCCAAAACTATGGGGTTCAGAAAGATTCTGAGTTGGTGAACATGTAGAGGTTCTAGGAGAGCAGTGAGCTCTGGAGAACATGCAAGGTCCATGCCCCTTCCTCCATACCATGCCCTATGTATCAATTCCATCTAGATTTTCATCTATATCCTTTATCATAGCCTTTTATAATAAACCAGTAAACATAAATAACTGTTTCTCTGAATTCTGTGAGCCATTCTAGCAAATTATCAAACCCTAGGAGAGGGTCATAGAAATCCCGATTTATAGCCTGTGGGTCAGAAGTGTAGGTGACAACCTGAGACTTGTAATTGGCATCTGCAGTGGCAATCTGAAGTACTGTAGGACTGAGCCCTTAACCTGTGGGATCTGATGTTGTCTCCAGGTATAGAGTGTCAGAATGATTTAAACAGTAGGACACCCAGCTGATGTCACAGAAAATTTTTTGGTGCAGGGGAAAACCCCACACATCTGTTGTGAGAATCGCTGACTGTGATAGTAGAGTGAAAGTAAAGGAGAAACTTATAGTAAAAGAAGTGAGTTGTTTTTACTCACTTAGTAAAAATTTTATTTTATTTTATTTTATGTGCTATTGAAACCATCTAACTTCTTCAAAAGACATTGAGGATATAAAGAAAGTGGAATGGTTTATTCATTCTCTAACCAAAGGTGGGACTAGATATACTGATTCCTTAATTTTTTTTTTTTTTTTACTTTTCCAATTCTTAATCTGGAAAGCTACTGCTTAATTGCAAGATTTATCATCAGAGGAATATTTGAACACAAATAATACATAAAAACAATCTTTTACATGAGTCTATGTTGGCTGTCTCCAGCTTGAGTGTTTTAAATTCTGAAGAGTTTCTGCCCTTGTACTCCCTGTTGTAGGGGTCACTGTGCTGTTCCATCATTGCTGTCCTAGGCCACAAGGAGTGCACTCAGTTACTGACCCAATAGCAGTGGGAACCTCATTGGAGCAGGTGGCATTTAAAGGCGTGCCCAGGGAGTGGGGAGAGTCAAGTGCACAGAAAACAGATCCAGTTCATGGTGAAGTAAATAGTTTGGTAAGGAGAGGATGTAAGAAACTCACCTTCAGAATAAAGAATGGGGAGGAAACAGCAGTTTCAATTATGCTATTTGAAAAAAATCATGTCTATCCTCTTTTCTATCTTTTTACTTTAAAAAATATATAATTCATTTACATTTACACAAAAGGGTATACTGGGAAGTACAATTGACCCTTGAACAACTGGGGAGTCAGCGGTGCTGGCCCTCTGCACAGTGGAAATACACATATAACACGGTAGACCCTCTTTATAGGTGGTTCCTCTGTATCTGGGGTTCCAGGACTTGTGGATAAAACAAACCAGGCATCATGTAGTTTTGTAGTATTTACTACTGGAAAAAACCCGTGTATAAGTAGACGACAGCAATTCAAACCTATGTTGTTCAAGGGCCAACTGTATATCCTTTCCTTGTCTGTCTCCCTGGTCTTTCCCTCTGAGAGCAGTTAATGTTGGTAGCTTCTTGGGTATATTTCCAGAGATACACACACACACACACACACACATACATATATACATATACAAAACAATACTTCTGGCCAAACTTTTTATATTTTTAATGTTATCTCCTTTTTAAAAATATTTTTTTAATTTATTTTTTGGCTGTGTTGGGTCTTTGTTGCTGCGTGCGGACTTTCTCTAGCTGCGGCGAGCAGGGGCTACTCTTCGCTGTGGTGCACGGGCTTCTCATTGCAGTGGCTTCTCTTGTTACAGAGCACCAGCTCTAGGTGCGCGGGCTTCAGTAGTTGTGGCTCGCGTGCTCAGTAGTTGTGGCTCGTGGGCTCAGTTGCTCTTTGCAAACTTTTTTCTTTTTTTTTCTTTTAAATAACATATATGGTTGTTTGGTCACTTAAGATATATTGAAAATATTACATATAAGTTAAAAATATTCTCTTTTTTTTATGGCTGTTTATGCTCCAAGTATGGATGTGCCATAATTTATTTAGCCAATCATTTGGGATGATGAGCATCTAAGTTGTGTCCTGGCTTTGCTATCACAAGCAATGTTGCAATAAATCGCTCTGTATATGCATCATTTGTGCACTTGTGAGCATGTCTATCTGTAGGCTGAATTTCTAGAGGTGAAATTACTAATTAAAAGATTTGTCATTCATAATTTTGATAGGTATCACAAATTGCTCTCAATAGAGTTTGTTGCAAACTTTATGATCAAACTTTATTTTACAAAACAGTGAAGATGGTGCTGCAGAGAGGATTAAATTTTTATTTATTTTATCATGGGTAAGATTGAGATCTTTTCTTAGTTTTAGAGTTAGTTATATTTCCTTTACTGGCAGCTCACTCTTGACATCTCAGGTTATGCATAGCTTGTAATTCTCATTTATAGAAGCCTTTTTTAAAAAACATCTTTATTAGAGTATAATTGCTTTACAATGGTGTGTCAGTTTCTGCTTTATAACGAAGTGAATCAGTTATACATATACATATGTCTCCATATCTCTTCCCTCTTGCATCTCTCTCCCTCCCACCCTCCCTATCCCACCCCTCTAGGTGGTCACAAAGCACTGAGCTGATCTCCCTGTGCTATGCGGCTGCTTCCCACTAGTTATCTATTTTACGTTTGGTAGTGTATATATGTCCATGCCACTCTCTCACTTTGTGAGAGGAACTAGAGAAAGAAGAACAAACAAAAGACAAAGTTAGGAGAAGGAAAGAAATCATAAAGATCAGAACAGAAATAAATGAAATAGAGTCAAAGAAAACAATAGGAAAGATCAATGAAACTAAATGCTGGTTCTTGGAAAAGGTAACCAAAATTGATAAACCTTTAGCCAGACTCATCAAGAGAAAAAGGGAGAGGGCCCACATCAATAAAATCAGACATGAAAAAGGAGCCATCCCAAAATCAGTCTGTAATTTTCAGCAGAACATTAAGTACTTCTGAATCCCATTCCTGAAATAGAGGATGGAGTTATAATAGTATTACCTCACAGAAGGAGCTTCTCTAAAAATTGAATCAGATCATGCCTATAATGTGTTAAGCTGGGTTATACGCTTTAAAATATCTAAATATATCTCATAACTTCAAACATTTTATAATGAGGGGCAAAATGACAGGTATAAATATGAGATTCCTAATGGTTTTAGCAAAAGTGTCAGGAAGCCAAAGAGTACACTGCCCGATGTTTTATATTAGAGGAACAAAGTTGTCCCTCTCAAAAAGTGGGAAATAATAATTTTCTAAGGGTTTTATGGGCTGTGTAGCCATCACAAGTCAATGCTTTAATGATCCAAGGGACCTAGTTAAGACAATTGCCTTAGTCTCATATGTTGGAGAAAACTTAAATTCAGGGTTAGGATAAGGTTAGGATAAGGTGCTAGGAGTTTAGACCTCTGGAAAGCAAGAGAGTTAATAGAGAAGGATTAATAAACACTGAAATCTCCTGGCTTATAATTGGTATCCTGGGAACAGAGAATCAGAAGAAAAAGTCCTTTTTGTCCAACCAGGGTCTTGTTATGTAGTAACAAGAGTGGATGTACCTAATGAACAGACATAAAGAGCTGTAAACATCTCCTCTGCTGCAGTCCCTGAGCTTGTATAACCTTGGCATGGACAAGACCCAGTTGTTGCTTTTGGAGTCCTAAATCTGACTAAAGGACAAATGCTTAACCCCTTTCTGTTGTCGAATGGGGACAGAGCTTCAGTCTCCACTATCAACCATTCAGGAATGGATTCAGACTTCCACACAGAGACCTTCCTCTCAGAGTTCCCATGCAGGAGATTCCAAGAGCCCAAAAGATGCTGCAGGAAAAGGTCAGAGAGAATATTTACCAGAGGTCACCTGAGAACCATTTCAGCCTAGCCCAGAGCCCAGAGACCACTATGGTTGTTCGCTTGCTTGATTAAATATCAATGTATTTTTATGATGCTAAAAAGAGAAGTGAACACTGAAGTCAGTAAGGCAATGTTCAGTGATACCAATTAAATGACAGGAATGGAAGCCCAATTAGAAGAGGGATGAAAGGCATAAACTGCTTCCAGTAAAAGTGAAACAGTGTCCTATATCTTGTTAATTAACTGGAGTATAAAAATGGGGCATTAGCAATGGAGGCATATAAAACAGAGTGAGAGCATTTCTTTTCAATTTTTATGACAGGGTATATATATATATATATATTTTTAAACAAGATGTTTATTTTCATTTTCATTCACTTATTTTAATAAATTCATTGTTCCCCATCCAAACACATTTAATTAAAGTCTCTTACACAAAATAATTTAAAAATATTCAATGTAAGTGGAAGCTCCAGAATTTCTTTTTTTTTTAACATCTTTATTGGAGTATAATTGCTTTACAATGGTGTGTTAGTTTCTGCTTTACAACAAAATGAATCAGTTATATATATACATATGTTCCCATATCTCTTCCCTCTTGCGTCTCCCTCCCTCCCACCCTCCCTATCCCACCCCTCCAGGCGGTCACAAAGCACCGAGCTGATCTCCCTGTGCTATGCAGCTGCTTCCCACTAGCTATCTACCTTAAGTTTGGTAGTGTATATATGTCCATGCCTCTCTCTCGCTTTGTCACAGCTTACGCTTCCCCCTCCCCATATCCTCAAGTCCATTCTCTAGTGGGTCTGTATGACAGGGTATATTTGACCATGTTTCCATATTGATGAGAAAGATACACACCAAGGAATTATTGCAAATGCATCCTTGAAACAGCAGTTGCAAAAGGCATACCCTTCATATTATCTTCGGTGAAAAAAACTGAAAAAAAAATTAAGATATGAAGAAGGGCGTACTAATGACCATACTTTGCAATAGTTTCATTACCTCTGAGGCTGAATATGTATGTGGATTTCTTAGCCATTTACTTTCTCTATCTCCTAATATCTGTGTGAATCCTCTTTTGTATAGTAGAATCTGTGAACTTTTATTCCTCTTTTTAAGTGCAATCTCTCAAACAGAGAATTTGAGTTTTTCAAAAATTGGCTGTTTGATTTTAGTTTTTTTTAATGTAAGTATAGACGTATTTAGAGGAATTGTGTGTGTGTGTAAATTTTGTATAGTCACATCTATCAATGTCGAACTGTGTTCTCTTCATTGCTTTACTTTTTTTTTTTAACATCTTTATTGGAGTATAATTGCTTTACAATGGTGTGTTAGTTTCTGCTTTATAACAAAGTGAATCAGTTATACATATACATATATCCCCATATCTCTTCCGTCTTGCGTCTCCCTCCTTCCCACCCTCCATATCCCACCCCTCTAGGTGGTCACAAAGCACCAAGCTGATCTCCCTGTGCTATGTGGCTGCTTCCCACTAGCTATCTATTTTACATTTGGTAGTGTATATATGTCCATGCCACACTCTCACTTTTTCCCAGTTTACCCTTCCCCCTCCCCGTATCCTCAAGTCCATTCTCTCATAGGTCTGCGTCTTTATTCCCATCTTGCCCCTAGGTTCCTCATGACCAATTTTTTGTTTGATTTTTAGATTCCATATATATGTGTTAGCATATGGTATTTGTTTTTCTCTTTCTGACTTACTTCACTCTGTATGACAGACTCTAGGTCCATCCACCTCACTACAAATAACTCAATCTCGTTTCTTTTTATGGCTGAGTAATATTCCATTGCATATATGTGCCACATCTTCTTTATCCATTCACCTGTTGATGGACACTTATGTTGCTTCCATGTCTGGGCTATTGTAAATAGAGCTGCAATGAACATTGTGGTACATGACTCTTTTTGACTTATGGTTTTCTCAGGGTATATGCCCAGTAGTGGGATTGCTGGGTCGTATGGTAGTTCTATTTTTAGTTTTTTAAGGAATCTCCATACCTTTCTCCATAGTGGCTGTATCAATTTACATTACCACCAACAGTGCAAGAGGGTTCCCTTTTCTCCACACCCTCTCCAGCATTTACTGTTTGTAGATTTTTTGATGGTGGCCAATCTGACCAGTGTGAGATGATATCTCATTGTAGTTTTGATTTGCATTTCTCTAATGATTAATGATGTTGAGCATTCTTTCATGTGTTTGTTGGCAATCTGTATATCTTCTTTGGAGAAATGTCTATTTAGGTCTTCTGCCCATTTTTGGATTGGGTTGTTTGTTTTTTTGATATTGAGCCATATGAGCTGCTTGTAAATTTTGGAGATTAATCCTTTGTCAGTTGCTTCATTTGCAAATATTTTCTCCCATTCTGAGGGTTGTCTTTTCATCTTATTTATGGTTTCTTTGCTGTGCAAAAGCTTTTAAGTTTCATTAAGTCCCATTTGTTTATTTTTGTTTTTATTTCCATTTCTCTAGGAGGTGGGTCAAAAAGGATCTTGCTGTGACTTATGCCATAGAGTGTTCTGCCTCTGTTTTCCTCTAAGAGTTTGATAGTGTCTGGCCTTACATTTAGGTCTTTAATCCATTTTGAGTCTATTTTTGTGTATGGTGTTAGGGAGTGTTCTAATTTCATTCCTTTACATGTACCTGTCCAGTTTTCCCAGCACCACTTATTGAAGAGGCTGTCTTTTCTCCACTGTATATACTTGCCTCCTTTATCAAAGATAAGGTGACCATATGTGTGTGGGTTTACCTCTGGGCTTTCTATCCTATTCCATTGATCTATATTTCTGTTTTTGTGCCAGTACCATACTGTCTTGATTATTGTAGCTTTGTAATATAGTCTGAAGTCAGGGAGTCTGATACCTCCAGCTCCATTTTTCTTTCTCAAGATTGCTTTGGCTATTTGGGGTCTTTTGTGTTTCCATACAAATTGTGATTTTTTTTGTTCTAGTTCTGTGAAAAATGCCAGTGGTAGTTTCATAGGGATTGCATTGAATCTGTAGATTGCTTTGTGTAATAGAGTCATTTTCACAATGTTGATTCTTCCAATCCAAGAACATGGTATATCTCTCCACCTGTTTGTATCATCTTTAATTTCTTTCATCAGTGTCTTATAGTTTTCTGCATGCAGGTCTTTTGTCTCCTTAGGTAGGTTTATTCCTAGGTATTTTATTCTTTTTTTGCAGTGGTAAATGGGAGTGTTTCCTTAATTTCTCTTTCAGATTTTTCATTGTTAGTGTATAGGAATGCAAGAGACTTCTGTGCATTGATTTTGTATCCTGCTACTTTACCAAAATTCATTGATTAGCTCTAGTAGTTTTCTGGTAGCATCTTTAGGATTCTCTATGTATAGTATCATGTCATCTGCAAATAGTGACAGCTTTACTTCTTCTTTTCCGATTTGTATTCCTTTTATTTCTTTTTCTTCTCTGATTGCCGTGGCTAAAACTTCCAAAACTATGCTGAATAATAGTGGTGAGAGTGGGCAACCTTCTCTTGTTCCTGATCTTAGTGGGAATGGTTTCAGTTTTTCACCATTGAGGACAATGTTGGTTGTGGGTTTGTCATATATGGCCTTTATTATGTTGAGTTAAGTTTCCTCTATGCCTACTTTCTGGAGGGTTTTTATCATAAATGGGTGTTGAATTTTGTTGAAAGATTTTTCTGAATCTATTGAGATGATCGTATGGTTTTTCTCCTTCAGTTTGTTAATATGGTGTATCACATTGATTGATTTGCATATATTGAAGAATCCTTGCATTCCTGGAATAAACCCCACTTGATCATGGTGTGAGGATCTTGCTCAAGGTCATACATGTGATGAAGGGAGGCTCAAACCCAGGGCTGCCCAAATCAGACCACTCTCAGGAAACTCTACTCAATACTCTGTAATGGGAAAAGAATCTTAAAAAGAGTGGATATCTGTATATAACAGATTCACTTTGCTGTACAGCAGAAACTAACACAACATTGTAAATCAACTGTACGCCAATAAAAATTAATTTTAAAAAAAGAGAAAAAAATCAGACCACTCTCTTAAGCACAGTATTATGTTGTCTCTAGTCAAACCTTATTTTAATAATAGCTCAATTTCCAAGGAAACAGGAACCCTCTAATATAAAAACTCTTATTTCTGGAAGTCAGCTCCCCCACCAGGAAATATTCTGTCTCTGAGGCTGTAGGCTCGGAAATAACTCAAACCCTAGAATAAGATTCATTAAAATTCCCCTAGTATTTTAATCTGACTTCCTTTCATTGTGATCAGGGTGAGCACAGTATCATAGATATATATATTTACTTGTATCTATTCCTTTTAAATTTTTATTTACATACTTTGACCTTTTATCATCTTAAGGTTTTCTATTCTTATTGGTTTTTCTGTTTTTTTTTTTAGTTGAAGTATAGTTGACTTACAATATTATATTAGTTTCAGGTGTACAGCATAGTGATTCAGTATTTTTGCAGATTACACTCCATTATAGATTATTATAAGATAATGGATATAATTCCCTGTGCTATACAGTATATCTTCATTACTTATCTATTTTATACATAGTGCTTTGTATCTGTTAATCCCATACCCCTAATTTGTCCCTCCCCCCTTCCCTCTCCTCCTTGGTAACCGCAGTTTCTCTTCTGTATCTGTGAGTATTTTTCTATTTTGTGTACACATTCTTTTTTTTCAGATTCCACATATAAGTGATATCATACAGAATATGTATTTCTCTGACTTATTTCACTAAGCATAATACTCTGTAAGTCCATCCGTCTTGCTGTAAATAGCAGAATTGCATTCTTTGTATGGCTAAGTAATATTCCATTGCGTGTGTGTATACACACACACCAGTTTATATATATAAACTCCAGCGGCACCAGTTTACATTCCCACCAAGAGTGTACTAGAGTTCCCTTTTCTCTACATCCCTGCCAACATTTGTTATTTGTGGTCTTTCCATGATAGCCATTCTGACAGGTGTGAGGTGATATCTCATTGTGGTTTTGATTTCCCTTATCTCCAAGACAAGAAGCTCCTTTCCTCAGTCATTTATAAATCGGGGCTTGAGCTTTGTCACTTCAAGGTCTCAGCTGCTCTAAGCAGAATGTGACTCCTCAAGGGGTCATAGAGGTACAGCAGCTTTGGGGTCTTAGCCAGAAATACTCATCCTTAGAAGGAACCCTTAGTTTCACTTTAGTCATAGATATGAGGTCAAATAAAGAAACTTGAACCCTACACTCTAGGACAGGGATCAGAGCTCTGTCCTTTCCTCTCCTAACGCTACTAAAATAGCTCCATTACCCCAAAGACAATATTCCTTAAAACTGTGCTGTCCAATACAATATGGTAGCTGTTGGCCACATATGGCTGTCTAAAATAATAAAAAATAAATAAAAACTTTAAAAATTCAGTGCCTCAGTCATACTAGCTACATATCAAGTGCTCAATAAGCTATGCATGGCTAGTCCACCATAGTGGACAATATAGATAGAGAATATGTCACAGAGTTCTATCAGAGAGTATGACTGTAGAAGGATGCTGCCTTTTCTTTATAACACTCTACAGGGATGCCCTGTCAAGGCGATCAGGTATGTTGCTAGCAAATTTCTCCTATTCCTGTTTTAAAATGCAATTGGCTACATATGGTAGAAACCAGACTACATGGCCTAACCAAAAAAGCTTTCTTTCCTCCTGAAACATGAATTCTAGAGCTAAGCAGTTCTAGGCTGGCCCTCAAGTACTCAGGATCCTTCTACTTTTCTGCTCTACCACCTTTAGCATAGGGTTTTCACCCTCATGATCACAAAATAGCTTCTGCCCTTCCAGCCATTGCAACTGCATTCCAGGAAGGTAGGATGGAGGAGCATAATATACAAGATATCCCATCATCATTTTCCATTTTAGTGCATTCTGTCTGGCTTCAAAATTTCACATCTGCATCTTTTGCCTGAAGAATTTCTCTAGTCTTCCCTATCCACATGCACAGAGAATTAATGCCCCAGGAATCACTCCTTAACCAGAGACTGACAGGAGCTGGTGTATAACTCACTTGCTTATTGGGTGAGATAAGTCTGAAGCACATATATTACACTGGCTCCAGTCGTTCCCCAGCAGGAATCCCAGTTGACCATGTTGGTAACTGGCTTGATAAACATACCCTTTACGGCTGTTTTCCCTTGCTTGACTCACAACTCCACTGCCTGGGACCACTAAAATCTTTGTCTTAAATAGACTGAGCTACATTTCCTGAGCCATACAGTGGCTTGATTGGCAGCGCCACAAAAGATATGCCTACCCAGAACCTGTGAATGTGACCTTATTTAGAAAAAGTGTCTTCACCAATTTCAATTAATTAAGGATCTTGAGATGACATAATTATGGATTACTTGGGTGTGCCCTAAATCCAATGACAATTGTCCTTATAAGATACAGAAGAGAAGACACAAAGAAGAGAAAGCCCTGTGATGTAAAGGCAGAAATTGGAGTGATGTGGCCACAAGCCAAGGAACTCCTGGAGCCACCAGAAGCTGGAAGAGGCAAAGAAGTATCCTCCCCTAAAGACTTTACAGGGCGTGCACCCCTACTGATACCTTGACTTTGGATTTTTGGCCTCCTGAACTGTAAGAAAATTAATTTCTGTTCTTATAAGCCACCCACATTGTGGTAATGTGTAACAGCAGCCACAGGAAACTAATACAGATGATAAGGAAGATTCTTGGAATATTTGGAGGGTTACAGGAAGCAGCTGCCATTTGTGGAAATACACACACACACACACACACACATACTACTGAAGATCTATTGATTTGCCTCACTGACATGAAGCAACAGATGGAGCTGCAACTGTTCTACATTCTGCTAGATCCTCTTTGAATCTCTCTGCCTCTTGGGCCAAGTGTGTGTGATTATCTCCATAACAAAGGGCTCTGGGTTCTGCAGAAAACCCTCATCACTGAGGTCAGAAGCAACACAGTTGGTCACAGGCTTTATTCCATCCTCATGAGTTTCCATCTCTTGCTTGCAGCTTCCAGCCTGCCTTTGATCACACCCCACGTTACATCCATCTTCTCTTTTCAGGATAAACCCAGAAAGCAGGTCACATATTTTACAACAGAAAACTTCTGTGGTCAGAGATAAATTTATCTTGTTCTGGCTGGCATGAAGGATTGAAAGAATGAAAAGATTATCTAATCCAATCCACAATTCCCCTCAAAAAATGATCTATATTTCTCTTGTCCCAGGGGATAAAATCAAATCCAAGCCACAAACCCCCCCAACAAAAAAGTGATCTATGTTTCCCTTGCTCCTTTATTCTTTAAAACCCAGACTTATAAAGAAAATAGAGCTGGAGCAGGTTCCAAGGATTGGAGGAGATAAGCCATGCATCCTTTGTTGGTATGTCACACCTTGTGTGATGGCCTGGGTTGTGTCCCCCCCAAATTCATATGTTGAAGTCCTAACTCCCCATACCTTGGAATGTGACTGTATTTGGAGAGAGGGTCTTTAAAGAGGTAGTTAAGTTAAAATGAGTTCATTCAGGTGGGCCCTACTCCAATTTGACTGGTGTCCTGATAAGAAAAGGAGATTAGGACACAGACACACACACGGAGAAGACCATGTGAAGACACAGTGAGAAGACGGCCATCTATAAGCCAAGGAGGGGCCTCAGAAGAAACTAATCCGCCTGGTACCTTGATCTCAGACTTCCAACCTCCAAAACAAAAATAAATTTCTGTTGTTTAAGCCACCCAGTCTGTGGTACTTTGTCATGTTAGCCCTAGAAAACTAATATACCTTGCTTCCAGAGGAGCCCTCTGGGGACACAGAATGCTGACCATGGGGTGGGTGGGGCTAGAAGCTGAAATTCTGGTTTGAGACTGGGATCTCAAAAAAAGTTACCCATGGTCAAATGTAGAGTAGGATGTTTTATAAGTGGAGGAGCCTTTTGCCTTTTCATGGACTATTTCCAGACTTTGACCATAATTGTCTCCATGGTGACTGAAAATACATTAAAGATTTCTGGAGCTCTTCTCCCAAGTTCTCTCAATTGCTTATGCTCAAGGGCTCTCTTAGGATCCTAAGGAATGGAGGGTGGAGCATCTCAAAACATACCCATGCTTTAATTTCCCTCCCCTCTTTGGGAGAGGTAGGTGCTCAAACGAAGCTTAATTTGATTTAGAAAAGTTAATGTCATGTTTCTTGCACAAAAGGATCATGGAGTTGAGTTATATCTATAGCAGCTAGAATCATGTTACCTTCTGTTTACTTGTGTTTTCCCCACACCTTTAGTAAGGTCTCATGTAATGTCCCACTTGGTTCATTAAGCTGTAAGAAAATAACGCTAAAAGTCCAACGTCCACCCTTGTGGAGTAAGGAGACACAGAGCCCCCTGAGACCAGCATGGGGATGTCTAGGCCAATTAGTCCCAGAAGTCAAGAGTCAGGGCTACAAGTCCCAATTACTCATCCCCATGGGAGCTGCTTCCCCTATTCCCAACCATGGGGTGTATGAAGTAAAGGGTTAACTCAGAGAATAAAGGGTGCTCAAAGCCTGCACATCCCAAATAAAGGACTGGCCCTAGACTGCCTCCTGAAAGATGACCTCTAAGCCCCTGGAATATCCTGCCTGATAAAAGTGTCTTTGTTTACCTGAGGCCTTAATCCATGCCAGGTAGTCTGTGTTGACAGTGTAGCTGATGACGAATGCCTGTTTTTGTTTACCTGGGAACCTAGCAATGCTGTATTAGTTTGACCTCTGGGGGCACTAAAGAGTTGTGGGGCTTCCCTGGTGGCGCAGTGGTTGAGAGTCCGCCTGCCGATGCAGGGGACACGGGTTCGTGTCCCGGTCTGGGAAGATCCCACATGCCGCGGAGCGGCTGGGCCCGTGAGCCATGGCCACTGAGCCTGCGCGTTCGGAGCCTGTGCTCCGCAACGGGAGAGGCCACAACGGTGAGAGGCCCACGTACCACAAAAAAAAAAAAAAAAAAAAAAAAGAGTGAGTTGTGAAGGTCAGTAGGAACTCCATACCTACATGACAGACCCTGATAAAATCTCTGGACACCAAGGCTCAGGTGGGCTTCCATGGTTGGCAGTATTTCATATGTGTTGTCACACATAATTGCTGGGAGAAATAAGTGCTGTCCATGCAATTCCACTGGGACACGACAACTGGAAGCTCGCACCTGGTCTCTCCTGGCCCCTGCCCCCTGCACCTTTTGCCTTTGCTGATTTTAACCTCTGTCCTTTCACTGCAATAAACCATAAATGTGAGCATCAGAGCTTTTTCGAGTTCTGTGAGTCCTTCCGGCAAATCATCAAACCCGAAGGTGGTCATAGGGACTCCCGACACAGAGGCCATGGATATTGTTTTATTAGGAGAAATAGTAGTTTTTCTTTACCTTCTCGAGTTCCACCAGTCCTTGAGAAAACGAGGAACATGAGCTGATTGCTCACCTTGTGGAACCTGAAGCTCCCCTTAGCCCCAATCCCAGGGAAAACATCTCCTCCCCTGCCTTGCCCATCACCCTCCCACAAATTCTCAGCATATGCCCAGAGAGAAACAGAGCCCTTAGACATCTTTCATCCCTGCTTTTTTATCTCAGTTTCCCCCCAAACGCGCTGGAAAGAACATGTGTGTTCAGTGCACAGTCACTCATGCAGCGGTCTTCCCCAGGAACCCCCTCCCCAGCCCCCTTCCCTCCTCTAGGCGGCAGAGCTGGGGGCTCTCACATGGCACTCTCGTTGCCTCCCCGTCCCCTGGACGCCCCCTTCTCTTGTGCCATGAGAGACTTGTAGGGCTTCCCCAGGCTGGGGAGGGTGAGTTCAGCTTCCTGCAGCTCCAGCTCCCGCTGAGACAAATGCTCAATGACTGCTGCTCCAATAGAGTCCCCCAGCACATTGGTCACGGTGCGAAGTCGATCACTGGAGGGGGTGGGGTCGGGGGGGAGGGAGAGACAAGCCACCGTTAATCAAGGTTTGAAGAGCTCCACAGAGAAGAGGGTGCAGCAGCCAGGAGCTCCTTGTGCCTAAAAGTTGGGGTTCACATTCCAGTCTAACACAGTGTGGACCGAGCTCTGATATGCTCACATTTGTTATTAGCAAGGCAAGTCTCTTTTTAAAAAAAATGTAAACGTCTGATATAGAAAATTAGGGGTTACGAGCTGAACAGCATACAGGATGAGGAAGGTAACCATTGTGAGTAAACAAGGCCAGACTGAAGACCAACTAAATGAGACTCAGATCCAGGGGACAGCTCCCAAGTGGGGACAAAAGTCCAGATTTTTATATGTAAACCTCCTATTTTTAAAAGTTGAGGGAATTCCCTGGCGGTCCAGTGGTTAGGACTCGGCGCTTTTACTGCCACAGGTGCAGGTTCAATCCCTGGTCAGGGAACTATGATCCCTTGAGCCACACAGCGTGGCCAAAAATAAATAAATAAATAATTAAAGTTGAGAATTTTTTTTTAAATTTGCAAGCCAGCTCTGCCCCCAAGGATCACCTTTTTGGTGACTTCTACATAAAACAGGTACAGCAGGGCTTTTCTGGATAATGGGTAAAGACCCCATTGCTTACCTCCTCCCTGCCCTACTTCCCAAGGTTAACTCTATAGAATTTGGGATCCACATGGCTTGGGATATTCCCCCAGGCCACCTTTTCACGCTAAAATTCTAGAACTCTGTCCTTGCTGGAATAAGAGCCCATGTGTTGGGAGTGCTGCAGGGAGAGTGGTGGGTTCGAGGACTGATAGTACCAGAGTCTGAAGAGCACTTACAGGAACCAGTCCACAGCTATGATGAGCGTGATATCTTCAGTGGGCAGGCCGACCGAGGTGAGCACAATGACCATGGTGACCAGACCTGCCTGGGGGATGCCAGCAGCCCCAATGCTGGCTGCTGTAGCCGTGATACTGCATGTGGAGAGAGAACACAGCGAGGCAGGAGGAGGGAAGGGAGAGATGAGGCGGTGTCAGAAGAGACACAAAAGAAGGGAAGGGGTCAGTTTCCCAGGGCATCTTAAATCAAATTCCCAAAAATAAAGAGCAAATCCAAAGCAACTTTCATTGAATGCCATTGCAGTTATGTTCCCTTGTCCTTTGTTGGGATCTGGTTAGACGTCCACCCAATGATAGAGGTTTTAAACAATTCATATTGCAGATGCAAGAGTAAGGATTTAACCAGTTGCTTCTGGGGACTGGAAGAGGGCAGAAGAATCAACCTGGGCAGCAGCCGTAAAGCAGAAGCTTGAGTTCCCCATGTGCACATATGCTAGAAGTAGGTAGGTCAGTATAGACAGGTCCAGCTGCCAGGAACAGAACTCCGGAAGGTGGGCCAAATTTAGAGTCAAAAGAAGAAATTGTCTATGGTGCTGAGTGAATTTAAAAAATTAGACATTTACACATATAAGGTTTTGGAAAACTAAAAGGTAAAACACATAGAAAATGAAAGAGATGGTGATCCACCATCAAGTAGAGGGTCAGACTGGATCACAAGTAGGCTAGATTTTAGCTCCTGCATCAATTCGGATGTCTAGCATGGCGTGCTAAGAAGAATTATAAAACCACTGGGCTTGCCAGGAAAGGTGTTAGGGCCCTGAGGTTGACGCCCCGCCCCCTCCCTGGTGGCTTCTGAAGTCCTTTCCCAAATTCTATAGTCGTGAACATAGAGCTACTCAAGGTGCTTAACACAGACGATATCTCTTACAGAACAGTGATTGAGCAAACATTTGGGCTCACGAACAGGGAATGGACTTTGGGGTCCAGCAGGTTTTATTCGTCAGCTGTACACCCTGGGACATAAACTCAGAGCCTATATTCCCTCATCTATAGAATGGTAGACATATACCTACCTTGAGGGGTTATTATGAGCAGTAAAATAGAACAGTGCTTTGAGAATAGGGCCCCAAGAAGGGTCATTATTACTATTATCCTAAGTGAGAGAGAATATCTCTTCTGAGTGCTGGCCCTGGCGTAAACAGTGATCTGTGCATGCCCTTGGGAGGCAGGCATCATGCTCTCAATGGAATGGTAAGATCCAGCTAATTCCACCTGGATCCAATAATCCAACTCAAACTTTGTTTAGATTCAGTCCAAACTAGGAATCCCTAACCATCCAATCACAATCTTCCACTAAATTCTGAAGCAATTACCTGATGGGTCTCAAGCTGGCCACTGCCACCAAGCTCTTCGCATAGATTAGAAGCTAGAAGTGATGCTCAGTTCCCTGATCCATTTAAGAACACCCCTCAAAAGTCCTTACCCTTTTTGATGACTTCTCTACTCCCCAGAATGTGAAAGTTCCCGTGAAAAGTGCTCACTGCAATGTTTGGGACCCTAAGCTAGACAAACAAACAAACCAAAACGTGTTCCTTTGAAATTATCTTCATGTCATCTTCACTGCATCCTTGGTTTCCCCTAGAAAAGGCTTCTCATACCACAGCCTTCTGTTGTAAAGGCAAGGAAGATTGTTTGAAGAAAGACTCAGAGGCCTCAGAGGTATAAGACTCAAAGATCTCTGGGTTGTGTGGTAACAAGGTAGCTGGGACTTCCTCTACCCATAGTAGAAGGGACTTCACATGGGCTCAACATCTCACAGGACCTCCAGATGCTATGAGCCATAGTGCCCAGATTTAAGCTGTATCCCTGAATGTCCCTAAGCCATTGGGACCCAAGTTCAGCCTGTTTTCCTTATCTGCAGAGTGGTCTCTCTGAACCCCTATAAAAAGAGAGAGCACTCCATCCTGCTGCTGACCCCAGTTACCAGTATTTCCATCCAAGCCAGCTTGGTACTACACTGCATGACATTGTGGTACCTGCCTTTATTCACAATCCCTATGTAGCCAAGAGGGGCAGAGAGCTGTTAGGGAGGGTAGGATGCTCCGTTAAAGAGCATGGGCACTGGAGTCCAGTTTCCCTGAGGTCATTAGCATTCTAGGCCTAAGGTCTTTATTTTTATAGTATGTGAGAGACATCAGAATGCCTTCATATGCTATAGAGAAAGGTCAAGTAGAGGCAGTGGATTTGAAAATGCAAGTAAGCAATGGAGTAGCTGACAGAGTGAGAAGATAGGAGGGACGAGATTTGGGGAATTGTAGAGGAATGAGTTTTGAATAGAGCAACAGATCCATGTTTAAACTGAGATCAGGGGAAAGAAAGCATGGATGGATGCATACCACAATAAATTTGAGTTGTGGGGGCAGAAAGTTGGGTCCATTCACACCCAGTAACCTCAATGACACCCCTGAGGTGTAAGGAAATATGATCTTTTACGCGGAAGAAAACTGGAGAATGGAACTGGAAGATTATAGAGTGAAGATTTGGAATGAGGGATGGATAATGGTGCCACCATATAACTGGGTAGTTATCTACCCTGGATGCACAGTAGTATCACCTGGGCAGTTTTCACAAACATACCAATGCCTATACCCTACCCCCACCATAGCAAAGTCAGAGCCTCAGGGAGTAGGTGGTCTTGGGCAATGCTAATGTGTAGCCAAGACTCTGAATCACTGATATAAAGGGATTTCTGAGTGGAAATACACTTAGCTGATAAGTTAATGCGTCGTCTTGCAGTGGTCACTGCAGTAATCACCACAGTGGGTAGATTTTTCTCTAGCTGGGTTCAGACACCTTGACATAGGAACAGATAAAGTGGTTGATTGAATCCCCGATGTTGAGGATTTGGAAAGACTAAGGGGTAAGGATATCAAAGACGCTCTCAAGAAAATGAAAGAATGAAGCGCCATACTCTCTGGTCTGGAAGCTCACGGTTCCACGTGTGGTCCCTAGACCAGCAGCATCAGCATCACCTCTGAACTTGATGGAAATGCAGGATCTCAAGCCCCAACCCCGACCTACTGAATCAGAATCTGCTTGTGAACAAGACCCCCAAGTGATTAGTACGCACATAAAAGTTTGAGAGGCACTGAACTAAAACACATAGAGGGAAAGTGAAACCATAATGGAGGGAATGAGAGGAGTAGAAGGAGCAAAACTTTTCATGGGATTAAAGAAAATATGTAGGGGAAGTAAAGTAAGAGGATGGAGAGATTGGACACTGTGGCCATGATGCACATACTCGAGATGTCAGAGCAGGCTAAGCAGAGGCAAAGTCCAGGACATGGCCCCGAGAGTAGGTGGCTGGAATTCCAAAGGTCAGCAAACTTTGAAAAGAAGATGATGGAAGAGTCACCTGTTTGGATGTTGAAACTATTTAGGGAGAGGCTAAGAAAATGGAAAGAAAAAGAAAGCCATACAGCATCAGCTGAGTTACATAACCCTTCTCTGGATTCCCAAAACTCTTACGTTACCCATAAGAAGAAGATAATATTTTTTATAATTTGGCAAGGGCAGTAATGGAACTATGCATAGGACATCATGAGACGTCATTCAAAGAGCCCACGCCTGTAAAATATTTAATGCTGTGTATGGCACACAGCAAGGGTTTTATAAATGTTGGCCATCAACATCATCACCACTATCACCTCCGTAATCTACGTCATCATCACCAACACCGTCATCACCGTCGTCATCACCAGTGTGTCTTTTTCCTTCACGAGACTGCATCTTCCCTGAGTTCAGGAACCATGTCTTATTTCTTCCTGCGTCCCTCAACACATCCCCCTTCCAACATCCAAAGGCTCCCTTTACTTCTTGCTGTGACTCCCTCCCCTCCAACACCCCCAGCCAAGCTAATGACTTCTTAGGTCTCAGCTGTCGGCAGGTCCCACCCAAGGCCAACTCACCTGATAGTTGTGATCTGACCCAGGTTGAGTTCGTAGTTGTTGACCTGAGCGATGAAGATGGCGGCCAGGGCCTCATAGAGGGCAGTGCCATCCATGTTGACGGTGGCCCCCACAGGCAGCACAAACCTGGTGATGCGGCGGTCCACGCCCAGGCCCTCCTCCAGACAGCGGAAGGTGATGGGCAGTGTCGCAGAGCTGGGAGAGAGAACCCCAAGGGCTGAGAATAAGTGGCGGCAATGGGCCAAGGGAGGGCTCCCCCTGAGAACACTGGAAGGCAGAGTGGGAGCTAGAGCAAGGGGAAGATGGCAGGTGTCTAACATTTCAGAGGCTGAGGACTGTGCGTGGGGAAGAGGAACTCCTCATGACACAGAGAGCACACAGCAATGAGGTGCCCCAGGCTGAAGGTCTCTTGACCCACCTAAAACCAATAGCTGAGGGCTACTTACTAGACACTAGTTCGTGTCACCAGTTCACTCTAACTACCCACTCCCAGAAAGGAGGCAAAGGGCCTTCTGAGCTCCCACACCCCAGGGCTAAGAGAGGGATATTACAGAAGACTCCTATTCCCCACTTCCCATGTTTATTCAGGGAGTGACCTCAGCTACACTAACCTTCTAGGTCTCTCTCTCCCCACTTGGGATCAGCTGGTCCATAAAACATGTGCTCTGTCTGGTCAGCTCTATATCATGCAGTGAGAATCCTGGACCCACAAAGGGGATCTTTGGGTGTCCATGCCTGTGGCAACCCGGTGAGTTTAATTCTGGGGTACGATGGCACCAATCCTCCTTGGCCACAGATCAAAAGGCACATTCTCCAATAGGTGTTACAAGCAATAAAAATGATACTTTTCTTCCATCTGGTTGGCTCTAGTGATACATCTCAGATTGTTTTGAATTAGATTGATGGTGGAGAGGGGAGCTCTTTATGAAACCCCTGAAACCATAAAAGAGAGGGAAGCCAAGGGAGCTCCCAGAGGCCATCTCAAGGGGAGATGAGACCCTATGAGGTAGAAAATGACTGAGATCATGAGGCATGTTGGACCCTTTGTCCTAACCTCAAAATTTGCAGCTGGTTCTCCCTCCATATTAAATAGAGAAACAGGGACTTCCCTGGTGGTCCAGTGGCTAGGATTCCATGCTCCCGATGCAGGGGGCCTGGGTTCGATCCCTAGCCAGGGAACTGAATCCCACATGCCGCAACTAAAAAGATCCCGCTTGCTACAACAACGATCCCACACGCGGCAACGAAGATCCTACATGCTACAACTAAGATCCAGCGCAGCCAAATAAATAAATATTTTAAAAATAAAGAAATAAATAGAGAAACAGAAAAGGAGGGAAAGGGGTTAGGAGAGCCAGCCCAGGACAAAGATCAGTGCCCAGGTGTTGAGCCACCTGGAGACCTTCAAGAGCACCTGACATTACTATACAACCCAGATGAGGTTCTGTAGTGGCAGAGAGGGCAGGACTCCTAAGAGAGCCTGTGAAAGGCAAAGAGTGAACCTAGGAAGGGTACCAGTGGTGAGGAGCAAGGCCATACCTGGAAGACGTGCCCATGGCAGTGATGAGGGCCTGCAGTATTCCCCCAATGAAGGGGAAAGGATTCCGATGGGTGATGAGGAAGTAGATGAGAGGCAGGATGCCACCGGCATGAAGGAACAAACCCACGATGACGGTCAGGGTGTACATGCCCAGCTGACCCCCAAGGACGGCCATGTCTTCCATCTCTAGGATCTTGCCAGCAATCAGGAACAGGATGCCCACAGGTGCATACCTGGGCCAAGCCAGACACCTGTCAGGCCTCCCTCATGACCTCCCCTACAAGCCTGGAGCCAGCATCCCCCAGGCTTTGCCAACATAGACCCTGGAGCCAGGCAACACACACCATACAGCACCCTACTCCACTCCAACCTTCCCCACACAATAACAAATGGGGCTGGGTCCCACAAATAAATCCCACCTTTTCTTCCTGATTACCCACAGCTCGCCCACAGAGAGCAGAAGAGTTCCTACAACTCCAACATATACATTCTTATAAGGTCTCTCCTTCACCCACCCCCCAATTCAAGTCCCCCCAAATAATCACAGTCCTCAGGGCTTTTTCCCTAGACATTGCCCAGACACTCCCTACCTCTGGCCTTCTAACTTCCCTTATTCACTTCCCCCAACTCTTTGCTCTACATTTGTAACCTGTATGCCCCTATTCTCTTTCCTATAAGTACATATTCTCACTCATTCACCAGCCCTAAGTTATTTCACCTGGATTTCCCACAGACATCTTAAACAACCTGTCTTAAATATTATACGATATTGCTTATATGTGGAATGTAAAAAAAAATTGTACAAATGAACCTATTTACAAAACAGAAATTGAGTCACAGCTGTAGAAAACAAACTTACGTATACCAAGGGGGAAAGGTGGGGGAGGGATAAATTGGGAGATTGGGATTGACATATACACACTACTATATATAAAATAGATAACTAATAAGAACCTACTGTATAGCACAGGGAACTCTATTCAATATTCTCTAATGACCTATACGGAATAAAATCTGAAGAAGAGTGGATATATGTATGTAAATATAACTGACTCACTTTGCTGTAGAGCAGAAGCTAACACAACATTGTAAATCAACTACACTCCAATAAAAATTAATTATAAACAGCCTGTCTTATTAAATTATCTGTTCATTCACTCAACAAATATCCATTGAGCACCTACTATGTTCCAGTCACGTGGTCCCTGCCCTCATGGTGCTTACATCCTAATGGGGGAACTATGCAATACACAGAGATATATGTCATTAAAAACTTCAGGTCGGGCTTCCCTGGTGGCGCAGTGGTTGAGAGTCCACCTGCCAAGGCAGGGGACACGGGTTTGTGCCCCGGTCTGGGAAGATCCCACATGCTGCATAGTGGCTGGGCCCGTGAGCCATGGCCGCTGAGCCTGCGCGTCTGGAGCCTGTGCTCCGCAACAGGAGAGGCCAAAACAGTGAGAGGCCTGTGTACCGCAAAAAACAAACAAAACAAAACAAAACAAAAAACTTCAGGTGGTGATAACTACAAAAGAGAATCAGTGAGTGGGGCTGTAAGAATGAGTGGTCAGGGAGGGCTTCTCTGAAGAGGTGACATTTATGCTGATACCTGAATGATGAAAAGGAACCATGCGTATTTGAGGGGAAAGCATTGCAGGCACAGTTCAAAGACCGTGAGATGGATGTGAGCTAGAAGTACTGGAGGAGCAGAAAGAAGACCAGTACAGCTGGAGCAGTGAGTGAAAAGAAGAGTAGAGAAGACAGATGAAGCAAGTTCATAGGGGGCTCACCTGTTTTCCACACAAAAGAGCCCATTGCTTAGTTTTGTGAGTTTCTGCCAGTGATGCCATAATTCACCCATCACCAGACTTCCTTTGTTATTTCTGTCTCTTTAGAAATTGAAGTCCACACTTGGTCATTGTCATGGGGGATGTATGAGGAGGTGAGGACCGCTTGGGGAGGTGGTGCAACAGCTTAGGTCAGAAATGGTGAGACCCAAGCTGAGGTTGTGGGAATGAGGATACAGGGGACTCCTCCAGCCACATCTGTATTCCCCAAGCTGGGCTCGAGGTTAGCCCTGGTGGGTGGTTGCTGACTTGTCTCCAACTCCAGATCTACCTCTCTGAATAACCTGTTAACTCCTTTCTCAAATTCCTCACCTCCATCCTTCCTTTCTCACACTCTGCAAAATTCCTCAACTCTGGATCAATTGCACATGACTTCTTTCCTCCTATACTCGGCTACCTGGCACATATGGATATTTTCCCAAACGTGCCAAGGACATCGCTATAGACTCATGGTGCCCAATTCAGTTGAGTTTTCAATATTCCTTTTCAATCTTCTTGCTCGTCCTTGATAAGCTTTCCCTCCCAATCCCCTCAGCTGCTTTTCCAAGCTCTCAACTTAGCCTCTAGCCCCCCACCCAACTTTCAAATTATTTGGGATGATGTACAAAGTCTTCCCCAATTTGGGAAGACAGCCTCGTTAACATCTTCCACCACCACTCCCTAGGTAGGCTCCCACCTTCTTGAACTCCTTACCATTCTCCAAACAACTCAGGTTCTTTCGAGCTTTGCATGTTCTATTCCCTCTGCTTGAAGTGCCTCTCCTTTCTTCCTGTCCTGTTGGATTCCCACTCACCTTTCAAGACCCAACTAAGAGGTGGACGTCTCCATGACTTCCTCCTCACCTTCCCAGACAGAGTTCACTGCATATCCCTCATTGGCTGCTTACTTATCTACACTTTTTTAATGTCTCTTGACTCTAGAACCTTCCATCTTGTATCATATTTATCTAATATGTGCCTGTCTCCTCCAAGACTTTGAAAGCTCTTTGAGGACAAGGACTGAATTCAATGTATCTCTGTATTCCAGAGTTCAAAATAAAGTCAGCCTGGGAAAATGTCTGCTGAAAGAATGAAGGGATTTAAAGAATGAATGAATGAATGTGTCAATTAAGGAATAATCAGTGAGCGGATAAATGAGTGAGAAAATGAGCAAATGAGACATGAATGATGGGTGAGTGAATTAATGAGTGGGTTAAGCAAATGGATGAAAGAATGCAAGGAATATTTGATTGAGTGAATGAGAGAATAACAAATGTAGAGATGAACAAGTGAGTCAAAGAATGAGTCCAAATGAATAGATGACTTAGTGAGTAAATCAATCAATCAATCAAAGAATTAACTAATGCATGGATGAGTTTGTGAATGAATTTATGAGTGAATGAATGAGTGACTTAACCAATGCAAAGAAAAATGAACAAATGAATGGGAAAACGAGTGAACCAATTCATGGAAGAATGAAGATAAATAAATAAATGAATGGATAATTTGGCCAATCCATAGAAGAATGAGAAGATAGATAAATGATGGAGTGAATGAACAATGCACAGAAGCTTGAGTACAAATGAATAAATGAGTGAATAAATAGATAAACAAGGGAGTGAATGAGTGAATAAATCATTGCACAAAGGTATGAATGAATGAGTAAGTGAATGAGTGAGGGTGTGAATTAACCAATGCATATATAAATGACTTTGGCCAAGTGGTCCCAACAACCACTTCAGGAGCTGCCCCACAGCCTGACTTCCCAGCCCTGACAACACCCTTCTGTGTGCCATCACCACCACCACCCCGCCCTTGTCACAGCCCAGCACTCACCAGATAATGATGCCCACCAGCCTCATAATAGCCTCATTGAGGCTGTCGAAGAAATCCCGCAGGACTCGGCCCTTGTGTTTCATGCCACCGATGACCAGCCCAAAGGCCACTGAGAAGACCACGAGGCCCAGGGCGTTGATGCCATTGGCTGAGCCAGGCACAGGCACAGTCTCCTCAAAGCTCAGCACCTCCTGCAAGGTGCCTATGGCCCGTGTGACATTTTCCAAGAGGCTGCTTCCGTTCTCCATTGAGGATAAAGGAGGCATGGAGGTGCCCAGCTCAGATCCATTATCTGTCCTCACAATGGTCCTGGTTACCAACCTCGTGCTGTACTGCGTCTTAAACTGAAATAAGGAGATATTGGGCCATAGACCAATGCATAGTAAATTGAGTGCATAAACAGGTTAATGAGGGAGTGAACAACCAATGAATGGAAGAATGAGTATAGATTCTGCATTTTTCACAAGCTCCCTGGGCAATGCTCAGACAGGTTTTGGGGTCTGTCTCCTCAACTGTCTATGATCAGAAGCCTTGGTTCCTCCTCCATTACCATCCCCAGGCAGCCTTTGACCTAAGTCCTTCTCTCTAACCTTGCCTTGATCACCACACCAATAGAAAGCACATTCTTTCAGGCTCTTCCAAAAGCCCCTGGGCAATGCTCTGTCAGGTCCTTCTTCCCATCCCTCACTCCTGGACCATTCACTCAGCAGCAAGCTCCCCCAACCCTCCAAACCTCCTTGATCAGACTATGTACTTCCCCCTGACCTGTTTGAAGCAGGCCTCCACAAGGTTGGGCGGAAACATATTTCTGCAGAAAAACATCAGATGAATGAACGTGGTTAGACCTTAGAAGAGAATCTAGACTGATAACAGTAATAATAATTGCAATGGCAACGATAATAATAGAAGCCAACATCTGAAAACCGATCTAAGTGCCTTACCTATGGGACCTGATTTAAACACCACAATAATCCTAAAAGGGAGTGTTATTGATGTCCCCATTTTACATACAAAGAAACCAAAGCACAAAGAAATTATGTAAGTTACCCAAAGCCACACAACTCCTCAGGGGTACAGATGGACCTCAAATTCAGGCCTTTCTGAGCCCTTTGGTACGACCCTATGCCACCTCAGGGACTTCAATTCACACACAGTGATGTCTCCAAAAAAAAAACACGGAAAGCTCCCCCCAAGTCAGTGACTAGGGCAGAACTATGACCAGCCTTGATTCTGGCAGGCAAAATCTTGCTACTTTAAGAGAATCATTCACCTTCCAATGGATCTTGGGAACACCAGACAAATACCATTTGTCCTGAGCCCATCTCAAGATGCTGCAATTATAGCCTCCCTAGCCTACGGGTCAAAAGATCATACCCTAGGAGTAAGCTGCTCTCAGAGGATTTATGCAAGGCTCCAGGACAGAAAATAGGTACCAAAAACACTAGGCCCAACTTGGGTGTTGCATTTCCAGGCTGGATTAGCCTGTCCCCTTTGTCTCCCCTTGAGTATAGGTTGTTACATGTAGGGCTGGAATTCCCATCAAAATTAGAAAGGACGTCACCTGACCAGGTCCATGAAGGCATCAGCCGTGGGAACGGTCTCGATCCGGCCCTCTCGGTGCAGCCCCTCCTTGGAGCCCTTCCCAGGATGGATGATGGTGACCATGAGGATGCCGATGAAGACCGCGATGACAGTGGTCACCATGTAGTATACAGCTGCCCGCATCCCCATCCGCCCTGTTGCCTTGTTATCCAAGGACGCCATACCTGGAGGACAGGTGGTGCAGCCCGAGCAGCCCCATCCACACCCCACCACCCACTCTCCCATCTATTTGCTCCACACTCCCCACACTGCTACAACCATTCCACCAAGCATCCCTCCTCCTTTGCCCCACCCCACATCGCCATCCTCCAACTCCCATTCTATGTTCCAAATACACCTTCCACTCCATCCTTTATCCCAAGCACCACTTCACTAACCTTCCCTCTATTCCAAGCCAGCATTTTCAACCCCCACTCCATCCTCTATTCACCCCTATTTTGCACCATAAGCTCATCTGCATGGCTCTCTTCATCCTCCTATCCACCCCAAAGTCACACCTCCCTCCGACCCAGCTCACTATACACTATCTGTAGTAGATACTTTTGGTGCCCTATCAAGACACCCTTTATCATGCTGATACACCCATCCTTCCACAGCTGAGCATGTTGGCTGCTAACAACTCACGCTGCCCCCTTCTGTTGAGGGCTGCCCTCAGCAGAACAGGAGCTTACTCACCCACAAAGTCCCCATGGGAGACCGAGAGCCAATGACTGATTGGTACAGGGATTCAAAAGGCCAGCTCCTTTGATTTAGACGGGGGCAGAGTTGTGGAGAATAATTCTGTAGTGTTGCGCATTCTCCAGAGCTCCCCGTGGGATCAGGCTGAGAGGCCAACCTTCTTCTGAACCCACATTTCTACTTAGCTTCTTTCCCCATCCCATCCTGCTCACCTCACTTCCTCATAGGTTTCTCTTGAGAGCTACCCCTCAATAAATCACTTGTGCAAATAGCCCCTTCTCAGTCTCTGCTTCTAAGGAAACCCAACCCAAGAAATCATTCTTCCTTCCCTTTATCTTCGTACCCATCCCAAAATCTGGAGATTGGCAATCAACCACCCATGGGCCAAATCTGGCCCGCTGCCTGTTTTTGTAAATAAAGTTTTATTGGAACACTGCCATGCCCATTTGTTTACAAGCTAATCTGCTTGCTGCTTTTGCACTACAACAGAATTGAAGGGTTGCAACAGAGACCACATGGTCCTTGAAGCTGAAAATGTTTTCTACCTGTCCCTTTACAGAAAAAGTTTGCCAACCCCTGCATAGGCCATCCATACTTCCACCCCCCCTCCACCCACCATCCTGTCACCTGTATCTCAAACACCTTCATCCACGTCCCATCCCATTACCTTCCACACCACATCCCAGCTACCTTCCCTGGCTGCCCCACAACAGCCTTCCTTTCATCTCTGGATGATACTAAGCCCCTCTCAGGCTGGTATTTTACCTCCAAGGAAACGTACAGGAAAGCTACTGAGATAAGTATTGCAGGTCACCTGGGTTCTGGAACCCAGGTCTGATTGGGATCAGGGCTTTGGCCAAAGACTCAGAGCTACGTGCATGCTCCATGTTTGAGGTCCTGAGTTGGGGAGGTGGTCCCATGCTTGGAACAGCCGTGGCTCCAGGTCTGAGCTTGGACTCTGGGATGGGTCTTGGAGGCCGACACTGGCCTGGGCTCTCTCACCTGTGACCAGACTGGAGACAATGAGTGGCAGCACCAGCATCTGTAGCATCCTCATGAGAAGCTCTCCAGGGAAAGAGAAGTACTTGACCTGGCGGTAGCTGAGCTGGTACGGGCGCAGGGCAAAGGCCAGGCTGACCCCTAGGGCCAAAATGAGGGGTCTGTAGGGTTGACCATCCATCCCAAGAAGGGCGTGTGTGTGGGTAGATGTGAAAGAAAGAGAGAAACATTCTATGAGTGTGCGTGTTTGTGTGTACATTGTGGAATGTATGAATTTATGTGTTATTATGTTGACATGTGTGTAAATGCACACATTCATGTGTACATATGCACACATATGTGATAGTGTGTACTCACTTGTGCACATGTATCTGTCCATGTATATGAGGGTCCATGTATATGAGATGCACAGGTTTTTCCCACGTGTGTATACAGGTATGACTTGTGTGTGTATGTTACTGTTTTCAAGCATGGGGGTACACATGTATTCAAGCTCTTAAGTGGGCCGTTGTGTGTGCAGAGGAATGCATGTGTGTGTGAACGTGTTTATAAGTTCTAGTATATGTGTGCAAGCGTGTGTTTACTTTTTTGCACCTGTACGTTTTGTGCATGCATAAAAACGTGTTCATGTTTGTGTGTTCGTATGCAGAAAGCGTGCGTTTGTATGGTGTACACTTATGCCCGTATATACACATGCATATAGATGAAACGTTGTGTGTACCCACAGATGTGTTTGCAAGAATGTATACTTATTTGTGTGAGCGCGTCCTGGGGAGGGGGAAGGGTGGACGTGTGCACCTGTGCAGGTGAGAAGAAGTAAGTGGAGGGAAGAAATATGCTGTGCGGGGAACTTCCCTCAAGTCCTCGCCCTCCGGGGGCAGAGCCCGCCCCTCCCAGACGACTCACCAATGACCACGGCGCTGACGGTCAGCAAGATGAAGGCGTTCCGGCGCAGGAAGCGCAGCACGTGCTCGCGCGTCATGGTCTGCAGGCGCAAGCGCGTTCTCAGCGCTCTTTGCTGCAGGCTGTCCAGCAGCCGCTGCAGCAAGCCCACCCGGCCCAGCCGCTGGCCACTCTCCCGCAGGAACAAGCTGTTGCCATGGCTGCTCATCGTCTACCTGCGGGGTACAAAGGGGCCCGGGCCTGGTGAGGGGCCGGACATAAGGTGGATGTGGGAGGAGGGGAAAGGTGGAAGAAGCTGGTGATGAACTCAGAGAGAGTCCAAAGAGCAGGGGAGGGGCGGCGTCGGTCTGTTGGGATGTGCCTGCGCTGGGCCACCTGAGAACACTGCCAGGGGTTCAAGGGTCATGTCCTGGCAGAAAAAGATCAAGGTCTCCAGAATCACTCCCAGGCATGGCTGGGAAGAGACAGAGGAGTAGGTCACAATATAATGGACGTTTTTGCCGTTCTCTAACTCCAGACCCCTCCTTATCTCACGAGATCATCACAAGTAATTGAGAGCTGATGCAGCTCACAAACCAGACTAACAAATCTTTGCTGAGCATCAACTTCACTCAGAGCCTTAAACAAGGCACTCTGTGGTTAGCCCCCCAAATTAATACAGCTTGGCGTCTAGCCTGGAGGTGCCACCAAATGGGCTTTCCGCAACGACAGAATCAGCAGGTGCCTGGCAAACAGTTCGTGCCCAACAAATGCAGCTGCTCTGTGTGAATGCCCAAGTGAGCAACAGGGAGAGGGAGAGTCCCATGGGATGGAAATGGTGATCACTCTTGATCCCAGCACCTCCTCAGGATCCTTTTTTTTTTTTTTTTTGCGGCACGCAGGCCTCTCACTGTTGTGGCCTCTCCCGTTGCGGAGCACAGGCTCCGGACGCGCAGGCTCAGCGGCCATGGCTCACGGGCCCAGCCGCTCCGCGGCACGAGGGATCCTCCTGGACCGGGGCACGAACCCGCGTCCCCTGCATCGGCAGGCGGACTCTCAACCACTGCGCCACCAGGGAAGCCCCTCAGGATCCATTTTTGAAGAAAAATGTGATGTTCAGAGTCACTCTGGGGTGCCAGGCCCTGTTTCCCAAACTTCAGACTCTTTACATTCATCCATATCCATGTCATCTTATTTACTTACCTAAATAATTGTAATCCAAACTGGAAACTTTAGGTCATTACTTGAAATGCTTATTATATCTTAATACACGTTAAATAAAATGCATATAAGAAATAAAACTTGCCTATCCTTTTACCAACTAAACACCTTCCATGTATAGGGCAGCTTGGAAATTGTGAGGAACATTTGCCTTCATGAGTCTGAGGAAAATTTGCCTTCATGGCCCTTTCCTCCATTAAAATATATATTAAAATTATATTTGGTATAATTTGGTATGCCAAATTGGTATAAAAAGGAATATATTATTTTGGAACCAGAGCAAGGTGGTTGTTGTACAATGTTGCAAATGAACTAAATACCACTGAATGCCACTTGAAAATGGTTGGTTTTCTGTTGTGTAAATTTCACCCCAATTTTTTAGATGAGAACAGTAATATTACACATTAAAACGTTTTCTTTGACTTGAAAGTTAAATTCTTTATTCTGATTTCAAAAGAAGCGAAAACGTTTGCATGGGTGTCCCTAAAAGTCTCGTGGGCCCTGGGCACCTCCTGTTCCAGAAAGATAAGCAGGCTTACCTATACTGATCTCACAGCAAAAAGTGGCATCACCCCTCTTGTAGGCATACTGACAATTCTGTTATCCCTATAGATTCATCCCCAGGCAAAAGGCTGACCACTACAGTTGGCATTGCCCGGGCTCCCTTGCCCTTTCAGTCTGGCCAGTAGAAAACAGCAGGAGAATGGAAGGTGGGAGGAGATGTAGGTGGAGCATTCTCTCAGCTCCCCCTGCCAGGCCCCTGTTTGGCACTGACTGTATTCCTCTACCTAAGGCCACAGCTCCCACTGAACAGTCCTCTGCAGCTCTTGGCCATGTGGACAACTTCTCTGGAAAAATGACTATTTAGTTCCTCTGCCCATTTTTCAATCAGATTGTTGATGATTTTTGTTATTGAGTTGTATGAGATCTTTATATATTTTGGATATTAACCCCTTATCCAATATATGGTCTGCAAAATTGTTCTCCCATTCTGTAGGTTGCCTTTTCATTTTGTTGTTTCTGTTGCTGTGCAGAAGCTTCTAAGTTTGATGTAGTCACACTTGATTTTTGCTTCTGTTGTTTGTGCTTTTGGTGTCATATCAAAAAAAAAAAAAAGAAAAATCAGTGCTGTGACCAAAGTTGAGCAGCTTCTACCTTACATTTTCCTCTAGCAGTTTTACAGTGTCAGGCCTTATGTTTATGACTTGTATCCACTTCAACTTAATTTTTGTGAGTGGTGTAAGATAGGGGTCTGATTTCAATATTCTTCGTCTGTTTATCCGGCTGAGATCCAAACGAGTCACAAAAAGCTCTAGAGCTAGTTTTGTCTATTTCCTATCTCTCCCTTACAAAAACTGGTACAGAGCAGAGATGTACAAGCCATAGTCCAAGGACCAATTCTGGCCCGCTTCTTGTTTTTGTAAGTAAAGTTTTATAGGCACATAGCCATACTCATTCTTTATGTACTGTCTACAGCTACTTTTGTGCTACAAGTGCTGAGCTGAGCTGTCGGAACAGAGATTTTATGGGTCTCCATACAATCTCTCTGGCCCTTTACTGAAAAATTTTGGAGATCCCTGGCCTAGAGGAAGAGCGTACATGAGCTCTTTGTTTCAAATCCCACTCCACCTTTCAGGAGCTGGTCACTTTCTGTGTGGCTTTGATGGCCCCATTCACGCGACACTTACAACAGCACCTAGTGAGCATGAAATAGATGACAACCAAGGTTAATAAAAAGCAGAAATCCAACAGACACATGACTGAGGACTGAGAACAATGCTGACAAGGGAGAGGGTCTCCCATCAACATTGCTCGGTCCTGACTGCATTACTTGCTAAGCAATGCTTAACTTGAACTTGTTTTCCCAGGACCTTGGCCTCCATTTGGCCCCTTCTCAGTCTCTCTTGGACCCCCGGGGGCCTTCTCCCCTCACCCTGGATTCTCTCTTTTCTAGTCTCTCCTGGTCCTACGCCTTCTCTTGGCCCTGTTTCTTAGGCTTCCTACTCAGGAAACGGCCCTTCTAGTGTTCCAGGATCTTCAGGGATTCAAGGACGGGTCCCCCACCTGGTTCTCACAACCTCCAGACTCTTAGATGTGATGAGAGGGGCATCCCTCAGAGCCAGGGGCAAAAAGGAAGGAACTCCTACATTCTAAAGCTGAAGCAGCCTACAGTGGGCAAACAAGGATGCTTTCCATACATTTTATCTCAATACTCTGCTAGCCTGAGGAGTGAGTGAAGGCAGGGAAAGACAAGGAGGAAACCACATACATCACACACCACATACACACACTTGAACACACAACCTCACACACCTGTTGTGTACAACTGACATATACACAACTGCACACAGACACACAGTTTCACACACACAGAACTGTTCAACATACAACCCACACACTTTCAGAAAGGCAACTCCAAGTATTATGCTAAGTGAAATAAGTCAGACAGAGAACGACAAACACTATGATATCACTTATATGTAGGATCTAGAAAATACAACAAACTAGTGAATATAACAAAAAAGAAACAAACTCACAGGGATAGAGGACAAACTAGTGGCTGCCAATGGGGAGAGGGAAGGGGGGAGGGGCAACTTAGGGGTAGGGGGTTAAGAGGTACAAACTATTACGTATAAAATAAGCTATATTGCTATAATATATAAGCTATAAGAATATATTGTACAACACAGGGAATATAGCCAATATTTTATAATAACTATAAATGGAGTACAACCTTTAAAAATTGTGAATCACTATGTTGCACACCTGTAACTTATATAATATTGTACATCAACTATACTTCAATTTAAAAAAAAAAGAAATGCAACTCCATTCATGCAGCATCAGTCATACAATTCCTACACACACAAACACACACACACTTGACACATTCATGAATGCCGTCAGACACAAAACCCCACACCCCTTCTCAGACACACAACCCCATACATACACACCTTCACGTCCTTGCACAACACCCCTTGTAAATGAAACTCCATATGGCATTTGCAGAAATGCCATTCCTATACACAACGCACAACTTGGGACACAAAACTTCAGACATCCAAATTCCTTCCCACATTTAAACATTCAGGCCCACCCACCTCTTTGGGAAGGCAACCCTACTCATAAATTCAGTCTCACACACAAACGCACACACCATCACCACCCCACACACAACTTCGGACCCAGCCCCCCGCCCCCCGCAGCGATGGCCAAAGTCTGTCACAACCAGGTCCCTCCGGAGTTGGAGGAATAAGCCCCAGATAGGGAAGGGAACCAAGCACCGGAAAGGGACCAGGCATCAGGCAGAGATGGAAACCTGCCCACCAGTAGAGGCCAGGGATAGAGGGACAGGATGAGAAGGGAGATGGGCAGGGAGAATCTGGGGTAACTAAGGCGATAGGAAACTGATCAGGGCTACGGGGAGATGAGCGGAGGCTACGACTCTAAGAGTCAGGGAGCAGCTGAGACAAAGAGCAGCCGAGAGATGGGAACGTGGGCGCAGGGGGCGCCCCACCCGCCCGACCCCAGGGTAGGCCAAGCCGGCCTCGGATCCCGCCTGCCCCGAACCTCAGAGCCCCCGCCCTCGAGGAGCCGTGGTGTTCCCACTCACCAGGGCCAGGAGCTGCGGGGGCGGCCTGCCCGCGTGTCCGCCTACGCGCTGCGCCGGGAGGCAGAAGCCGGAGCCCAGAGAAGCGCCCGGCCAGGGCAGGGGGGAACCGCCAGAGACCGCGCAGCGCCGGCTCCAGGACCAAGAGGCCGAGGTACCCGCGCTGAGCCGCGACGCGCTGTGCAGCGAGTGGGATCGGCGCCAGCCCTGCGTTCACGTGGGTGTGGGGGCCCCGGGTCGCTGGAGGTGGGGGGCGGGGGCGGGATCCCCTCCGGGATGCCCCCAGCCTCCCCCGCGCCCAGCCCTGGCTCAGCTGCAGCTTGGGAGAAAGGGCGCTGCCTGTTTGGGGAGGGAGGGGATCCTGGGGTAGGCGGGGTGGTTGGCCTCTCTCTCGTCTAGCCCCCGCCCCCCAGCTCAGAGCCGCGCCTCCGAGCCCCAGCCTCCCGCCGCCTCCTGAGCCCTCCCGAGGCCAGAATATCCCTGGAGAGCGCGCGGACAAGGCCCTGGCACCACTGGGCCCAAGCCCGCATCCTCAGCGGAGGTCTGGGGATGGCGCGGGCGTGAGCGTCCGAGTGAGCGCAGCCTCTGCGTGGGCTCGGCTGCCCCTCTTCTCCCTCGGGGCGCACATTCCATCCTTGGCCACTTGGCCGCTGTGTGAGCTTGAGCCAGCCCCTCTCCCTCTCTGTGCCTGGTCTTCTCGTTTAAACAACGGAGATGACTCTGTCGACCCCACAGAAAATTAAAGCTGAGAAAATTGAAGTGCGTGAGCATGGAAATCCTCCCTGCAGCGTGAAGCATTGTGCAAGTGGGAGGCAAATCACTGCTGTTAGTATTGTAATTAATATTATTCTTTGCACTCTTTAGAATACACCGGGCAATGTTGATTTTGCTTTTCTTCCCAAATGGCACTGACTTGGCTGTTTCCAATATCTCCTACCTCTCCTGAAAAGTAATTGCCATGTTTAAGAGCTGAGCACAGAGCATGGCATGTGATAAAAACCCAATACATGTTTGCTATTATTATTGTTATTGAGCAATTGTTGACGGCAACTTCCTAGTCTAGGCAGGCTCTTTTACTCATATTTAATCTACACACCCCTATGCAGTAGATATCATTACCCTCATTTGCAGACGAGGAGACAGGCTCTCAGAGAGGTTCAGTAACTTGACCAAGGTCACACAGCCGGGGAGCAGCCACCCCAATTCCAATTCTTTGTGCATACAGCCTCCACTCTCCTTCTTGACACAATACCTTCTAGATAAGCAGTTCTCAAACTTAGCTGTACCTTAGAATCACCAGGGGAGCCTTTAAAAATTCTGATACCCAGGTGGTACCCCAGACCAATTTCGTCAGCTTCCCTGGGCGAGGGGCTCAGGCATATTTTAATGCTCCTCAAATGATTTCAATGTCTGGCTGAAGTTGAACCCCTGCCCCAGATGTCAGGTTCTCCTGGGCCACACCTGCAACTCCTCCCTGAAACCTTCACACTCCCTCTGTTTCAGTCACCAGCTGTGCACAGATGATTCTGCCTCCTTTTCTGAGCCTCGAGCTGCCCCTGAGGTCCTGGTTCATACAGTTATTCCCTCCACACATATTTATCGTTCATCCACCCACTACGCCTCAAGCTGTGCTAGAGGCTGGAAGACAGAGCACCCCTTGCTCTTTCACACAAAATAAGAAGAAGAAACATCAGTGGTTCTCAAACTATTGGGTCTTGAAATCACTTTACACTCTTAAAATTAAGGAGGATCCCCCAAAACTCACAACCCCAGTCTAATCATGATTTTTTTTAAGTCATGCAAATTCCAATAAGGGGCATCCTGCAATATGCCTAACCAGTACTCCTCAAAACTGTCAAGTCATAAAAACAAGGAAAGTCTAAAACAAGTAAAGAAGAGCCTAAGGAGACATGATATCTAGGGTAATATGGGGTCCTGCATGTGTTCCTGGAACAGAAAAAGGATATTAGGAGAAAACTGAGGGAATCTGAATAGGGTTTAATACTAATGTATCTTTACTTTAATAAAGATTTATTAGAATTTAATACTATTAAAGACTTTAATACTAATGTATCAATATTGGCTCATTAATTGTAACAAGTGTGTCTCCTAATGGAAGATATTAATAATAGGGGAAATTTGGGGGAGAGGTGAAGGGATATGGGAACTCTGCACTATCTTTTCAATCTTTCTGTAAATCTAAAACTATTCTAAGAAATTGTGTCTATTGGTTAAAAAAAATCACGGAGGGGAAAAAAATGATGATGGAGGACTTGAAAGAGTTTTTGTCTGTATAAGTTATACCTATTAATCTTTATTGCAAATAAATCTGAGAAAGTATTTCAATATTTGTTCATTTTAGCATAATAATAAATTCATTACATGTTAACATAAATAGCAGATTTTTATGAAAATAGCTATATTTTCCAAAACAAGAAAAAAATTATTAGAAGAGTGGCAATGTTTTACACTTTTACACATTGTTTAATGACTAGCTTAATAAAAAGAAAGCAAGATTCTCATACAGTTGATCCTCCTTATGTGAGGATTCCATATTTGCAAATTCACCTACTTGCTAAAATTTATCTGTGACCCCAAAATAGATACCCATGGCACTTTTGTGGCCATTAGCAGACATGCTCAGCATGGTAAAAAATTTGAACTGGTTGATATGCTAAGGTCAAGTTTCCAGCTAAGGTCAAAGAAGGCAACCCTCTACCTTCTTGTTTCAGGTGTCATTCTGTAAAAAATGTCCTTTCCGCGGTCTGTTTAATGCTGCATTTTCCCCATTTTTGTGCTTTTTGTTGATTTTGCTGTTTGAAGTGGCCCCAGACACAGTGCTGAAGTGCTGTCTGATGTTCTTTAGCACAGGAAGACTGTCCTGTGCCTCATGGAAAAAATCCATGTGTTAGATAAGCTTCATTCAGGCATGAGTTACAGTGCTGTTGGCTGTGAATTCAACGTTAATGAATCAACACTATATATTAAATAAGGAGTCTCTAAACAGAAACACCCAGACAGGTGGTTGGAAAAGACAGGAATATTTTAATCAGCTTTTTCAGTTATCGTGGCTATTCTTTGAGACTACACCAAAACTTGACACGTTTTAAAGGACAGTTGCACAGTGGAATCTGAAACTGTCAGTGAACCTTTAGTATTCTATTAACATTAAAATCTTTTGAGTGCATCTTTTTAAACATCATTCACTAGTCATCTGAAAAAGATTAGTTCCTGAATTACACAGATCATCCAAATATTAACACATTTCATTATTCAATATCAAGAAGTGATATTTGTTAATATGACCACTGATCTCATCGGAAAAGTCTTTAAGGGTTGGCAAGCCGTCAAGATTACAGTAGTAAGTATAAGTTTTTCAAAATTCTAATTTTCACTTAAAAGTCCAAATTTTATCATTGACAGCAAATACCATCAACTGCTTTCCTTGAAGTGACAGACCCACTTCTTTCATTTTTGTGAAAATGTCTGCCAAATACCCATGTTGGAATAACTGAGGTTTGTCTAAAAATGGGTATTCCATGAAAAAAGTGGCTTGTTCAGCTTGCAATTCAAATAATCACACAAGTGTTATTTTCCTGGGAACAGCTACCACGGTACTTCAACATGAAACAAAAATGCTTTATGCATACTTTTCATTTCATCGTACTGGTTATTAAAAAGACATGAACGGGTACAGCCACTTTGGAAGACATTTTCGCAATTTCTTACAAAACTAAACATACTTTTCCTGTATGGTCCAGTAATTTCACTCCATGTTCTTTGCCCAAAGGAGTAGAAAACTTATGTCCACACAAAACCTACACATGGATGTTTATAGCAGCTTTATTCATAATTGCCAAAACCTGGAAGCAACCAAGACGTCCTCGAGTAGGTGAATAGATAAATAAACTGTGGAACATCCAGGCAACGGAATAGTGTTCAAAGTTACAAAGAAATGAGCTTTCAAGCTATGAAAAGACATGGAGGAATCTTAAATGCATATTACTAAGTAAAAGAAGGCAATCTGAAAAGGCTACATACTATAGGATTCCAATTATATGACACTGGGGAAAAGGCAAAACTACAGAGTCGGTAAAAAGATCAGTGGTTGGCAAGGATTAGGGGAAAGGAAGGGATGAATAGATGGAACACAGAGGAGTTCTAGGGCAGTGAAACTACTCTGTATGATAGTATAGATGGATACAGGCCATTATACATTTTTCCAAACCCTTAGAACATACAACACTAAGAGTGAACTCTAATGTAAACAGTGGACTTCGGGTGATAATGAGCTGTCAATGTAGGCTGATCAGTTGTAACAAACGCACTACTTTGGTGGGGACTTTGAGAGCTAGGAAGGTTGTGCACTAGTAGGGGCAGGATGTGTATGGGAAATCTCTGTACCTTCTGCTTAATTTTGCTGTGAACTTAAACTGCTCTAAAAAATTGTCTCTAAAAGAAAAGAATACTCCAATTAAAATCGGAGCAAGATAAAGACATGCACTCAAGAGTTGTGATTTAATCAAATGAAATTTTTATATAAATTTATTTATTTATTTATTTTTGGCTGCGTTGGGTCTTCGTCGCTGCGCACAAGCTTTCTCTAGTTGCAGCGAGCGGGGGGGCTACTCTTCGTTGCGGTGCACGGGCTTCTCATTGCGATGGCTTCTCTTGTTGCGGAGCACAGGCTCTAGGCATGTGGGCTTCAGTAGTTGTGGCACATGGGCTCAATAGCTGTGGCTCACAAGTTCTATAGCGCAGGCTCAGTAGTTGTGGCACACGGGCTTAGTTGCTCTGCGGCATGTGGGATCTTCCCGGACCAGGGCTCGAACCTGTGTCCCCTGCATTGGCAGGTGGATTCTTAACCACTGCGCCACCAAGGATTGCTTCATCAAGGTCACGATAAAGCAAAACTGGCTTTCGTTGGCTTTTTTAACCATTAGTGTGCAACAACAAAGAATATAACAATTCCTAGCACAGGTTGGTGTTGCTGCCTGGATCCATGCTAAGATGTTACCATTAAGATCCATGCTAAAATGTTACAATTGTTACCATTGCTTTTGTACCATCAGTGCATAGATTAGCATAGTGAAAAAAACAAATAATAACCTAGTAAATTAGGATATCCTAAAAATTAGTATGAAAATAGTTTTGACCACGACGACCCCCTGAAAGAATCTCAGGGATACCACACCTTAGGGTTCTGCAAGACTACACTTTGCAAACTGTTGTCAGATGGTGATAAGCCCTATGGAAAAAAATCATCAGGAAAAGAATGTATGAAGGAGTAACATTCTTTATTGGGTAAAGGTCTGGGTGTGAAGGTGATATCTGAGCCAAGGCACAAGGGAGATAAGGGAGAGAGCCATGAGGATATCTGGAGGAAGAGCAATCCAGGCAGAGGGAACAGCAAATGCAAAGGCTATGAGCAGGACGTGCCTGGGGAGTTTGACACACAGCAAGGATGGTAGCATGTGCATCTCTCCCCAACATATTCCAACAGGCTATTCAAAATCTACCTGTCCCCAGCTAGGAAGCCTTTGGGAAGCAAATCAGGGAGCTTAGTCGGGGCCCAGGCAGAGCCTCTCCTTTTTGGATCCACATGACCTGAGCTATTCTGCATGTACCAAGAACCCACTCTATGCCAGGCACTGCCCGTGTACTCTCCCTACATAGTATTAAGGGTACTGCACCTGGAATCAGGCTACCATCCACTCCCCCAATAATTAGCTCCATAGGCTTACAACAGGTTGCTTTACTTCTCCAAGCTTCAGTTTTCCTGTCTGTAAAATGGGAATGCTCACAGCCTTTGCATCTGTAGAGTTGTAGTGAGGGTTACATGAACCAGAAGATGAATAAGATCTGGAGATCTAATGCACAGCCTAGTGATTATCATCAACAATTCTGTATTATAAACTTCAGAGTTGCTAAGAGAGTAGATCCTAAATGTTCTCACTACAAAAAAAGAAATGATAATTAGGTGGTGTGAGAGAGGTGTGAGCCCATGCTATGGTGATACTCAACTCATATCGCAATATATAAATGTATCAAATCAACATGTTGTACACCTTAATCTTACGAAATGTTGTATGTCAATTATATCTCAGTTTTTAAAATGAAGCGTACATGAAGGGGTCAATAAAAATTAGCTGCTATTAGAGACTGAAGGAAACATGGAGGCAGGAGGGATGAGACTGGACAGTAGGACACAAAGAGGAGCAGAGGGAAAAGGAAGGGACACAGAGGGATGGCAGGAGAAGCTAGAAGTGGGCTGATGGGGTTGATGTGCAACAGTGAAAAGCAGGTGGTTAGGAGAGAGTAAAGGATGTGTGAGAATGAGTCTGGATGATGAGGGGTGGGAGCATCAGGAAGGGGCGGCACTCAGGACTCAAGGTGGGCGTGGAGGAGTGGGTCCTCGGAGGTAGAGCCAAGGAAAGATGAGTTGAGAAAAGAGGATCTGCGTCCAGAAAGATAAAATAGAAAGAAAAGGACACAATGAAAAAAAGAAGGTCCTGGGCTTCCCTGGTGGCGCAGTGGTTGAGAGTCCGCCTACCGATGCAGGGGACACGGGTTCGTGCCCCGGTCCGCGAAGATCCCACATGCCGCGGAGCGGCTGGGCCCGTGAGCCATGGCCGCTGAGCCTGCGCGTCCGGAGCCTGTGCTCCGCAACGGGAGAGGCCACAACAGTGAGAGGCCCGCGTACCGCAAAAAACAAAAAAAGAAGGTCCTCTCCTTGGGTACTCAAAATACCATCATGCCCCGTGGTCCTCTGCTAGTATGCAAGAAAAACATCATTTTAATAAAGAGCATGGTATCAGCATCATAGCACAGACAGGGGAGCATTTGTTATTAAAATAAAAAAGATTGGAATCCAAAAACAAAATTAGCTGCTATAATTCTTCAGGGCTTGGATGAGGCTGAGGCAAGTGAAGCGCTCACCATGGGTACAAAATGTATGAGGAGCACTGATGCATGTTGTAACGTAGATAAACCTCAAAACCATTATGCACAATGATAAAATCCAGACACAAAAGTTCACATATTGTATGGTTCTATTTATATGAATTGTCCAGAACAGGCAAATCCAGTGGTTTCCCGGGGCTGGGGGTGGGTCTCCTTTAGAGATGATGAAAATGTTCAGTACTAGATAGAGATGATGGTTGAACAATATTGTGAATGTACCAAATGCCACTGAATTGTACTTATTTTTTAGTTTTAATATTTTTTATTGAAGTATAGTTGATTTACAATGTTAATTTCTGCTGTACAGCAAAGTAATTCAGTTGTATCTATAATATAGATATCATAGATATAATATTTTTTTATATTCTTTTCCATTATGGTTTATCATGGCATATTGAATATACTGGGTTGGCCCAAAAGTTCTTTCGGGTTTTTGTAACATCTTACTGTGATATACAGTAGGACCTTGTTGTTTATCCATTCTATATATAAAAGCTTACATCTCCCACTCCATCCCTCCCCCAACGCCCTCCCCCTTGGCAACCACCAGTCTGTTCTCTACGTCCGTGATTCTGTTTCTGTTCCATAGATAGGTTCATTTGTGTCATATTTCAGATTCCACATATAAGTGATTTCATATGGCATTTATCTTTCTTTCTAACTTATTTCATTTAATATGATAATTTCTAGTTACATCCTGGTGCTACAAATGGCATTATTTCATTCTTTTTTATGGCTGAGTAGTTGAATTGTACTCTTTGAAACGGTTAATTTCATGTTGTTTGAATTTCACCTCAATTTAAGGAAAAGTAAAGGAGTGCCCAAAAAACTCAATATTTAATATACATAATATTGCAATGCAATATTTTTAAAAATCAAAATTAATACAAAAAATCCACAATGAACAAAATATCAACGTTTCAAATAAAGACAGGATCAGAATTCCTGGTTTCTCCTTGTGCTTCAGACTTCCATATGGCTCAGCTCAATACTCGTACTGATTTCTGTCTTTAACATTTCGATATTTTGCTTACCACGGATTTTTGCATTAATTTTGTGTGACTTTTTAATTATTCCCATTGGAATATTATTTATCTTTTTTCTAGGAGACTATCTTTATTATCTCTGAATGGGGAAAAGATAACAGAACTATATCCCCAAAGAATAATTTATAAAGAAAAAAATCTGACTTATTTCATTATTTCAAAATTACAGTTACACACAGACTCACTGTGTATCTCACTGCCCTATTCTTTTCTTTTCTTTTTTTTTAACCATTTTACTGAGGTAAAATGACCTGTAAAAATCTGAACGTATTTAATGTATACAACCTGATGAGTTTGGGAACAAGTATACACCCATGAAACCATCACCACCCTCAAGACCATAAACATATCTATCACTTCTCAAAGTTAATATTCCAATACTAATATTCTAATATTATTTATCTTAATTACAGAGTTTCTTTCGGCTCTCCTAAACATTTCGCAGCCCAGGTGAGTGCTTCATTCTCCTCACCCTCAGCCTGGCCCTGTGTCTCTCTCTCATTCTTTCAATAAGGGAAAAGCTACTGGCTCCCTTTTATAGGTGTAAAGGGGGCTCAGAGAAGTTAAGTTACAGCCCACATTGTTAATAAATGGTGTGGCCAGAGTGTGAGCCCACCCCAGGTCCACTCTGACCAGAGGCTCCAGCTCTGGCCCTAGCATTAGGAGGGCAGGCCAGCCCTCATAGAGCATCCCCAGATTGTCCCAGATGATTGCTCCAGCTGTGGGGTGGGGCCTGAGCCACGGCTGAGCCAAGAGGAGCCTGAGATGGAGGAATCGAGGCTAATTCCTCTGTGGGAAGCACTCCCTATTAATTAATTAGGGCAGAGCTAGCCTGCGGCATCCCCGCAGCCCCCAGAGTCATTAAGGGAGAAAGGGGTCTCATTATCCACTGGCAGCTTCCCCCTCATCCCCTGGGCTCCAGAGGGAGCAAGGGAGGGGGAAGAGGAAGGCTAGGCCCCCATACTCCGACCCCACCCTCATTACCAGAGTGGCCTGATAAGCAAAGTGTGTGAAACTACAAGCAGAATTTCAGGGTGGGGAGGGGAGAAGGAAGTCAGAGATGAAGGTGTAAGTTACCTACCTGCAAAATTCAGCCTGCAGTTATGTTTATATGAGATATTCAGAATAGGTAAGTCTATAGAGACAAAAAGCAGATTCGTTGTTACCAGGAGCTAGAGGGAGGAGGGTATGGGGAGTGACTGCTTTATTGGTATAGCGCTTCCTTTTGGGGTGATTAAACATTTCTGGAGCTAGGTAGTGGTGATACCTACACAACATCTTGAATGTACTTAACATCACTAACTTATGACTTTAGGGACTTCCCTGGTGATTCAGTGGTTAAGACGCCATACTTCCAAGGCAGGGGGTGCGGGCTCGATCCCTGGTTGGGGAATTACGATCCTGCATGCTGCGTGGCGAAGCCAAGAAATAAAAAAAAATAAAAAGAATAAAACTAACTGATGACTTTAAAATAGTTACAATGGCTATGGTGGTAATCATTTTGCAACATATAAATATATCAAATCAACACATTGTAGGGCTTCCCTGGTGGCGCAGTGGTTGAGAGTCCGCCTACACGGGTTCGTGCCCCGGTCCGGGAAGATCCCACATGCCGCCGAGCGGCTGGGCCCGTGAGCCATAGCCGCTGAGCCTGCGCGTCCGGAGCCTGTGCTCAGCAATGGGAGAGTCCACAACAGTGAGAGGCCCGCGTACCGCAGAAAAGAAAACCACATTGTAGACCTCAAACTTACACAATCTTATGTGTCAATTATATCTCAATAAAGCTGGAAAAAATGGCTACAGTAGTAAACCTTAGCTGTGTTTTACAATTTAAAAATCTGTCTCCTTCTAGTTCATGATTATTTATTGAACATTAATGAACACCTGTTTTGTGCCCAGCATTGTACTGGGTGGGGAAGCCCAGCACTGCGCTCAGAGCTCTATCTCAATGTGAAATGGCCCTGGAGAGCTTCCATAATGCCGCCTAAGACACTCTCCGTCCTCCCTTCGTTCTGTGTCCTAGGACATTGACCCTCACGGATCATACCAACAGGCTCCCTTCTCTCTCTGACTTCTGGTTGGATTCTGGCAAGGGAGACCCTTTCAGGAGGGCAGAGGGATGGAAGAGAGTGAGGCCAGGGTATTTGTTCCCTCAGGTTCCTCCCTACACACTCACTGCAGATGTCTGTGCCCCTAGACTGTAGACCGGAGTCCCCAGCCCCCGGGCCACTTACTGGGTCCGCGGCCTGTTAGCAGCCGGGCCGCCCAGCGGGAGGTGACGTGGCGGGCTAGGGAGCAAATCTTCACCTGCCGCTGTCCATCACTCACATTATCGCCTGTACCACCACCCGCCACCACCACCCCATCCATGGAAAATTGGTCTTCCGCGAAACCGGTCCCTGGCGCCAAAAAGGTTGGGGACCCCTGCTGTAGACCACAGGTCCTGGCAGGTGGCTCTCTCCAAATTCTAGAAGTAACTGCTCCCTCCTCTCTCTCTGCTTTTGCTTCCCACCTCTCCAGAATGTTCTTCCAGGGATGGACAACTGTTAACCAGGTGCCGCTAGCTCTGTTACTGTGCCATCCCATGTGGTTTCCTTGCTGTCCGACCACACCTTCACCAAACTCTCCTCAACTTATCCAGTTTGAGGGTATATCTGCTTCCTGCTGAGACTTCCTGTCTAGAGAGGTATTTAGAAGAGGCAATAAAAAAATAAACAGGCAATGAGTAGACTGTAGTAGTAGAAGTGTCTTCGGTGGCACATCCAGGAGCTGGGGAGCCCTAGCAGCATTGCTGACAGGGAAGAGAGATAAACAGAGGGTAAATTTTTTAAAGACTTTTTTTATGATGGAGGTAATGCATATTCATTGTAGAAAATTTGAGAAATGCAAAAAGTGTAGAAGGAAACAAAAACGTCACCGAAATCCTATTCATAATCATCATTAAAATGTTGATGGGAGAAAAAACAAACAGAAAAAAAAATGTTGGTGGGTTACTTTCCAAGTGGGGATATGTTTCCCAGTTCAAAATTAGAATCATGCCTATATGTTACAATGTGGATGAGCCTTGAGGACATTATGCTAGGTGAAATAAGCCAGAGACAAAAGGACAAATACTTTATGATTCCACTTATATGAAGTCCCTAGAGCAGTCAGATTCATAAAGACAGAGAATAGCATGGTGGGTGCCGGGGGCTCCGGGGAGGGGGAATAGGGAGTTAGTGCTTAATGGGGACAGAGTTCCAGTTTGGGAAGATGAACAAGTTCTGCAGATGGATGGTTATGATAGTTGCATGACAATGTGAATGTACTTAGGCCACTGAACTGTACACTAAAAATGGTGAAGACGGTAACGTTATGCTGTGTGTGTTTTACCACAATAAAAAAAATAAGAATCATGTCATTTTGGCAGTTTGTTGTTCTGTCTGTCATTATTATGATTTGTCACTGCAACTTAAGCAATTACCTCTATCTGACATGACCTTGGTGGTTTATTTTAGCTTTTCATTTTCTGCCTCCCCCACTGGATGGGAAGGTCCATGAGAGAAGGGGCTTTGTCTTGTCACTCTGTTCTCCTGGTTCTTAGCCCAGTGCCTGACACAGAGCAGGTGCTCAGTAAATATTTGTCAAATAACTCAATCAATCAATCAATCCATTAGGAAAGACAGATTTTTCTGGTGGACCCTCACATCCTCTCTCCATCTACCTCCAACCTGCTCTGAACCCAAGGAGGCAGATCTTTGTGGACCATATCAGTGAGCTCCATGCCTCAGGGGATCTGGTGAGTTTGGTTTAAAGGAGTCCCCAGCAGGAGATGAGAGGAAGGTTTAAGGTGAAGGTGGGAAACCTAGAAATTAGAAGATGAGCTCAGACAGCCAGGAGAAGAAATGACTGATTCTCTCTGATTCTGCATTTTGAGCATTGAAGGGGTGCTTCCAGTGTGCACAGGTGATAGGAAGTGTTATGTAGAGACAGGCCAGAAGTAGTCAGGGGACCCCAGACTTAAAGAGACAGACACCATTGTACTAGTTTCCTAGGGCTACCATAACAAATTACCACAAACTGGGTGGCTTAAAGGAATAGGAATTTATTCTCTCACAGTCCTGGAGCCCAGAATTCTGAAACCAAACTGGTTTGACCCTGGGTTGGCAGGGTCATGCTCCCTCCAAAGGCTCTAGGGGAGGATCCTTCTTTGCCTCTTCCAGCTTCTAGTGGTTGCCAGCAATCCTTGGCATTCCTCGACTTGTAGGCATCACTCAAGTCCATGCCTCTTTGCTCACATGGCCATCTTCCATGTCTGTGTTTCTGTCTCTTCACATAGTCTTCTTACAAGGACACTAGTCATTAGATTAAAAGCTCACCCTACTCCAGTATAAACTCATGTTAACTAATTACATCTTCAAAGACCCTATTTCCAAATAAGGTCATATTCATAGGTACAAGGAGTCTGAACTTCAACATATCTTTTGGGGAAGACACACTTCAACCCACGAAAGTGGACAAGGCCCTTCATCTGTCCTGCCTCCCACCTAATTTGGGATCCCTCATAAGAAGGACGCTTGGAGGTTGAGCAACCAGAACAGGAATGCCCACGGCAGAAGCAGCAGAAAGTCTTTGGTCGGTCCACACATGAATTAAGTCCAATCATGGTAGGGCCACCATCATTCAGTCATTCAACAAATAAGTATTAAGAACCTGCTTTGTGCCAGAAACTGGGCTAGGCACCAGGGATTCAGTGATGACTAGGACAGGTGAGGTCCCCATCAAGGAGCTGATATTTAGAGATGGAATTGAGAGAATCACAAACTGATGTAGGAGAGATGCAGTACAACATGGCAGTGTGATACTTCAGATGGTCAAGGAAAGGCCCTTTAGGAGATAATACCTCGACAGAGACCTAAAAGATGAGAGGAAGTAAACCATATAAAAATGCAGGTGAAAAACATTCGAGAGGGAAGAATATTCCATAGAGGGGGAAAGCAAGTACAAAGACCATGGGATTAAATAAGTTTGAGGAGTCTGAGCACCAGCATGGCTTCATGATCCAAGGACAAAGTGATGGGATAGGGGGAAGAAAAGGTAGACCAGATGGTAAAGAACTGGAATTCTGTAGATCATGGTAAGGTATTTGGATGCTATTCTAAACTTGAGGCTCATCTCACTTAACCTACCCATTGGTCTTAAAGTCACAGTCATCCTAACCAAATAAGTGATACCCAAATCCACTAATGTGGATGAGATTTTCCAGGGAGAAGGCGATGGATGAGAAGTGAAGGGAGAATGGAAATCTAATGTATTAGCTAGCTATTGCTGCATAACAAATTATCCCAAAACTTAGCAGCATAAAACTTAAAACAACACATTTATTACATGGGTCTCTGTGGGTCAGGAATCTGGGCAAAGTTTAGCTGGGTCTTCTGGCTCAGGGTCTCTCAGCAGGCTGCAGACAAGATGTCAGCCAGGGCATCTATCTAGTCTCAAGGCTAGACGGGGGTAGGATATGCTTCCAAGCTTACTCATGGGGTCGTTGGCAAAATTCAGTTCTTCAGGAATATTGGACTGAGAGTCTTAGGTCCTCAGTGGCTGATAACCAGAAGTTCCCTCAGTTCCTTGCCATGTGGCCTCTCCTTTTCTGAAAGAGTGAGCAAGACAGAAGCCATGATCTCTTTATAACCTAATCTCAGAAAGGGCATCCTATCACTTTCATTATATTCTATTGGTTAGAAGTGAGTCACTAGGTTCAGCCCACACTCAAAAAGAGGGGATTACACAGGACATGAAGATCAGTGGTGGGGACCACTAGGAGCCATCTGCAAGACTGCTTAACTCACCTAAAGAACACTCAGTATTTGAGGGTGGATGGCAGACAATCAGCCAGTGAAGGACCAAGGCTAAAGGCAAAAGGGAAGAGTGTGAAAGAGTATAGGGGAGGATATTCAAGTTACAGGTGGTTGATAATTTCAAATACTGCCTAGAGGTCAAGTTGAATGGGATGGAAAAGAAACTAGGCATTGGTCAGTTGCAGGAGGACATTGATAACCTTTGCCTAGACCATTTCAGAGGACTGATGGGGGCTAGAGACATACGGACCAGTCTTTATCCCTCACTGACCAGCGCGGTCACCACCTCTGCAGGAGGTGACCAGGAAAAACCAGGAAGAACCTCCTCTCCCAGCCTGGGGCTTCCCACAGTCTCCTGACACCTCCCCCAGGAAAGCGACCTCATTTCTCAAAGACAAAACTGATTCTAGGTCATATCCCCCTGGAACAAGAGACCAATTGATGTGATTATCTCCAAGAGAAAGGGGGCACCTACTAAAAGTAGAACCTGGTGCCCCAGAAGGGAAGACATCGGGGAACCTAAAAAAGGGTTTCTGATAATTACCTGCCAAGATTTCAGAGTGAAGGGCATCTCCATGTAACATTAAAAGAAAAAGGAAAGAAAAGCCAGAAGTTTTAAAAGGTCCTCCTTCATACATTCTGCATTTTCACTCTATTCAATGCAAGGGCAGAATTCTGCTCCCCACTTTGCAGGGCTCATTATATAGAACAGGTGGTCCCACCAAAGATGGCTACAAAAAGGAAGTTCTGTAAAGTGTTCTTCGTTATAAAAATCAGAGAGCTAATTTTACAAATATTATTCCCCACTGGCCTGAGTTAGAAATATTTGAGCTTTAGTATGTTGGGAGGAGGGAGATGTATATACCTGTAACTATATATATGGAGGGGGGGAGATAGGGAAATGGCTAGAGTGAAATCAAAACATGTTCAGAATAGTTATCTCTGGATGGTAAAATTACAGATGATTCTTATTCTCCTCATCATATTTTCTGTGTTTTACACAATGTGCATACATTATTTTCATTTCATGAAAATAGATTTATCTGTTAGCTTGAGAAGGTATTTGGGCTTGGAGAGTAGTGAAACATTTTCCCAGCCCTCAACTCATGTATGTAAGTGTTTCTGTAGCATTTTTTAAACTTCATTATTTCTGTTCAGCCACACATAGTTCAATCTCTTGGAGAGTGAGAGCCAACCCCATCCCTGCTCTGGTTCCTTCCAGGCACCTGCTGTCTTATTGAGTTCATGTTGCTATAACACTATAACAGACTGGTGGCTTATAAACAACAGACCTTTATTTCTCACAGTTATGGAAAATGGGAAGTTCAAGGTCAAGGCACTGGCAGATTTTGTGTCTGGTGAGAGCTTCCTGGCACATAGACAGCTTCTCCTTGCTATGTCCTCACATGGTGGAAGGGGTGAGGAAGCTCTCTGGGGTCTCCTTTAAAAGGGCACTAATCCCATTCATGAGGGCACCACCTTCATGATCTAATCCTCTCCCCAAAGCCCCACCTCCAAATACCATCACATTGGGCATTAGGATTTAACATATGAGTTTTGGAAGGACACAAACTTTCAGTCTCTAGCACCTGACAACCCAGGCTCTGACCAGCAGACTTTGAAAGCTGTGCAGAAGATGGTTCACCTATTCCTAAATACGGGCATGTGTGTCAGGATAGGGGAAAAAAAAGTGTCCAAAACGGGCCACCAAAGCCAGGAACTGGAGGTGAGTTTTAGAAGTTGATATAGTCAAACTTGTGTTGGAAGATGAAAATGAGGAGAAGTTGGCAGACTGAGCAATGGGCAGTAGTACGCACCAATTTCAATACTCAGACGATGTAATACACACTAGGAGTATATTGGCAAGAAAGAGGAGAACCAATTAAAAGCCAGAATGGGACAGACCACACCCTCACCCATCGCCCTTAATTAATTTCACCAAAGACCCAAGTTGGAGCCCAAATCCTCCATATGTAGGTCTGACACAGGTGTCCCTCGGGTAGCTCAGTACAAACACTGCCCAATAGATGTGCTCCATACACCAGGCAGCAACCCAATCCAGTGAAATCCTCCAGTTAGGAAAATGGAAGCATTAAATGAACAGAGCAAAGGTGGATGGTTGAGTCCAGAATATTGTCCCAAATGAGCTATCTCCCTGGTTCTTTGTGAAACCCTCTCTGCATGGCCTGGTATTAAAATAGCTCATTCATCTATTTATTCAATTAATAAAAATGAAATGTAAGCACTTTCATAATGATTACTCTGTGTCAGTTACCATGCTAAGCACATCATTCATATTAACTCATTTAATTCATGCCACAATCCTATTATCCTAGTTGACAGATGAGGAAACGGAAGCACAGAGAAGTCAGGTGGCTTGCCCAAGGTCACACAGATGGCAAGCGTCAGAATCATAATTTGAACCCAAGTCATCTGACTCCAGAATCTTGACCATGGTACTATCCTGACTCTAGTGAAGATCTGTTGAGTCAGGTACCATTGGGCCCAGGGGCTAATGTGTGTACTAAACCCGCATTCCTGAGAATCCTTGAAACAAGCCTCCATCACCAAAGGTTACCTACCCCCATTTCTTCCCGGTGGGTGTCCAGCATGGCTGACCTGGGAGCCTTCAGTTTTTCGTCTTATTCCTCCCCATCACTAAATGATCCTTTGATTTTGCAAAACCAGGGTCATTCATTCCTTTCTCTTCCTTGCGTTTCTCACTCAATAAGAAAACACTTATTCATTCCTTCACTCGTGTATTCATTAAATAAATGTTTATTGAGTACTTACTATGAGCCACCATCTGTGCTGGGTGCTGGGTTTCAGTGATATACAAAATAGGCAAGGTCACTGCCTTCATGAATCTCACAGTCTGATGGGGAAGGTAGACAAAGGAGACAAGTAAAACATACATAAAATGTCCATCAATGAATCAATGAGTAAACAAAGTTGCAATATATAAATATAATGGAATACAGCCATAAAAAAGAATGAAGTACTGATACATGCTACAGCTTGGACAAACCTCAGAAACATCACACTAAGTGAAAGAGGCCCCAGACACAAAATGTCACACAGTGTATGATTAGTTTAAATGAAATATCCGAAACCGGCAAATCCATAGAGATAGGAAAGTAGATAGTGGTTGCCAGGGGCTGAGGGGAGAGGGGAATGGGAACAAGATTTTATTTGGGGATGATAAAAATGTTTTAGAACCTGGTAGGAGTGGTGGTTTCACAACATCGTGAATGTACTAAATGCCTCTGAATTGTGCACTTTAAAATGGTTAATTTTTTTTTTTTTTTTTTTTTTGCGGTGCACGGGCCTCTCACTGTTGTCGCCTCTCCCGCTGTGCGCAGGCTCAGCGGCCATGGCTCACGGGCCCAGCCACTCCGCGGCATGTGGGATCTTCCCGGACCAGGGCACGAACCCGCGTCCCCTGCATCGGCAGGCGGACTTTCAACCACTGCCCCTCCCAGGGAAGCCCAAAATGGTTAATTTTATTTATGAAACTTTCATCTCAAAAAAAAGAAGCAAGTAAAATTATCACAGCATGTGATTGAGGCCATCCATTCCTTCATCCCAAGTGTACTGAGGACCTGTTATGTGCCCTGAGCTGTGCTGGGCACTTGAGACGAAGGTTCCTGCTCTCGAGACTCTTGGATTCTTCCAGGGTAGGTGGGGGAGACAAAAAAATTTTTCAGTAAGCAAATAAATGGATAAGACATTTTCAGGTAATAGTGAGTGTTATGAAGACGCTATGCAAAGAGACTGTAAGACTAAGGGAGCTGCTTTTGAGTAGTCAAGGAAGACCTGGCTTAGAGGTGAGACCTTCCTGAAGGACACCAAGAAGCCAGCCAGGCAAAAATCTTGAGAGAAAGAGATTCAGCCAAAAGGGTACCTGCAAGTACAAAGGCCCTGAGGTAGGAACTGGCATGACATGTTAGAGGAACACAAAAATGGCCAGAGAGACTGGAGCACAGTGTGGAGTGGACCTGGGGGTGGAAGATAGAAGATGAGTTAGTTCGGGGAAGTGACACTTTTGAGTAAAGATCTCAGATTTTATTCTAAGTATTATGAGAATCACTTGAAGGGTTTTTAAGCGAGAAAGTGATGTGCTCTAGTTTAAAACATAGGGCTGACTGTAGTGTGGAGAATGAATTTGGGGAGGCAAGGGAGGAGGGGGTAGACAGGGAGACCAGGTGAGTGAGAAATGATGGTGTGAATGAGAATGAGAATGCCGCTGGTAGCAACGGAGAAAAAAAAAGATCATATCGGAGATAAGTTTTGAAGCTAGGACAGGCAAAACCTGCTGATGGATTGGATGTGGACACAAAAAAATTAAGGAATCTTCCTAAGATTTTAACATGAGCAGCTGGGGTGGATGGTGGGCTAACTATCAAGTCAAAGAACACTAGCAGAGGAAAAAGATCAGGGAGATTAATCAAAGGTGTGGTTTTGGACCTGTCGACTTTGAGATGCCTATGAATGGCCCAGATAAAGATGCCACTGCTAGAAGGAAACAAACGAGGTGATGTGATGGAGAATTATGGGGGAGAGATTGAGGGCAACTGTCTCTTTTTCTTCCCCAGACTCTGAGAGGCTTCCTATGTTGGAGGAATTATACATCATGTAAGTCTTGGTGGGTGGAAAACAAAGTCCTCCTTCCGCCATAGAAACAGGAAGTTCAGACACGAGTCACTTTCCTAGCTTCCCTTGTAGCTCAGGCATGATCATGTGACACAGGCTCAGGCAATTAGATGCAGCCACCTTGGACCCTGGGAACTAAGGAGGCAAAAAGCAGGTACTATAGAGAACTGACTCAGTTGCTGGTCGCAGTAACAGTGCCATTCCCAGGGACAGCCAACCAGCAGCTGAGATTTCTGCAGTGGTTGCCATGGTGTCCTCAAGAGCCACCACGTGTCTTTGTATTTTTTGGCTGTGATTCTGATCGGGAAACCATCTTTTCCTTTGCTGTGGCTTGCACTAAGAATCCTGAGTGATGGGAGAGAGTAGAGCTTAGATATTGCACTAAGGAAAGACTCCTTTAAGATGGTAATATTTGGGGCTTCCCTGGTGGCGCAGTGGTTGAGAGTCCGCCTGCCGATGAAGGGGACACGGGTTCGCGCCCCGGTCTGGGAAGATCCCACATGCCGCGGAGCAGCTGCGCCCGTGAGCCGTGGCCGCTGAGCCTGCGCGTCCGGAGCCTGTGCTCCGCAAAAGATGGTAATATTTAAGCTGGGTCCTGAAGACTGGAAAAGAGCCAGCCATGGGAAGGAGGTGAAAAGGAGTACACTACACAGAAGGAACAGGAAATCTAAAGCTTTGAAGTGGGAAAGACCTTAGCATGTCCTCAGAGCTGGAAGAAGGCCCGTGTTCCTGGAGGGTAAGGAGCAACAGTGAGGGGCTGGCTAGATGAGGTCGGTTTTCTCAAAGAGCCAGGATTCCAAGCCACCTCTGCCTGGCTCCAAAGCAGAGTCCATCCAACCCTTCCCTGTAGCCTTTCCCCTCCCCCACTTTTGGAACTCTGCCTGCGCTGTTGCCACGGTCGTCATAGTGATGGGTGCTCTGCTTCACTCACTCTTCAGGCCAGGAAGGAGTTGCGTGTCGTTGGGGGTCCCTGCCTCTCCTGGAGAGGACCTCGGGCCAGGCGAGGACACCAATCAGGGACCATGCCCGTGTTGATACCCCCGGTTGAGCACAGCCAGGACACGCGTGTTGGGCCTCCAGCATGGCGCGAGGCGACCAAGGCCTTGACACAGAAGGCGCACCAGCTGACCGACCGCTGTGGGCAAGAGGCGGTGACCATGTGGCAACCCAAGGACAGCGTGCGGGACCCACACATGGCGCGCCACCTCTGCCGGGCCGCCTACATCCTGCCCTGGCGCTTCCGCGTGGAGATGCTCAAAGGTGGCAGCACCATGGAGAAGCCACCGCCGGGTGAGGGCGTTACGTTGTGGAAGGGCAAGATGAAGCCGCCTGCCTGGCATGCGCGCCTGCCGCTGCCCATGCACCGCGACGCGCGGGCCCTGCAGACGGCCGAGGTGGTGCACGCGCACGCTCGTGGGGCGCGCCTCACTGCCGCCCGCCTCAGCCGCGCCCAGCACCAGATCAATGGGCAGCTGCGGTTGCTGCAGCGCCAGCGGGAGGCTACCGACCACAGGCTCAGCGAAGTGCGCAAGGCCCTGCTTATTAACCAGCAGAGCGTCAAGCTGCGGGGCTACCGGCCCAAGTCTGAGAAGGTGGGACCACCATTCCCCCCAGCCCAGTCGCAAAGACTGAGGCCTCCGCTCCCAGAGGCTCAGCCTGGGCAAAACCCACCCTATAGAGAGAACTCTCCAACCCATCCCAGCTCCACTGAGTGAGAGCACAAGAAAATTCCCCCAAGATGAGGTGCCTTTGTTTCCAGCGCCAGAGGCGGAGATCCTCCCAAAGAGATGAGATTCTCAGGCCCCTTGCCCCAGAGGGGGAATCTATCCCAGTCTCCCAGCCAGGGAGAGGTGGGACCCTTGAGTCAGACTAGATGAAATCCTTCCCAAAGAGTAAAATCTACAACCCCCAGCCCAGACATGAAATCACTCACCCAGTCCCTAGGCGCAGAGGGTGAGACCCTCCCACAGGCGTGAGACCCTCCCACAGACATGAGACCCTCAGTGCCCCAATCCCACCGAAAACACACACGAAGCCCCCCAGATGAGCAGAGTGGGTGATGTCCTGGTCCCAACCCAGATGAAACTCTCCTCAAAATGCTTATTTTTAAAACCCTAACCAAAGTCCCCCACCAGCCTCAGCGAGTGAGAACCCCTCCCGGGGCCTCACCCAGGCAGAAAGGAGCAGATTTTGCATAAAGATTGAGACCCTTGGACTCCCAGCCCCTGCACCTGAGACTTAAGCCCCTAGCCAGGGGAAAAGGGTAAGACCCCTAGTCCCAGCCCTGGTGAAATCCTCCCCCTAAAGTGAAACCCCATACCCCCACCCCAAAAGGGGAGAATATTCCAGCCTCCCTGGGGAGAGATGAGACCCCACCCACAGGGTGGGATTCCTAGTCCCAGCCCCCAGATCCAGATAGTAAGACCTCAAGAAGGCAAACCCTCATCATCCCTATGATGAGACTCCTCCACTTCTAGCCAGGGAGAGAAGATAAGACCATCACCAAGGAAGGAGGACCCTCAGCCCCAGAAAGTGGTGATAACCTTTCCCCAGGTTAAGTCACTTCCATCCCAGCTCACTGGGCTCCTACCTATAAAAAGGGAGAAGCCCCCAGCCCCGCTCTCTAGAGGGTAAGACCTACCCCAAGTGAGAGCCCCCCAAAAGGTAAAGCCTTCTCAGAGAGTGAGATCCCCAAAAGGCGAGAGTGCCCCCAACTCCATTCCCCAAAGCCAGAGTTTATGAGGTTGGCAAACCCTCTACTACTCTGGAAGGAGAACTCTCCCTCCAGCCCTCTCCCAAAGGTGTGAAAGATTCTCTCCTTGTTTTCCAGATCCCTGACAAAGCTGACAGTATGCTTACCTGGGAGAAAGAGGAACTAAAGAGCATGAAGAGGAAGATGGAGAAAGATATGGAAAAATCAGAGGCCCTGCTCAAGGTTGGGAATACCTGGGGCCACTTTAAGGGAGCTGGAGGGGGACCCTTGGCCACCTAATGGGCAAACTGCTCTAACCTTGGGGACTGTAGCAACAGCAAATCCCTCAACCCACACACCCGCCCCACCCTGACCTGGCATTCACTGTATTTCCACTTTATGAAAGGGAAAGACTGGAGCTCTGAGAGATGGAGTTGGGCCTCAAAATAGCAATGAACATCCCCTTCTGTGCCAAGCCCTGTGCAGTCACTAAGTCTTTAAAATCCTCCTGTGAAATAGAACTATGATCCCCTCTTTAGAGATGGGGGAAACTGAGGCTCAGAAAGACATGGTCTCACCCAAGGCATGGAGCTAGCCTGTGGTAGGGCTGTGGTTTCAGCTCAGGTGTCTTTTTTTTTTTTCCGGCTTCAGCAAGATACAATTAACAAATTTAAATTGTGTATATATTTAAGCGTACACATTGAGGATTTGATATATGCGTACACTGTGAAATAATCACCATAATCACCTCGTGTGTGTGGTGAGAGCACTTAGCAAATTTCGATTATAAAAGACAGTATTGCTAACTATAGTTACCTTAGATCCCCAGAGCTTAATCACCTTGCATCACTGAAACTCTGTACAACTGAACCAACATCTCCCCATTTCTCTCTCCCCTCAGCCCCTGCCAACCACCATTCTACTTTCTCCCTCTCTGAATGTGACTATTTTAGATTCCACATATAAGCGAGACCTTTCTGCGTCTGGCTTATTTCACGTAGCATAATATCCTCCAGGCTCATCCATGATGTCACAAATGGCAAGATTTCCTTCTTTCTTAAGACTGAATAATATTTCATTATATATTATTATATACTATACCATATTGATATCTACATAATTTATTGATTATTAATATATTGTTATTACTGCTATATATTATTAGTATAGTAATACTATTAATATAATATAGTAATATTGTTATTACTGGAAATTACTGCTATTATTATATTACTGTATTATATATTATATTATATTATATCACATTTTCTTTATCCATTCATCTGTCAACAGACATTTAGATTGTTTCTATGTCTTGACTGTTGTAAATCATGCTGAAATGTACATGGGAGCTGTTTCTCTTCGAGGTCCTGATTTCCTTTGGATATGTACCCAGAAGCGGGAGAACTTCCTCATGATTTAACTCAGACGTCTTGAGCTCTTTACACTGTACTATGTGCTTGTCTCTGTCAGCTCCAGCCAGAGATGGTCTCTCACTGAATCCTTCACTCTTGCAACAAGGATTTCCTTATGAGATCACTAATGGAGATGGGAGAGTACTTATGTTTCATGGAGCCTGTGTGTACTTTTGACTCTTCCATTTGACAGATATTAATCCAGTACCCTGGTGGCCCAACCACCGTGCTTGGCACTGGGGACAAAGTTGTGAACAGTACAGAACTGGCCTTGCCCTCAAGGAGTTCATATTATAGGGGCATTCAAAGAAGGGAGCGGCCAGGGTTGGGAGAGTGGAGTTGGGGGAAAGGATTTAGGAGCTGGTGCACCTACTGTCCGTGGTGCTGAACCTTAATTGCACTCAACCTACGGCACCTCCAGGCCGCTGTCATGTTCCTTTACAGCTGGCGATCCTGAAAAATCCTTCAGGGAAGTCTGAAATAGACAAGGGAGAAGACCCTGTGGCCCCCTTAGGGAAGGGCTTGCAAGAGAGAAAGGGAAATTGGGAGTTGGGAAAAGACAGACAGATACAAACCCAGGAGAAAAATGCTCACACCAAATAGACGTGTTTCAACTTAAAATCATGAACTCAGATCTCAAACTGACACTCAGAGCTTTCCCAGAGATCTCACCATGTGTCTCTAGAAGGCTTGCTGTCCCACTGTGCAAGTTATTTCATACCTTCTCTTCCTTCAGATCTCTCCAACTCCCTGCTCTTTCTTCACTCTCAGTGAATGACCCCAATGCATGGAAACCACTGAAGAAAACTTCTCTCATTTTTCCTGTGCCAGTCCTATAATTCTATCTACCTGCCACACCTACCGTCTCCCCTTCTCCCGCATCATCAATATTTCTTTCTTTATTGGATCATTCTCACCAGTGAACAAATGGGGGTTATCCTTTAATGGATACAGATCTATCTGGGATGGTGAAAAGTTCTGAAAATGGACAGTGGTGATGGTTGCCCATTGTGAGTATACTTAATGCCACTGAACTGTACACTTAAAATGCTTTCCTTGGCAAATTTCTATGTCTATTTTACCACAATAAAAAAAAACCTCTTTTGATCCCATGCACCCTTTCAGATAATCCCCATTTCTCTGATTCACTCACTATCCAATCTTATCTGCACATGCTGACCCTCTCACTTCCTTTGGTCAGGAACCGGATCATTTTTCCCCACTGTATCCCTGCCACCTGGCACACTGCCCAGCATACAGGAAGGGCTTAATGAATATTTGAATTCATTAATGAATGAAAGACTTTTAAAATCCATTTTTTTACCTAAATGGATGAATCTCAATGATATGATATTCAGCAAAAGAAGCTGGACATTAAAAGTACACACTGTAGGGCTTCCCTGGTGGCGCAGTGGTTGGGAGTCTGCCTGCCGATGCAGGGCGCACGGGTTCGTGCCCCGGTCCGGGAGGATCCCACATGCCGCGGAGCGGCTGGGCCCGTGAGCCATGGCCGCTGAGCCTGCGCGTCCGGAGCCTGGGCTCCGCAAAGGGAGGGGCCACAACAGTGAGAGGCCCGTGTACCGCAAAAAAAAAAAAAAAAAAAATACGCACTGTATGATTCCATTTATATGAAGTTCTAAATTTCAAAAGCTTTTTCTTAAAGAGTCAGGTAGTAAATTGTTTAAGCTTTGTGTGCAATACAGTCTCTGTCACAGTTACAGATGGTCCTCAACTTACAATGATTCAACTTATGGTGGTGCAAAAGTGATACACATTCAGTAGAAACTGTAATTCAAATTTTGAATTTTTATCTTTTCCCCGGCTAGCAACATGCAGTACAATCCTCTCTCATGATGCCGGGCAGCAGCAGTGAGCCACAGCTCCCAGTCAACCCCTGGGTAAATAACTGACACCCTTATAGCCATTCTGTACCCAGACAACCATTCTGTTTTTCACTTTCAGTACATTATTCGATAAATTACATGAACTATTCGGTGGACACACTTATAGCCATTCTGTGCCCATACAACCATTCCTTTTTCACTTTCAGTACAGTATTCAATAAATAACATGAAATATTCAACACTTTGTTATAAAATAGGCCTTGTGTTAGATGATTTTGCCCAACTGTAGACTAACGTAAGTGTTCTGAGTACGTTTACGGTCGGCTAGGCTAAGCTATGATGTTTGGTAAGTTAAGTGTATTAAATGCATTTCAACATACTATTTTCAACTTACAGTGGGTTTACTGGGATGTAACCCTGTCGTAACTCGAGAAAGATCTGTACTTCATTTGGCCAGTGGAGCACAGAAACAGCCAGAAACAATATGTACATGAATGAGCACGGCCATGTTCCAATGAAGTTTTATTTACAAAACCGGATGGCCAGTCCAAAGTCTGTAGTTTACTGAGCCCTTCGCTAATCTGCTAGGCAGCTTAGTGGGAAAGAGGTAGAGGGCATCAAGGAAATTTCTGAGGTGATAGGAATATTCTATATTTTGATGAATGTGGTGTTTATATGGATATATATATGAAGTCTTCTGTTTTAATATGACTTTCAAATAATCACAGATATCTAAGGAATGCAATATATTTTATAATAGTGGCAGTAGGATTTGGGTAGGGATGGGGGTCCAGATGCAGTAGAGCCTGGGAAGAGGAACTCTGAAGACAGCTGAGGGTGCTTCATACTGAGTAGAAAAGAGGAAGGGAGACCTGGAGACTAGGGATGGGGGTGGGATAAGCCCTGAACGCAGTTGAGGAGAAGGGATGGCACAAGAAGACCAAAGTGTAGGTACAGCTAAATACCTCTCCACTTCACAGGTGGGGACATTGACGGGGGAGGGGCTTTCTCGGGTTCCCAGAGCAGAGCCAGGCACAGAACCCAAGCAACTAATACTGGGAACAGGAAAGCTGCCAGCGGCCCCTACTGTTCCTTACTCCCCACCCGGGGACCACTGGAGGCTTCCGGATAGAGGCTGAGAGTATTGTACGTCTGAGCTTCTGCTTGAAAATGGGTTGCTCCTCTCCGGCTGCAACAAGAACTGGAGAAAGTCAGTTTGGAGGCAAAACACTTTGCAGCCACTAGCTGAGAGATCACGAGTCACTTCCCCCAATCTCCCAGCTTACAATTGACCTCTGCCTCTCTCTCCTTCCTCACTCCCAGACCCTGGCCTCCTGCCGCGACACTCTGGTCTTCTGCTGTAAGGAGAGGCTCCAAGCTGTGGAGCTAATGAACCAGCCGCTGGACAAGATTCTGGAGCAGGCCGGCCGCCACTCTTGGGTGAACCTCTCCCGAGTTCCCACCCCGCGCACTCAGGGCCTGAAAACCCCGCCTCCAGATCCTGTGGGCACCTATACCCCAGGTAAAACTCCACAGAAAGGAGTCCACTATAGTGGGTTTCCTTGGTACTCACCTCTCTCCCACTTCTCGGCTGCCACCTTCCCCGGGTAACTGCCCCCCTCGACCAAGAGAGAGGGGTGCCAGTCTCCAGCAGAGCGCACGTTCTTGATTAGCTCTTTCCCCTGCGCACTACTGCTTCCCACACTCCGACTCGTTCAGTCACTCCCTGATGCTACTCATACTAACCCTGCTATGGGCCCCTCCCCTGGACTTTCTCCCAGTCCATCAGTAAAGCCCCCTTGCCCAGGGCCCACCACCACCTGAGAATAGAGAGGGGGACGCAGAAAGCCAGGGTTGGGAAAAGGAGACCCTGACACCCCACACGCATCCCTCCTCCCCACTCCGTCAGAGTGCGCCATGGCGCTGTACGAAGCCAAGCGACTGTTAATGGAGTCCAAGGACACTTTGCTAGATATGGCAAAGAACGAGGAGGACATCCGAGAGCAGCAACAGCAGATAAGCGACCACGTGTTCGCCTCGCTAACGCAGAAAATGCGCGAGACCTTGGAGCTGAAGGTGGGCCCCGCCGGCGCCGCTCTGAGTTGGCGGCTGGAGGCTAGGATGCTATAGCACTGAGGAGGGAGAAGGGGGACGCAGGAGGAGAGGGGACAGGAGGCCGATGTGATTCTCCCTGTGCTCCCACCCACCCAGGATAGACTGAACATGACCTTAGGACTAATGAGGGCAACTATCCACCGGTGCACGAAATTCAACCAGGAGATGTGCGTCACCCGCGGCCTCGTCAAGGTATGGTTTGGGAAAAGGGTCTGCGGGGATGCGGCCAGGGGCGTTGGGTAGGCTGGGCCTCACGCCTCTACACACCACACTCCGCCAGGGTCCTCTGTCAAAAAGTCACCTGGAGACTCGAGAGAAACTGGACAGACCTCTGGTTCGCATGTATCAGAGACACGTGGGCACCCAACTCCCGGAGGCCACGCGCCTCGCCCAGGTAAGCCCCTGTCCATCCCCCTTCCGCGCCTGCCCTCCCTCTCCAGGCGCAGCCCTGCCCTGGTAAGACTCGTTTCTCAAGCACACTTAGCCCAGGTAAGACCCCCTCACTCAGGTCTGTGAGTCCTTCAACTCCTCGACCAGAAGGATGCTCTTCAATACCCACACCTGTCTCAAATAAGTTCCCTCAACCTCTGCTCCACCTCTATCCAAGGTCCGCTCCTCCCCGCAACTGCAGGTGCATCCCCTCCTTCATACCCGCCCTGTCACAGGTTCTTTTCCAAGTATATTCTGGCCCAGGTGTGTAACTCCCAACCCCATTCGAGGCTCGCCCCTCCTAGCTGTGCTCCTTCCCAGGCGAGGCCCTTTTCACACGCACACCTGACTCAGATGTGCTCCCCCCCCATCTGAGGCCCCTCCCCTCTTCAGCTGTTGTCCTTTCACACGCACACCTGGCCCAGGTGTGCCCTGGCATCCCAGATAGCGCCTCGCGGGGGCTCGCCTGTTTCTCAACACAGCCCCTCCCCGTCTCCAGGGCACTGACAAACTGCAGCGCCGCATCTCGCATGTGGAAGAGAACCTGAAAGAGCTGCTCTCCATGCGCAAGAACGTCACCTGGAGCCTCAACTGCAAGAAGATCGGGCAGGACGTGGACTACAACGTGGTGCGCTTGCGCCTCCGCCAGCGGCACCCCCACGTGTGCTATGAGCAGGCACAGCGCCTGGTCAACGACTGGGACCCACGCACGCCACCACGCGCAGAGTCCAGCGTCGCTCGCAAGTGACAGGCGCACCGTAGCCCCAGTCGGCCACAGCCCAGCGGCCCTCCCTCTCTCCTGACCCATCCTCTCTCCGAGCTCCCTCTAGCAGAATTATAATTTAAAATAACCTAATAATTACCACTTATTAGACACCTACTGGTCACTTACCCTATAACACTTTATAGGTCGTGTATCCTGCAAGTTAATAGAATGGATTTGGCCACCATATTTCTAGGGCTCAAATCCTGGCTCCCCGATTTCAGATTGTGTGGCCTTAGGCAAGTCACTGTTCCTCTCTGGCCTCAGTGTCTCCAACCTGTAAAATGTAGAATTACAGCATTCACCTCGGAGCCTTGTCATAAGGATAGAGGAGTTCATACATTTAAGACCTATAGAATGGTGGCTGCATATAAAATGTCTTCAACTGCAGGTGAATTGTTATTCCCATTTTACAGTTAAGGAAGGTGAAGCACAGTGAGGTTAAGCAGATGCCCAAGGCCATGCAGCTAGTAAGTAGAAGAGATGGAATTTTAATACCTAACTCTACAGCCTGCTCTCTAAGCAGACCTCGGATTCTGCCTTTATTGACAAAACACACACACACACACACACACACACACACACACACACAGGGATGAAGCTTCCCCTGGAGCTCTCTCTAGTGGAGGTTGTTTATATTCCCAGACCCCAAGCAACGCCAGTGCAGAGGTGGAATTGAGCCCTCCCTGCTTCCCATTGCCCTTTTCTCCATTTACCTGGGGGAGGGGATACTTCAAAATCCACAGCATCCTTTATTAAGCCCCTATAAAGCGCCAGGTTCTGAACCAGGCGCTGAGAGTGCAGCAGTGAGCAAGGCTTACATGGTCCCTGCTCTCAGGGAGCTCACAAGTTGATCAAGTGCAGCCAATATCTTCCTGTTGGATGCAGCTCTAGTGTGGTCTCCTACAGGAAGCCCACCTGACTGCACCCACCCGTTCAGGCATCGTTCAATTCCTCCTCTCTGTTCTCTTGGACGCCCTCCCATCACAGAACCCTTCATACCGAGCTGTGACCATCGTCTGCTCTCATAGAAAGATTCCGGGGTGTAGCGTACATAGAATAAGGGGTGTTCATTCAAACCACAAAGATTTCCCAAGCAACTGCTTCATGCCAGAGACCGTGTTAGGTGCTGGGGATACAGCAAGGACCAAATCACACATGATTCCTCTCTCATGAGACTGGCCATGCATATGCTAAAAAAATCACCCTCACGAATATTATCTTTTCGGCAAAGTCACATGGTCACAACCGAGCCCAGTCATCATTTTACAGAGAAGGAAATGAAGTTCAGGAAGGTGAAATCATTTGCCCCGGGTCATAGAGCCAGCAAGGGACAAAGCAGGATTTAAACCTGGGTCTGAATCCATGCTCGCTCTCTTTTTTTTTTTTTTTTTTTTTTGCGGTACACGGGCCTCTCACTGTCGTGCCCTCTCCCGTTGCGGAGCACAGGCTCCGGACGCGCAGGCTCAGCGGCCATGGCTCACGGGCCCAGCCGCTCCACGGCATGTGGGATCCTCCCGGACCGGGGCACGAACCCGTGTCCCCTGCATCGGCAGGCGGACTCTCAACCACTGCACCACCAGGGAAACCCCATGCTCACTCTCTCTTACTCCAAATTATAAGCATCGATGGGCTCACCATAACAACCGAGTGTAGATGGAGCAAATTATGCTCGTTTGACAGGAAAATACACAGAAAAAAGGGAGAGCTGCGTGCCCAGGGTCACAGAGCTGAGGAGGAGGGCTGGGGGTTCAAACCAGCAGTATCTGACTCAGAGTCTTTGGGCATCACAGCCAGCTCCCTTATCTCAAGAGGGACTCCACAGCCTGGGGACCATCAAGGGTTCCCTAGGGTTCAAATTTCCCTGGGATTCTAATTTCCCTGGGAATGTTCTTCAGGCACTTCCTCCCTGTACCCATCAGGATGCCAACAGGAAGCAGACAGCCCACACAATTTGAAGGAATTTTAACAAAGAAACAACAGCTGATCCCCATGACTCAGAGATTCTGTATTTGTGAATTCACTTAATTCACTAACGTTTATTCGAAACCCCCCATACCGTGGCACTTCTCCAATCATTTGAGAGCATGCACAGGGCAGTAGAAGACTTTTGCTTCCGGACCACACAATCCCAGAAGTTACAGCAAGACAAGGCTCTGCCTTCCTGTTTCAGATCTCATCCCTAAACAAGCGTCCTTTCCGAGTCTACTTTTTGGCACTTTTTTTGTATTTTTGGGCTTTTCGCTCGTGATTTCACTGTTTTAAACAGTCCTAATCATCATGCCAAAGTGCTGACTCGTGTTCCCAAGTACAAGAAGGCTGGCACGTGCCTTACAGAGAAAATGCGTGTGTTACACAGGTTCGCTTCAGGCATAAGTTATAGCGCTGTTGCCCTTGAGTTCAATATCAATGATTCACATTAACGTATAATGTTTTTATTGAACAATATCTAATTAAATAAGTCATCTTTAAGCAGAAACACACCTAAGACAAGGTTATGTGTTGATCAGTTGATAAATATGGGCCCAGAGGCTCACAAGAATCTACTTTTTGTGTTTCTTCTGGGAGTGATGGTTCAGTATTTGGGCAACTTTATAGAACGTAACCTCCATGAATAATGAGAATGGACTGTATTTGCAGAGGTGTAGGCAGGAGGTAGGGAAACCTCAAGGGATAACACAGTACCCAAGGTGTTACTTATTGTGAGGAGCCACATTTGCCACTCGTAAGTATGAAGGGGCAAGGTGGTCAGAAGGAGAAAAGTACTGTCTGGTGTTCCTAAGTGCAAGAAGGAAGGAAATGCCATGTGGATGCCGGGGGAATAAATGCCCCTATCCCCTCTTCCTCTCTTGGCCACTGTTCTCTAATGGTCAAAACAAAAGAGAAAGGGAGCCCATTGGCACAGTGCATCCATCCTCCTGGGGTACAGAGTCATCGCCACCCTTCTGACTTTTGAGCCCCTTCCAGGTCCTTCCTGGGCCTGGGGACTGTCCCCTTTGTCTGCATCTTTGTCCATCCATCTTCCCCAGAAACCTTACATGGGGATGCAAACCTTGCATGGGGATGCAAACCTTGCATGCAATGCCTTACCCTCTGGGTTGCCACCTGCCACCCTCATCCTAGCTGACACAGACCCGGTTTGTCACCTCGGCTCACCCAATATTCCCCAACGGCATTTGCACAATCCCCTCAGTTGCCTCAGAGATGAGATTTTGGCTGCTTCCACTAAGTCGAGCTGCGGGCACCCAGGGAGCCTCTCAGTGACACTAAAAGGTGAATGTCATCATCCCCATGTTAGAGATGAAGAAATAGAGCAGTGGCAAGACTTAAAATGCCACCCAGCAAGTGAGGGGTTAAGTCTGGACTTTTAAAGGTGTGCGGATGTCCCCACATGGGGATACTGCACTGCCCCCAAAGAATGATCCAGGTGTCATTTGCATGAGAACACCTACAGTGCCCTTCAATGATACAGATTCCTGGGCCGCACTCCAGACCTACAGAATCTGAATCTCAGGGGACAAGGTCTAGGAATTTGCATTTCTAATGAGCCTGATGCACACCATGTTTGAAATGCATTCCCTCCCTGCTGCCAATTTCCCAGGGCCGACTTCTGCATTGGCCACAGCAGACACTGGAGGGGCCCACGAAAATGTTTTCTTTTTTTCTTTTAAAGTCAGAAGAAACATATAACTATATAAAAATAAGTATATAATATATAATATATTTACACTATGTACAATATAGTATGTCATATGATATGATTATATAAAATATTATATATATTTAAATTATTAAAATTATAACTTCAGCCTGGATTATATTTATCTTTATACCAATGCCGGATTTGTTTTAATCGTGGTAAAATACACATACCATAAATTTACCATCATAACCATTTTTAAGTGTCTGGTTCAGTGACATTAAGGACATTCACACTGTTATACAACCATCACCAGCCATTCATTCCTCTTTTCATCTTGCGGAACTGAAACTCTACCCCCATTAAACAATAATCCCCTATCCTCACCTTCCCCCAGCCCCTGGCAACCACCACTCTACTTTCTGTCCCTATGATTTTGACTACTCTAGTGACCTCATATAAGTTATACAAATGCAGTTTTTAAATGATTTTTTAGGGACTTTCCTGCTGGTCCAGTGGTTAAGAATCTGTCTTGCAATGCAAGGGACGCTGGTTCAATCCCTGCTGGGAGAATTAAGATCCCACATTCTGTGGGAGAGCTAAGCCCGCACACGGCAACTACTGAACCCATGCACCACAACTAGAGAGCCCGCATGCCACAACTACAGAGCCCATGCACTCTGGAGCCATGCACCACAACTACAGAGCCCGTGCACTCTGCAGCCCGCGCACCACAACTAGAGGGAAGCCAGCGAACTGCAATGAAGAGCCCGCGTGATGCAATGAAAGATCCTGCATGCCACAACTAGGACCCAACAAAGCCTAAATAAATAAGTAAATAAATATTTTAAAATAAATAAATTTTTTTTAAAAAATAATTTTTTATCCTTTTTTACAGAAGAAGGGGTCCATGAAGGTGAAATTTCCTCAGGCCCATGAAAACCATAATTGGGTCCTGCAACTTCTCCCTTGGACACGGGGTGCATCCCTGTCATTCATTTAGTCACTCAATCAACATCGTTCAGTAACATTAACTGAAGCCAGCCACTATGCTGAGAACTAGGGGGTATTTTTTGCTATCAAACACCCTGTTGATTTTATTCCTAATAATTTTGAATCCATCTGTTTTCCTCCATCCCCTGCCCCACGTATCCCCTTCACCTTCCAGTTTAAGGCACCATCAGCTCTTGCCTGGATGGTCCTACAACCTCCTAACTGGACCTCCTGTTGCCGTGTTTCCCCATAATACACAAACACATCTCAGCCATGGCTTATAAACAACAGACAGCTATTGCTCACGGTTCTGAAGGCTGGGAAGTACAAAATCAAGGCGGCGGCATGGTCGCATTCTGGTGAGAACCCTCTTCCTGGCTCATAGCAGGCACCTTCTCACTGTGTCCTCACATGGTGGAAGGGGCCAGGGAGCTCCCTGGGGTCTCTTTTATAAGGACATTAATCCCGTTCATGAAGCCTCCACCCTCATGATCTAATCACCTCCCAGAGGCTCCACCTCCTAATTCTATCATTTTGGGGGGCTAGGATTTCAACATATGAGGTTGGGGGGAGGCACAAACATTCAGACCATATCAATCTGACCTCACCACCTGCTCCTCCCCAATCTCATGCAACTCCCCCACCGTATTCTGACACCTGGCACTTCAGTCAGTTTTATTTCTGTGTGAGCTTCCTATTGCTGCTGTAACAAACTACTACAAACTTAGTGGCTTAAAACGATGCAAATTTATTTTATTTTTTTAATATCTTTATTGGGGTATAATTGCTTTACAATGGTGTGCTAGTTTCCGCTTTATAACAAAGTGAATCAGTTATACATACACATATGTTCCCATATGTCTTCCCTCTTGCGTCTCCCTGCCTCCCACGTTCCCTATCCCACCCCTCCAGGCTGTCACAAAGCACCGAGCCAATATCCCTGCCCCATGCGGCTGCTTCCCACCAGCTATCTACCTTACTACATTTGTTAGTGTGTATATGTCCATGACTCTCTCTCGCCCTGTCACAGCTCACCCTTCCCCCTCCCCATAACCTCAAGTCCGTTCTCCAGTAGGTCTGCGTCTCCATTCCTGTCTTACCCCTAGGTTCTTCATGACATTTTTTTTCCTTAAATTCCGTATATATGTGTTAGCATACGGTATTTGTCTTTTTCTTTCTGACTTACTTCACTCTGTATGACAGACTCTAGGCCTATCCACCTCATTACAAATAGCTCAATTTCGTTTCTTTTTATGGCTGAGTAATATTCCAACAATGCAAATTTAGATCGTACAGTTCTGGAAGTCATAAATCCAAACTGGATTTCACTGGGTCAAAATCAAGGTGTCCACAGGGCCATGATTCCTCTGAAGGTTCTGAAGGAGTACCCATTTCCTAGCTTTTTCCTGCTTCTAGAGGCTGCCTGCACTCCTTGACTTGTAACCTCTTCCTCCATCTTCAAGGGCACAGCAGCATCTTTAAACCTGACACTAACTCGTTGCTTAGGTCATTATATCTTCTTCTGGTTCTGACCCTCTTGCCTGCCTCTTGTAAGGAAACCTGTGATTACACAGGACCAACCTGCGTGATGCAGAATACTCTCCCCATCTCAAGATCCTCAGTCACATCTGCAAGGTACCTTTGACCAAGTAAGGTGACATATTCACAGCTTTGAGGGATTTAGACATGAACATCTTTAGGGGAGGTGGGGGAAGTGAGCATTATGCAGCCTACCACAGTTTCTTCCACGCTTCAGACTTTCTTTTGCCCCCAAGCATTTACACACGTTACTTCCTCTGCTTAGAAAATTCTCTCTCACAGTGGTATATGAGTGAATGGAAGTTATACTCATTCTGCCATGCATGTAGACAAGTTTTAAGAATATTGGTTATAAAGATGTCTCTAAGGCTGCTACTTGCAAGCTGCATTGGGAACAGTGCTACATCAGTGAATGGAACTTATACCCATTCTGCCGTTCATGTAGTGTTTAAGAACACTTGTTATAAAGATGGTTCTAAGAATGCTACTTGCAAGCTGCTTTGAAGACAGTGTTGTATCTGTAAATTAAAGCTACAGCCATCTGTAAAGCATGTAGAAAAGTGTTTAAGAACTCTTGTTATAAAGATATTTCTAAGAATGCTACTTGAAGCTGCATTGAGGGGGAAAAAAGGAAAGAAAAGAAAAGAAAATTCTCTTCCTACCCCTTTTCCTGTCTAGTACTATCCGTTTCCCTGGTTCCACAGACTAGATCAAACCCCTATATATACATTTCCATAATGCCCTGCACTTTTCCTTATCATTCTTGTCCCTTTTGTGTGTGATAGTCTAGTAACTATCAAGCCCCTGAGGTACTGCCTTATTTTTAGAGCTCTTGGAAGCAGACCTGAAAACAAGAATTCAGGTGTAAGAAATTTATCTGGAAGGCAATTTGAGGAAGTCCCAGGATAGGAGCAGGGCAGTGGTGCAGGAAAAAGAAGGCAGCCAGTAACAGGTGTTAAACAAATTACCATCATGGGCAACTGAGGCTCAGTCCTGCTGGGGACCTCTCAGAGACTGTGGAGAGCACGCATCTCAGAGTTATTCCAACCAAGGAGCAAGGAGGCTGGGGTACTTATCCATCCACTCTAGTCAGTCATAGATTGAGGGCTGCGCTTCTGGCCTTTGTATGGACCAAGCAAGCTTCAGTGGCCAGAGATAGCCTTCAGGCAGGGAGCTGAAGGGGCTAGCAGTTGGGAAGGCTAGTGTAGTATGTATGGGGATGGTGCCAAGGAGATATGGGTGTGGCACCAACATCTGTTGCAGGGAGGGGTCTTATCTGTCTTACCCCTTCGTATCCCCAGTACCAGGCACATAGCAAACGTTGGGTAAATAATTGTTACATGAATCAATGAACAAGTGGATGAACTTAAAGTTTGCAGAGTGTTTTTATGTGTGTTGCCTTATTTAATTTTCAGTTTTAGAAATATAAAGATTTCCTTGTAATTAGCTGGTTCACCATGACTCTGCTAGCTCCTGTATTATCTTCCCAGTTTTACTGGAAAATAAGAGACTGGCAGAGGAAGCAACACAGCATCGGCTGGGGAGAGAGGCAGACCTGGGCTTGACCTCTCCTAGCTGTGTTACCTTAAGCAACTTGTTTAACCTCTCTGAGCCTCAGTTTTCTCTTGTGTAAAACCATGATAATAGAATTACTTCTCTCACCAGGTTGCTGTCAGGATTCACTGAGGTGATACTGTATGTCAGTTACCCCAGTGCCTGATAGTAGGGAGGTCTCCATTAATAGTAAAAACTCATGTACTTTTTTTATTATTGAGGGGAAATTCATATGACTTAAAATTATCCATTTTAAAGTATACGATTAGGTGGTAATTCATTGAATTCACAAGCACCACCTGTATCTAGCTCCAAAACATTTTCATTGTCCCCAAAAGGAGAAATTGTATCCTTTAACAGTCATTCTTATTCTACTCTAAGGAAGATCTTGCTGCTTTTCAGAGATGTCCAGCCATGGAGGGGAGGGGTTAATTTTGTGAAGTAGTGAGTTCCCTGACACAGAAACAGTCAAGCACGGACTGGAATTTGCCAGGGACATTGTACTGAGGAGAGTCACACAGGACTAAAACAGTAGTTCTCAACAAAGTTCTCAGTAGTTCTCTGTTTTGGGATAAAAACAGAGAGTCTCAACTAAGAGCAATTCTGGCCCCCAGGGGACATTCAGCAATGTCTAGAGGCATTTTTGGCTGTCCCAACTAGGAGGTAAGAGGTAGGGGATGCTCCTGGCATCTATAGAGCCCAGAGGTGCTGCTAAGTGTCCTACAGTGCAAAGGGCAGACCCCCACCATGGCATAGAATTATGCTGGCCAAAAACAGCTAACTGTGTTAAGATTGAGAAACCCTGGACTAAACTAAATGCCTCTCAGAGTCATCTTCAAAGTCAAAAATTCTTTCTTCTTAAGAGCTTTATTGAGGACTAATTGACAAATAAAAGTTGTATCCAGGGCTTCCCTGGTGGCGCAGTGGTTGAGAGTCCGCCTGCCGATGCAGGGGACGCGGGTTCGTGCCCCGGTCCGGGAGGATCCCACATGCCGCGGAGCGGCTGGGCCCGTGAGCCATGGCCACTGAGCCTGCGCATCCGGAGCCTACGCTCTGCAACGGAAGAGGCCACAACGGTGAGAAGCCCGCGTACTGCAAAAAAAAAAAAAAAAAAAAAAAAATGTTGTATCCATTTAACAAGTACAGCTTAATGTTTGGTATACACATACTTTGTGAAATGATCGTCGCAATCAAGCTAACACATCCATTACCTGGCATAGTTACTAAGTTCTTCTTTGTGTGTGTGTGGTGAGCACACTTAAAATCTACCCTCTTAGCAACTTTCAAATACACAATACAGTATTGTTAACTATAGTCACCAAGCCGTTCATTAGATCTGCAGAACTTACTCACCTTGCATAACTGAAAGCTTGTATGCTTTGACCAACAGCTCCCCCATTTCTTCCTCTTCCCAGCTCCTGGCAACCACCACTTTACTCTCTGCTCCTACGAATTTGCAAAGTCAAAAATTCTTGATCAAATCCTGGAAGGAAATGTAACATGTTGGGAGTGTTTATTCCAGTTCGTCCTTCTTTCCATTTTGGCTAACACCCCAAGATCCTTTCATAAATAGTTCTACCTCAGACTCTAGGACTTCTGAGCAATGAGCAGTTCTCTCCATCAGGTCCAAAGGCAGTGATTCATGTTCTTGTGGTTAGTAAACCAAACAGTGATTTATCTGCCCCATACACATCATATAATCAGTGTGGGGATTCAACAGGACAGTGGTGATTTAAAACCCCTACTATGAAATGGGGAGAAGAGTTAACACAATCGTGTGCTATTAGCAAATGACAAATTCTTCTGTGCAGAATATTAAAGACTTTCTTCTCTGGCAATCAAGTAGGCTCCTTTTGTTCAAGGAAAACTGAAGTTGTTTAATGGCGTATATGTGCAGCTAGTAAATAAGTTAAGTCTTAGAGATCTGATACACAGTATAGTAATTATAGAAAACTGTATTATAAACATTAAACTACCTAAGAGAATACATCTTCCTGGTTCCCACCACTAGAAGAAATTGTAACTGTGTAGTGCGACAGAGGGGTTAGCTGACACTACCTTGGCAATCCCATTGCAAAATAAATGTATCAAATCAGTATGTCGTGCCCCTTAAACGTACACAATGCTAGATGTCAATTATATCTCAATTTTTTAGTGGTAGAAAGCAAAACTCGATTAAATTTGAGAGCTGAGAACTGTTTCTTTTTAACTTGCAAGGAAGTCACCCCTTCAGAGGACTGGCTCTCAGAATTAATATTTGATATGTATTTAAAAGCTAAACCCACAAAAGTCTGGTTATTTTGTTCAGTATTCTAATTGTTGGGGGGGGAATAGCATTCCTTATTGTGGTTATGTGTAGGGGTCAGCATTGCAAAAAAAACAGCAATACATTGTTTTCTTTTAAGGAGTCAGCAACATACAGTGTATTAATTATCTATTGCTATGTGACAAACTACCCAAAGATTCAGTGGCTTGCAACGACATTTATTATCTCTCAGTTTTCTGTCCAAAAGTCTCTCACCAGGCTGAGGTCAAGATGTCAATTGCGGGGCTTCCCTGGTGGCACAGTGGTTGGGAGTCTGCCTGCCGATGCAGGGGACATGGGTTCGTGCCCCGGTCCAGGAGGATCCCACATGCTGCGGAGAGGCTGGGTCCGTGAGCCATGGCCGCTGAGCCTGCGCGTCCGGAGCCTGTGCTCCGCAACGGGAGAGGCCACAACAGTGAGAGGCCCGTGTACCGCGGAAAAAAAAAAAAAAGTCAATTGCGGCTGTGGTCTCATCTGACAGCTCTACTGGGGTATGCTCTGCTTCCAGGCTTACTCACAATGTTCTGGTAGGATTCAGTCCTCACAAGCTATTGGCTGGAAACCTCTCTTTGTTCCCTGACACATGGGTCTCTGCAAGCTGGCAGCTCCCATCAACAAAGTGTGAAAAGGAAGGCAAGTGAGACGAGTCAGAGAGAGCAAGACAAAAATTACAGTCTTTTGTAACCTAATCTCAGAAGCGACACCCCATTGCTTTCAAGATATTCTATTTATTAGAACTGAGTCACTAGGTCTAGCCACACTCCAGGTGAGCAGGTTACACAAGGGAGTGCATACCAGGCGGTGGGGAGCATCGGAAACAATGTCAGAAGCTGCCTAACACACAGGTCCCAATATTTCGTCTATTGTGGGTTTAGTACTAAGCAAAACTTTTGAGTGATTTAAGAAAAGACAAGGTGCAACTCAAGGGTGGTTTTCTCAGGATGCAAGGTGTTTTTCTGACATTGCTATGTGATGTGCATGTTTAGCCATGAAGGGAAAAGGGAAAAGCTGATGATAGGTTGAACGTTTCACTCTCTCACTTCATTCTTCTGTTTTAGAGAAATTTCCTTACCCACTGTCCTGTGTGACTCCTGGCTTTGCCTCAGAGATGTCTTCCTTGTCCATCATTCTCCCAAAATACATCTTAAGTGGGCATAAGAGATGGAAACTTGAGGAGGGAGGGTGCACATCTCAAAGGTTATTTCCTGCTAGTATAGATTTAGAGCCAGAGGATGTCTTGGGGTTTGAACAATTATAGGCTTTTTGACCAAAAACACACTTGTAATTTCTTCAATAATAAAATTCTCTCAAAAAATTAGTATACTTTCAGTCTATTGATTTCTGGTCAGTTCCATGTGTAAGGAATAACTATAGCCAATGACTTCATCTAAACACACTTAATATGCTTAAACTTTCAAGATGACCCCCTCTCTCTCTCCTTCTGTCCCTCCCTCCCTCCCTCATCAAACTCTCCTTCAGCAGAGCTTTGACTCCTACATTCACAAAGTTCTTCAACCATCACCACTATCTACTTCCAAACACATTTTCATCACCGCAAAATAAAACCCCATCCCCGTTAAGCCATTACTACAGATTCCCCCCCTCACCCCAGCCCCTGGCAACCACTAATCTACCTTCTGCCTCTGTGGATTTGCCTATTCTGGACATTTCACATAAAAGGAATCCTACAGTATGTGACCTTTTGTGTCTGGTTTCTTTCATTCTGCATGATGTTTTCTCCTTCAGCACACTGGCTGGCTCCACTCTGAGTCCACATTTTGTTTCTATACGACTTTGCTGACAGCGGCGAGAAGTAGTCCACACACTTCAACATTTTCAGTTTTTGAAAAACCATTTCCTCTAGAACCACAGGCTCTGCACACATTGTAATTAACAGCCCTACCAAATGTCTCATCACAGTAGAACATGAGTGACTAGCTTTCCAGCGTAGATACACGCATCCTCACCACCTCCTGCTAAGCCAGTGTTTCTCAATCATGGCACTGTTGACATTTGGGGCCAAATGATCCTTTGCATTGGGGGCCTGTCCTGTGTATTGTGGGATATTTAGCAGTGTCCTTGACCCACTGGATGCCGGTAACATCTCCCTCCAACTGAAGACAACCTAAAATGCTTGCAGACTTTGCCAAACACCCCGGGTGGAAGGGCGGAATTGCAGAATTGCTGCTGATTGAGAACCACTATACCAAGCCAACGTCATAAATTTGGGGTTCTGTCGAGGAAATACTTTTCTCCTGGTGCCAGATTCTGTATTAGTTAGATTATGGATTTGTCTTTTAAACCACAGAGACCCAGCACAACAGTGTAGCAAGGTAAAATTTAAAGTATGCAGTCTAGGCCTGGAATGAGAAAGGGGTCTGCATGATTACCTTGCTACGGCTTTCACCTTGTATTCCACGATGGCTGTCATCCTCACACCCGTGGTAAACAGGAAGGATAAAGGAAGAAGGAAATGAGCCCTGGGACCCTGAGGCCTCGCAGCCAGCCACCTTGGGACCCATCCCTGACCACCGAGGGTGACACCAGCTCCAGGACATCTGCTCAGCTAGCCAAGCCGAGATCGAGCCCCATCCACCAGTGGTCCATCACTAGCCCTGAAATGCTGCCTCTCCCACCAGTGGGCCAACACCAACTACAGGATCCTCAGGACCTACAGCTAGAGACCACAGGACCTGGTTCTGCCCACTAGCGGATACCAGCACTGAACCCTCTCCACCCCAGCCCCGCTCACCAGCAGGCTGACACCAGGACCACAACTTGCCAGGCCATGCAGCCAGCCGTGCCGGGACCCAACCCAGCCCACCAGCAGCTGGCAGCCTCTGCACTAGGCAGGGCCTGGCAACCAGTTGGGCTAGGGGTCAGCCATGCCTACCAGCATCCCCACATTAGTCAGCCCACCAGATTCCATGGAATTCTATGGAAGATGGTGAGGAATGTTCTGGAACCTAGAAGGAGATAATAGAATGCATGGAAAGGGATTAAATCACCTCATTTACAAATGGAGACATAAGATCCAGAGACCTGATGCAATTTGAAGCAGGTCTCAGGTCTCACATTGAGCTTGTAGAAGGTTAGGGCTAAAGTTGAATTCCCCCGACTCCCTGCTGAGAACTCTCTTCATGGTTCCATTCATTTTCTAGAGCTGCAGTCAGTCTGAGGAATCAAACCATGAGGCTATGGTTTTGACATGTAGGAGCCAGGACACCACTAGATCCTTGAGAAGGAAGATCTCAGCTGAGGATGGGCTGAGAGGACATGGAGAATCCTGAGAGGCTAGGTATGGCTATGGAACTATATTCTGGCCAATGAGACGTGAGTAGAGTGATATGTGAAATATCTCACTCATTCCTGTAAAGGAAAGGAACATGCCCTGCCCTTCCCCTTTCCTCTTTCCTGCAAACTGGAATGTGGGATGTGATGATGGGAGCTGGAGCAAACAGTTTGGGCCACAAGATACAAGCTCCATATTGAGGGAAGCAGAGCAACAAAATTGAGGGATTTTCTCTCCCTGGTGATTGCTGAGCTTCCATTCCAGCTTTGTGCCATCTATCTCTATTTTCACATGAAATAGAAAAAGATCTTCTACTTCTTTTTTATTACAACTATTTTTATTTGTGCTTAATTGGTCAAAACAACAAATACATTATAAATATTACAAATTTTGGTAAATAAATACAAAACACAAGAAGTAAAACTTTTATTATCTTTTATTTTTATTTTTTAAATTTTTATTGGAATATAGTTGATTTACAATGTTGTGTTAGTTTCAGGTGTACAGCAAAGTGACTCAGTAATACATATACATATATCCATTCTTTTTCAGAGTCTTTTACCGTATAAGTTATTACAGAATATTGAGTAGAGTTCCCAATGATCTTCTATTTATTAAGCCAGTTATGACAGCCAAATATTTTCTAAATAACACACTTTTAAAAATATCATTCCTGGGCTTCTCTGGTGGTGCAGCGGTTAAGAAACCGCCTGCCAATGCAGGGAACGTGGGTTCAAGCCCTGGTCCAGAAAGATCCCACATGCTGCAGAGCAACTAAGCCCGTGAGCCGCAAGTACTGAGCCCATGTGCCACAACTACTGAAGCCCACGCACCTAGAGCCCGTGCTCTGCAGCAAGAGAAGCCACCACAATAAGAAGCCCGCGAACTGCAACGAAGAGTAGCCCCCACTCACTGCAACTAGAGAAAGCAACGAAGACCCGACACAGCCAAAAATAAATAAATAAACAAATAATTTCTTTTTTAAAAAATATATCATTCCTTTCAGTTCCCACCTTGTGTGAGCAGAAGTCCAGGGCCCCATTTGTCCCTTTGCTCCAGAAGCATAGCCATGCACCACTAATCAGCTTTCTGCTCGCACCTTCCCCAGTTCATCACCTGAGTCACCTAAGACTCAATCCTTACATTTCCCTGCAAACCATCATAACCCTGTTTGGTGAGAACTACCATGAGACCTAATGATGGCTGTTTTCTGGGGTAAGCTCTGAGTGTCAGAGTGGTCTGGAAATAGCAGATCCATCTTGCTCTGGGAAGGCCCTGCTTAATTTTCTAGCTTTATCTCTCGTCCTTCTATGCTGCAGGAATTAGTAAAGAACATGAACACTAGAGTCAGAAATCCATTCAGACTCTGGTGTTGCCGAGTATTCACTGGAAAACCTTGGCTAACGTATTTAACCTCTTCATGCCTCGGTTTCCTCAAAATGTAAAATGGTCATAATGAGAGGTACCTAGACTTAATGTGGTAATGATTTTGCAATGGATACAAATGTTGAATCATTACGTTGTACATGTGAAACGAGTATAATGCATGTCAATTTTATTTCCATTTTTAAAATGTTCATGATAACAGTTTTTACCTCATAGGGCTATGAGGATGATAGCCATTTAAATGGATGATAATCCATTTAAAGTGCTTAAGACAGTTCCTAGCACACAGTGAGCACTCCGTAAAAAGACAGGACAGATTCTGACCTGAGTAATCAAAAGTTTTATAAAGGAGAAGACCAACGTGTAATGCATGCATAAAGCTAGGAAGCCCTTACCCAGTGGGGAGAAGGCAGGTCATAAAAGGTTGCCCTAAAAGAGCTGACATTAAAGTTGTCTCCTGAAACATGAACATGAATCAGTTAGGTAATAAAAAGGAGAGTGGCTCAACATCACTAATCATTAGAGAAATGCAAATCAAAACCACAATGAGGTATCACCTCACACCAGTCAGAATGACCATTATCAAAAAGTCTACAAACAATAAGTGCTGGAGAGGGAGTGGAGAAAAAGGAACTGTCCTAAAGTGCTGGTGGGAATGTAAATTGGTACAGCCACTATGGAGAACAGTTTGGAGGTTCCTTAAAAAATGAAAAATAGAGTTACCATATGATCCTGCAATCCAACTCCTGGGCATATATCCAGAGAAAACCATAATTCAAAAATACACACTCACCCAATATTCATTGCAGCACTATTTACAATAGCCAGGACATGGAAGCAACCTAAATGTCCATCGACAGATGAATGGATAAAGAAGATGTGGTACATTTATACAATGGAATATTACTCAGCCATAAAAAAGAATGAAATAATGCCCTTTGCAGCAACATGGATGTAACTAGAGATTATCATACTAAGTGAAATAAGCCAGACAAAGACAAATGTTATATGATATCGCTTATATGTGGAATCTAAAACTAAGATACAAATGAACTTACATACGAAAGAGAAATAGACCCACAGATACAGAAAACAAACTTATGGTTACCAAAGGGGAAGGGGGGCAGGGATAAATACGGAGTTTGGGATTAGCAAATACACACTACTATATATAAAATAGATAACCAGCAAGGACCTACTGTACAGCACAAGGAACTATACTCGATATTTTGTAATAACCTATAAGGGAAAAGAATCTGAAAAGGAATATAGATAGATAGATATAGATATATAGATACCTAGATATCTGAATCACTTTGCTGTACACCTGAAACAAGTACAACATTGTAAATCAACTGTACTTCAATAAAAACAAGACAAAACCAAAAAAACCTGCCTAGCCTAAAGCCTTATAAATTGAGGAGAGAGTTCTCTGGGTTTGATTTTGGTGGTCTTGGAGCTACTTATCTTTCTGAGTTCTGACACTACGACCTACAGCAACTGGAGGCTGAGGTGGTGAGATCCTATTACATTCCATCTGGAGGAAAGAGTCATTTGGGGACAGAAATCTGTAGGGCTGGCTTCTGCTTCTCCCTCTCCATTCACATCCTGGACCACTCCCCCATCACCCTCCCTTTGTCTTCCTCACCAGTCCCAGGGCCTTTTGTCCTCATTGATTCCATATCTAAACCACTCTTTCTCATGATCACCTCCATCCCACACCTCTGTCTGGAAGATCCCCACTCAAGCAAGTCTCTTCCTCAAGGAAGTCTTCCCATATCCCTTAGTAGTCTCAGTTAGTCTAAGTTCTCAGAGAACCATACTTCTCTCCTTCAGCATACTTATTTTAACTCCTGATTATGTATTCATTAGTGTTTTTGTTTTGCTAATGACTGTCTCCACCCAATAAATGTAAGGTCCAAGACAGCATGGATCATATCTAATTTTTCTCCATTATATTCACTATGCCTGGGACATAGTAGGCAGTTAATAAATGTAGCAGGGAGGAGAAAAGAAAGGAAGGAGGGAGGGAGGGAGGGAAGAGGAAGGAAGGGAGGAAAAAAGGGGGGGAAAGTAAGGAAGGGAGGGAAGGAGGGAAGGAGGGAGGAAGGAAGGAAGTCCTACCTAAAAATGGTCTCCCCGGTGTGGAAAAAACACTCTTTGTGTAACACCATTAAACATCCCCCTGGCAGAAACAGCTCTATATGTTGCCCGCAATCAGGAGTGCTTCATGACATCAGCATTTGGAAGATCTGATTTCACATGGAAAAATCCCAGAAGGACTCAGTATCTCATCAATAGATCCCCTTGAGGTTCAAGATGTCCTGTCAGTTGACAGCATTGGTAGCTGACAGCATTGGGACTCCAGTTCTGTCCCTCTGTGGAGAAATGGCCTTGTGCTGGCCTAAAAATATCATTCCTGTCTCTTTCCTCACCCATTTCTGAACACAAAAACATATTTGTGACTCTTCATTGCAAGAGTAACCACAATTGCCATTTCTGCTTATTCATGGCACTAATACCTGATAATTATTCTTTTTGATCTTCATCTCGTGCCTCATTAATAGTACAATAAGCATCATTAATTGCTATTAAGTCATTGCTTCCTACAGTGGTGTGAACCTGATCCCTCCCCAGAAGACTTAGCTCAGGTCGTTGATAGTATCAGTTTATGACCACCTCTTTCCCTTCTCCTTTCCTCCACCCTCACCATGAAAAAGACATACAGTGCACACACCATGCTGCTTCCAAAACACCAAACGGCTTACCAGAGCCAATCTCCCTGTGTATAGTGAAGAGGCAGGTGTACTGGGGCGTGGCAGGGGCTTTTCCAGGTCACACAGCAAGCTAGTGAGATCAAGTTAGAGTCTTCAGCTGCCGTCCAGGTCATGGATGTTGGCCATCTCAACTAGGAAGTGTTGTTGGAGAGAAACAGATGAATTCAAGAAGTATTCAATATTTAAGAAGTAAAACAGAGTGCTTTCTAAATCACGGACACTTTTCTAAGGGCTTTGGGTAGATTAAGTCCTCACAACACTCAAGTAAGGTGGGCGGTACTATCTCATTCACAGACAGGGACTCTGATCCACAAAGACATTATGTAATTCAGGTCACTGGGGTCAGGCATCCAACCCAGACGGTTCGATTCCAAAGCCTACATCTTTTACCATTATGCTACTGTGCCTTCTACTCAATTACCTGCTTGCTACAAAGTGAACATTCCCCATGTATATGCATCTCTTCCACCCACACGCCCTTACATACACATGCGCACACTCACATACACATAAACACCCACCTCTACAGCAAACTGGTAGGAATGGGAGCAACTGAGATATGTAGATGGCCAGGGGGTGGACCAGGCCAGAGAATGTGGCCAGGCAAAATGGGTGTATTCAATCAAGGTCAGAGAGAGAACTTCTTTGGTTGCCAGACCTACTCTAAGTCACCCTGAGAGGATTGGGCTAACTCATTTATTCTGCTGAGCTCATGTGACCTTCTTAGGCTGGATTTGTCCTCTTATATTTCTTTGTCATTGATCTGACCCTTAGGCCATGAAGGAAGGAAAATAAGAGGACTCAGGAGTCTGAAACAGCTGCCCTTGGAGCTTAGCTGCACCACTGCTGAGCCAACTTTTTACTTGTCTAAACCTCCGTTTTCTCTGTGCAATCTCACAGTCCTTGTCAGGATTTGAGTTTCCATTGTTCAAACGTGCCTGAGAAATGACAGCTGCATAACTCTGCTCCCCGTTGTACTGCAGGCTCAGTGACTTGCAAAACTTTGATACATTTGGGGGTGGAAGGAGTGGCTAGGGCACTTGGACGTCTTCCCTGACTGTGGCAACAAAATCCTGCCTGGCAAGATGCTTTCTCGTCTAGTCTTGTCAGACACCCATGGGTTGTTTACCCCCCAAGGGAGCCTGGGGTGATGATAATTGCTAAGTCTTTGGGCAACACCACCTCCTTTTATCACAATGACATCTCACTGCTTCAACTCCCAACACAGGCAAAGGGGGCCACAGATATCAGGACCTGAGGTCCACGTGGAACCATGGGTTCGTGTCACAGATGAGAATAGAGGCATTGAGCAGAGAAAGGGCTCTATTGCTGCAAAGATGAATTCATGGATGTGTTCAAGCAGTGAGTATGAGCTCTTCGGGTACATGGCCGTTCTCTGGCCATGTGTGAAGGCAGGACGTAGCTACCATGCCTGTGAACTCACAGAAAAATAGTGCCCAGGAAGCATATGCAAGTTCAGTGAAGCATGTCCCCTTACTTTTCTGCAAAGCAGTCTGAGAAACTGAGCAGCTTGGGGACTGGGTGTCCTCACCCCACATCTGCCTGAGAAATAAGTCCGTTTCAGGTCTGGGATGCTATTGCTGTGAATAATGTCAGCCCACACGTGGACATCAGTCTTGTATGATGGAAACCCAATATGGAATAAGGCAGTGGTTTTCAAGCTTTGCTGTACATCAGGGCCATCTGTGGCTTTTAAAAGTCCTGTGGCACCATATAGTTTGTGGCCCTTTGTGTCTGACCCCTTTCACTTGAGCATGATGCTTTGAAGGTCCATCCATATTGTTGCATATATCAGAGCTTCATTCTTTCTGTCTGAATAATATCCCATTGTATGGATGTATGACATTTTGTTTATGCATTCATCCATTGATGGACATTTGGGTTGCTTCCACCCTTTGGCTATAGTGAATAAGAATAGGCAAATGGGGCTTCCCTGGTGGCGCAGTGGTTGAGAGTCCACCTGCCGATGCAGGGGACGCGAGTTCGTGCCCCGGTCCGGGAAGATCCCACATGCCGCGGAGCGGCTGGACCCATGAGCCATGGCCGCTGAGCCTGCGCGTCCGGAGCCTGTGCTCTGCCACGGGAGAGGCCACAACAGTGAGAGGCCCGCGTACCGCAAAAAAAAAAAAAAAGAATAGGTAAATGTATAGAGACAGAATTAATCCAGAGTTCTGGTTGCAAGGTCTGAGAGAAGGGGAGAGTGGACTGCTTAATGGGTACGGGGTTTCCATTTGGGGTGATGAAAATGTTCTGGAATAGACAGAGGACGTGGTTGCCCAGCATTGTGAATGTACACGATGCTACCGAACTGTACCCTTTATAATGATTACAATGGGAAATTTTATGTTATTTATGGCCTAGACCCCCACTAAACTGCTTGGGCCCCAACTAAACCAGATCTCTGGGGTTGGGAGCCAGGCTTTAATATTTTTTAAAACTCCCTTGGTGCAGCCAAGTTAGAGAACCAGTGTTGTAAGGAAAGGAGGAAGAACCATGTGAATTAAACACCTACACTCCCCAGGGCTCGTTAAGTGCCATCTCCTCCAACACCCACCCCCGCACTACACTCTCACCACTTCTAGTCATTTCCTGTCACCTCATCTGGTGTATTTCCATGTTAAGTGCATGTCACCATCGAATTACCTTGTTTATTCATTTGTTCAGTTATTGTCTCTTCCTACAAAACCAATAGTGTTCAACCTTGCAATGCATTCAAATCACCTGGGGCCCTTTTTTAAAAACATACCAACGTCGGGACCCCTGCTTGATCACTTAAGTCAGAATCTTCTGGAGGAGGACACAGGCATCTGAAGTTTGTTTTTGTTTTGTTTTGTTTTGTTTTGCGGTACGCGGGCCTCTCACTGTTGCGGCCTCTCCCGTTGCAGAGCACAGGCTCCGGACGCGCAGGCTCAGCGGCCATGGCTCACGGGCTCAGCCACTCCGCAGCAGGTGGGATCTTCCCGGACTGGGGCACGAACCTGTGTCCCCCACATCAGCAGGCGGACCCTCAACAACTGCGCCACCAGGGAAGCCCCATCTGAAGCTTTTAAGGGCTCCCCCAAGCTATTGCAGTATGCAGCCATGGTGGAGAAACACTACCCTGCAATGTAAGCCCATGAAGAGTGTGACTACAGCCCCAGGAACAGCTGACCCAGAGCCTGGTCAGGTGATGCCAGGCCACTGTACAGAAGGTATTTCATTGTATCCTCAGAATAGTTCCCCAAGTAGATTTTAGCAGGTGAGGCAATGCTGGCTCAGAAAAGTTAAGTGGTCCATCTGCAGCCAAGCCAGAATGGGAGTGTAGTCTAGGGACAACCCAGCCCCCTTTCTGTGCTAAACCAGGTCAGGGGTCTCCTCTGGGTTCCCACAGCCTCCTGTATCCTCATCTCAGCACTGGTCACCCTGACCTCTGTCTATGAGCTGTCTGGGTACCTCCGCCAAGAGAACTCCATAAGGACCATTCACCATCAGAAGGTAAAATGTTATCAAATAATAAGATTAGACAATTACTGAATTCATCAACTTAATTAGTTGATTAATTAGCTGACAGTTGCTCCAATCCACGGTGACCCATCTTTTTCTGCCTTACCATTCTGGTTCACACGCCACTAAGATTTCTTGAGCGCCCCTCCCACCCAAGTCCTGTGTTCCATGTTTTCATACTGCAGTCTTGATGAGGGAGGTGGTCTTATTCCCAGTTTATACCTGTAGGGTTAGGCAGCATGAGTGTCGATTCTGACAAAGCCAGGCTCCCAATTCACAGGTCTTTACTGAATGTTTTCCATGAGGCTTGCTAGGTGCTCAGTAAACAACAAGCGTGGCTTATGTTCTCACCAGCCAGCAGTCCTTTCAGGAAGACAGACAAGCAGCCAGAATTATTAGAGCAGTGTGACTGACCAGTAGAAATGCAGGGAGCCCTGGAAATTGGGATCTGACCTAGTCCAGGGAGTGTTCAGAGGTGGCTTCCTGCAGAAGCTTCATTTCACCTGAGATCCAACTGATCTTTTAACAACCAAGAGTTATCAAATCACTCCCCAGTTCAGAATTCCTCAGTGGCTTCCCATTGCCTATTGAATAGGGGAGCAATTCATTTTGCTTTGCCTGGGATTTCTCCAGGCTTTTTAGCACTTAAATCCCTGCATCTTAAGAAACCCATCAGTCTTGGACAAACCAAAATGGTTGTTCTCCCAACCAAATCCAGACTCCTTAGAGTAGCTTCAAGCCCCTTCATGATCTCATCCCCTCCTAGACTCACTTCTCACTACATGAACTCAACACTTACCTGCACTCACCCCTCACCACCTGAACTCACCTCTCACCACCATCACTTACACTTTATTCTCTAGCCACACGGAAGCAGGCTTGATACCCTGAAACCACTGAGATCTTTCCTTCTCCTCTGCTACTGCCCATGCTGAGATCTCTCTTCATGGGCTGCCTCCCCCAAATGCCCACCTGGAAAGCACCTACTCATTCCTCAGGTCTCCGATGAAATACCATCTCCTCTGGGAAGTCAACCTGCAACTCTATATAACCTTATGCATGCATCCCTCCAAAGAGTCTTTACACTAGTCTTTCTCTGGCTAATTGTCAGATAACTCTAATTAATATAATTAATCAGTTTTAGATTAATTAACTAACAGTTACCCCAGCCCGTAGTGACACATTCTTCTCTCACACACTGATAGTGTATAAACATATGTCTCATTGGAGGAGCCAGGGCCTTCTGATGTTTTTGTCATTGATAGACTGAGGAGAAATTGATAAGGAATCACCTCTGCCACCCCCGCTTTCAGGAGACTACTGAACATGCCACAGCCTTCATCCACCGAGCCCTTCCTCCTTGTGACCTCCTATGACTCTGAGCGCAATGTTCAAACACGGTGCCTACACAAGGGACTGGTTTATCTGGACCCACCTGCTTTTCTGTAGAAAGGTTACCTCAGGAAATGCCCTTTTCAACCCTGGGCACATGGGGCTGGACCCTCTTAAGGACTTTCTCTGGAGCACTCAGTGGTGTGCTGCACCCAGCTCTTCCCAACGCCACATTCAGTGACCCCGTGTTCATAACCTGAAATCAGTCGCCATGGGGGTAGTTACACCATGGGAGTTGGCAAACACCACAAATCAGGGGGTTTTTTGCTTTTTGTTTAGAGCAAGCCAGTTGTTAAACATTTTCCTGCACACCATTGCAAACACCCACGTTCCCAATTCCTACCCCAAAGATTCAGTCTTCTTAGCTGACCAGACTGTATGAAAGAATAGGATTTCAGGAAGCACTATGGAGGGCTTCCCTGGTGGCACAGTGGTTAAGAATCTGCCTGCCAATGCAGGGGACACGGGTTCGAGCCCTGGTCCGGGAAGATCCCACATGTCGCAGAGCAACTAAGCCCGTGCGCCACAGCTACTGAGCCTGCGCTCTAGAGCCCATGAGCCACAACTACTGAGCCCACAAGCCACAACTACTGAAGCTCACGTGCCTAGAACCTGTGCTCCGCAACAAGAGAAGCCATGGCAAGGAGAAGCCCGTGCACTGCAATGAAGAGTAGCCCCCGCCTCGCCACAACTAGAGAAAGCCCACGCTCAGCAACAAAGACCCAATGCAGCCAAAAATAAAAAAAGAGAGAAAAAGAGAGAAAAAAGAAGCACTGTGGAGAACAGTATGGAGGTTCCTCAAAAAAGCTAAAAATAGAGTTGCCATATGATCCAGCAATCCCACTCCTGGGCATATACCCAGACAAAACTATAATTCAAAAAGGTACGTGCACCCCTATGTTCATAGCAACATTGTTCACAATAGCCAAGACGTGGAAACAACCAAATGACTACTGATAGATGAAGGAAAAAGAAGATATGGTATATGTGTGTGTGCGTGTGTACACACACACACACAATGGAATACTACTCAGCCATAAAAAAGAATGAAATAATACCATCTGCAGCAACATGGATGGGACTAGAGATTATCACACTAAGTGAAGTAAGTCAGAAAGACAAATACCATATGACATCACTTATATGTGGAATCTAAAATATGACACAATGAACTTATCTATGAAACAGAAACAGATTCACAGACATAGAAAACAGACTTGTGGTTCCCAAGGGGGAGGGGCGTGGGGGAGGCAGGGACTGGGAGTGTGGGGTTAGCAGATGCAAACTATTATATACGGAATGGATAAACAACAAAGTCCTGCTGTAGAGCACAGGGAACTATATTCAATATCCTGTGATAAACCAAAATGGAAAAGAATATTTTTAAAAGAATGTATATACATATATATATATATATACGCACATACATATATAAAACTGAATCACTTTGCTGTACAGCAGAAATTAACACAACGCTGTAAATCAACTATACTTGAATAAAAAATACATAAAATTTTAAAAACAGATTGCAAGAAGGAAGAAGAAGCTTAGCTTAGCTAAAATGTTTGGCATGGGGTGAGGATTGGATGTTGGGTCCAGTTTGATTGGGTCTTTCTCTGGTTTTTGTTTCTCTTCCAGTGAACAATGTGTGCTTTTTACACCATCACAGAACAACATGACGACATGTTTCCCAGTCTCTGTGGATGAGTCTGTGCCCTCCCCAGTGTGTTGTTCTATCCTCTCCTGGAATGGTCAGACCTTACCTGGGTCACTTTGAGGAAACATGAAAAGGGATGCTTCTCACACACAGCTCAACAGCCCCCAAGCCCTACCAATGCCCAGAAAACTTATGGTCGAGACATGGTCTTTAATTAACACTTGTGACAGTACTAGGGATAGTGAGGCATTTTGCAAGATCTGTGCGTGCTGTTGGTGACAGAGAGGATGCAGGAGGAAGAAGAAAAAGAGATGACATGAGATTGTAATCTTCACAAAGAGAGAGACCACATCAGTTTTATTTACCAATGTCAACCCAGCATCAGAGTACGCAATAAATATTTGTTTAATAAAATGAATGAAGGAAGAGGAGAACTAGCAAGGAGGAGAAGGAGAGATGGAAAGGAAGCAAACATAACATTCTCCTATATGCCAAGAACTAACATTGTTGGGTGCTTTACATACAAAATACCTCTCTGAATCTCCCCAGCAGCCTAGGAAGTAGGTTTTCATTTGCCACATGAGGAAACTGAGGCTTATGGGAATATCTTGTGCTGTTGAGGATGCAGGGAAATGGGCACTCTCTCATATGTTGTTTAAGATTGTTCATCAAATTGCTAAAGCCTTTTGGGAAGGCAAGCTTGAATTCAGAATTTATCAAAAATTTTGATGCTGGGGCTTCCCTGGTGGAGCAGTGGTTGAGAGTCCGCCTGCCGATGCAGGGGACTACGGGTTCGTGCCCCGGTCCGGGAAGATCCCACGTGCCGTGGAGCGGCTGGGCCCCGTGAGCCATGGCCGCTGAGCCTGCGCGTCTGGAGCCTGTGCTCCTCAACGGGAGAGGCCACAGCAGTGAGGGGCCCACGTACCGCAAAGAAAAAAAAAAATTTGATGCCTATGCCCTTTGATTCCACCTCTAGGAGCCTCTCCTCCAGAAAAGGCTCAATCTTGTGTCTAAAGAGGAATGTGCAAGGTTGCTAATGGCATCATTACTTGTCGTGGTGAAAAACTGGAAACACGCGAACTGTCCATCATCAGGAGGGTGACTAAACAAATTACTGTACAACCATTCTATAGAATATTGTGCAGCTTATAAAACCAATGGTGTTGCACATGCACTGGAATGGCTAAAATGAAAAAAAAGAAAAGAAAATACCAAGTGTTCGTAAGCACCCCCTTAGCCTTAGAACTTAGTTGTAGTTTAAACTCCGAGCCATTACACAAGACAAAATAATAATAGTTTAGTCATTAAACAAAGTCTAGGAACTTTAGTTATTCCTCACGGGCTATAGATAATATTCTGAGCCATATCCTGAGAGCTGTTTTGCAGACACTGAAGCCCCCACCAGGTGGAGGAAGATGACTACGTGATGACCAAATTGTAGCCATGACATAAGCTGCTCTATTTCACACAATTCCAAAAACTGGCCTCAAAGGAATGGGAAGAAACCCTGGAACTGAAGATTGAACTGTACTTAAAACAACCAAGATGACACTGATCAGACCACCGCGTTCCTGATTTCAAGATGACTGTCAGAGCTGACTGTGCTGCTCTGCCCCGTCCCTCTGCCAAAACACCCCTGAAACTCCCCTTTAAAAGTTCTTGCCCCCTAAGCGGCAATTGTGAGTTTGTTCTTGGACATCCGTCCACCTTCTCCCCTGGTTGCCAGCCTCTGAAATAAAGCAAGCTTTCCGTTCCTACCAACACTCGTCTCTCGAGTATTGGCCTTTGAGTGGTGAGCGGCAGGACCTGAGTTTGGTAACGTGCTGTCATGGATTTGGAGCCCTCATGCACTGCTGGTGGGAGGATAAAAATGGTACACCACTTTGGAAAATGGTTTGGCAATAGCTACTAAAACTATACATATGCATTCCCTATAATCCAGCACTCCCACTTATAAGTGTATACCCAACAGAAATGTGTACATATATTCATTAAATGGGATGCACTGGACGGGCATAGTTCCATAGCTCATAATCTCAAAAAAACACTAGAAACTACCCGAAGGTCCATCAATAATAGATTGGATACATGAGCTGTGGTATATTCACACAATGGAATACTAGAAAGCCTATGTCCTCAATGGAAGCAATATTTTACCTCCACGAGGGCAAAAATTAACTTGAGGGGAATAAAAAATATACAGATATATATACAATATAGATAGAGATAGATGGTTAAATAAATAGAGTATATCTGTGATATTAAATTTCATAGAGGGGCAATTAGGAAAATTGTGTAAAACGGCTTCTTGGTGGGGGGTACTAATGAAAAAAGGATTGAAAAATAAAGTGATAAGATTGAAGATCTACAGACATATGCAAAAAAAGCTGAATCTCCCATAAAAGAAGAATGAAATATTGCCATTTGCAGCTACATGTATGAACCTAGAGATTATCATACTAAGTGAAGTAAGTCAAAGAAAGACAAATACTATATGATGTCACTTATATGTGGAATCTAAAAAGTAATGCAAGTGAATTTATTTACAAAACACAAACAGACTCACAGACACAGAAAACAAACATATGGTTACTAAGAGGAAAGGGAGGAGGGTTAAATTAGGAGTATGGGATTAACAGATACACACCACTATATATAAAATAGATAAACAACAAGGACTTACTGTATAGCATAGGGAACTATATTCAATATCTTGTAATAACCTATAGTGGAAAAGAATGTGAAATATATATATATATAACTGAGTCACTTTGCTGTACACCTAAAACTAACACAATATTGTAAATCAACTATACTTCAATTTTTATTTTTTTTAAGATTTTTTTGATGTAGACCATTTTTAAAGTCTCTATTGAATTTGTTACAATGTTGCTTCTGCCTTATATTTTGCTTTTTTGGCTGCCAGGTATGTGGGATCCTAGCCCCACCACCAGGGATCAAACCCACATCCCCTGCATTGGAAGGCGAAGTCTTAACCACTGGACCACCAGGGAAGTCCTAATACTTCAATTTTTGAAAAGCTGAATCTCACAAACATAATGTTGACTGAATGAAGCCAGACACAAAGGAGAGTATACAGTGTGATTCCACTCATATAAAGTTCCCAAAACAGGTAAAGTTCATCTATAATGTTCTATACCAAAAGAATGTCTGGGGAAGGCAGAGGCAGAGTGATGATAATAGAAGAAGCTGGAGAAGAAATTCAGGGGCAGGGAGCTGGTCACATTGTTTTCCTTGATCAGGGCCCAATTGCATTGGTGTGTTCAGTGAGTGAAAATTCATTGACCTACGCACATGATTTGTGCTCTTTTCTGCATGTAGCTTATTCTGCGATTCAAAGTTTTTGAAGAGAAAACCAAAAATGAGTTTGTTCCATATGAACCGACATGGAAAGATGACTCAGACATAAAATTAAGTGAACAAAGCAGGTTATAGAACAATTTGGTAGAATGAGCCAACATATGTAACAGCTATGACTGTGTACGTCAATGCAGAAGCGGAGATTTGGAGAAAAACTGCCCAGCCCTGTGCCTGAATAATCTCAAAACAAAACAACTGCGGGAAGGGGAAGGTTTCAGTTTTCAAAAGCTTGTTATTGTGGTAAAATATACAAAACATAAAATTTATTATTTTAATCATTTTTAAGTGTCCAGTTCAGTGGCATTAATACATTCACATTGTTGTACAACCATCACTACCATCCATCTAGAGAACTTCGTAACCTTCCCAAACTGAAACTGTATCCACTAAACACTAACTCCCCATTCCTCCTCCTCCAGCCCCTGGCACCCACCATGCTACTTTCTTTCTCTATGAATGTCAATATTCTAGACACCTCATATAAGTGGAATCATGCAATATTTGTCCTTTCGTGTCTGGCTTGTTTCACTTAGCATAATGTCCTTTAAGTTCATCCATGTTGTAGCATATGTCAGAATTTCCCTCCTTTTTAAGGCTGAATAATATTCCATTGTATGGATATACCACATTTTTTACCCATTCATCCATCACTGGACTTTTGAGTTGTTTCCACCTTTGGGCTATTGTGAATAATGCTACCGTGAACACCAGTGTGCAAACATCTGTTCGAGTCCCTGTTTTCAATTCTATTGTGTACATACCCAGAAGTGGAGTTGCTGGATCAAATGGTAATTCTGTTTAATTTTTTGAGGAGCCACCACACTGTTTTCCACAGTAACTAGAGCATTTGGGGGGAATGTTCCAGTTTTGTTGAATAATTTCAGTATTGTTTGAATATTCCAATCCTAGGTACAAGCTCAGTAGAAATGAAAGCATACATCTACACAAAAACTTGGATGCAAATGTTTATAGCAACATGATTCATAATAGCCAAAAAGTGGAAACAACCCAAACACCCATTAATGTATGGATGGTTGAACAAAATGACGTATATCTGTAGAATGGAATATAATTCAACCATAAAAAGGAATGACATGCTGATAAATGCTACAACATGGATGAACCTTTCAAACATTATGCCAAGTGAAAGAAGCCAAAAACAAAAGATATATATTGTATGATTTCATTTATGTGAAATGTCCTGAACAGGACATCCTAGGGTTGGGATATAGGAGGTTGGGGGAGAGCGGAATTCAGGGCAATAACTAAAGGGTACAAGGTTTCTCTTTGAGGTGATACAAATGTCCTAAAATTGAATGTGGTGGTGGTTGCACAACGCTGTGACTATAGTATAATCCCTTGAATTGTACACTTTAAACAAGTGAATTGTATGGTATGGGAATTACATCTCATTAAAGCTGTTAACATAACATAAGGGTACTATGCTAAGTGAAATAAGCCAGACAGAGAAAGACAAATACTGTATGAAATCACTTACATGTAGAATCTAAAAAATACCACAAACAAAAAAGATGCAGACTCACAAATATAGAGAACAAACTAATGATTACCAGCGGTGAGAGGGAGTGGGCAATATAGGTATGGGAGAAAGGAGGTACAAACTATTGGATGTAAGATGGGGCAAGACGGGAATAAAGACACAGAGAATGGACTTGAGGATATGGGGAGGGGGAAGGGTAAGCTGGGACAAAGCGAGCGAGAGGCATGGACATATATACACTACCAAACGTAAGGTAGATAGCTAGTGGGAAACAACCGCATAGCACAGGGAGATCAGCTCGGTGCTTTGTGACCGCCTGGAGGGGTGGGAGAGGGAGGGTGGGAGGGAGGGAGACGCAAGAGGGAAGAGATATGGGAACATATGTATATATATAACTGATTCACTTTGTTGTAAAGCAGAAACTAACACACCATTGTAAAGCAATTATACTCCAATAAAGATGTTTAAAAAAAAATGCCAAAAAGGCAAAAAAAAAAAAAAAAAGACATACTCTTTGTACATCATCAAAAACAAAACAAAACAAAACAAAAGCCAGCTGGGTTATTTACAAGACAGAAACAGACTCACAGACTTAGAGAACGAACTTATGGTTACCAGAGAGAGGATGGGGGGGAGAGAAAATTAGGGAGTTTGGGATTGACATGTACACACTGCTATATAGCACAGGGAACTCTGTTCAATGTTCTGTAATAATCTAAATGGGGAAAGAATTTGAAAAAGATACATATATAGATACATATATATGTATAACTGAATCACTTTGCTGTACACCTGAAACTAACACAACTTTGATAATCAACTATGCTCCAATATAAAATAAGAATTTTTTTAAAAAGCCAGTTGGGGAGAAGGTAAAAATAGAAGGATTCCAGGAGGTAGAGAGGCCTACTGGAGAAACAGAAATGAGAGTCATAACATGGACACCCCAACACCAAAAAATAAAGTCCACCAACAATTTGAACACTGTGTGACAGAGAAAGAGAAATATGGTATGATATCGCTTACACGCTGAATCTAAAAAGAAATGATACAAATGAACTTATTTGCAAAACAGAAACAGGGACTTCCCTGGTGACACAGTGGTTAAGAATCCGCCTGCCAATGCAGGGGACACGGGTTCAATCCCTGGTCCGGGAAGATCCCACGTGCCACGGAGCAACTAAGCCCGTGCACCACAACTACTGAGCCCACACACCTAGAGCCTGTGCTCTGCAATGACAGAAGCCCTCAATGAGAAACACACGCACCACAACGAAGAGTGGCCCCCACTCGCAGCAACTAGAGAAAGCCCATGCACAGCAACAAAGACCCAATGCAGCCAAAAATAAATAAAATAATAAAAATAAATAAATTTATAAAAAAGAAAATAGACTTACAGACGTAGAGAACGAATTTATGGTTATCGGGGGGAAGGGTGGGGGGAAGAAATAGATTGGGAGTTTGGGATTGACATGTACACACTGCTAAATTTAAAATGGATAACAAACAAGGACCTACTGTACAGCACAGGGAACTCTGCTCAATATTATGTAACAACCTAAATGGGAAAAGAATTTGAAAAAGAATAGATACATGTATATGTATAACTGAAGCACTTTGCTATACACCTGAAACTAACACAACATTGTTAATCAACTATACTCCAATATAAAATAAAAAGTTTAAAACAAATACAGGGAAAAAAACAATTCAAACACTGTGAGTCTGTTTCTGTTTCACAGGTAAGTTCGTTTATATCATTTTTTTTAGATTCCACATATAAGTGATATCATATGATATTTGTCTTTCTCTGTCTGACTTACTTCACTTGGTATGATAATCTCTAGGTCCATCTATGTTGCTGCAAATGGCATTTCATTCTTTTTTTTTGACTGCATTGGGTCTTTGTTGCTGTGCGGGGGCTTTCCGTAGTTGCGGTGAGCCGGGGCTACTCTTAGTTGCGGTGCACAGGCTTCTCATTACGGTGTATACTCTTGTTGCAGAGCACGGGCTCTAGGCGCCCAGCCTTCAGTAGTTGTGTCACGTGGGCTCAGTAGCTGTGGCTCGCGGGCTCCAGAGCACAGGCTCAGTAGTTGTGGCGCACAGGCTTGGGTGCTCCGCGGCATGTGGGATCTTCCCCGACCAGGGATCGAACCCGTGTCCCCTGCATTGGCAGGCGGATTCTTAACCACTGTGCCACCAGGGAAGCCCCTCATTCTTTTTTATAACTGAGTAATTTACCATATGACTGAGCAAGCATATGCCGCTCCTGGGCATATATCTAGAGAAAACCATAATTTGAAAAGGTACATGCATCGCATTGCAGCACTATTGTAGCACTATTTACAGTAGCCAGGACATGGAAGCAACCTAAATGTCCATCGACAGAGGAATGGATAAGGAAGTGTGGTACATATATACAGTGGAATATTATAATTTAAAAACTGGCCTTGGTAAACATTACACCAGGTCAGTGAAGACCGATCCTTTCCTGTGACTGACAAGAAGTCATTTTAACAAGGGCGTGCTTTGAAACCCCAGTGCCAAGCACAACACATGACCTATGGTCAAGGTATGTTTGATACACTTATTTATGCGACATATATTTATTGATTATTTACTACTTCCCAGGAGCTTTCATTGGTGAAACTAACAGTATAAAGTCCCTTTCCTTGTGGAGTTTCCATCATGATGGAATGAGTGAAAGGATATGGGTTCGGGCATCTGAGCATCCTGGGGAGGGGCTTGGACCTTCAGACCACCCTGCCTGAGAACTGTAATGAGGCTCAGTCCGGGCTGAGAGGGGACACTAGGGGGTATCTAGTGAGACTGAATCCCTAGTGATGTCTCCACCTTGTCACCCACTCCATCATCCCAAAGCACACGTACCCCAGAGAACAGGTCACAAGTGGCAAGAATACAAACCAAATAATTAGCATCTTCTTTCTTAACAAGAAGACACGTGACTGAAATGCCCAAGAGCCCCCAAACTCTAAACACCCTGCTGTGCCCCTGGCCCCCTGTTCACAACCACAGCTGGGGTGGGAACACATGATTCCCCTCAACCCCCATAGACATCAGACTCGCCCCAGCCATCACAGCTGAGTGCTCTCCTCATGCCATTCCTGGTGGCTTAGCACTGACCTCAGGATCCTCTGGGAGCCAGTGAAGAAGGAGTATGCCAAGACCATACTCTTGGTAATACCATCCTGGTAAGTCAGTAGAGGATGGAGAAGGGGAGTGAGCTGGATGGGACTGGGGAGGAGGAATTTCCTATTTCCCTTCCTGGATGGAGAGAGAAGGAGAGAGAGAGAGGGAGAGAAGAGACTGAGACCAATTCTATACCCTCTGAGTGGAAAGGAGGTACAGAGGGCAAGCTCTCTGTAGCTAGTCATGTGGAGAAAAAGCATTTAGGGTCTGTGGTAGGGGGACACCAAAAACCACCTTTATCCAATGTGGTGGTTCTCCAAGTGTGGTCCTGGGCCAGCAGCAGCAGTGTCCCCTGAGAACTTCCTAGAAATGTTGATTCTCAAGCCCAATCCCAGACACTCCGAGGCATGCGCACAGCTATAGGTGTTTTCACCGGCCCCCTATGTGACACTGATGTACACTCAAAGCTGAGAACCACTGCCCTAGTGCAACCAAGGACTTCATGTCAACAAACAAAGACAGTTGCAAATGTGTTGCCAGGAAGGGATTCACAGTAATGTATGCATCCCAGAGAAATCTGAGCATCACTCTACAAAAGCCTCAAACCCAACTCTAAAAATCCTTGAAAAGTAACTAAGTCTCTGCTGGAGATCTCTTGAGTTTACCAAGGAAGAGCTCGTGCTGCTCACCTTCCTGAAGCCCCCCTTTCACCACCTCTTCACCTCCAATGGTCCTGTTCCTCAGAGTAGGTATTTGCATCTCTTCCTTGTTCTTGAAACACCTTGGGTCACCTATCACCTTTCTTATACAGACTGACCTATATACTGTGTTCTCCCATTTACTTCAGTAAACCTTACATCTTTACAGAGGCCAGTGTTCTTGGAAGGCAGGTATATAAGAATCTAAAACACTTGTCATTGAAGAGGTTAACCTAGAACATGTTGACAGCACAGAGTTTATCTTTGAAACACCGCTGCATATAGGGTGTGAGTGGCCATACTCAGAAGCAGTGGAGTTTGAGAGAGTGAAAATAAATCTCACTTGAAATAACAGCCCAAGTACCTGCAGGCTTAGTGCCCCTAGCATCTCTTTCAGCCCCAGTCTTCTCTCTTCTTCTTCTTTTTTTTTTTTGGCTGCACCACGTGGCATATTGAATCTTTGTTCCCCACGAGGGATCGAACCCGTGTCCCTGCAGTGGAAGCGTGGAGTCTTAACCACTGGACCACCAGGGAAGTCCCAGCCCCAGTCCTCTTTTTTTTTTTTTAATTTATTCATTTATGGCTGCGTTGGCTCTTCCTTGCTCCGTGCGTGCTTTCTCTAGTAGCAGTGAGCAGGGGGCTACTCTTCGTTGTGGTGGGCTAGCTTCTCATTGCAGTGGCTTCTCTTGTTGCAGAGCCTGGGCTCTAGGCACACAGGCTTCAGTAGTTGTGGCTCGCGGGCTCTAGAGCGCAGGCTCAGTACTGGTAGCGCACGGGCTTAGTTGCTCCACTGCATGTAGGATCTTCCCAGACCAGGGATCAAACCCATGTCCCCTGCTTTGGCAGGCGGATTCTTAACCACTGCGCCATCTGGGAAGCCCCCCAGCCCCAGTGCTCTTATCGTCAGTTGTGGTCAACACCATCTCCCTCTCAGAGTCGTTGTGAAACCCACACATTAAAAACTGTGGCTCCTTAGAAGGCTCAACACTTTATAGACATTGCCATTAAATGCCTCTGATGTGTTCTTGTCAGCAATTGGTTTTAAGACCTGGGGACCTAACCAGGTAAGCAAAGGGAAATCCTCTCGTTGCTGGAAAGAGAAAATATTAAGGTTTCACAAGAACCTGGTGAATCATGCCAGGTTGATTTTTTTTCTATATCATCTGTGTATCATAGAGACATGTATAGTGCCTATGACCTAACACATTTTCTATGAATGTTCGTTAACTTAAAGGAAGGATAAATATACCCACTGGGAAATGGAGACTTAGAAAGGCAAATGCAACTGGCTTTGGTGGTCTTGTATGAATGCAACAAAGATTTGCTTTCTCTGGACTTTTGATATGAAGCCTCTAAGTCCCAATAAATAATGGGGACTTTCCAAATAGATGGGGAGATAAAACTAGGATCAAATCCATTAGCAACTGAAAATGGATGAATGAGAATAGTATCAAACATGCCTATGTGTTTGCATTTCTTTAAACCTTGTTCTCTCGTGTTCATTCCTTTAGTCGATATTTTCTTATCAGTTCATGTCAGCATGTTATTTTACAAACTCGCTTTTCTGCATCATATTAACTCCAGGAATACACATATAGCTCATTCTGCTTTCCATCAAGTAGGCATTTGATCACACCTTTCTCGTTGTTATGGAAACAGCTTATCTTTGAATAGTCCATGCTGGGCCTGGGACTTTTTATTTTGAATAAGATTTTTGAACAGCTGTTTGACATGATATACACAACAGTGTATATTTTACTGAGGGTGCAAAACTGTTTCATTTGGCAGTGACAGTGTGTCTAGAACATAGGAAAATATAAAATTTCTTGTCCTGCGAAGCTACTGCTGAGAGCAAATATACTTCCAAAACGCCATGAGCTTTAAATCTCCAGAGATTCTTTTCTTACTGTGAAAGCTCTCTTTAAAACTTCTACTTATGGTCTTCCCTGGTGGCGCAGTGGTTAAGAATCCGCCTGCCGATGCAGGGGATGCGGGTTCGTGCCCCGGTCCAGGAAGATCCCACATGCTGCGGAGCAAGTAAGCCTTTGCGCCACAACTACTGAGCCTGTGCTCTAGAGCCCACGTGCCACAACTACTGAGCCCACGTGCCACAACGACTGAAGCCCACACACCTAGAGCCCGTGCTCCACAGCAAGAGAAGCTACTTCAATGAGAAGCACATGCACCGCAATGAAGAGTAGCCCCCACTCGCCACAAGTGGAGAAAATCCGCACGCAGCAACGAAGAGCAAACACAGCCAAAAATAAATAAATAAAAATAACAAAACTTCCACTTAACCAGCTTTCTGGGTTCACCCAACATCTCTGTTTCCCCTGAAAATATACTGAATGCTGTCCCAGTATGCTGAATTCTTGAGGCCAGAGGGCTACTCGCTAGCCAGCTGAAACATTCCTGCTCAGTTGAGTTATTTTAAATAATCCCCAACCTGATTGTGCTGATTGCAGTTGCTGCTGCAATTATACTGTTAAATACTACCGTATAAATTAACAAACTACAAGGGAAAGGAGGAAGGAAGGGGGGACGGAAGGAAGGAAGGAGGAAGGAAGGAAGGAAGGAGGATGGAAGGAAGGAAGGAGGAAGGAAGGAAGGAAGGAGGAAGGAAGAAAGGAAGGAGGAAGGAAGGAAGGAAGGAGGACGGAAGGAAGGAAGGAGGAAGGAAGGAAGGAAGGAAGGAAGGAGGAAGGAAGGAAGGAAGGAAGGAAGGAAGGAAGGAAGGAAAGGAGGAAGGAAGGAGGAAGGAAGGAAGGAAGGAGGAAGGAAGAAGGAAGGAAGGAAGGAGGAAGGAAGGAAGGAAGGAAGAAGGAAGGAAGAAGAGGAAGGAGGAAGGAAGGAAGGAAGGAAGACGGAAGGAAGGAGGAAGGAAGGAAGGAAAGAAGGAGGAAGGAAGGAAGGAGGAAGGAGGAAGGAGGAAGGACATGGATGGTTTTGTGTGGGGAAACAGAAATCCACAGAAGGGAGCTGTAAGGATTCCATGGGTTTTCACAGAACCTGCGGGTCTGTAGGGAGCTGAGACTGGAACTCCATCTCTGACTCCCAGCTTTATGTTGCTTCCCTCTCCCCTTTTATCTTTCACAGTAGACACAGACTGTCCATGGAACCAGAAAACTGAACAGCAGTCTCAGAATTCCTCCTCCTGGGACTCTCGGAAAAGTCAGAGCATCAGATCTTCCTCTGGGCTGTCGCTCTCATGTACCTGGTCACCGTCTTTGGAAACCTGCTCATCGTCCTGGCCAACATCACAGACAACCACCTCCACACACCCGTGTACTTCTTCCTCTCCAACCTGTCCCTGGTCGACATCTTCTTGTCTTCCACCACCGTCCCCAAGACGCTGGTGAACCTCTGGACTCAGCCAAGCCATCCCCTTTGTATGCCTTGCCCAGATGTATGCCTTCCACCTGTTCGGGACCATAGACAGCTTCCTCCTGGCCATGATGGCCATTGATAGGTTCATGGCCATTGTCCACCCTCTGTGCTACTTGGCCATCATGAGCCCCCGTGTGTGGGGGCTGCTGGTGGGGGCGCCGTGGCTGATCACCAACCTCCAGTCCCTTGTGCACACCTGCCTCATGGCTCAACTGACCTTCTGTGTCGGCTCTGAAATCCCCCACTTCTTCTGCGACCTCATACCCCTGCCGAAGCTCTCCGGCTCAGACACACACACACCAACGAGCCGGTGATCTTTCCTTTCGGCATCATCTTGGGCACCAGCTCCCTTGCGTGCATCCTCTTCTCTTATACTTCCATTTTCCAAGCAGTCTTCAAGATCCTTTCTGCTCGGGTCAAATGGAAAGCCTTCTCCACTTGCAGCTCACACCTCACCGTGGTGTTACTATACTACGGCACCATCTTCACTGTGTACCTGCAGCCTGCATCTCCCGCTCCTCCCAGAAGGACAAGGCGGCTGCTCTGCTGTGTGGGGTGGTCATCCCCATGCTGAATCCCTTTATCTACAGCCTAAGGAACAAGGACATGAAGGCAGCCCTGAGGAAGCTGGTCGGCAAAGTAGCCCTAGGGCAGAATAGTTGTTCGGCACCTACCATGTTCCAGGCCCACTGTTCAGTGCCTGGGACACAGGGATACATCCTATCTCTGCCCTCAAGGCATTCAGAGTCTGGTGGGGGTTAGAGACCTGTCAATAAATAATCACAGAGCAACTTAGTAGATGTGTCATATGAGATGAACGAAGTGCTACCGGAAGGGAATGTGCATTTTCCCCATGGTTTATCTTCCCCCAAAGATCAGAGTAGCAGAGAAGACTTTGGAGTAACCTTAAATTTTCTGGAGTATCAGGCTTATAGTGTTGCTACATGGATAATCCTAGTGGAATAAAAGATTAGCTACACTCATTTTAATATTGATAAAGACAATGTGTATTGGCCACATGTATTACATCACTGTGCTTCCTAAGTGACTTGGGGGAGGACTTTGAGAGGATCTGTTGAGATTAGCTCACTTGCTCTTGGATTCAGCAGCCACCAGCCTCAGTCTCACAGGGGGCCTTGTGGTCCTGACTTTGCATGGGGACAATTGGCATAAAAAAGCCACCCCATTCCCCGGATTGGGACATAGGAGATGCTGGCACTTGGATCATGGGTATTGTGATTCAACAGCCTGGCACTGGACCCTGGAGTCTGCATCCTTAACAAGCTCTCCAGGTGGTCCTGAAGCAGAGCACCTGTGCAGAGCACAGTGGGAGGACACTGGCCCTGGATTAGCTCCAGAGTCCGTGTATTTCCTGTGATGTCCATCACCTGACTCCAAACCCAATACGATTCTACCAGTGCTATCAGCAACCAGTGTATGGGGTGGCCTGGAACTCTTGGAGAGTTAGTGGTAGGGGTTGAATTGTGTCCTCCAAAAAAGATAGGTCGAAGTCTAACCTCTAGTACCTCAGAATGTGACCTTATCTGGAAATAGGGTCTTTACTGAGGTGATCAAAATAAAATGAGGTCATTAGGGTAGGTTCTAATCCAATATGACTGGTGTCCCTATAAAAAGGGAGAATTTGGACACAGACATGCGCCTAGAGAGAATACCATCTGAAGATGGAGGCAGAGATCAAGTTGACGCTTCTACAAGCCAAGGAACACCAGAGATTACCAGCAAACCACCAGCAGCTAGGGGAGAGGCAAGGAACAGACTCTCCCTCACAGTTCCCAGAAGGAACCAACTCTGCTGACAACTTTGATATGAGTCTTCTGGCCTCTAGAACTTTAAGAGAATAAATTTCTGTTGCTTAAGCCATGCAGTTTGTGGTAATTTGCTATGGCAGCCCGAACAAACTAATACAGTTTGTTTAGGAAGGGCCAGCGTCACGCAAAGACCATGCCCAGATATATCATCTCAAGTCCATGACCTACCCTGTGTTCTGGTTAAGGGAGTTGCGCTACAACTGGAGAAAAAGCTGAAGAATTCAAGCTGCATGGATTCAATTTCTGGGTCTCAGAATAATGACAATAATGACATCGACAGCTGAGATTTATTATGTGCCCTGTACAGGGCTAAGCCCTTTATATACATTACCCCATTAAATTTTTAACAAAAACCCTACAAGGTAGGTAATATAACTCCTTATTTTGCAGATGAAGAAACTGAAGCTTGAAAAGTGAAGCTGCTAATAAGCCATAGCGAAAATTCAGAGGACCCTTCCCATAGCCCCAGGTCTTAATGACACACAATATTGTCTAGAACTCGGTGCCTAAAGCAGGGGTTTGCAAACTACAGTCCATGGGCCAAATCCATCCAACAGCCTGTTTTTTGTATGGCCTGCAAGTTAAAAATGGTTTTTACATTTTTAAATGGTTGGTAAAAAATTTTTTTTAATTTTTTTTTTTTTTTTTTTGGCTGCACCACACGGCATACAGGATCCCAGGGCCCAACCAGGGATCGAACCTGTGCCCATTGCAGTAGAAGCGTGGATTCTTAACCACTGGACCACCAGGAAAGTCCTGGAAATTTTTTTAAAGTAAGACTATATTGTGACAGATTGAAATTATATGAAATACAAATTTTAGAGCCCTTAAATAAAGTTTTATGGGAACACAGCAACACCCATTAGTTTATGTATCATATATGACTGTTTTCAAGCTACAAGGCAGAGTTGGGTAGTCTTGATAGAGACCCCATGGTGTGCAAAATCTAAAATATTTACTATCTGGCCCTTTACAGAAGGATTTGCTGACCTCTTTTCTATAGAAAAAGTAAAGCCTGATACTCAAAGTTGTCCATAAATCAGAGGCATCAATATTATTGGGAGTTTGCTAGAAATGAAGACTCAGACGTCATACCAGACCACTAAATCGTAATTTTAACAACCCCAGGGGAGTTACATGAGCCTTAATGTTTGAGGATCACCGGGATAGATGGGGGATGGAGGGAAGCTGTAGAGATTTGGAACTTGAATAGGCCATCTGTTCAGAAATATGAGCGAACCATACCTGGGGCATTTTCCATTTTTCCCTGCCCTAGCCAGGGTCCCGGAGAGGATGATGGTCCATGTCAAATGCTTTGAAAGAACTGCAGCTACAGTTGTAGTAAATGGCCATCAGGTGGCGATAGTGCCATTTCACAAAATGGATTAAAAGGGGCTCTTTTTCAGCAACACAGATCCTGGCTGTGATCTGGCCCAGTTCCACCCACCTCCGATGTACTCATCCCCTGGGAGCGAACAGCACGTGCAACGTTCTCTTGGTGGGACAGAGCCCACAGTGAGGGGAGAGTGCGTGCAGGGAGCTGTGGTCAGACCTCACCACAGGGACTGGACAAAGGGCAGAGGGGACAATGATAAGGGTTAAGCAGGTGTATGGAAGTGCAGGTGTTTCAGAACAAGCCTGCTGCTAAGTTATACCATGGGTTAGGGATGAGCAAACTTTTTCTGTAAAGGACCAGAGAGTAAATATCAGCTTTATGAGACATACAGTCTCTGTTGCAATGACGACTCAGCTCTGAGGCTACAGCGAGGAAGCCACGGTAGAGAGTACATTGAGGAAGGTGCGCGGCTGAGCACCCATGAAACTTTATTGACACTGAAACTTGGATTTCATATCATTTTACATATCACAAAATATAGTACTTTTTTTAACCATTGCATTGAAAAATGTATTAGAGTCATCAAAATGATGCAGAAAGATTCTCAACTAATATCTACCTTCTGTGTATTCCTCTTCCCCAAATTGTAGCAATAACATATAGCACGTAGGGGGTTTCGTTTGTTTGTTTGTTTGTTTTTGTGGTACGCGGGCTTCTCACTGTTGTGGCCTCTCCCGTTGTGGAGCACAGGCTCCGGACGCGCAGGCTCAGCGGCCATGGCTCACGGGCCCAGCCACTCCGCGGCACGTGGGATCTTCCCGGACCGGGGCACGAACCCGTGTCCCCTGCATCGGCAGGCGGACTCTCAACCACTGCGCCACCAGGGAAGCCCCGTTTGTTTGTTTTAAAGAATGTAAAACGTATTGTAGAAATGGATCTGGCTGTTTGGGTTTTAGTGACAGGTATTTGTCCACTCCTTTTCTCCCCTCCCCTCCCCCACCCCAGAAACCCTCCTACATACTTGCCTCTCCTAATATGGCTGGCTACCTTGCAACAGGTGCTCCCAAACATAACAACTACCAAAATATCTTGACTACATCTCACAAAGAGGAAATCGGGAAGAAGGTTCCACCTTCTGTATCAACTGTCTAGGTTCCACGATTACAGAAAAACTCTAGTTAATTTGCAACCCAGAAAATCCTGTCTAAAATCTGCCGTCTAATGTGGGCTTTCTAAAATTATGTCTCACTGGACATGTTAATCCTATGGTTATCACTAAGTCTTCTTTCATGGGCACTAGGTTTGAAAGTCTTAATTACAAAACAAAATTATCAAAAGTAGAATGAAATTTGGTTCGTGAACTGTAGTCTTTGGTTTTCAACCATCTAAAAAATTTAAAAACCGTTCATAGCTCAAGAGCCAGATTTGGCCCTCAGGCCCTAGTTGGCAAACGCTTGTATAGACAGATGGGAGTGACAAGCAGCAGGGAGACCAAAAGGGACTAAAAAGTGAGAGGTGAGGCAAGCTGAATCCCAGTATCAGAAAAGAAAGGGATAAACAAAGATGGTGCCACAGGACCTTTATATATGCTGCTCCTGTCTCTCCACTCCCACCTTGAGTTAATGCCTCCCCAGTTTTGATATTTCAATGCAAACCCCACTTTAAGGAAGCCTCCCCTCACCTCCTCCCTATCCCAGCTACGTCAGGTGCTCATTATCCCCTCATTCTCCTCACCATATCAATGATTTTTATATTCGTTTGTGTGACTCTTTGATGAATGTCTATTTCATCCACTTAACTGTGAGCTGAGAGCCAGGGAGCCATACCTGCATGGTTCACAGGGCTCAGCAGCCACTCAAAATTTACTTGTTGAGTGAATGAATGAATGAATGAATGAACAAATGAATGGATGGATGGATGGGTGGATGGAAAGGCAATGTGATGGCAAGACTCTAGGATGCCACACGAGGTGGTCGGGTAGGCTGGGTTGGAACAGAGATGTCTAACAGTCAATGATAAATTGCTACAGTTGCAACGTAAACTTCCCCTCCACTCTCCCAAACTTCAGTAAAACCCATTCCACACCCAGGGGCCTTGGGTGAGTGGGTTTCTGATGAAATCAAGGAGAGGAGGAAGTGCCTCATCCTATAGACCAGGAACACTGAGCTTACAGTGAAACTATTTAATTCAGCAACAACAGGGGATCATGAGAAAATCATCATCTAGAGATCTGCCAAAATCTCAGCAAAGATGTTGGAAGAGGTTTGAGCCAATCTTATCTAGATATGAAGGAGAAGAATGACCCTGGACAGCATGAAAGTACAATAACATTTCTTTCTCTCCATATGGGATTTTATCTGGTATTTAAAGCAGTTTTAGAGATTCATATACTGAGGATCATAGAGGGAAAGTGACTGTCCCAAGGTCACATGCTGGATTAGGGTGGGGTGGGGAGGAATTCCAATCCAACCTGGTATGACCCTAAAACCTGATCCCTCCCTCCACCATGATGCTGGATGGCCTCTGAGGTGGGTGACTTTCCCAAGATCATGCTGCAGCTTGGGACAGTTCAAGTTGTGCCCATGTGGGGTTCTGGGGGACAAAACGTACCACCAGAGTGGGTAGAAAGCCATTTCCAACAGGACATGAGGAAGGATTCAGTAAGGCTTGAGCCCAAGATCTTGGAAAGGGAGCTCCTACTTCCAAATGTACATTTGCCAGAGGTTTGGGGAGTCACTTCCTTCTCTACGAATCTGTGTAGTGGGAGGTCTCCAAGACCACACTCAGGTTCAATGATTCACTAGAAGGACTCACAGAACTCAGCAAAGTTGTTATATTCATGGTTTATTACAGGGAAAGGATACAGATTAAACTCAGCAAAGGTAAAAGGCACATGGAGCAGGGTCCAAGAGAGACCAGGCACAAGCTTCCAGTTGTCCCCTCCCTGTGGTATCACGTGGACAGTGCTTAATTCTCCCAGCAATAATGTGTGACAACACACACAGTGTACTGCCAACCAGGGTAGCTCCCTTGAGTCTTGGTGCCCAGGATTTTCACTGGGGTTGGCCACTGTTTTAGTTTCCTAGGGCTGCCATAACAACACACCACAGATTAGGTGGCTTTAACAACAGAAATTTATTTTCTCACAGTTCTGGAGGCTGGAAGTCTGAGATCCAGGTGTCATAGATGGCCATCTTCTCCCTGTCTCTTCCCATCATCTTCCCTCTGTGTGCACACATGTCTGTGTCCAAATTTCTTCTTCTTAGGATGGCAGTCATATTGGATTAAAGACTTCATTTTTATTTAATCACATGTTTAAAGACTCTATCTCTGGGACTTCCCTGGTAGTGCAGTGGTTAAGAATCCACCTACCAATGCAGGATACATGGGTTCAATCCCTGGTCTGGGAAGATCCCACATGCCATGGAGCAACAAAGCCCATGTGCCACAACTACTGAGCCTGCACTCTAGAGCCCACAAGACACAACTACTGAAGCCCATGTGCTGCAACTACTGAAGCCCACACGCCTAGAACCTGTGCTCCGCAACAAGAGAAGCCACCGCAATGAGAAGCCCGCACACCGCAACAAAGAGTAGGCCCTGCTCACTGCAACTAGAGAAAGCCCGTGTGCAGCAACAAAGACCCATTGCAGCCAAAAATTTTTTTTTAATTTTTAAAAAGACTCTATCTTCAAATACAGTCACAGTCTAAAGTAATGGGGGGTTAAGACTTCAACATATGAATTGGGAAGGGCACACAATTCAGCCCATAACAGCCACATGCATGGCTCATCTTAGTTAGTCTCTGGCCCCTCCAGAGGTTAAACTGATACAGTGTGGCCCAATGCCCCCACTATAAATCTCACTGTTAGCATAAATTAACTGGCATGGCCCCCAGGTATACAAAGAGATTTTTACCAGGTAGGATACTCCAGAGGCTTACAGGCTACATCCCAGGAGCCAGTCAAGGGCCAGACCTTTCTTTGGAATGTGCAGGAGAGCCGGAGACCTCGGAGGGAGGAGGGAGGAGCTAAAGAATGACACGAGGTCTCTGCCTGGCCCTGCCCACCCCAGGCTTCTTGTCCCCATTTGATTGGCCACTCTTATCCAGGTTGCCTCCTTACCTCTGGGACAACCAGCATCTGGGAGGCCCTGGTGGCCACGCTAACACCCCCAGGCACTGCAAGCTGGGCACTAGGGCAGCTCTTGACATGGCTGCAGGTAGCTAATTGCCAAATGTGTGCCAGGGCCTGTGCAGAGGCCTTGCCAGCAAGAAAGCCCAGCAGAGCTAATAAAAGGGAGGTACTGCATGTGCAACAGGGGGCCCTGCTGTACCTCAGCTTCAGCTCCACAGCTGCCTGACAGGGCTTTTCCAAGGGCCATTGGGAGGCTCTGGCCAAGATATGCCGCCCCTCTGACTGCCTCCCAGGTGATACCACATCCTGCCTCAGGAAGGTGCCTCATGGTAACTCAACCACCCTCTGTCCCTCTAGTTCCTCAATGCCACCACAGTGGACATCTCTGGGCAGCCACCTCTTCCCTGGTGCCTCTGAGGACGGACTCCCCACCAAGGAGGACTGTGCAGGCTGCTGCAATTGCCTCATCCTGGAAGATAACAGATGTATGTGAGCCTCCAGTGTGGGGACAACTGGAATAAAAACAGGAGGTGGATGAGACTCCCCATAACCAGCTCCATCTTCCTTTTCCCAGGAACAAAGGACCCCCAGAGAGGTAGCAGATGGGGGAATTAGCCCACAGACACATGTCCCATTCCCAACACCTCCTATTCCCATAACCTTGATAATAGGGGGAGTTATTCTTCCCTTTGGATGGGTGAGGAAACTGAGGCCTAGAGAGAATGTCTTCATTTGGTGTTTCCCAGAAGCTGATCCTGAGCTAAGTATTCAAGGGCAAGTAGTTTATTTGGAAAGTGATATAGGAAATGCTGAAAGGGAGGTGGAGAAGTGAGACAGGGAAGGGAAGGGAACCAGTAAAGAGTGCATTGATATGCAAGTTTCCACTGGGGGCAGCTGGAACTCAATCCTATGGGGACCTCTGAGAATCAGTGTGGAAAACACACCTTAGTCACTCCGTACAAGGGGTGAGGAAGCTAGGGTACTTATCCACCAACTTCCATTGTCTGCCACAGAGGTGTAGAGCTCCACTCAAACCTGACCTACCCCCCTGCCTGCATTTCAACAAATCCCTGTATCTGCTGGGGGCTGATTTATCCATCAAGAATCATAAGCATAGCACATAAGCCAACAATGTGAATATTTGGAGGATAGAAAACACATACACACACACTCCAAAATCCAAACAGCAACTAGCAAAATTCAGATGAATAATTGTACAAATAATTGTACAAATAATTGTACAAACTTCACAAACTTCACTAAAGTGAAATTTAGCATTCATAATCATTGTATACAGTTTGTAGATCATTTGTTCTCACTTATCAAGAATTTCTGATTGCTGAGAAAGAATCATTGCCAACTGTGAATTAAATGAGCTACATGTAGCCAAATAAATGCAACAGGAAAAGTACAGAAACCCTGTCAAAAGGGTTTACCAAAAACATAACAAATATTGATGTGACCTGTGAGCGTTCTTCAATCATCTGACATGATATGGGTGGGGCCAAGGGCTGCTCTCACCCCTACATTGGTCTCCAGCTCCTCTGAGTTAGAGTACCCCAAAGTACACTAGTCCTACAGCCCTTCCCCTCAACTTGTGAAGAGGTGTTGTCTTGACCCCTGACCTCTCTCTCCACTGTTGGCAGTTGCCTCAAAGGCATCTGGGCAGGGATCTGGTGGTGTGCACTCCACTCTCAACCTGGCTCCTCCCAAACACACACATCCACGGAAAATTAGGGACTTCCCTGTTGGTGCAGTGGTTAAGAATCTGCCTGGCAATGCAGGGGACACAGGTTCGAGCCCTGGTCCGGGAAGATCCACATGCCACGGGGCAACTAAGCCCATGTGCCACAACTACTGAGCCTGCACTCTAGAGCCCACAAGCCACAGCTCCTGAGCCTGCATGCCACAACTACTGAAGCCTGCGTGACTAGAGCCTATGCTCCATAACAAGAGAAGCCACCACAACAAGAAGCTTGTGTGCCACAACGAAGAGTAGTCCCCACTCGCCACAACTAGAGAAAGCCCGCGTGCAGCAATGAAGACCCAACACAGCCAAAAATAAATAAATTTATTTTTAAAAATTGTTAAGAAAAATTAACAGAGCCTGAGACCTGTGGGACACCATCAACCATACCATTATATGCGTAACAGGAATCCCAGAAGGAGAGAAGAGAAAGGGACAGAAAGAATAGTTGAAGAAATAATGGCCCCAAAATTGCCCAACATTGATGAAAGACATGAATCTACACATCCAAGAATCTCAATGATCTCAAAGTAGGATAAGCACAGAGATCTGCACCAAGACATATTATCACCACACACACACAACCTCCTCTGTACAGGCCTCCATCACCTGGCACCTGATCTCCCACCTGAACATTCAGCAGTGAATAAGACAGACAAGTATTACCTGGTCAGCCCCAGTCTGAACAAGGAGACAGATAAACTAACACAAATCACTGAACTATAAAGTTCAAGCTGTGGCAAGTGTTAGAAGAAATGAAACGCAGTGATGTAATAATGACTGGACAGTGGTAGGTGGTCAGGGAGGGGAGGGCCTCCCAAGGAAGTGCCATTGGACCTAAAGGATGAGAAAAAGGCAGCTTCAAATGAACTAGTGTTTTCCAGGCAGAGGGAACTGCAAGTGCAAAGGGACTGGGGCAGGAACAGTTTGATGTGAAGGAGAATCGGAGAGGAGGTCATGGGGGGCCATGAGGACAACAAAGGATATGAGGCCAGAAGTCTTGTTGTGGCTGGATTTTATTTGTGGGAATCTGGATTTTATTTTAGGTGGGGCGAGCAGTTATGGGAAGACTGTTCAGCAGGGATGTGCTATGATCTGATTTCAGGTTTTTAAGTCCACTCTGGGCACAGCATGGAGAATGGAATATAGGAGTGAGGCAGGTTAAATTTTCCAAAATGGCCACAATAATATCTCCCACCCCACATTCTCTTGCACAAAGAATGTTACAAGGTCACCTTGACACACCACCCATTGACAGAGGTGGAGTCTATGTTCCTTTCCCTTGAATCTGGTGCCGGAAGTAACACAGTGTGACATTCCAAGCTGGATCAGAAAAGATAATGTAGCTTCTGCCTTTTACTTTTTTTTTTTTTTTTTTTGCGGTACACGGGCCTCTCACTGTTGTGGCCTCTCCCGTTGTGGAGCACAGGCTCTGGACGTGCAGGCTCAGCGGCCATGGCTCACGGGCCTAACCGCTCTGCGACATATGGGTTCTTCCCGGACCGGGGCACGAACCTGTGTCCCCTGCATCGGCAGGCGGACTCTCAACCACTGCGCCACCAGGGAAGCCCTGCCTTGTTCATTTTTGAAACCCTGGGTGGCTATGTAAGAATCCCAACTACCCTGACTACTGACCTGCTAGGAGGAACCCAGTTCACACCAAGAGGCCTGTGGAGGTGCCCTAGTCCACAGCCCCTGCAGAGGTCCCAGCCCACACCTGGCATCAACTGCAAGTGAACATGCCTCCAGATGATTCTGGCCCCTCATTTGTTGAATCACCCCTAAGCCTCTAAGTCTTTCCAACTGAGGAGTAGAAACAATCAACGTCAGCTCTGCCCTGCCCCAATTCCTGACCCACAGCATCTGTGAGCATCATGAAACGGCTGTTTGGGATGGTTTGTTAAAGAGCAGTAGTAACTGGAATTGGGGGGAAAGGGGAGTGGAGAACTGGGTGGAGGAGGGAGGCACCAGAGTGGCATCCGGGAAACTAAGGAAGAGGGGGTGTCATCAAAACGAGTGGTGCCAGGGCTTGCACCAGGCTGGAGCAGTGGATGGGAGGAAAGAGAAGGGATTTGTTCAGGATGCATTTTGGAAGTAAACCCCAGAGAACTTTCTGTAGGCGATCACCAACGGAGGGTGGATAATAGGAAAGACTAGGGCCCGCGACTGCGCCCAGATACTCAGAGCTGGAGCCCAGGAAGGTAGCACAGAGCCCCCGTTCCCTCCCCCTCCCGGCCCGGGCGACTGACTACATCTCCCAGCATCGCTCGCTCAGGCCGCGGGAAGGGGAAAAAAAAAAAGTTTGGGCCAAGCATTCCCGGAATGCGCTTCCTGCTGGCGCGGGGCGGGGGGCGGGCGGGGAGGCCCGGGCGGGGCGGGGAGGGCGGGGGGCGGCGCGGCCGGAGCCCGGGGCGCGCACTCCGCCCGGCCCGGGCCCCAGCATGGCCGAGCCGCTACTCAGGAAAACCTTCTCCCGCCTTCGGGGCCGGGAGAAACTTCCCCGGAAAAAGTCAGACGCGAAGGAGCGCGGTGAGAGGGGGAGGTGGGGAAGAAGGGGCGCCGAACCCCACCCGGCCTGGAAGCGGGTCCTGGGGCCCCAAGGATGGACAGGGGAAGCCCTGCGGAGCCCCCTGCGGGCCGGGGTTGGGGGCCGGGGCACGCAAAGGTCCTGAAAGTAACGGGCTGGGGGGAGAGGGGGCGCGGACCGTTATGTGCGCCTGGCCAGGGATGCCAGCGCTTCGGCTCCTTGGGAGGCCCGGGAGGGGGCCTCGCCCCTGACAGGAAATGGGGCCGAGGCAGAGCGCCTGGAGAGTGCAGGGGAGGAGGAGCTGGGAGGCCTAGAAACTGGGGCTTATTCAGGCCGGGCAGGGGACACCCTGAGCCCTGGAGACCTGGGATGGGAGATGGGGGCGTACTCCTGCAGAGGGAGAGAGGTGGTGCATCAATCATGGTGGCTACCCCCCACCCCCTCTCACCTATTAACCAGTGACTGCAGCTACACCCAACCTTAGGCAGCCCCGAGAAACTGTCCCCTTTATACAGATGGGGAAACTGAGGCACGGAGCAGTTGGGTCATTTACCCAGTGCCAGTGAAGTGACTTAACAGCTCTGTGGAGTATGCTACTAAATGAACCCAGAGAGAGAGTCCTGGGGAGTGGAAATCTGAAGTGACCAGAGGAGGGAGTCCTTAAAGAAACGGGCAGGACCTTAAAGAAATCAGAGCTGCGTGGGACAGGAAGTCCCGGAAAGGAAGGAGTTAAAGGAGGGAGGGCAGAAGACTCCATGGATCTGACCTCCCCCCAGCCCTTCCCAAAGATTCCCAAGGTTCCCAGAGCAGAGAGAAGGGACAGGGGTGCCCACGCACAAACACACACAGGAAACAGCCCGGGATGTCACAGAGAGGAGGATGGAGCAGGAGGGGGAGGTCCCAAGGGGGAGGCATTGACCGTGGGGGTCAGTCCTGGGCTGAGAGACGGTGGCAGGGGTTTGGAAGACAGGCAGGGAGGTGGGGAGTGACATGATGCAGGTATGGGAGAACCCAGCAGGCACTCACTCACTGTCGTGCCTGCTCCTGTCTTCCAAGCAAGCTAGGCAGCGTCCACTGTGGGCTATGCGCTTGACCAAGATATGAGTGCCTATGAAGTGCTCTCCATGTTGAGCTCCCTGAAGCCTCCCTGAAGGGCGGCATCAAATCCCCACATTTCACAGGAGGACACTGAGGCTCAGAGATGGAAAGTGACTTGCCCAAAGCCACCCAGTGAGAAGGGACAAGGGCAGGGCTCCATGCAGAGTAAACGAGAGGTGTAGGGAAGTAGAGTGGGGAATGCAGGGCCCAGGCCCAAAGAAACCCCACCAGACCTCTGAGGCTGGAGAGCAGAGGGACAGAGTCCTGTTTGGGATACCAGGGCCAGGGAGGTTGGGGAGGAGGCCGCAAGCTGGTAACAGATGAGACTGCTGGCCTGCAACCACCCATTCCAAATGAATGTGTGGAGTGTCAGTGCTGAGTGCATTCTCCTGCTGGGGGAAGAGCCCTGGGCCGGGACTGCTCTGGGAGCAGTGGGAGGCCAAGTCTCACAACCCTTGCTCTCTGCCAGGCCGCCCAGCCCAGCGCCCGGAGCCCAGTCCTCCAGAACCAGAGCCCCTGGCCCCGGAAGGATCCCAGGCTGGAGCAGAGGGGCCCCCCAGCCCCGAGGCATCTCGGAGCCCGGCTCGGGGTGCCTACCTGCAGAGCCTGGAGCCCAGCAGCCGCCGATGGGTGCTGGGCGGGGCCAAGCCACCAGATGAGGCCACCTTGGGGCCCGGGGCAGCTGGCAGTAGGGAGCCTGCTGGTGAGATCTGGTACAACCCCATCCCTGAGGAGGACCCCAGACTCCCGGCACCTGAGCTCCCAGGCCCACAGCCAGGCTCAGCTGAGCAGGAGAGCCTGGCCTCCCCAGGTGAGCACAAGCCTCACACCCCGGGACCCCCAAGATGACTACAAGCCTCACCCCCATCCCGAGCCCAGATTTCTGGACCCTGAGGTCTGCTCTCCCCATAGGCGCAGCCCCCGCCAGTCCCCCAACCAAAGCCTCCCGCACCAAGTCCCCAGGCCCGGCCAGGCGGCTCTCAATGAAGATGAAGAAGCTGCCCGAGCTGCGGCGCCGCCTGAGTCTGCGGAGCACCCGGGCTGGCCGAGAGCGTGAGCGAGCCGCCCCCGCGGGGTCCGTCATCAGCCGTTACCACCTGGACAGCAGCGTGGGGACCCCGGGGCGGGCGGCAGTGTCTGAGGGCGCACGGGGCCTGAGGGCCGGTTACCTCAGTGATGGCGACTCTCCTGAGCGCCCAGCAGGGCCCCCGTCGCCCACCGCCTTCCGCCCCTATGAGGTGGGCCCATCGGCCCGGACGCCCCCCACTGCACTCTGGGGCCGCCTCAGCCTGCACCTGTACGGGCTGGGGGGGCTGCGACCGGCACCTGGGGCCACTCCGCGAGACCTCTGCTGCCTGCTGCAGGTGGATGGGGTGGCCCGGGCCCGAACGGGGCCGCTGCGTGGGGGGCCAGACTTCCTGCGGCTGGACCACACCTTCCACCTGGAACTCGAGGCCGCGCGGCTGCTGCGGGCCCTGGTGCTGGCGTGGGACCCCGGCGTCCGGCGGCACCGGCCCTGCGCCCAGGGTACTGTGCTGCTGCCCACGGTTTTCCGAGGTAGGATGCATGGCTGCAGGGGAGGTGTAGGGCACAGGATTCAGCTCAGGGCTCCCTCCTTCCTCCAGAGTGCCCAGGGTACTAAGCCCAGGATGGGGCGTGGGTTGGAGTAGGGACCAGGGCACGGGAGCCCGTGGGGGCAGACTAGACTCAGGAGGTCCCCTTGTGTCTTCAGGGTGCGAGGCCCAGCAGCTGGCTGTGCGCCTGGAGCCCCAAGGGCTGCTGTATGCCAAGCTGACCCTGTCGGAGCAACAGGAAGCACCAGGCACAGCTGAGCCCCGAGTCTTCGGGCTGCCCCTGCCACTGCTGGTGGAGCGGGAACAGTCCCCGGGCCAGGTGCCCCTCATCATCCAGAAGTGTGTTGGGCAGATCGAGCGCCGAGGGCTACGGGTAAGTCCCTCACCCCACCCTAGCTAGGCCCAAGACCTCAGAACATCTCCCCAGAACACCCAGGGTATGGAGGCCAGGCTTCCCCCTACCCCACCTGGGGAACTCCTGGCTCCAATCCCAGCCTAGACAAGGGCAGGAGCTCCCGCTCCCTCCAGACCCTAGCACCTAGCCCAGAATTCATGGGTCATCTGTTCATTTAGTAACGTAGGATCCCAGCCGTTCTGGAGCTCAGAGTCTGATGGGGGAAAAGACATGACTCTAATAAATCACATATGTAAAACTGTGGCTGGGATAAGAGCAAAGAAACTGGGAGAGCTTAAAGCAGGACCTGACCCGCTGGTTGGGGTAGTCAAGGAAGGCTTTCCAGAGGAGGTGACAAGTAAGCTGAAAATGAGTCAGAGTTTCCTGAGTCAAAGGATGTTGGTGCCAGGACAAGTGATCCAGAGGGTCTACAGGGCCAGGCTGTCCAGGCAGCCAGGTGGGATCCCCAATGACAGGCGTCAGAGGAGCAGGAAGGCAGCCAGTGAAGCTACAGCCAGCCCCCAACCTCTCAGCCCATTGCCACTGTGATCTAGGCCTCTGGCCCTCACCCACAGGGCCCTGATCAGTCTGTGGCCCTGACAAGAGGACATCTCTCTGCTCCTGCCCCCAGGTAGTGGGGCTGTACCGTCTGTGTGGCTCAGCAGCCGTGAAGAAAGAGCTTCGAGATGCCTTTGAGCGGGACAGTGCAGCTGTCTGCCTCTCCGAGGACCTGTACCCCGATATCAATGTCATCACTGGTCAGCATGCCCCTTCTCTCTCCTGCCCGCTCCCCATTCAACCCTCACCTCAAGGCAGTCCCTGTGGTCCCTCTGGGACCTCACCTCTTCTGTTGGCCTTGTTTTCACCTTCCTGCACCTATCCTCCTCCTGTTCCCCTGCTCCCAGCCCCAGCTGAATCTCCAGCCTCAGAAACCAGGGGTGCCCTGACCAGAGTGGGCCCTGTATCCACAGGCATCCTCAAGGATTATCTGCGGGAGCTGCCTACCCCGCTCATCACCCAGCCCCTCTATCAGGTGGTGTTGGAGGCCATGGCCCGAGAGCCCCCAAGCAGGGCTCCTTCCAGCACCGAGGGCACCCGTGGGCTCCTCAGCTGCCTGCCAGATGTGGAGAGGGTGAGTTGGGCCTGGTGGGAGCAGGCAAGACAGGGAGTGGGCTGACATCAGCAGAATGTTTCACCCATGCCTGGGCCTGTGATGGCCATGAATGTGTGGCATTGTTACAATTCTAGAAAATAGGTGCTATTAGTATCCCCACTTTATAGATATGGAAGCCAAAGCCCAGAGCAGTTGAGTGAGTTACTTAAGGTTTCACAGGCAGAATGTATCAAAAATACAGACTCTGAACACAGGTGTGTCAACCTACCATAAGGGAAGTTCCTGGCTGTGGTATCCTGGACAAGTCCCGACCCTCTCTGTGCCTCAATATCCTCATCTATAAAATGGGATTAATACCAGCCCTGCCTAACACACAGAGGAGTAGGCTCAAGCCCAAGTTCTGCCATTTCAAAGTTGAGTTACCTTTCGCTTCAGTCTCCCCTCCAGCAAAATGGGATCATAATACTAATACCTAATGGTTAAGTCTTAGCTGGGTCATCACCCAGCTATGAGACCTTGAACCTCAGTTTCCCCATTCTGAACCGCCTTAGTCTCCCTCAGGAGCGACAGGGGACCGGCTTTGCCCACCTCATGCTCTCCCAACCCTCTCCTCTCAGGCTACATTGACGCTTCTCCTGGACCACCTGCGCCTTGTCTCCTCCTTCCACGCCCACAACCGCATGACTCCGCAGAACCTGGCCGTTTGCTTCGGTCCTGTGCTGCTGCCGGCGCGCCAGGCACCCGCCAGGCCCCGCATCCGCAGCTCTGGCCCGGGCCTCTCGAATGCAGTGGACTTCAAGCGCCACATCGAGGTGCTGCACTACCTGCTGCAAGCCTGGCCAGGTGAGCTGGCCCTCGCCCCCGCCCCCGCGCCGCCGATCGTAGCCAGGCTGCCGCTACGATGCTTTCTCCAGTGGCCAATCAGAGTCTCGGGCTTCAGGCAAGCCACGCCCCCTAGTCCGAGTAAGCTGGTACCTGGTTGCCTCAGCAACCAGTTCTAGCTCAGCCAGTGAAATCCTGATCCGGTCGAAGGCCTTGCCTTTCGACCGGCCAATCAGGGGCCTGGCTACCTAAGCAGCCAATCAGAGGTCTAGTCGCCACCGCTGGGCGTGACATCATCCAAGCCCTCCCTCTCCCTCCGCAGATCCGCGCAGGCCCCCAGAGGCTCCGGAACTGGTGCCGTACCTGCGGCCCAAACGACAGCCGCCGCTGCATTTGCCGCTAGCGAGCCCCGAAGTGGTGACTCGGCCCCGCGGCCGGGGCGGCCCCGAGAGCCCCCCGAGCAACCGCTACGCCGGTGACTGGAGCGTTTGCGGGCGGGACTTCCTGCCTTGTGGGCGGGACTTCCTGTCCGGGCCGGACTACGACCACGTGACGGGCAGCGACAGCGAAGACGAGGACGAAGAGGCTGGCGAGCCGACGGTCGCCACCGACTTCGAAGACGACTTCGAGGCTCCCTTCAACCCGCACCTGAACCTCAAAGACTTTGATGCCCTCATCATGGACCTGGAGAGAGAGCTCTCCAAGCAGATCAACGTGTGTCTGTGAGCCGGGCGGGGCCGGACCCCGATTACTAAGGTCGGGCTTCTGGTTGCTAAGGCGGTGCCCTAACGACCTAGGGGGACCAGACCTGTAGCTCAGGCCTAGCTCCTGGTTCCTGGGGAGTTGCCTAGTGACCAGCCAACCCATTGCTGAGAATCATTCCTCGTTTCCAGTGCTCAACATTTGGGCACTGGTTGCGAAGGCCGGGGATTGGGAATTTTCGGGACCAGCTATTGTGGCCATCTTTTCTGAGTACCAAGGGCTTCTTCCCGGCTGCCAAAAGGCAGTTCTGCTTGCAGGGCTGGCTGGCCTCTCTTGCTTCCCCTTAGCCAGGGAAACGCCAGTTACTGTGAGCATCGCCCTGGGATGGTGAGACACCCCCCCAGTCAGTCCTCTTGCTGCTGCCAACCAAATCAGTATTAGCTTTGAGCACTGCACTCTGCTTCTCCCTCGGCGGGCCCAAGGACTATCATGAGGTACTGTTTGAGGCAGGGTGGGGGAAAGCCCCTATCCTGGGCTCTGGCTGGATAGGGGCAGCCTGAGGCTTATAGGAAAACAGCTGGTTTCCCCACCCTCTTTTCCAAGGAAAACCCCATGATTGCCTCAAACCAGCAAAAGTAGATAGCAGAGTATGGCCCTTCCTCCCCCCAATTCTTCCTCCCCATTCCTGAACAAATTGAGCACTTATAAGACCTCCCTTTCGGAGGGGCCCCACCTGAAGTGTCAGGCTGGGGGCATTTTGGTACGGAACATATTTATTGCCTCCGTGCGTGTGTGTCTGTGTGTGAGGACTAGTGTGCATGGACATGTCTAGAGCAGGCATGTGGGGCTCTTTCAGGGACCACAGAGCGGGGAAAGAGTTTGCAGTGCCCAGGCACCCTGAAATCTCCAGTAATGGTGCCTCAGTGAGCCCCAGAGTTCCAGTGGGAGAGTAGGGTCCCCTCCTGTCTCCTCCCTCTTTCCCTCACTTCCATCTTTGTGGACAATAAATCAGTATGCACAGGTTCTGGGATGAGTACTTGGGCCCACATGGACCAGAGGTGGTTTATTCAATGTGTAAGAGAAAAGGGGAGAAAGGACACAGCTGAGCCCACAAAGAAAAAGGCCCAAGGGCTCTCCAGTGCTGCCAAGGAGCCTCTCTGAGCTCTGAGCCCTCCAGCCCCTCCTTGTCCTCAGGGAGGGTTCTAGGGTCACTGGGCCTCATGGGATAGGCCCAGGGCAAGCAAGGATGAGAAACCAGCCTGGCACAAACCAGCTTGGCACAGTCCAGGGGTGGGAAGAGAGCCAAGGGCACTGACCCATGAGGCCCTACACGGCAATGGAGCCATCTCGGAAGTCTGTCCTCCCGATGAGGATGTTGACCACAACTGGGTGGCCATCTTGGCACTGCTGCTGGGCATCATGCAGCACCTTGACCACCTGATCCTCACTCTCTCGTGAAAGTAGCAAGCCCTGGGCTCCCAGTCCCATGGCCGCCTTGTGATAACCTAAAAGGGGAGATCAAGTCAGAATGATGGCAGAACCCAGCCTACCATGCAGCTAGCCCAGGAGAGGAACATACATTCAGCTGGGCCTAAAACAGCTTTCCCCCTTCCCGCCCATTTCAGGCCCCTCACCAGTGTAAGCCAAGCCACAGGCCACATTGCTGCCCAGACAGGGCACCTGCTCCCGAGAAATCTGGGTCCAGCCAGCATCATTCCCTATCAAAGCCATCACTGGGATCTGCAGGAAGAGGATGAGGCCAGGCCACAGCCTTCAGTCCCAGGGCTTGGCCAGCCACAGGTCAAAGACAGGGACAGGACCCCTGCGAACCAAGCAGCTCCCTCCCCAGCCCACCCCACCCGTGATGACATCTCCCAGAACCCCACGCTATGAGCTTCCCTTGGTCACTCAGTCACCTTGTGTCTGACGAAGGTGTCAAATTCGATGAGGCTGTAGCCAAAGGCTCCATCCCCAAACAGGCACCAGACCTGAGGGGGTACCAAGGATGGCTGGGGTGGCTCACAGCCCAGAAAGCAGCAAGCCCCCTGCCCCCAGCACACTCTGACTCACCTCAGCATCCGGCTGACACAGTTTGGCGCCAAGTGCAAATCCCGCACCAACCCCCAGAGTACCGAAGGCCCCTAGAAGAACCAAGAGCAGGTGGGTGTGAAGGGGCCCCGACGATGCAAGCTGCCCCAGGCATAGGCCCGCCCTTACCAGGATCGAGCCAGCGCAGGGGGCCACGGGGCTGCACCAGGTGGGCAGCTGTACCCACGAAGTCCCCACCATCGACCACCAGAATGGAGTTGTCGGGCAGAGTTTCCTCCACCAGCTGCAGTACCCGCACCGGGTTAAGGTGCTCGGCTACAGGCATCGATGCCTTCTCCCTGTGATGGAGCAATGCAAGTCAGCAGAGCCAGCGGCATGGGCCCCCGGGAACCCGCAACCCCCCAAGTCCACTCTACCCAGCCCCCACCTAAAGGTCTGCTCCTTCTGTCGGTCAGCCTGCCGAAGCTCCTCTGCCCAGTCTGAGGCCCATGTCTGGCCCTCAAGGCCCTGTGCCAGCTTCACCATGAAGGAGCCCACGTCTCCTGGGGAAGGAAGAGGGCACAGCTGCAGGGAGATGGCCTTCTCCTGCCCTTCAAGCACCAGAGGCCCAAAGACAGCAGGAAGCGAACAGGCATCTGCACAGGAGGCAAAGAAGCAGGCCAGGGGGTCCTAGCACAAAATGGGTGAAACACACCCCAGAGCCTGCCGGAACCAAGTTAGGGCAACAGGGGTGTGAGGGAGAGCAAGGCCAAAGAAACTAGGTTTAGGGAGCACAAAGTGGGTTAGAAACTCACATCAGCCTCTGTCTCCTGCCTCCCCATCACACCCCAGATCAGGCAGTCCGGTCAATTCTGCCTCTGAAACACATCACTAAAAACACCTCCATCCTCCAAGCACATCTCTACAATCCAGGCATGCAGAGTGCTTGCACAGTGAACAAATAAACAAGCCAGCGATGATGTACTCTTCCCCGTCTCCATTTTAGAAATGATCACGCAGAGGCTCAGCGAAGTTGAGTTTCTCCTCCCTCTCCATCCCCACTCCAGGCCTCATCGTTTCTGTCCTGCCCTAACAGGCCCCTTGCCTCCACCCGGTCCCCTCCCAACTTGCTGCCCACCAGCTGCTACAGTGGATCTTCCCAAACATGAATGCAAATGGTGCCACTTCTCTGCTCGACACAAGTTGCCTCTCGCCTGCACCGCAGGGTAGAGTCAACGTCCTTGGAACGATGGGCAAAGCAGGGCCTGGAAAGGCCATGGAAGAGGACTGAACAGGGGTGGAGGAACCACGACAGGACAAGAGAGACCTCGGGGCAGGTCCTAAGGGCAGCAGGCGACACGGGAGAGTACAGACAGGGGATGTGATCACACGCACATTCCCAGGCCTTCCCTCTGGTGCCCACCCTACCATTAGTTCATCCAGAAGCACCCCATCAGTCTAAGGACCAAATAGGCATCTCTGGCCGACTCGGGGCCCCCTGGGGCACGGTCCAGGCCTTGGTCACCAGCACCCAGCTCAAGCCAGCTGCAGCAGAGGCCAGGAGGAGAGGGACCAGAAAGAACACATATGTGTGGGGGCTGCTAGGGGCTCACCCTGCACAGCCTCCTGGGGCTTCCAGAACATGTCTGAGTTCATCAACATCTCTTTCCGGTTACGGTTGACAATGATGATCTTGCTGCTGCGGCTGAGGACACGGCCATAGGACAGACGGAAGTCACACACCATTCCTGGGATAGGGGACAGAGTCTCGGTGGACAAAGGGCCAGCATCCTGGGGAGTACCCGCTACCTTACTCAATCCACCATGGTAGACTGAATGCATAAAGGTCTTCACCTCTCCCTGTACCAGTGTCACCCGCAATGAGACTTTGCAGCTCCCCACCCCATGAACCTGGGCTGGCCTCAGGACGTGCTTTGGCCCATAGAATGTGAAAGAAGTGATGGCATGTGTTCCTGAGGCCAGACCTCCAGAAGCCCTGCAGCTTCCACTCTCTCCCTCTCACATAAACTTGCTCCCCAAGCCCTGCATGTTTCTCAACATACACCAAGTAAACAAGCCCAGGCTAGCCTGCTGGATGATGAGAAACATGGAGGAGGTAGGGGAGAGTGAAAGAACTCAGTTACCCCAGCTGAGGCCCAGCTAGCCCAGCCTACAGCCAACCAACCCCCAAGTTACAAGCCAGCCCAGCCCGGATCAGCACAGCTGCCTTCCCGCCTCTCTGAGTGCAGACTCAGGAATGAGCCCTACCAAAATGACAAAAACTACCACCTAACCCCAGGTGGGTCTTGAGAAATGATAAGTGCATTTTAAGCCACTGAGTTCACGGTGGTTATTATACAACAATAGCTAACTGATACAACTATTATGTCTCTGGCAGGATTCAAGCACTTTATGTAAAAATATATATGCTGTAGGTGTACGTGCTGTGTAAATGCTGTATAACGCGTACAAATGCAAATGCTGTACACAAAGTACCACAGGTGCCCGCTATCTTTGTGTAAAGCTGGGTCACAGGACACAACTGCAACCTGGCGGGGTTTACCTGAATTTCAGGTCCAGGGGAAGGGGGGTGGTGAGAGGTAGGAGGGTGGCTGATTATGAGAGTGGGGTGCCAGCCAGTACCTGACTAGGAGGGGCAGGGTTACACGATTAGGGAGGTACCCAGTGGGAGGGAAAGGAAACGGAGGGTGGGAGGATGAGGCCCACCTGCCAGGACGACAACATCTGCCTTCTTCAGGGCGGCGCTGCGGTTCTGCCGGATGTGAAGGGGGTGGCTCCGGCCCAGCAGTCCCCGCGCCATCCCGCCCAGGAAGCAGGGGACACCCAGGGTCTCCACAGCAACCCTAGGGGTCCAGGCGGAACAGAGGCGAGTGTGGCCAAGGGCCTGCCCCTCCTCACAGGGCCCCAGGGGACCAGGGATGTGACAGTAAGGGCAAGCCTGAGGCTTCTCACCGAAGTTTGTCTGAGGGTGTCGGAGGCAACAGGGCCTGGCTCCCAAGCAGCACAAGGGGCCTTTTGGCCCGGCTCAGGATCTCAACACAGCGCTGAACCTGGGGCAAGAGGTGGGGCTCAAATAGCCAACCCTGAGTCACCATCAGTCCCCAAGATCACAGCCCCAGTACTGGTTCAGAGAGAAGCCACACAGCAGGTGGGGGTCCCTGGCCAGGGCACAGAGGCAATTCACCTGCTGAGGGGAAGCCTGAGGGATGTCCAGAGGCAGAGGCCCCTCAGGCTGAGGCTCCCAGGCTCCTGCAAAGAGGTTGGCCAGGTAATTCTCTAAGTACCTGCGAAGGGGAGAGGAAGAGTCAGTTACCAGGAGTCATACCAGGGTTCCAGAAGCTGAAGGAGGAGAAGGGCCGGGAAAGGGACCAGGAAGGCAGCAGGACAGGAACAGAGGTACAAAAGCAACAGCCCAGGGACAGACAGACCCCAGTGGCTGAGTGCCCAGTGGCCTGTTTCCCCTCAGAAGGTTCTGGTGACCATCCCAACCTGACACAGACCCTCAAAAACAAGTGCCACCGGCGTGGAGTGCCAGAATCAGGGGCCATGGTTGCGGGGTCAGACGGAGGTGGGCTTGAGTTCTGGCTCTGCTGCTTCCTGTGTGACTGTGGGTGAGTGACTCAACTTTTCTGAGCTTCCTCCTCTGTAAAATGTAAAAGGCAACATCTCTCCCAAGGTTCAGTGATCTAGCCACTCAGGATATAAAGCACATTGCAAAACACTCGATTAATTGGAGTTATTAAAAATCGTCCGTACCCTTGCCTTTCTCTGGCTTCTGATGTCTCCTTACTCATTGGGTCACAGGGCCCTGACCTTCCATGAGGCCCTGTGCAGGGCCCTGGAGACACAAAGATAAATCCCGCTCAGCCCTGCCCTCAAGGACACCCAATCCAGCCAAAAGTACACATGTGGGCATCAGCCGGCTAGAATTAGTCAGAGCCTGAAGCTTCTGTTTCTCTTTCGAGGAGGAGTAAAGATCGCAGAAAATGAGAAGAGACCAAGGATGGAACCATGGGGAACCCTAACATGGAAAGAAAAGGCAAGACGCTAGCCAGCCTTGCAGGGGACTAGTTCCCTAATCGTGTCAGAGGAAGGTTGGGAGACACCTTGCCTTACGCTTGGTATGACACTGGACTCAGCCCTATTCTTATTTAAGATAATAATGGTTCATTCCTTTATACTTCAGCATATGCTTTGCACTGTCAAAATAATCTCATTTTATTCATCACAGAATCTCAGTCTAGAGAGAAAAGGCAACGTTGGTCCATCTTACAGATGAGGAAGCTGACGTCATATATTTAATCACAATATGTGTAGGTCAAATCATTACGCTGTAACCTTAGACTTACACAGTGCTGTATGTCAAGTATATCTCAATAAAACTGGGAGGAAAAAAAAAAGGTTTAATCATTTGTTCAAGGTTAACACAGCTAGTTAGTGGCAGTCCTGGGATTCGAACCCATCTCTCTGGACTTTCATTTCACTCATTATAGATGGAACACAGCTCTGTGGATAAAGCATCGAAGGTTCCTCCGGGCTGAATCCTAGTGCGCCATTAACAAACTGGACAACTTCATGCAAGTCATTCAACTGCCTTGGGTCTCAGTTACCTAATCTATGAAATGGGCATAATAATACCTCTGAGTCTTAACTCAAAGGGTTGTTATAAAAGACATGTGAGTAAACCTGCTACTCCTTGAGCTGGCCCTCGAGGTGCTTCTCACACGCCCGTGTGCAGGGACCTCTCTGTCCTGTTCATGCCCATCCAGGTACCTAGCACATAGCAGCACTCGCTAAATATTTGGAGGGGGAATGGAAGGCAGAGGGGCAAGGACAGGCAAATGCAAGGGACAGAGGGCAAAGAGGAGGAGGAGGAGGAAAATTGATTCTCCTTTCTTTTTTTTATTTTTTTTTTTTGCGGTACGCGGGCCTCTCACTGTTGTGGCCTCTCCCGTTGCAGAGCATAGGCTCCAGACGCGCAGGCTCAGCAGCCATGGCTCACGGGCCTAGCCGCTCCGCAGCATGTGGGATCTTCCCGGACCGGGGCACGAACCCGTGTCCCCTGCATCGGCAGGCGGACTCTCAACCAGTGCACCACCAGGGAAGCCCTGATTCTCCTTTCTGCACCCTGTTTCAGCCAGGCCCACCTCAGTGGTGACCAAAAATGGATCCTTTTCATGTACTTCTGCTAGGGCTATGCCCCTACTTAGAACCCTTTTTATCCCGTCAACAGAAAGAAACTCCCCCTTGAAACTTGTAGCTCTTCCAGCAAAACCTTCAAGCTTGTCCCAGGCCAGCCCCACTGACCTGCTCTCTCCAACATCCTGGCCACTCACCACTCAAAAGTCCCACAGTGGTCCCAGACTGAGCTGTGCCCATGTCATGGGCCCATAGGGACACATCGTTCCCTTATCCTGGCCTGCTGGAGGTCCAGGCACTCGTATGTGATCCATCCAGATGTATCCCACAGCTACCACCCAGATTCCAGACCACCATCATCTCTCATCCCAGTGACCGCCACACCTCCTCCCTGGCTTCCCAGCTTCCACCTGACCCCAAAGTCCACACTCCAGCAACAGCCAGAGGGAACGTAATAAAAACCCAAGCCAGGGTATCCAGCGCCAATGCTTAAGGCCCTGCAGTGCCTCTCAATGGACCTCAAATTAAAAACAAAGCCCCAGGTCTGCCAAGTGGCTCCTGCTGGCTGCTCTGAGCTCAGTCTCTGCCCCTCTCCCCTTGGCTCACCTGCTGCCACCACATGGGCCACTTTGCTTTCCCAACCCACCAACTTCATTCCTGCCTCAACACATGTGCATATTCTATTTCCTCTACCTGGAATGCTCTTCCCAAGGCTGGCTCCTCTCAACTGATGTGCAAATCAATGAATGAGTCAAAGGAGAGATGGGTGCTAGCAGGAGGTTGCAGGAGAAGCCAGCAGATAGGGGAGGATATGGTAGGAGTTGGGCTACTAACCAGGAGACCCCTCGACCCACGAGGCCCTTGGGCGGCTTAGCTGACACCATCTCCTTCTGAACCATGAAGTAGGGGTACAGCACATCAATAGGCAGTTCCACAAACACCGGGCCTGCATGGACAGGGAGAGCGCTGAGTCTGCTGTGTCTCCCAGCCCCCAGGCCCTAGGGCCTGACCACTGCCCAGCCCCCGCCCCGCACCTGGGGTGCCCGACTGAGCAGCAGCCATCGCGGCCCTCAGGGTGGGAATGATCTCCCGCACCCTCTGCACAGAAGCACAAAACTTGCAGAGTGGCCGGAACAGGGACATCTGATCAATAGCCTGGAGTGCGCCCCGGTTCTGGTGGAGACAGGAGTCCAGGGAGTCAACACATGAGAACTTCCAGGCTCCCTGGGGCCCCTGCCACCCCTCAAGAAGAGGGTACCTGCAGCAGGGTGCTGGCAGCCCCACCCAGAAGCAGGACTGGGGACTGGGCTATCTGGGCATTCTTCACCGCAGTCACTGTGTTGGTGAGGCCGGGGCCCGCTGTCACCGCCACCACGCCCACTGTCCCTGAAACACAAACTGTGTCACAGCTGTGTCCACCCTCCTGGCCAGCCCCCCCATCAAAAAACCCTGCCCCTCAAAGACATCCCAGTCTCACCAGCCCCTAGCCCTCTCCACTCTGCCCTCACCGGTCAGGCGGGCCACAGCATCAGCAGCAAAGACGGCTGTGACTTCGTGGCGGGTGTCCACCACGCGGATGCCCAGCTTCTCACAGGCCACCAGCAGTGGGGAAATATGCCCGCCGACCAGCGTGAAAAGGAACCGCACGCCATGGGCCCTCAGCACGGCTGCCACATTCTCCCCACCATGCCGGATGCTTGCCTTGTCCACCTGGGCCCGAAAAGGGGGAGAAGCGAGATTGTCAAGGACCAGGGCACGGGCACCAGGGCAGGTGGGAAGAGGGACAATCCCCCTCCCCCAGGAAGGAGGACAGGGGCAGGGTCGGAGGGCAGGGGAAGCTTGGTGTTGCTTAGGCACATATTACACTATACACCTGGCTCAGAGTAGGACATATCATCTTATCAGATCCTCCTGATGTTATATCCTTTTACAACTACAGAGATCAAGACTCCTGAGCAAGACTCAAAGTCCCATAGAACCCATGCTCTTAAAGCCCCCCACTCTGTAACACTGCCCGCCTCAGGGATGGTGGAGCAAGCAGGAAGAGAGGTTAGGGAAGGTGGATCCACAGAACCCAAGGGAGTTTGGCCAGGGGCCATCTGCTGGGACTCCAGAACGGCCTGTTCTCCAGTATCAGGGCATCTTAACGTGACTGCTGACTCCAGCCTACCAGACTCCCTCCTACTCACTGGGTCCAGTTAACAGGCCGCCAGCCGCCACGTGCCTGACATGGGAGCAGCCTGCTGACAAAGACAGTGCTTCTGCACAGCAACGCACACCAGAGGCCTTTGCCTTAAATCTCCACGAATCCTCAAGTTGCTGCTGGTTAGGAGAGGAAGACTGGGGAGGGGTCAGGGTTGCTCCAGGTTAGGAGAGGAAAGACTAGGGAGAGGGTCTGGGGAAGGGGTAAATTTCTGAGAGAGGAGGCAAGTGGTTCAGAGCAAGGTCTGTGGGGTCAGCTCTTCCCCAAACAGGTCTCCTAACACAAGCTATCACACAACCTCTCTGAGCCTCGGTTTCCTCTTGTGGAAAATGAAGACAGAAACAAGAGTATTTCCGGAATGTATTGGGTACGTGGGAAAATCCCTCTGAAGCGCTGAGCTCAGCAGACAGCAACTGTCACAAAAGAGTCACAGCCGTCCACGTCCTCTGGTGCCTGCTCTCTGCACTCTGACCCCATCGTGTTACGGAGCACTGCTCCGTGAAAAGGGCTCGAGGCCCCTGAGGAAGGAGGTGGGCGGGGGGTTGAGTGCCCAGGCAGGTGTAGCCTCCCTGTGACCTCTTCCTAGAGGCAAAGTCCAGAGCCCCGTAAGCAGCTCAGCAACAGCGACAGGATACTGGAAAGAATCTCCCGACCAGTCCCTCTGGATTAATCGGACCTCACTCTCCCCGCCTATAAAATGGGTTAGCTGGAAAGAACGCTGGAAGTCCATTCCTTTGGCTGCCCCCGGCCCGTCTCCCTTGTATTTCCCCTGAACCTTGTGCATCAACTGATAGAAGAGCCCCAGGCGGTGAGCGGCACCCAGCAAGGCGGCCACTAGCGTCGCGAAACCCAGGAGCAGGAAAGAGGGGAAGAAGCCCCCAGCAGGGGCGGCAGCCTCGGGCGTCTCCATGAGATGGCACCTAAGGGAGAAAGGGCAGGGCTAGGACGTTGGCGCGACAATGAAATTATCCAGAAGAAGGCACGCCCCCTCTCCCAGCCCAGATCCCGGGCCACGCCCCTTGGCACGAGTTTCTGCGCGGCCACGCCCCTTACACCCCCAGGCTCCGGACCAGGCCAAAACTCTCAGACACCTGACCACGCCTCTTACAACGCCAGCCCACCCCCCTTACGTCACCACAACCACCTAACGAGGTCACCACAGGTCAATGCGGCGACAAAGCCTCAAGATAGCTATTTTCCTACTTACCTACTTCTCAAAGGATCGGCGGGAAGCCCCGCCTCTCTCTGACATCAAGGACCCGAATCTCAGCCCTAGTGGTGAGCCCACCCCACGTCTACGCCCCCAAGTTAGCGTGCACGACCCTCTCCACAAGCCAGACCCCTCCCCCCTAGCGAGCGCCCGGGACCGAGCCTGTCCCCCGACCCCAGGCCTCGAGTCGAGGTCAGGTTGCATTGGGATGCTTCTCCAACCCCCAGGGCATTTTAACCTTCACCTACAGGAAATGGCGCTAACTCCAGAGGAATTCCGCTGCCTTCGTGTCACGTGAACAGGCGCGCGGCTTGAACAGGCTGGGCCGGACAGCTGTGGCCTTGCCCCTTTTGCCCACTTGGATCCGGGGCGCCCTGTAGTCCGGCCCGACGCGCGTGCGCTCAGCTTCAGGGCACCTCCTATAAGAGCCCTGTCTCTACTGGCCGCCGTTGCACAGGCTCCGCCCTCCCTCGCTTCCTATTGGCTCGCACTGCAGGCCTCACGCTTTTTTTTTTTTTAAACAAGAGGCCACGCCCCTCGGCGGCTTCCAGTAGCCGGGAGTTTGGCGCGATCCACCTTCCTCGGCCTTCCGTTGGCCCAGCATTGCAGGCCCACAGGTTCCGGGCCTTCCGAGCCCAGCCCGCTTTCCACACCAGGCGTGCTGTATGCCCCTTCACGTTGGCCGAGCACGGACGATTTCGGACCTCCTGCCCAGTGTCCACCATCCGGGACTCTCACCCCAAACAAACCCTGCCCCTCGCTCTAGCTCCAGGCCCTGCCTCCCAACCCACCGCAATTCAGCTAAGGCAGAGGTCCGCCCCCTCTCCTCTATCCGCGCCTACGCTGTTGCCTCTACCCTTGTAAGCCCTGCCCACTTCCCCGGACGCTTGGAGTTTTTCTGCTTCCGGTGCAAGGGAATGGGCCCTCTGAGTGGTCCCCGGTTCCAACCAGGGCTTCACCACGTTGCAGCCGTCTGGCATCTGGAAAATGATCTCCCCATCAGTACAAGGGGAGTAATTCTGGTCCCTAGCGCCCTACTTTCCTACAAGACTGACTTCCATCCCTTGTCAACTTCTGGGATTTCCCTCCAAGGATTCCACCCCATCGTTAATTTTATTTTATATTGAGTCATTCCTAGGTTTTCATTTCACCCATTAAAAAGAAAAAAACACCCTCCGATGGCCCCACATTCTCCACTTGTGACTGTCCATTTGCTCCTTTTTTTAGCAAAATCCATCTATACTTAACTGTCTCCGTAAGCTCTTCTCCTATTCTTGAACCCACTCCAAACAGGCTCTTACCCGCCTCTCTATAAGAGCTGCTCTGGATTATTCCAACAGTCTCCAAACCAGTCCCTCTCCCCACTGTCTCTCACCTACCTGCTCAACCCCACTCTCCTTGCCAATATGAACAGGATAAAATGCAAATGTCCTAGAAGGGCCTTCTGGACCCAATTAAACTTCCAGAGCCAATAATGAAATAGTGATTATCTTATGTCAAGCACTTACTATGTGCAAGCGCTGTTCCATGCCCTTTTGACATATGAACTCATTTAATCCTCACAACAGCCCTGGAAGGGAGGTGTATTAGCAATATCCCCATTTTATAGATGCTGAAACTGAAGCACAGGGAGGTTAAGGAACTTACCCAAGGTTGCACAGCTTGTAAGTGATAGAGGCAGAATGTGAACTCAAGCAGTGCTGTCTGGGCCTCCAGACTGGAAACACTTCAAGAATGGGCCTGTGCTTCAACCACATGGCTCCCTCATGCCTATCACAGGGCGTAGTTTTGGGGGCCCACCCAGATACCACTGTGCTTATGTTGAATTTTATTCTAAGTGAGTTGGGAAACCAGAAGGGGTTTTGAATAATCTAAGTCACACAAAACCTGCACATGATTTTTCATAGCGGCTTTATATGTAATAGCCAAAAACTGGAGAAACCAAAATGCCCCTCAGTAGGTGGTTACAAAAACCGTGGTCCATCCATACCATAGAACACTGCTCAGCAATAAAAGAACAAAATATGGTAACACAATAACTTGGACGAATCTCAAACAATTATGCTCAGAGAACCAATTGGTGGTTGTCAGAGGCAGGGGGTGAGGGGTTGAGGAAATAGATGAAGGTAGTCAAAAGGTACAAACTTCTAGTTATGAGATGAGTAAATCCTGGGTATGTAAGGTACAGCATAGTAACTACAGTTAACAATACTGTATTGTATATTTGAAAATTGCTAAAAGAGTAGATCTTAAAGGTTCTTATCACAAGAAAAACAGTTTATAACCATGTAAAGTGATGAATGTTAACTAAACATACTGTGGTGATCATTTCACAATAAATACAAATAATAAATCATTATGTTGTATAACTTAAACTTATACAATACCATATGTCAATTATATCTCAATAGAACTTGGCAGGGGGGTGGGGGGGAGGGAGTTCCCTGGCTGTCCAGTGGTTAGGACTCTGTGCTTTCACTGCCGAGGGCCCAGGTTCAAAAACTGGTCAGGGAACTAAGATCCCACAAGCTGCGTGACATGACCAAAAAAAAAAAAAAAAAACTTAAGGGGAAAAGCATTCTCTACCCACAAGCTCAAAAAAAATTATGCTAAATTGCTAAAAACAAAAAAAATTATGCTGAGTGAAAGAAGCCAGTCTCAAAAGGTTACATATTGTGTGACTCCATTGATATGATAATCTCCAAGTGACAAAACCATAGTGTAGGAGGACAGATCAATGGTTGCCAGGGGGTACGGAAAGTGTGACATATGGAGGGTAGCATGAGGAATTTTGGGGGGCGATGGAGCTGTTCTGTATCCAGATTGTAGTGGTGGTTGCATGTGTTAAAATTCATTGAACTGTACACTAAAAAATCTATTTTACTGTATGATGCTTTAAAAATAAAATTATACATGTAACTTCATACATATGTGTGTATATAGACAGATATTATACACACTCACACTATGTAAATAAAAAAAATTTTTTTTGGCCGCGCCATGCAGCATGCGGGATGTGGGATCTTAGTTCCCCGACCGGGGATTGAACCCGGGCCCTTGGCAGTGAAAGTGTGGAGCCCTAACCACTGGACAGCTAGGGAATTCCCAATAAATAATTTTTTTAAAAGATACACTAGCACCAAACTGAAATTTTTCCTTGAAGTAATTATCAGCCTTCAAAGAGAACTGAGAAAGGGAATAAATTTCTGCCTGTGTAATTCAAAGATTTCTTTCATGCTACATGCAGGAAATGTTACTGTTAAGAGCTTCACATTTTGGGAAACAGTGAACTTACCAGACCTTTCCTCATCAGTCCTCATATTTATGAGTTTCAGAGAAGGCATAGGGTCTAAAAATGTCAAAGAGGGAAAAAACCATGTGTCATGGTTTAATGACCTTCGTTTAATGACCTCTGAGACACAGAGAAGGAAAGGGACCTTCCCACGTCTCAGCAAGTGGTTCAAAGCTAAACTGGAACCCAGATCTCCAGACCCCCTGGTTCAGTGGGCATGAGGTGGCCTGTGTTTCTAAGCACTCTTACAGACTTTAAGAAGGAGCCCAAGGCACCAGGCTCCTTCTAAACTGTGATGCAAGGCCGCAGTCCTTGCTTCCATCTCCTTGAACCAAAGACAGCGCCACCTGGGCCGCTAGTCATCCTCACCAGGCAGGTAAAACTGTGAGTCTTGCATAGCTGACTGTGTTTACTGAGTCTATAGCCCTCTGGGAAGTGGTTAGGAAAAGCCAGATTATTTGTTATATTTGTTTGCTACTTCTTGCCACTGTCGTTAAAGAGAGAGGTGTACTGAGGCGAGCAGAGGTAGCAGGGACTCTAACAATATTGAGGTAGTCTCTCTCCATGCAGACTACAATTTAAATCGACTGAGTCTGGTGGTTTGGGGAGTTCAAAGGGAAGCAGCGATACAAAGTGGCCCTGAGGAGGCAGTTATAGCAAGAGATTAACCATTTCTCAGCATCCTCGAGAGAATGCGAAGGTCCAATCAAGTATAGAAGCCAGGAAATAAATGAGGGCATCATTCGGGTTTAAGAACTATGCCAGGTGGATGAACCTTGAGGACATGATGCTCATTGAAAGACAGATACTGTATCATTCCACTTCTATGAGCTATTTAGAGTAGTCAAATTCATAAAGAAAAGACAGTAGAATGGTGGCTGCCAAGGGCTGGTGGGGGGCAGGGGGTGGTGAGGAATGAGGAGTTAGTGTTTCATGGGGACAGAGTTTCAGTTTTATGAGACGAAGAGCTCTGGAGATGGATGGTGGGGGTGGCGAAACAACATTCTGAATGCACTTAATACCACTGAACTACCATACATTTCAAAGTAGTTAAGATGGTCAGTTTTATGTTGTATGTATTTTGCCACAGTTTAAAAAAATGAAAAGGAAAAACAAAAGAGCCGTGCCAGCGGAAATCTTTGGCTGTGGTTACTTGCCCATTTAGCTGCCTGAAGAAAAAAGGACCAGACACCTACTAAATTTTTGAGAGAAACTATGAGCTTGGCCTGCAAAAGATCTCTGGCATATAAAACAATGCCCCAGGGAGTTCCCCGGCGGTCCAGTGGTTAGGACTCAGCGCTTTCACTGTGGGCCCGGGAACTAAGATCCTGCAAGCCTCGAGGTGAAGCCAAAAACAACAACAACCAAAAAAAAAACAATGCCCCAAGTTTGTACCATGAGGTCCTTAAAATCATACCACAGGAAATGGAATGAGAAAGCTTCAGAAGTGGTGATGGGGAAGAGAGGCCAGTGAGGAACCTCCCAGAGGATACAGCCAAGGACCATGGGCAAAGACCTTACTCTCAGCAATGGCAGTCTTCACGATTCCTGCCTAACTAAATATTTTAATTGCTAAATTCAGTGATTTCTGTGGGCTTCCCATGCTTCCACTGAGGTTTTTGGTTTACTATGGCTTTAACATTTATTTTGCATGTAGATTGGAAGGTTTTTTTTCAAGTCTGTGGGTCACCAGCCACAAGAAGCCATTACAGGGCTCGAAGAACAGTGTGAATTAGATGCTGTGAATGATTGACTCATCAGGCTATGACCTCGGAGAGGATACTCTATATATGAGGAGTGCGTGGTTGTTGTATGACACTGAGTAGAGGGGCACCAGTCCTTCTGGTTCTGCCTAGGAAGACGCCTTCAGGTGTTTCAGCACCAAGATATTTACAAGACAAAGAAATCCTTCTCTTGCTAATACTGCCTGCCTCTCATAGCGTAACTTTTTAAATTGTAATTGGGGCAAAATACACATACCATAAAATTTACCACTGTGACCGTGCTTAAGTGTGCAGTTCAGTGGTTGCTAGGTACATTCACATTGTCGTGCAACTATCACCACCATCCATCCCCAGAACTTTTTCATCTTGCAAAACTGAAACTTCATAGTCATTAAACAACTCTCCATTCTCCCTCTCCCGGCTCCAGCCCCTGGTAATCACTATTCTACTTTCTGTCTCTATGAATTTGACCTCCCTAGTTACCTCATATAAACAGAATCATACAATATTTGTCGGTTTTTGTCTGGCTTATTTCATTCAGCATAGTGTCCTCGAGATTCATCCACGTTGTAGCATTTGTCCGACTGTCCTTTTTTAAGGCTGTATAATATTTCCTTGTGTATATATACCACATTTTGATTATCCATTCGTTTGTCAGTGGGTGCTTGGGATTCTTCCACCTTTTGGCTACTGCGAATACTGCTGCTATGAACATGAGTGTACAAATGCCTCTTTCAGACTCTGCTTTCAATTCTTTTTTTTAAAGATTTATTTATTATTTATTTATTTACTTTATTTATTTTTGGCTGTGTCGGGTCTTAGTTGCAGCATGCAGGATCTTCGTGGAGGCATGTGGGATCTTTCGTTGTGGTGTACAGGCTTTCTCTTCTCTAGTTGTAGCACGCAGGCTCCAGGGCACGTGGGCTCTGTAGTCGTGGTGTGCAGGTTCCAGGGTACGTGGGCTCTGTAGTTTGCAGCTCACAGGCTCTAGCTGAGGCACACGAGCTCAGTAGTTGTGGCATGCGGGCCTAGTTGCCCTGCCGCATGTGGGATCTTAGTTCCCTGACCAGGGATTGAACCCACGTTCCCTGCCTTGTAAGGTGGATTCTTTACCACTGGGCCACCAGGGAAGTCCCTCAGTTCTTTTCTATATATACCCAGAAGTCAACTTGCTAGATCATATGGTAATTCTATTTTTCATTTTTAATCTTTTGAGGAAGCACCATACCATTTTCCATAGCAACTGCACCATTTTATAATTCCATCAACAGTGTGCAATTGTTCCAATTTCTCTACATCCTCACCAACACTTGTTATAGTGGAAGCCTCATCACTAGTGTTTATCTTGCTCTTTTTTTCTAGTTTCTTGAGGTGTAAAGTTAGGTTACTGACCTGGGATCTTTCTTCTTTTTTAATGTAAGCGCTTACAGCTATGAATTTCCCTCTGAGCATAGCTTTTGCTAAATCCCACAAGATTTGGTATGTTGTGCGTTCATTTTCATTTATTTTAAGTATATTCCAATCTAACTTGTAATTTCTTCTTTCACCCATTGGTCAAAGGTGTGTTGTTTAATTTCTATATATTTGTAAAGTGTCCAGTTTTCCTCCTGTTACTCATTTCTCATTTCATTCCATTGTGGTCAGAGAAGATACTTTGGATGATTTCAATCCATCATCTTTGTTTAATTAAACAGAAGTGAACTACTAAACTACAAAACTCACTTCACATCTATTAGGATGGCTAAACTCTTCAAAACCAGAAAATAACAAGTGTTGACGAAGATGTGGCGAAATTAGAACTCTAGTACACTACTGGTGGGAATGTAAAATAGTGCAGCCACTATGAAAAACAATTTGGTGATTCCTCAAAAAGTTAAACAGAATTACCTTATGATCCAGCAGTTCCACTCCTAGTTACATACCCAAAGGGATTGAAAGCAAGGACTCAATCAGATACGTATACACAAGTGTTCATAGCAGCACTATTCACAGTAGCCAAAATGTGGAAACAACCCAAGTGTCCATCAACAGATGAATGGATAAACAAAAAATATATATATCTATGTGAATAACATGGAATATTATTCAGCCATAGACAGGAATGAAGTTCTGGTATGTGCTACAACATGGATGCTCCTTCAAAACGTTATGCTAAGTGAAATAAGCCAGACACAATAGGACAAGTATTATATGATTCCACTTATATGAAACATGTGGAATAGGCATATTCATAGTGACAGAAAGTAAGGTAGATGTTACCAGGGATGGGGAGGATGGGGGAATGAAGAGTCGTTACTTAAAGGGCACACAATTTCAATTTAGGAGGATGAAAAAGTTTTGGAAAGAGATGGTGGTGATGGTTGCACAAACTTGTGGATGTAATTAATGCCCCTGAGTTGTACACTTAAAAATGATTAAATAGTAGAAATTCATCTCATGTTCTTTTAAGTGGCTAACCATTATCCTTAATTTTGAAGATGAAAATGGTGGTAATTTGAAACTGAGCTTCAAAATTTTAAAAAGGAGATGGAAGAACTTAAAACAGCTTAATGCCTTTTTCAAAAAGAATAAAGCAAACTAAATAATGTTAACAGTTCTTATCCATTCATTCAATCAACAAATATTTGTCAACTGAATCCAAAATACCAGGCTCCATGCTATGCAGTGGAAATACATGTTATTTTTGGACCTTACACTGTAGTGAGAGGTTGTACGAAGACCTTACACTGTCTAAAGGAGACAAACAATAGATAATAAGGTCATTTTAGTTAGTGATAAATACTTGGAAAAAATAGTATCAAGAGACTGAGAAGACAAGCCACAGACTGGGAGAAAATATTTGCAAAAGATGTATCTCATAAAGGACTGTTATCCAAAATATACAAAGAATTCATAAAGTTCAACAATAAGAAGAAAATTTTAAAAGGATAAAAAGATAAAAAGTTTTGTTATATATATTTCACTACAATAAAAATATTTTAATTCTTCCTTTTTTCTTTCTTTCCCCATCATATACCAAAGAAATAAAAGACCCAAGGGGGAGAGAGGTGGCCAACGATCATGAAAACATCATTTAAGTGTGACAGGAAAAATAAAGGCAGCCTTTGGTTGGTAACATTCATTCTCCGCACACACACCCCCCAAAAAAAGTGAACTACTTCTGAGCGAGACAAAATAAAAGGATGCTGGACCGGGTGCCAACCCCTGTTCACTGCTAGGTAAAGCACTGCCCTCCACTGCCCCCCAGCACCGGGTAGCGTCAGGGCCGCCCTCCACTAGTGACCATCATGCACTGCGGACCGCCTTGCAACCCAGCAAAGTCAAAGAAATGAAGACGAAGGGAAAGGGCAGCCTTTATGGAGTTCATGCTGGGTCTCAGGCACTGTTTGTAAATTGCCTCACCCAGGCTACTTCATTTAAGGTTATGGGAGTGGCCTCTGTTTTCCAGGTGGGGGAACTGAGTGTCAGGCAGGGCAAGTGTTCATGAAAAAGCTAGAGCCGGAACTTAGGACGAGTGCTTATTTTTAAAACTCCGCGGCTTCGCTCCAGGGTCCTCCTCGATGCCACCCTCACATCTTTATTGCGCAGAGTGTGTACCACCGGGTTCAGCAGCGGTGTCACCACCGTGTAGAACACAGCCACCAGGCGGTCCTGGTCCGGGTTCCCTCTGGACTCAGGCCTCAGGTAGATGATGGAGGCGCAGCCAAAATGCACAATGACCACGGTGAGGTGGGCCGCACAGGTGGAGAAGGGCTTGTGCCGGCCGGCTGCTGAGGGGATCCTCAGGAGGGCGGCCACAATGAAGGTGTAGGAGAGGAGGATGAGGAAGGAGACCAGCACCACGAGGATACTCAGGAAGAAGAATGCCAGCGCTTTGCCGGCACTCCCCTTGCAGCTGAGCTTCAGGACCGCGTGATGTCGCAGAAGAAGTGTTCCACGCGTTCGCTGCGGCACAAGGGCGAGGAGAAGATCAGGCTGGTCTCGATCAAGGCCACCGAGGACCCGAAGCAGAAAACCAGGGCTCCCAGGTAGAGGCAAACTGTGGGTCTCATGATCACCCAATAACGCAGGGGCTGACAGATGATGGCAACGCAGCGGTAGTAACCCATCAGGGTAAGGAGGAAGCAGTGGCTGCATCCCAGGCCCAGGTAGAAGAACATCTGAGCCCAATAGCCAGGGATGGAGATAGCTCCACTCTCCATGAGCAGATAAGCCAGCATATTGGGGATGGTGACCAGCGTGTAGCAGGTCTCAGAGAGGGACAGCATGGCCAGGAAGCGGTACATGGGAGTGTGAAGGGTCCGATCCGCATGTATGATGGTGATGATGGTGACATTGCCACTCAGGGTAACCAAGTATGTGAGGAAGGACAGTGCAAAGAGGGTGGTCCTCAGGCCTGGGAAGGTGGAGAAACCCACCAGCATGAACTCCGTCACCAGCCAGGTGGCATTTTCCTACTGCTTCTCAGGAACCTGAGAGGAGAAAGCAGAGGAAATGGAATAGGACAACTTAATAAGGCTCTGCTAAGCAACAGATACCAGTGAGATAGGATAATCATCCCTGTTTTACAAAAAAAAGAAAAAAGAAAAAAAGGAAAGAGAGACTCAGAAATGAGGTCACTGTTTTCCTCATATCACCCAGCTAGCAGCTCTTCAACAGACGAGAAAATTACAGATATGGAAATGACCTGAGTGCCAATTAACAGATGAATGGATAAAGAAGATTGGTATGTAGACACATTGGAATATTATTCAGTGGTGAGAAAGAAGGCAGTAGTGCCATTTTCGACAATATAGATGGACTTTGAGGACATCATGCCAAGTATGATGTCAGACAGAGAAAGAAAAATACTGTATGATCTCACTTATATGTGGAACCTAAAAGCCAAATTTGTAAAAAAAAGAAAAAAAAAGAATAAAATGGTGGTCACCAGGGCTTGGGATACATTGATATATTGTAATATGATTACCACTGTAGCCATATTCAGTATCTCTATCATGTCACATAATTATTATAGCTCTTAGAGTCTCTAAATAATCCTTGCCTCATCTCCAAAGCCATGGGTGATGGAGTGGGGAAGGGAGACAGACAATAAAAGTGTATTATCAAAGTTTTGGCTGAAATAAAAACACACAAAATGAGAGCTGTGAGTTTCAGCTTTATTTGGGGACTTACTGAGGACTATAGCCCAGGAGACAGCCTCTCAGAGAGCTCTGAGCAACTGCTCCGAAGAGGTGGGGGGCAGGTCAGCATATATGTAATTCTGGAGAAGGGGATGTGCCATCAAGCACACCTCTTCGTAGAAAATTACTGCTGGTCACAAGGCACAGTTATTTTAGTTAATGATTTTAGTGCTTTTCTAAGTATGGGAAGATGCAAGAAACTGGGTTCATAAAAGTCTCTCCTGGGGCTTCCCTGGTGGTGCAGTGGTTAAGAATCCGCCTGCCAATGCAGGGGACACGGGTTGGAGTCCTGGTCCGGGAAGATCCCACATGCCGTGGAGCAACTAAGCCTGTGTGCCACAACTAATGAGCCTGTGCTCTAGAGCCTGCGAGCCACAACTACTGAGCCCATGGACTACTGAGCCCGTGTGCTGCAACTACTGAAGCCCGCACGCCTGGAGCCCATGCCCCGCAACAAGAGAAGCCACCATAATGAGAAGCCCACACACCACAACGAAGAGTAGTCCCCACTCGCTGCAACTAGAGAAAACCTGTGCACAGCAACAAAGACCCAGTGCAACCAAAAATAAATAAATAAAATAAATAAATTTATTTTTAAAAAAATCTCTCCTGAAAATATCTAACTATCTGAAGGGCTGTTCTGTCAGTTTTCCCAGAGCACAGAGAGCCTCATTCCTGATCTCCACCCTGAACCCTTTCAGGGTGTGTTGAAGGTCAGTGACTGCAGTGGCCAATGACTCAATCCTTGAAGAGCCCGGTGGCCAGTGACATTCTTTAGTGGGACCACTACAATTTAATCCCACCTGGAGGTCCCTGAGGCGCAAGAAGGGAAGTGGGATGTTTGTCCACCAGCCCCCAATCGTCTTGCTCAAGAGTTTTGACCAGGAGGCGTTAATCTCCCAGTACTTCCAAACCTGCCACATGTACAGGGAATTCAAAGTCTGGCAGGTAAGGAAGAGAATAAGCGCCAAGGGGATATGGTCCAGGAATTTACAGGTTCCTCTACAATCCGTGTGTAAAGAATACCCAAGAAAGGCAAAGCCTGTAGCATCGATATCTGAAATGAACAAAGGAATACTTTTAGGAGACCTAATACCCAGGGCTACATCAAGTCTTCCATGAGCCCTAGGCACTTTTGCCTTCCTCCATAAAAATTGTTTTTGTTTTTGTTTTAAAAAGGGAATTCCTTGGCAGTCCAGTGGTTAGGACTCCGCACTTCCATTGCAGGGAGCAGGGGTTCCATCCCTGGCCCAGAAACTAAGATTCTGCAAGCCTCGCAGAACAGCCAAAGAAAAAAAGTTGTTTTTACTTAAATTTTATTTTTAAAATTTTTATTTAAATACAATTTAATTTATTAAATAAATTAAATACAATTTAATTTTTTAATTTATTTCAGTTTTATAAAAATTTAAAATTTTACATTTTAGGACTGTGTTGGTGTAAAATGAATATAATTTTCACCCTAAAAATTTATTTATTTCTTCTGATCTTAGACATTAACACAATTTCATGAGCCCCCTAATGGTATTGCAGGCCCTAGGCCTTGGCTGATAAATACATCTGTGTTAATTAAATGGAAAATAACTCTGAATTATTGACCTTTTTTTTTTTGGCCACGCTGCCGGCATTCGGGATCTTAGTTCCCCCACCAGGGAGGGAACCCGTGCCCCCTACAGTGGAAGCACGGAGTCCTAACCACTGGGCAGCCAGGAAATTCCCATAAAATTATTGACCATTCTAATTCAAACAATGAAGCATTAGTAAAAATCCTGGATTGGCGATAGTTTTATTATTTTATAATCAATTAACCTGCTAGCTCAGAAAAATATATATAACCTATTTTGGAATGTTTCTGAGTATTTTGCACTCATTTGGAAAATGGTCCTAATGTAATCTTTCCCTGCTTATCAAGAGTTAATTGGTTTGGAGAGAAGCACATTTCAGCCTTGAAATCCTGAAATACCGACTCTGAGATGAGGATGGGTGGAGGCGGTGGAGAGGTGAGTCCTGATTTATGCGCCATCTAGTGGCACTTTGGGTAATCTGCAAGCCAGTGACCCTCAGAAGAGAATAAATAGCTGTGCCCCTGAAATTACTCACCTGCAGCAATGGGAGGAGAGAAATTGAGAATGACCATTTAAATGTTTTGGAAGTTTGTTGAAATTTTAATTTGTGAAAAATAAATTTTAGATTATTATTATTATAGTTCTGAGAATATATAAAGTAGAGAAAAACAACAAAAATGTGCTTGGTCGAGTCCAAAGACATTCTGTTTATAAAGAAAAGACTAGTCAGGACCATCAAAGAACTTAACAGGTGCAAAAAGTGAGGAAGGGATGCCCATTTTTCATGAAGAAAGGAAAACCAGGAAGCAGGAAGCAGGCAGTCCTGTTGATCAAGCACAGGGGTGCGAACTTTTTCTGTAAAAGGCCAGATAGTGACTATTTTAGGCCATTTGGACTGTACGATCTCTGTCACAACTGCTCAGCTCTGCCCATCTAGTGTGAAAGCAACCACAGCTAATGTATATGTGTCCATGACTGTTTCAATAAAACTTTATTTACAAAAACAGGCAGGGGGCCAGATTTGGCCCTCAGGCTATAGTTTGCCAACACCTGATCCAGCACAAATAAAACTAAAAGAATATTCAACTTATGGAAATTCCAGTGAGGTCCTCTAAGGGATTCACACTGAGGAAAAAAAGCAAAGCCTGACTTGAAATCTTCAAAAACTAAATAAAGCAAAATGAAACTCCAAAACTAAGAATCTCAGACTCCACTTAAGAAATCTAGATCTAAGAAAAGGCACACTTGACAGAGATGCCCAGAGCATGTGTCTGAAAGAGGCTTTTTTATTTCAAATTAAACTGTATCAGAAAGAACATCAGAGCCTTTATATAGTGAGAATTATAGAAATTCAGTTAGCTGGAAGACTTCACAGAGGAAATAAAGTAGTTGGATTATGACCGCTAAAAAAGTGTAATTTCTGAATATCACAAAACATTGTTAAATTGAAGTAAATGTATAGGCAAATCATAAACTAGAAAAGGTTGTGGCCCTAAAAAATCTTTGGCTCTTCTTCTGCACAGCAAAGAAAACCATAAACAAAATGAAAAGACAACCTACAGATTGGGAGAAAATATTTGCAAATGACACAACTGACAAGGGCTTAATTTCCAAAATATACAAACAGCTCATACTGCTCAATATCAAAAAAACCAATCAAAAAATGGGCAATAGACCTAAATTTTTTTAAATTATCAAATTGGCAAAGATTAAAGAGGAAAATGAGTGCTGGGTGTTAATGAGTGTGTGCAGAACGAGGCCGTCTACCGTCATCTTTACATTGCTGGCTGCAGGAACATGCAATTTGTCGTTTACCTGAAGTCCTACTTTGGTTCTATAATTCTGCTTCTAGATTTTTCTCATAAATTATCTGACACCAGGTACAAGGATATTCATAGTAGCATTATTTAAAGTTAAAAAAAAAAAGAAACAACATAAGTGTTCAATAAAATGCCCTTACAAACCATTAAGAGGGGAACAACCCTAAAACTTTAATAGGAGAGAAGATGGACTATCATTAAAGTCACATCTTTGGGCTTCCCTGGTGGCGCAGTGGTTGAGAGTCCGCCTGCCGATGCAGGGAAAACGGGTTCGTGCCCCGGTCCGGGAAGATCCCACATGCCGCGGAGCGGCTGGGCCCGTGAGCCATGGCCGCTGAGCCTGCGCGCCCGGAGCCTGTGCTCTGCAACGGGAGAGGCCACAACAGTGAGAGGCCCGCGTACCGCTAAAAAAAAAAAAAAAAAAAGTCACATCTTTGAGAATAATTGATGACATGAGAAGAATTCTCATTTATGTGTTTTCTGAGAAATGGGTAACAAAACAATCAAATCCTAATTGGCTCACTACAAATGCATGTGTTTTTCATTCTTTTTTGTATGTCCCAACTTTCCTACATCGAATGGGGATTTTTGTAAACAGAGAAATAACATTTCTTAGAGGGATTTTTTTTTTCCTCTGGGTGAATATTTTTTATTGTTCTTAAAGAAGTTTAATGAACCTGGTTTGGAAAAAGGAAGCTAAGGGTAGAGATAAAGAGGTTCCCTTTGAAATACAAAATATGCTAACGCCATTTGTGATGAACATTTTCAATATATAATCTGAAGAGCGAATGTCTAGTAAAAACTGCAAATAGTTGGGTGACTTGGCTCCCTGGCAAGCCATGAGGAAGACTTTTTAGGAAGATCACAGGAAGCATGTGTGGGGACCTAAGGGAATTAGAGGAATTTTCGAGTGAGTTGATGCTTTTTAGAGGGAGAAGTCGAGACCAAGTTGATGGACTCCCAACTGCAGTTGCCATATGGGGAAGGGGCCCTTCATAATATTAACACGAGCTTCCTCCAGGAATGTCAGCCTTTCTTGGGCCTCATGAATAAGTGAATTAGGAAGGAAACACCCCTCAACATACATTCAGTGTAGGAGTCTCCTCGACCTCAATTATCCAGCCTCTACTTACCTGCCTCCAGTGATAGGGAGGTCACTAACTGATAAAAATCCCCATTACATAAAGCAGAAATCCTGTGCTCAAGACAGTGACAGGCAGAGACAACAAAATTGAGCTCCGGAATCAGAAAGACCTGTGTTTAAATACTGGCACCTTCACTAACTAGGAGCAACGTGACCCTGGGTAGCTGGCTTTGCCCCTCTGAGCCTCATCTGTGCAAGTAGATATTGATCCTCTGAGCTTACAGATAATAGTGAGATTCCCTAAACAATGGTATGAATCCTTTGGCCTCAGACTCCTTGCAAGGATAGCTGGGATTATTATTCTCGGCTTTGAACTGCTGGGGAAGCAGAACGTAGAGGGGATCATCCGCTCACATTCTCACAGTGATGGTACCAAGATTTGAAGCCAGGAGTCCGTCTCTGGAGGCTGTGCTTCAAGGGCTGCAAGTTTTGCAGGCTCACCTTTCATGCTATACACATTCATTGAGCATCAGTTCTGTGCCAGGCACTGCTCTGGACACTAAGGACACAGCAGGGAATTACATGGGCAGAGATCCCAGCTTTGGAGGAGCAAAAGGCTCTAGGGAAGTGAATCAGGAAATAAGCAACGAACATGATAACTAAATAAGTGAGACCGTATGTTGGAAGACAGTGCTACAGAAAAAGAAAAAGCAGAGAACTTAGGGGGTAATTGAGGGGTCTGAGGAGGGCTGCAATTTTACATAAGACCGTCAGAAAAGGACTTGCTGAGGTTTAATGCTCAGTTGCTCTGAAATTTCTTGTTTCCCCTCCTTATTTTCAGATCTCACCTTGAGGGCTGGGAATGGGCCAGGGTGGCTTGTCCCAGTTTGGCAAAGGCCCCAAATTCATGCTTGAAAGAAATTAGGAAATCAGTCAAGAAAGTGCATGGGGAAGAGCATTTCAGGTAGAGGCAACAGCCCATGCAAAGGCCCTGGGGCCAGACTGTGCCTGGAACAAGAACCGCAAGGACAAACAGGGAGATAGAGGGAGTGATTGAGGTGGAGGAAGGAGGTGAGGGCAGAGAGGTGACTGAGCTGAGCGTGTCTTGTGGGTCAGAGTGAGGACTTTGGCTTTTATACCAGGTGATATGGGAACCACAGAGGATTCTGAGCAGAGGAAGGACATGACCTGACTCAGAGGCTCCCAGGTGCTCTCTGGCTGCTGTGGGATAACAGAATGTGGGGGGACATGGGTGACAGCCAAGAGACCAAAGAGGAGGTGGCTGAGCTGTTCCAGGTGAGTGATGATGGGTGGGGACCACGGAGGTGGTGAGAGGTGGCCGATTCTGGACAGGTTGTGCAGGTGGAGCCCACTGAATTTCCTGATGGGTTAGATACGGGTGTGGAAGAAAGAGCAGGGTGTGGGAGCTGACAAAGCTGTATGAGGGGGCGGGGGGGGGGAGGTTGGGATCAGTTCAGGCAGGATGAGAGGAGATTCTGTTCATCTCAGGGAATGCTGGGGCGGACACACGCCGAGCACAGTGGACTCATGGCAGGCACCTCTCCATCCTCACCACGGAGGTGGCATCTGCCCAGTCCAGAGAGAGGGAAGAGTCAAGAGGGAAGCCCTGAACGTGGCTAAAAAAATTTATTTATTTATTTGTTTGTTTTCTTTTGTTTGTTTTTTGGCTGCATTGGGTCTTCATTGCTGTGCGCGGGCTTTCTCTAGTTGCGTCGAGCGGGGGCTACTCTTCGTTGCGGTGTGTCAGCTTCTTATTATGGTGGCTTCTCTTGTTGTGGAGCTCTAGGCATGCAGGCTTCAGTAGTTGTGGCGCACGGACTTAGCTGCTCCGTAGCATGTGGGATCTTCCCAGACCAGGGCTCGAACCCGTGTCCCCTGCATTGGCAGGTGGATTCTAAACCACTGAGCCACAAGGGAAGCCCGTGGCTAAAATTTAACCCTGCGGCAGCTGAGAAGCTATGAGTTTGAGTTTGCCTCAATGTGTCCAAAGTCCGCTTTCCAATTGTGACCAGTGAGAGTGCCTGGCCAAAAGGAAGTCAGGTTACAGAACTAGAAAGTTCCTTATTTGCATACCTGGAACCCGTGACAATTGCACCCATGGACAGATCTCCAGGCAAGCTGCTTGTTTAGTGGGAGAGTTGGGACCCAGTGAGTCCCAAGCTCAGGGGCACGCCCATGCCCCCCCCCACACACACAGTGAGGGTGAAAGCTGAGGAACACATGGGACTCTAGGATCTGGAGTCTTTCCTTTTCCATCAGGAAGCCTCCCCCAAAACTGGTGCCCCTTCCCCATCGCCTTTGAGCCCTCACTGCTAAATGACTCTATATGTGTATGTGTGCATTTGTGCCCCTGAAGCTCCCAGATACATGTATGTGCATGTGTGTGCCTGATACTTGCAGGGCACACATGTGTGCGTTTTGCACCCCAACTGCACGCATTAGCCCCACCCTTCTCCCCCTGTCTGCTCACATGCCTGTGCAGGTCAAGGTTCTGGAGGCAGGTCGGCGTGCATGGCAATGGACAGTTCTCCTTGAGGTTTCCCCCTCCCTTCCTAAGCAAATATCATCTTCTCCATCCCACATTCCACACAGAAAACAGAACTGAACACCTTTTGGGCAAATGTCATCCAAATCCGGCCCTGTTGGCTGTTTTCAGTTGAATGCTCAGTCACTCTGGCATTTCTCTCTCCACCAACTCATTCTCAGGTTTCACCCCTAGGACTGGGGATGGACCAGGGTGGCTTCTGCAGCCAGGCAGGGGCCCTGAATCCATATTCACCATGGCCGAGGGAGGCTCCCACGGCGCCTGCCGACATCACTGTCTGCTCACTGCCTGAGAGAGGAGGGGCTCAGGACCGGGGTCCTGTTATACAGGGGTTCCCTGGAGCTGCCGTCCCAGGGGCTCCCCAGACACTAACAAGCCCCCCAGGGCTCAGGCTGTCAACACCCTGTGGGGCTTTTCCCTCCTGGAAACTGGAGACCCCAGGGTCTTCTTCCCCAGCCCACAGGCTCTGATGGCAAAAAAAAAAAAAGTGGGGAGAGGACTAATTATGATTTCTTTCTGTGGATCGTGGTCACAAATGCACTCCTCACTCCATCCATTCTCCCCAGTGCCCGTCAGTGCCCACCACGAGCTGGACAAGGCTGCTGCCCCAAGGAAGAGGCACCCTCCCTGCCCTGCCCTAAAAGAAGGAAGGAAGAAGTGGATCACTGACGTTGGTGTACAAATGTTGCCCAGGCTTCTCATGGTTATCCCTCTCTTGCTCTCCCAGAATTAATTAGTTGCCAAGTCTTCTCTATTCTTTCTCCTCTACTCCCCCCCATCCCCTTTGCCCCATCCTAACTCAACCTGCATCCTTCTCACCCGTTGCAAAAGCATGCAGCTACTTCTCCCTTCAGTCCATCCTCTGCACTGGCCAGCAGAACAGAAGACTCTGGCTGTGTTTCCTCTCTACCCAGGGACCTTTCATGGCTCCCCATTGCTCTCAGAGTAAAGTTTATAATTCCCCATCTTCATTTTCAAGACTCACATGATCTGGCCACAGCTACCTCCTCTAGTTCTACATCCAGACATTGCTCCAGGCGAACCGACATACATCCATTGATTAAATTACCAATAAGTGGGCTTCCCTGGTGGTGCCGTGGTTAAGAATCCGCCTGCCAACACAGGGGACACGGGTTCAAGCCCTGGTCCGGAAAGATCCCACATGCGGCGGAACAACTAAGCCCGTGCACCACAACTACTGAGCCCGCGAGCCACAGCTACTGAAGCCTGCACGCCTAGAGCCTGTGCTCTGCAACAAGAGAAGCCACCGTGGGCTTCCCTGGTGGTGCAGTGGTTGAGAGTCCGCCTGCCGATGCAGGGGACACGGGTTCGTGCCCCAGCCTGGGAAGATCCCACATGCCGCGGAGCGGCTGGGCCCGTGAGCCATGGCCACTGAGCCTGTGCGTCCGGAGCCTGTGCTCTGCCACAACAGTGAGAGGCCCGCGTACCGCAAAAAAAAAAATTAAAAACAAAAATTCCCCCAGCTTTATTGAGATTAACTAACATACAACATTGTGCAAGTTTGAGTAGTACGATGTGTTGACTTAATATGTTTATATATTCCAAAATGATGACCACCATAGCAGTAGCTAACACCTCCACCCCATCACATAATTACTACTTCTTTTTTGTGGTGAGAACATTTTTTTTTTTTTTTTTTTTTTTTTTTGCTGTACACGGGCCTCTCACTGCTGTGGCCTCTCCCGTTGCGGAGCACAGGCTCCAGACGCACAGGCTCAGCGGCCATGGCTCACGGGCCCAGCCGCTCTGCGGCATGTGGGATCTTCCCGGACCGGGGCACGAACCTGTGTACGAACATGTGTATATAATATACACATGTATATAATATTATATATATTTCTTCTTTGTCCATTCATCCATTGCCAGACACTTAAGTTGTTTCCAGACCCTGGCTATTGTGGACAGTGCTGCAATGAACATGGGAGTCTGAGCTGAGCACTTTAACATCATGAGTTAAATTTCATGACCATACATGAGTACAGTCTCATGATTTTGCACGCCCACCTACTCTACACCAACAACCCCTGTCATAGCTGAAGTTCCCCCAGAAGCAGACAAGGATTTGATAGGACGTAAGCTTCTCTGGGAGGTGATCTCAGAACACACAAGTAGGAGAGTGGAGAAATGAGGAAGGAAAGGAAAGGAAGCTTATGAAGCACGGGTTATCCAGCAAGTTATCTCTGTGTCAACTGGGGTTCATTCCCACTGGAAACCACTGGGGGGCAGCAGAGAGCATTCACCACAGAGAGGAGAGGGAGCTGATGTATGTATACACCCACTCCAGTCAGTCAGTGTTCAGGGAGGACCCTGGGGGCATTAATTCTCCAGTGCTCCCAGCCTGCTGAACAAGTGAATAGAGTAAGCTTTTGTGGCCAGAGAAAGCCTTCAGGCAAACAGATGTTGGCTGGCTGTTGGAATGAGACTGGCTGTTCCACTGACTGTTGGAATTGAGACTGAAGTGGTCAGAGCAAGGAGATATGGACAGAAGGCTGACAATATATGCTACACCTGGTTTCTCCCCTTCATCTCTGATACTCCTCAATCTCTTTCTTCTCTCCAACTCTAACACTGGAACGGGAGTCCAGGACCCCACTCTTTTTTTTTTTTTTTTTTTTGCGGTACGCAGGCCTCTCACTGTTGTGGCCTCTCCCGCTGTGGAGCACAGGCTCCGGACGTGCAGGCTCAGCGGCCATGGCTCACGGGCCCAGCTGCTCCGCGGCATGTGGGATCCTCCCGGACCGGGGCACGAACCCGTGTCCCGTGCATCGTCAGGCGGACTCCCAACCACTGTGCAACAAGGGAAGCCCTCCAGGACCCCACTCTTGACTCTCTTCTCTCTCCCTAGGTGATTAGTATAATCATATGGTGTTAAATACCATTCCTGTGCCAATGCTCCCTGAAGATATATCCCAGATCAGTCATTCCCTCTGAACTCCAAACCCATAAATCCAACAACCAAAATCAATCCATGTCAGGGAAGCAGACTAAATGTCCATTGACAGAAGAATGGATAAAGAAGATGTGGTACATATATACAATGGAATATTACTCAGCCATTAAAAAGAACAAAATAATGCCATTTGCAGCAACGTGAATGGACCTAGAGATTCTCAGACTGAGTGAAGTAAGTCAGACAGAGAAAGACAAATATCATACGATATTGCTTATATGTAGAAACTAAAAGGAAATAATACAAATGAACTTATTTACAAAACAGAAACAGACTCACAGACTTAGAAAACGAATTTACGATTACCAAGGGGGAAGGGTGGGGGGGAAGGGATAGTTAGGGAGTGTGGGATTATGTACACACTGCTATATTTAAAATGGATAACCAATAAAGACCTACTGTATAGCACAGGGAACTCTACTCAATATTCTGTAACAACCTAAATGGGAAGAGAATTTGAAAAAGAATAGATACAAGTATATGTATAACTGAATCACTTTGCTGTACACCTGAAACTAACACAACATTGTTAATCAACTATACTCCAAGTGGTGGAAGGGATAGATGAAAGGAGAATGACAAAATATTGATAATTATTACAGCTGAATAATGGGAAAATAATTCTTTCTCCTTCTGTGTAAATCTGAAAATTTTTTTCCCAATAAAATGTTTTAAAAGAAAAAAAACTATACTCCAATATAAAATAAAAAGTTTGAAAAAAAATCAATCCATGTCAGAGTGATGACCTCCAAAAATTCTCTCCTCCATAAAGCAATGAGAAAACTGGAAATGGATAGTGGTAGTGATGGCACAATCTTGTGAATATACTACAATCCACTGAATGGTACACTTTAAATTTGTGAATTTTATAGTATGTGAATTATATGTCAATTTAAAAATCAATCAATGTGGGGAATTTCCTGGTGGACCAGCGGTTACAACTCCGTGCTCCCACTGCAGGGGGTCATGGGTTCAATCCCTGATCGGGGTGCTAAGATCCCACATGCTGCGTGGTACGGCCAAAAAAAAAAAAAAAAAATCAATCAATGTAGTCCACCGTATTACCAAACTAAAGAAGAAAAAATATATATTGACACGGAAAAACCACTTGACAAAATGCAGCACTGTTAACACACTAGAAATAGGAGAGGACTTCCACAACTTGATACACTTCTTCTACCCAAAACCTACAGCTAACGCTTTACTGAATGGTGAAAGATTAAATGTTTTTCCCCTAAGATGAAAAACAAGACAACGATGTCTCCTTTCACCACTTCTGTTCAATATCGTATTAAGGTTGTGCCTCATACAATAAGACAAGTTCCCAGATATGATACAAAAGCACAGTCCATAAAAGAAAAAACACTTTGATTGGACGATTAGAACTAGAAACTTCTGCTCTGTGAAAGATATGGTTAAAAGAGTGAAAAGTTAGGCCATGGAGTGGGATAAAATATTTGCAAATATCTGACAAAGGATTTCTATCTAGAACATGTAAAGAACTCCCAAAAATCAATGGTAAGAAAACAAAGCAATTTTTTTGAAGTATAGTTGATTTACCATGCTGTGACAATCTCTGCAGTACAGCAAAGTGACTGAGTTATACACATATGGACATTCTTTTTTTATATTCTTTTCCATTATGGCTTATCACAGGATATTGAATATAGTTCCCTGTGCTCTACAGTAGGACCTTGCTGTTTATCCATCCTATATATAATAGTTTGCATCTGCTAATCCCACACTCCCGGTCCTTCCCTCCCCCATCCTCCACCCGCTTGGCAACCACAAGTCTGTTCCCTATGTCTGTCGATGGACATTTAGGTTGTTTTCGTATTTTGGCTATTGTGAATACTGCTGCCATGAACAGAGGGGTGCATGTATCTTTTTTAATTATAGCAAAACAACTTTTAAAAATGGACAAAACACACTGGAACGGACATTTCACCAAAGAGGATATACAGATGACAAACACATGAAAATATGATTAAATCATTAGCCATTAGGGAAATGCATAGAAAACCCACAATGACCTACCTCTGTGCATCTAGTAGAATGTCAAAAGATAAAAACAAACAACAGCAACAACAACAAAAATAACCTGACAATACCAAGTGCCAGTGAGGATGTTAACAACTGGAAGTTTCAGACATTGCTGGGGAAATGCAAAATTGTATAGCCTCTCTTGAAAACCATTTGTCAGCTTCTTATAAAGTTAAAATACCTTCACCATATGACCCAGCAGTTCCACTCCTAGATATTTTTCCTAGGAAATGAAACACATGTCCACACACGTACACAAAATGTTTATGACAGCTCTATTCATCCAAAAACCGGAAATGATGCAGGCGTCCTTCAATAAGAAAATGGTTAAACAAACTGTGATATATCCTTATGGTGGAATACGACTCAGCTATGAAAAGGAGAAACTACTGAAACATGAATCCCAAAGATTATTCAGCTGAGTGAAAGAAGCAAATCTCAAAAGATTACATAGTGTATGACTCAATTTATATGAATCTTTTTGGGAAAAGGCAAAACTAAAGTGATGGAGAATAATAGATCAATGGTTGCCAGGGGGTAGAACTGATGAGAAGGTGTGACTACAAAAGGGCAGCATGAAGACGTTTCTTTTTATTTTATATTGGAGCATAGTTGATTAACAATGTTGTGTTAGTTTCAGGTGTACAGCAAAGTGATTCAGTTATACATATACATGTATCTATTCTTTTTCAAATTCTTTTCCCATTTAGGTTATTACAGAATATTGAGCAGCGTTCCCTGCGCTATACAGTAGGTCCTTATTGGTTATCTATTTTATTTATTTATTTATTTATTTTAGGTCACATGGCAGTTATGCACAGGAGGACTTTATTTTTTTTAATTACTTTATTTATTTAGTTTTGGCTGCATTGCGTCTTTGTTGCCGCGCACGGGCTTTCTCTAGTTGCGGTGAGCGGGGGCTACTCTTCGTTGCGGTGCACAAGCTTCTCATTGCTGTGGCTTCTCTTTGTTGCGGAGCACGGGCTCTAGGTGTGTGGGCTTCAGTATTTGTGGCACGTGGGCTCAGTAGTTGTGGCACACGGGCTTAGTTGCTCCGCAGCATGTGGAATCTTCCTGGACCAAGGCTCGAACTCGTGTCCCCTGCATTGGCAGGCAGATTCTTAACCACTGTGCCAGCAGGGAAGTCCCTGTTTATCTATTTTAAATATAGCAGTGTGTACATGTCAATCCCAAACTCCCAGTCTATCCCTACTCCCAAACTTTCCCCCCGGTAACCATAAGTTTGTTCTCTAAATCTGTGAGTCTGTTTCTGTTTTGTAAGTAAGTTCATTTGTATCATTCTTTTTTAGATTCTGCATATAAGCAATATCATATGATATTTGTCTTTCTCTGTCTGACTTACTTTACTCGGTATGATAATCTCCAGATCCATCCATGTTGCTGCAAGTGGCATTTTTTTCATTCTTTTTAATGGCTGAGTAATATTCCACTGTACATATGTACCACATCTTCTTTTACCATTCATCTGTTGATGGACATTTAGCTTGTTTCCATGTCTTGGCTATTGTAAACAGCACTGCAGTGAACATTGGGGTGCATGTATCCTTTTGAACCATGTTTGTCTTCAGATATATGCCCAGGAGTGGGATTACTGGATCATATGGTAGCTCTATTTTTAGCTTTTTAAGGAGCCTCCATACTGCTCTCCATAGTGGCTCTACCAATTTACATTTCCCCCAACAGTGTAGGAGGGTTTACTTTTCTCCACACCTTCACCAGAATTTATTGTTTGTAGATTTTTTGATGATGGCCATTCTGACCGGTGTGAGGTGATACCTCATTGTAGTTTTGATTTGCATTTCTCTAATAATTAGAGATGTTGAGCATATTTTCATGTGCCTCTTGGCCATCTGTATGTCATGAAGACGTTTCTTGGATTGATGAAAGCTATTCTATTCTATATCCTGGGTGTGATGGTGGTTACACAAACCTATACATGTGTTAAAACTCATAGATCTGTACATACTCACACAAAGACAATGGTACAATATTTTTAATTTGAAAAATTAAAAAATTTTAAATGGACAAAATATTTGAACAGATACTTCACCAAAGAAGATGTGAATCACAAATGAGCACATGAAGAGACATATTCATTTGCAAATTAAATGTAAATTAAAAGCACAGTGAGATACCACTATATCACTAGAATTAAATTAAGCTAAAAGGACTGACAATACCAAGTATTAACAAAGATGTAGAACAATTGGAATTCTCATACATTGCCAGTGGGGATGCAAAATCATGCAACCACTTGGCAAAAGACTTTAAAAGTTAACAAACACTTACCATGAAACTTAGCCATCTCACTCCTAAAAAAAATGCTAACGTGTGTCCACACAACTTGTATGAATGTTCATTGCAACTTTATTTAAACACCGAAAACTAGGGGCTTCCCTGGTGGCACAGTGGTTGAGAGTCTGCCTGCCAATGCAGGGGACACGGGTTCGTGCCCCGGCCCGGGGGGATCCCACATGCCGTGGAGCGGCTGGGCCTGTGAGCCATGGCCGCTGAGGCTGTGCGTCCGGAGCCTGTGCTCCGCAGCGGTAGAGGCCGCAGCAGTGAGAGGCCCGCGCACCGCAAAAAAAAAAAAAAACACCGAAAACTAAAAATTACCAAAATGTCCCTAGACTGACAAATAGATAAACAAACTGTGGCATATCTATAACACACGACATGCATACTATCGTCAGCAGTAAAAACGACTACACATAATAAATGATATGCCTAGGGCTTCCCTGGTGGCGCAGTGGTTAAGAATCTGCCTACCAATGCATGGGACACGGGTTCGAGCCCTGGTCTGGGAAGATCCCACATGCCACGGAGCAACTAAGCCCGTGTGCTACAACTACTGAGCCCGTGTGCCACAACTACTGAAGCCCGTGTACCTAGAGCTCCATAACAAGAGAAGCCACCACAATGAGAAGTCCGCGCACCACAACGAAGAGTAGCCCCCACTCGCCACAACTAGAGAAAAGCCCGTGCGCAACAACGAAGACCCAATGCAGCCAATAATTAATTAATTTAACAAAATGATTGATATGTCTAATAATGTGAATCAATCTCAAAAGCACAATGCTAACTTAAAAAACAAAAAAAGCCTGACTCAAAAGCCTACACGCTGCACAATTCCATTTATATGAAACTCTGGAAAAGGAAAGACTGTAGTTACAGTGACAGACAGCAGATCCACAACTGCCAGAGCCAGAGGTGCAGAAGGGGACTGACTACAAAGGGGAATGATGAAACATGATTGTGTAGTGGTTATATGACTGTGTGCACTTGTCAAGACCCATCAAACTTTACCCTTAAAGTGGGTTCACTTTATTATATGTGAGTTATTCCTCATAAAGCTGAACAAAAATGAATAGATAGATAGCTAAAAGATAGATGATAGATAGATAGATAAATTGATATATGACAGCTAAAAGATGATAGATAGATAGATAGATAGATACACAGATACATGGATAACTGATAGATGATAGATACATACATACATAGATAATTGATAGATGGTAGATAGCTAAAAGATAGATAGATAGACAGATACATAGATACATATGTAGATACACAGATACACAGATAATTGCTCGGTGATAGATAGCTAAAAGATAGATATATACATAGATAGATAGATAGATAGATAGATAACTGATGATAGATACATAGATAATTGCTAGGTGATAGATAGCTAAAAGATAGTTGGATACATAGATATACAGATAGATACATAGATAATTGATAGATTAGATAGATAATTGATAGATGATAGATAATTGATAGATGATAGGTAGGAAGATAGATAGATAGATAGATAGATAGACAGATAGATAGATAACAGATAGATGAAGCTTGGGCAGGGTGTAGACAAGTCATACTGCAGTACATTGGGACTTGCAATGGTGGAGAGCCTTTACCCCCCTAGGCCAGAAGGGCCAAGGAGAGGGAACAATTATTCAGATTAACAGAGGGCAGCTGGATGGAGAGCACCAAAGCCACCCTGCAGGCAGGGAACCAGGGAAATAAATACATTCTACCCTCTAATCTCCCACCTGTGCCTCTCACTGGCCAAACCCAAGTGGAAGCAAGAGGATGCTTGAGTCCACTGATGCTCTCCACTCAGGTCACCCTCCCAGTGCACAGAGCAGAGTGGAGAAGTGTGAGGATATATCTGGAGGGGCAAACAGCAGACACACAGCTGTATTATCATTGTCTTCTTGGTCAAGAAGTCACCTAGGGGCTTCCCTGGTGGCACAGTGTTTGAGAGTCCGCCTGCCGATGCAGGGGACACGGGTTCGTGCCCCGGTCCGGGAAGATCCCACATGCCGCGGAGCGGCTGGGCCCGTGAGCCATGGCCGCTGAGCCTGCGCGTCTGGAGCCTGTGCTAAGCAACAGGAGAGGCCAAAACGGTGAGAGGCCCGCGTACCACAAAAAAAAAAAAAAAGAAGTCACCTAGGATGTGAATCCAAATGTCCCCAAATCTTGTGGGTCAATGAAGTCACATGCACATGAATCTGAACCCCACTAGTTCATTTTTCCCAACCACTGATGCAGGCTTCCTGTTCCCCCACCTGACGCCCCTCCCCCAACCATTCCAGGGAGCCTCCAGAGTGGAAGAGTCTCACATGTGCTTACGAAAAAGTTGGCTCCACCAGGTATGAAAGTGGGTTCACCCTGTGATACACACACATCTCCAACGCCCTGTTTCCATAGAGCCAGGGTTGCAGGATAAAGTGGACAAAGTGGGTGGGAAGAACGACTTTCTCCTCTTTTGTGTAGCACTCAGGAAGAAGGATCTCCAAACTTGCTTGCACCCCCAACAAATATTTCCGGTTTTCCTCCAAGAGTCTACTCATGCACGCAGCTAAGATGAACTTCTCTTGGGCCAAGGATTCAAGTGCAAAGAACTTATCTGAGAGATCATTCCAGAAATATCCAATAGGATCATTCCAAAAAGGAACATTCCAGAAAGTCCCCATGAGGAAGAGTAAGTTGCTACCATGGGCAACTGGGGCTCAATCCTGACGGACACCCTCTGAGAGTCTGTGGAACACACCTCAGAATTGCCCTCACAGAGGGGTGAGGGAGCTGGGGTATTTATCCACCAACTCCCACCCATCCCTCTTTTTTTTTTTTTTTTTGGCCACGCTGCACAGCATGCGGGATCTTAGTCCCCCGACCAGGGATTGAACCAGTGCCCCCTGCAGTGGAAGCACGGAGCCTTAACCACTGGACCACCAGGGAAGCCCCCATCCCTCATTTTTGAGGGTTGTTCCTGGCTCACACAAGAGAAGTTCTGGTGTTTGCAGTCAGATGCTATCAAGCATGTACTGCAATGGTAAGACCCAAAGGGACAAGGGGGGCACCCCTATACATCCCCTAACTAGCCTGAAATTCCATAAGAGCAAGGAGTGAGCTCATATAATTCACCATTCTACTCCCAACAGTTTGTCCAGGATTTGGCATGCAGTAAGTGCTCAATAAGCGTATAGAGGATAAATGAATGAACATAAAATGAACTTGAGACAATAAAAGAGACTATACCAGGAGTTTGGGATTAAATATACACACTCACTACTATATATAAATAGAGGGAATTCTCTGGTGGTCGGTGGTTAGGACGCGCCACTCTCACTGCCGAGGGTGTGGGTTCAATCCCCGGTCGGGAAACTAAGATCCCGCAAGCCGCATGGCACGGCCAAAAAAAATTAAAAATAAAAATAACTAATAAAATAGATAATGAACAACGACCTACCGTATAGCACAGGGACTTATTATACTCAATATCTTGTAATAACCTATAATGAAAGAGAATGTAAAAAAAAGAATATATATGTATACATATGTATATAAAATAACTGAATCACTTTATTGAAACTAACACAACATTGTAAGTCAATTATATTTCAATAAATTTTTTTTAAAAAAGAGATTGTTCCATCTCCAAAGACTTAGCCAAAAGAGAGGAGGTGGAGTGAATATTTGTTAGTTGTTTCCACAGAATTCCTGCTTCTGCAAACCTGACATTTACCCCACGCCCCAGTTCCAGAGCAGAAACTCATTGCTTTAAGAAATCAGCACTTTCTATAACCCATTGCCATAGTGATTGGTTAGAGCAGTAGTGCTCAAAAGCAATTTTTCATTGCTTGGCAACTGGCAATATCTGGAAATATTTTTGGTTGTCACACTGGAGGAGGGGGTGCTACTGGCATCTAGTGGGTGGAGGCCAGGGATGCTGTTAAACATCCTACAACGCACAGGACAGCCTTCCACAGCAAATAATGATCTGGGCCCAAAGGTCAACAGTACCAACGTTGAGGAACGCTAGGTTAGAGGATAAATATGTGACCCATTTGAAGTCAATACAAAATCAACCCCAAGACTAGAAGCTTCTCAGTTCTCTGGAATGTGCGAGATGGCCTATGATCCTTGCACTCATTTTGCTAATACAGAAGGAGGGCCGAAGCTGTGGGAGTGGGAAGAGAAGTTGGGTTGAGTACCACATGCAGCCTGAGAATGAAACTGATGCCCAGAGAAAAATCTGTAGAGATGAGGAACTCAGCCCTTGTCGACCTCATTTGAGCCACTAGCTCAGATATCCCCTGAAGCTGGTCTTTTTTAGTTATATGAATTTATAAATTGGTTTTTGTTTGTTTAAGCCAGCTGGGTAGATTTTTTTGTGTCACTTGCAACCAAGAGCACGCCAACGGATGGGGTGAACCAATGAACATTAAATTCCTCCTTTCCTGGAGGACCTCAGTGTAAACACAACCTTGTCTTGGGGCACAATTATTTGCAAGCCATAGAAACTCATTCAAGCTGGTATACATAAAGGAGTGTTTATTATGCAGTGCAGCATTGTCTCCAAACCCCAAGGGAGCGTGAAGTAGAGGCGAGATCCATGCAGAACCAGCATTCGGCACTTAGAAGGCAGTTAATAAATACCTATTGATGTCAGTGGAATAAATGCTCAATTAACTGGAATTGATACTCCATTTGGAAATGAGGTACTCCCTCCAACACTCCGGAGCCATTTGAACGCTCATCTCTGATTCTCCCTGCACAGCTCCAGCCTTCTGCTGTTTTATCATCAGTACCCACCACCCCAAACTGGCCATCAATATTTCTCCATCTGCCTTGGCCGTAGAAGCTCCACCAACTGATAGCTTTCTTAGCGTCCCCATTTTAAAAACATTCTCAAGCAAGGGAATCCGGTTCAATTTAAGTCAGGTGGCCACCCCTAGTCCAATCAGTGGAATCATCCATCAAAAGAGGAAGCAAGAGTGGCCGGCAAGCAAGCCAAATGGCTTGACCCCAAGATGAGAGCCCAGGTTTTTACCAACCACGGTTCTTGGCCTCCTTAGTCAATAGAAATTGATCAGAGGCCAGACAAGAAATTCAGGCAAGGCTTTATTGGGACCCCTGCTGCAGCAGGGGGGAGCAAGAACGAACAGATTCCCGTGCTTGCTTGCTCCCCAAGGGTGGAGGTATGGGGCGAGGGCGGGTCCAAGGGTGGAGCCAGAAGGGCGGCTTTGGTGGTCTGCCCACCCCTTCGGTGGTGATGTGTGCAGGGGGCATGCGCAGTGCCCTGCTTTTGCTCCCGACACCCTGCTTTTGCTCCCAGCTCTTCAGAAGTGGCAGTTGGGTTTTTTTTTTTTTTTTTGGTTTTTTGGTATCTTGTTGGCCATAATTTGCCCCAACTGCACATGCCCACAGTTATTTTTAGTCCCTTATAGTTCCTTTGTCCTTTGTTGCTCCGGTAGATGTTCGTCCAGGTGGAAGCACTGCAGCAAAGGGTCCCAGCCTGTCTCAAAAGTTAGCGCTGAAGAGACAGAAACCCCACACTACCACCCCCCACCCCCGAAACTTACCTAGACACAGACAATGACATTGAGTGCTAACTATTCCTTTATTAGGTGGTGAGGGGAAAGGGGGCTGTACAATGCAAGGCCTGGGAATTTAGCTACACAAGGACTGTGACCAGAAGCTATATTACAAAAATAGCCTACAAATACTTCTATTCTGCCCTGGGGCTGGGCCAGGGGAGTGCCAGGAGGAGGTGCCATGCAGGCAGCTCCTTTCCTCCCTGCAGGCCCATATTTACAGGGAGACAAAGTAAAATGCACATGTCTCCCCTGGTCCTCATATTCCCACCGGCCACCCCACCCCCCAGTTCCCAAAGGGAGGTGGCCCACACTCTGTGAGGGGGGGGCTTGGGGACAGGCTCTCCAGGCCAGAAGGGCACTTCCCCCAGCAAAGCTATAGAATAAGTTGCATCTGGAATGCAGTGAAGTGAGGGAGGTGGGGTGGGGAGAAGGCTCCCAAGTCTCACCCGACCCCTAGCCCCAGAGGGTTCGCCCAAGGGTGCCTACTTGGTACACACCAGGGTCGTGTACTTGGTACACAGGATCCCGGTCATGCCTGTGTACTTGGTACACAGAATCCAGCTTGGCCGAATGGGCCCACAGACTCAGCCCCACGGGGGCACTGGGGGGTTTGCAGGGGGCAGGGAGCGTCTCCATATATATATTTTGTAAAAAATAATAATAATAATGTTTGTTTAAATGAATTTGTTTCTATACAAAATGTAAAAAAAAATAATAATAATAATCCACCTGTGTCAGAACATGAGTGAGAGAGGCCAGAGGAGGCAAGAAAGCAGGAGAGAATTGGGGGGGGGGTGGCCCCAGGAAGAGGGGAGAGGCAGGAGCATGTCCCAGACTCACCACAAGACCCAAAGGGTGGGGGTCAGCCTGCACCCCTTATAAATAAAGGAAGACTGAAGCCCTAGGCTTGTGACCTGTCTTGGTCACGCTGCAAGGAGGGTGGGGTGCAGGAGAAGAGATTAGAGAGAATGAAATGGACTGAAAGGGGAGACAGAGAGGAAGCAGGATGGGGTGTCTCTACAGCCTCCCCAAATCTAGGAACTGTGCAGCCCTCAGGCCAACACTTGCCTCTTGGGGGTGACTTCAGGCTGGGACCCTAGCTGGGTCTGGGACTGAGCAAGAGGGCCAGGGACCGGCAGGGGGAGCGGCTGGGCAGACAGTGTCCCAGCGGCCGTGGCCCCGGTGGCAGTGGCCGGGCTGGGCGTGGAGTCGGACCAGTCCGAGAGTGAGGGAGGTGAGGGGCTGGCCCAGTGCTCGGGGGACTCTGGGGATGGGGTCAGGTAAGGGTGCTCGCTGGGGACCCGCAGGAAGCGGGCCTTTGGGGGGCTGCTGTGGGCCCCGGCCGCGGGGAACTCATCGCCATGTCCTGGGGCTGCCAGGTACGGTGGGGGCCGCTCCTGGGGGGACACGGGGTTCCCGGGGTTCAGCAGCTGGGGTCCCGGGGCCAGCGGCAGCAGGAAAGAGGGACCTGGGGGGGCAGGTGGGGGCAGCCGGGCCCAGTCGAGGGGGACGGCCACGGGGTTCAGCAGGCCCAGGCTGAGCACACAGCCCCCGGGGGGCTGGCGCCCGAGACCTGCCCGGCCCGCGCCACCAAGCTGTGCCAGAGACACGGCTGTGGCCGTGGCAGCCGCGTAGGGCCCCTCGAGGGGGAAGCCGCCAGGGGACGCGGGGGGGCCACCAAAGGGCCGTGGGGAGTCCAGCGAGTCCACCGGCGAGAGCGTGACCGAGCTCTCGGCCAAGGGCCCCGGGCAGGCCAGGGTCAGCTTCTTGCCCCGCCCCCGGGTGCCCTGAGGCCCCAGCCCCGCCTTCCCAGGAGGCCTCCGGCTCTTCTTGCCCCCGGACTGTGCCACCTTGAGGCCTGGGAGGAAGGCCCCGGGCGGGCAGAGCAAGGGCCCCAGGCCGTGGGGGCCAGGGGGGCTACGGGGCCCACTGGGCTGGTCTAGCAAGCGCACGATGTCCTGGTGCAGCCGCTCCTGGGCCACATCCCGGGGCAGCCTGTCCAGGTGGTCTGTGATCTCACGGTTGGCAAAGTGGTCCAGCAGCAGCTTGGCAGCCTCAAAGCTGCCCTCCCTGGCGGCCAGGAACAGCGGAGTCTCCTCCTGTGGCGGCCCAGAACCCACAAGATGTCAGGGTCACAAGAGTCAGGATTAACTGCTGGCTAACATCACAGAGGCCTCCTCTCTCTGGGGGAACCTGAGATCTAAGAGTTCATACTCTCCAGCCAGACAGACCTCGGTCGGAATCTCAGCTCTGCTGGGGAAAATTGGGCAAGTTCTTTCCTTTAAGCCACATTCATCCAGCACCCACTAAGCTTCAGGCCGCAAAAGCCAGGACCAGGGTGAGGAGGGTGAAGCACTCGCCTTAGGCATAAAATTTAAGGGGGCATCAAAATAAATGATATTTTAATGAAAAGTTTTTAAATTAAGATTAATGCAAAAAGAATCCATAATGAATATAATTTTGGAAATTTTAAATAAGGATGGAATCCAACCCCGCACCCCTTTGAGCCTCACTCTTTCATCTGTAAAATGAGACTAATACCACCTGGCAAGGGTTTTTAAACAACAGTCATAACATCTACCTTTTATTGAGGATGTGCTAAGGCACTTTATAAAAGCTTTAGCTCACTGAATCCTCGAAAGAGGCAATGAGGTGGGTACCGTTGCTTCCCCATTTCGAGGATGAGAACAGAGGTTCAAAAGAGTTAAGCAACGTGCCCAAGGTCACCCAGCAACTGCCATACACTTCCTCCTCTGATCCACTATTGAAACCCCTTGGGCCCAAATCCCACACCTGGCTGCAGGCAGGCTGGCTGCAAAGCTGGCTGCAGGCAGGGTGAATGCCCCCACTAGCCTACCCCAACCTGCTCTCTGCCACCTGTGGAAGCTGTGCCGGGGCTGACTCCCAGGTGGGCCAAGGGCTGGGGCTCACCTTGCTATCTTGCATGTCTTTGTTAGCTCCATTTTTGAGCAGGGCCAAGGTGGCCTCCACGTTGTTGACAGCTGCAGCCCAGTGTAACGCTGATTTTCCTGGGGGGGGAAGTGAAGGAAGGTCAGGGTCAGGACCAGGCTCATTTGCTGGCCCCCCAACAGCAGGGGGACAGAAAATGTCTAGAATATGGCCTGGGATGGGGGGAGGGTAGGCCTGCCACGAGTATCTGAGTAACTGTGTTTGGGTCCATGTGCGTGCACACCTGTAGATGTAACTCTCCATATACGGGGCGTACTACGTGGACCTCGCTCAGTGGTACCTAGAGCTGTGCTGTCCAATGCAATAGCCACCAGTCACATGTGGTACTTTAGTTTATGTAAATTAAAATTACAAAAAAAAAAAAAAAATGGGGCTCCCTGGTGGTCTAGTGGTTAGGATTCCGGGCTTTCACTGCTGTGGCCTGGGTTCAGTCCCTGGTCGGGAAACAGATCCCACATGCCGCACAGGGCAGCCAAAAGGAAAAAAACAGTAAAATAAGTTAAATTAAATTAAATTGGTACCAAGACCATTTAACGGGGAAAGGATAGCTTTCTCAACAAATGGTGCCGGTACAACTGTTATCTCCACGTGCAAAACAATAAAGTTGGACCCCTACTGCACACCATATACAAAAAAAATAATTCAAAATGAGTCAAAGACCTAAATGTAAAAGCTCAAACTATAAAACATTTAGAAAAAAACATGGGAGTAAATCTTCATGACCTTGAATTAGGTAAAGGATTCTTAGATACGACACCCAAAACACAAGCAACAATAACAAAAACGACAAAAATAGATAAATTGGACATTATCAAGATGAAAACTTTTGTGCTTGTAAGGACACCATCTAGAAAGTAAAAAGAAAACCTACAAATATATTAAACCTACCATATGTTTGATAAGAGACATACCTAGACTATATGAAGAACTTCTACAACTCAATAATAAAAAGACGAGTAACCCAATTTAAAAATGGGCAAAGAATCCGAATAGACATTTCTCCAAAGAAGATACACAAATGGACAATAAGCATGTGAAGAGATGCTCAACATCATTAGCCATCAGGGAAATGCAAATCAAACCACAATGAGATACTAAATCACATCCACTAGGAAGACTAGAACAAAAAGACAGATAATAGCAAGTGTTGGTGAGGATGTGGAAATACTGGAACCTTCATACACTGTTGGTAGGAATGTAAAACAGGGCAGGCACTGTGGAAAACAGTCTGGCAGTTCCTTAAAAGGTTAAACAGAGTTACCATGTGACCCAGCAATTCTGCTCCTAGGGATATACCCAAGAGAAATGAAAACATATGTCCACACAAAAAATGATACAGGACTGTCCATAGCAGCATTATTCATAACAGCCAAAAATCAGAAACAACCCAAATGTCCATCGGTGGATGAATGGATAAACAAAATGTGGTATATCCATATAACAGAATATGATTTATTCATTAAAAAACAAAAAAGAAATAATACGGATACACGCTACAACATTTGTAAACCTCAAAAACATCGTGCTAAGTGAAAGAAGCCAGTCAAAAAAGACCACATATTGTATGATTCCATTTATATGAAATAACCAATCCATATAGAGAGTAAGTACATTAGCGGTTGCCTAAGGGCCGGGAAGATGAGGGGGATTGAAGGGGTGATGGCTAAGAGGCGAGGGCTTCTTTTTCAGATGATGAAAGCATTTTAAATTTTATTATGATGATATTTGTACAACTATGTGGTTATACTAAAAATCATTGGATTTTATACTTGAAATGGATGAATTGCATGGCATCTGAATTATATGTCAGTACAGCCGGGGGTTTTTTAAGTAGGCAAAACAAAGGTTAAAACGTTAAATGAAATAAAACATTTAGTTCTTTGCTCACTCCAGCCACATTTCAAGTGCTTGACAGCACATGCCAGTGGCTACCATATTGAACAGAACAGACAAAGAATATTTCCATCATCACAGAAAGTTCTATTGGACAGTGCTCTTCTAAAGCCGTATTTCCCAACCAGGGGTGATTTTCCTCTAAGGGGCATTTGGCAATGTCTGGAGATATTTTTGGTTGTCACAACTGAGAGGTGGGGTGCTATTGGCATCAGTGGGTGGAAGCCAGGGATGCTACTGAACATCCTACACTGGATAAAGAAGATGTGGCACATATATACAGTGGAATATTACTCAGCCACAAAAAAAGAATGAAATAATGCCATCTGGAGCAACATGGATGGACCTAGAGATTGTCATACTGAGTGAAGTAAGGCAGGCAGAGAAAGACAAATGTCATATGATGTCGCTTATATGTGGGATCTTAAAAAATGGTACAAATGAACTTATATACAGAACAGAAATAGAGCCACAGATGTAGAAAACAAACTTATGGTTACCAGGGGGACAAGGGGGGAGGGATAAGTTAGGAGATTGGGATTGACACATACATACTCTCATACATAAAATAGATAACTAATAAGGACCTCCTGTAAGCACAGGGAACTCTACTCAATGCTCTGTAATGGCCTAGGTGGGAAAGAATCTAAAACAGAGTGGATATACGTATATGTATAACTGATTCAGTTTGCTGTACACCTGAAACTAACACAACCTTGTAAATCGACTATCCTCCAATAAAAATTTTAAAATAAAAAAAACATTTTAATAAATAAATTTAAACAAACATCCTGCACTACACAGGACGGCCCCCGCCACGAAGAATGATCCAACCCCACCGGTCAACGCTGCTGAGATTGACAACCCCTGCTCCAGAGGATGTTTCTAAGGGTCCAAGGGCAGGTCACTGTTGTGCAAGCAAGCCACCTCCAGGGACGGCGCGGCCCTCACCTGTAGATCTGGCTGATTTGCAAATTTATTACACCAGTTTTCCAGCAGATGGCACCAGAGTAAGTTCTTCTAACAAAGCAGATGGAAGGGAAGTGTCTTGGGAAGGGCACCTTTTCCTGAACCACTGCCACACGGTATGGGCTAATGGGCGCCATTTTTTTTTTTTTTTAATGCATGAGTGTAGGTCCATGTTGAAACCCTGTTATGAGTACACGAGTTTCATTGACTGGGTGTCAGTGTGGGTGTGAGTTCACACCAACAGTCAGGGCCCAGAGGACACCCTCTCAGCCCACACCCACCACTACCCCCCACAGCCTACCGAGTTCATCCACAGCATTGACATCAGCATGGCTGGCAATGAGCTCTTCCACCATGCCCTCCACTGCCAGGCGGGCCGCCAGGATCAGTGCTGTGGAGCCGTCTGCCATGCGGGCATCCAGGTCTGTGGAGCGGTTCCGGATGAGAATCTAAGGGAGATGGGGCACAGCAGGAGGAGTCATGGCAAGAACAAAGGGACGAGAAGCACCTCTAAGCCCTCTGAGGACCCCAACCAATACACCCCATGGAACTGATGAGGTTCAGGGAATAGCTTCTTGCCAGAAACTGTACTCCCATATATCCCCATCTTACAAATGAGAAAGATGAGCTCCGAAAGGCAGAACCAGGGCTTGAACCCAAGTCGGTCTGATGCCTGTCCCAGCTCTGAAGTCCAAAGGGGCGAGCCCATCTCACCTGGAAAACACCCTGGGCATCAGCAGTGACGGCTGTGTGCAGGGGGGTGCGGCCTGAGTGGTCCTGGGCATTGGTGTCTGCCCCAGCATCCAGCAGCCTCTTGGCCGCATCAGCCCGGGCATAGCGGGCAGCCAGGTGCAGGGCCGTCTCACCCGTGCGGTCGGTCCGAGCCCCAAGCTGTGCCCCCTGGCAGATAAGGTCTGAGATGATGCTGGCTGACGTGTCTTCTGCCTCGTCCTCCTCAGCTGGGATTGCTTCCAGGGCCCCCCCGCAGAAGGAGGCCAGCATTAGCGGGGTGAAGCCATCTGCAGGGACCAGGAGTGTGTCACAAGGGAGGTGGGCACAGGGCCTTTCTGGGGAATACGATTGAGGGCACTGCATTAGGAGGAAGTGGGACATGTGGAAACACAAGAGGGAATGGCAAATCCTCCCATCACACACACACACACCTGTGTCAGGTGCCCCAGAAGCCAACCCAGGATGAGGATTCATGGGCATGTGATTTGTCACAGAAGGGCTCCTAGGTAGTAGGGGACACAGAACGAAGGAGGGAGGCAGTCAAACAAGTGTGCAACCTTGGGCAAATGCCTGGAGAGTTATTTCAGCCTGATCCCAAAGGGGGACTGTGGAAGCTGAGCTGTACCCCAGAGTTGTAATCCAGCTTGAGTCAAAGGAGCTGAGCCTTTCATACTCCTGCATCCACTGGTCAGGAGCTGCCCCCAGGGACATAAAATACCAAGCACCTCAGGCCCCGGTAGCCTGAAGGGCTTCAAAAGAGAGCCATAGGTCCTGGTCACTGGGAGCAAAAGCAAAACAGGGCTGGGGAAGGCATATCCCAAAATGCGGCAGAGACAAATCCAAGAGGATCCAGATAACATGGTCTGCTATACTCTTCATAAGCATTTGCTCTTGTTTCCCTGAGGAGGCTACCTGCATCCCATTCTCCATCCTCAAGCCCTAGATAAAAGCCAAATCCTTCCTTCAAGGACAGGAATATAGCTCAGGCCTGTCAATCTGCATATTCCAGGCCCCAGGCCACACTGATTGGTTCAGGAATTGGTATGTCCATCCAATCAGAACTCATCCTGGGACTTTTGCTGGTACATACGGGAAGAAGATTTTGTAAGGCCTGTGCCACCTGTAGCTATCCGTGCCGGCAGGAAAAAGCCTACTTGGGCTGTGGAGCCAAGAGGCGTTGAGTCCTGGATCCAAATGTGCCTGAAGCTTCCGTTTACAAGAGCCAGTAAATCCCTTGTTTTACTTAAGTTAGCTTGAGTCGGGCTATTAAAAGTTACAACCGAAAAGTCCTGATTAACACACACCCCCACAGACGGACACCCAGACACACCCAGCGTTCCCCAGAAACAGACCCAGATGCAGCCTCTCACGAGTAGGATGGATAAGGGGCATCCTGGAGGGAGGGACGCCTGACCTGGACCGCGCACGTTGACGTCCATGCCATCAGCATCTGCATCGCCCTGTGGTGGCGTCAACGCCGTGGCTGGCGCCACACGGATGTCGGCAGCCACCAGGTGGTGCTGGGTCCACTGGCGGCAGTCCACAGCATCCTCAGCTCCCACACCGGGCTCCTCTACCTGGAGGCACAAGGACCCAGGTTCTCACAAGGGGTTGGGAGACACAGTTAGAGGGGCCGTCTGGGCATTCCCACAGGTTTCTCTCATGGAGATGCACACATGGCCCCAAGAAACCATTAACACCCTGCTTCTTTTATAGATAAGAAAATGGCAAATTGATGTCCTGGAGCTCAGAGAACTCATAAGAGGAAGAACTGGGATTTTAATCCGGGTTAGAAGGGTAGAGGGTCTGGGAACCCACGGAAGCGATCAAGGAAGAGACACAGAGGGGGGCTTCCCTGGCGGTCCGGTGGTTAAGACTCCACACTTCCAATGCAGGGGACGCGGGTTCGATCCCTCGCTCAGGGTACTAAGATCCCACATGCCGTGCAGTGCGGCCAAAAAATTTTAAATAAAATAAATAAAAATTTTTTTTTTAATTTTAAAAAAAGGAAGAGACACAGAGCATAACACCTGTCAGCACACACCTGTCTATACACTAGACAGGAACATACCAAAAGTGAAATTAAGAGAACAATTCTATTGACAACAGTATCAAAAAGAACAAAAAACTTTAAAATTAAATTCAACAGAAGAAATGCAAAACTTGTACTCTGGAAATTCCAAATCACTGGTTAAAGAAATGTGGGATTGGGGGATCCTGCAATAATAATAATTCCCAGTATTGGGATTTCCCTGGTGATCCAGTGGTAAAGAATCCGCCTTACAATGCAGGGGACACGGGTTCGATCCCTGGTTGGGGAACTAAGATCCCACACGTCTTGGAGAAACTAAGCCCGCACGCCACAACTACTGAGCTCTCACGCCTCAACTAGAGCCCACCTGCCACAAAGTACAGAGCCCACACACCGCAACTACAGAGCCCACGTGCCCTGGAGCCTGAGCACTACAACTAGAGAAGGAAAAAATCCACATGCCACAACTAGAGAGAAGCCCACGCACCAAAACAAAACAGCCTGCGCACCACGGTGAAAAATCCCGCATGCCTCAACAAAGATCCCGAGTGCCACAGCTAAGACCTGACGCAGCCAAAAAATATATAAATAAATAAATAATAAAGAAATCTTTAAGCAAAATAATAATTCCCAGTATTAATCTGGGAAAGGAGTGAAAGGTGAGAAGCAGGGAGTTGCCCTGGATACCACGTAGGCTCCCACGTGATACCACAGATATGAACGTGAGGTATCAGGACCAAATAATCACACACAAATGTATTGATTTACCCTCAGGAGTCTAGCACCTGGGCCCCTCAGAGGAGCTCAATACATTTCAGACTCATGGTCCAGACGGGAAGAATGAAGTTATGAAAACAGGACAGAATATCCCTAACTAGCCTGCCTGGGCATTTAACAGCCTGCACCAAACACAGAGCCTGATCAAGCCAGACCTGAGCTTAAGGACCCAGGTGGGGAGTTGAATTTCATGAAAGGGGAGAGCCAGGTGATGGACAGCTAACCAGAACGGGCCATGGAGGATGGGACAGCCTTCAATGTGGATTCAATGTCTGACACTGTCACTTAGTAGGCTTGTGACCCTAGGCAAATCCCATGAGAGCTCTGAGCTTCTCATTGGTAAAATAAGGATGATGTGATCATTCCGCAATGCTAAAATGCCATCATAAACATTCTGTACCATATATTTAACACCCACTTTTGGATGAGAAAGAAAAAAAAAGCCTGGGGCAAGCAGATTTCTTTAGCTGTCAATTGTAATAGATGTCTTCATTTCAACAAACATTAAAACATAGGCAGGGGAGGGAATTCCCTGGTGGCCCAGCGGTTGGGACTCCACGCTTTTACTGCCGAGGGCTGGGGTTCAATCCCTGGTTGGGGAACTAAGATCCTGTAAGCCGCACAGTGCGGCCAAAAAAAAAAAAAAAAAGAAAACATAGGCAGGGGAGAGGCAGCTAAGAATGGAGGTGTGTATCAATAGCTACCTTATAGCATCCTCATAAAGATGAAATAAGATGCTTTGTGTACATTCAAGATATTCAGCAAGTGTCAAAGTAATGCTAGCAGGAGGCTGTTATGAACTGTGCTCCCCAAAAATCATATGTTGAAGGCCTAATCCCCCAACATGACTATATTTGGAGACAGGGCCTTTAAGGAAGTAATTAAGGTTAAATAAGATCATGAGTGTGGAGCCCTAATTCAACAGGACCAATGTCCTAATAAGAAGAGGAAGAGATGCCAGAGTTCTCTCTCTATGCACACACAGAGGAAAGGTCACATGAGGACACAGTGAGAAAGCACATTCTACCTGCCAGGAAGAGAGCCCTCACCAAGAACCAACCCTGCCAGCACCTTGATCTTGGACTTCCACCCTCCAGAGCTGTGAGAAGATAAGTGTCTGCTGTTTGAGCCACCAGTCTGTGGTATTTCATTATGGCAGCCCTAGCTGACTAAGACAGGGCCCGCGGCTGTGGCCCCAGGACAGGAAAAGACCAGCTGGGAGTGCTCTCAGGCTGGGCACGCTGGACTAAGTTGGATGCAGCAGAGAGAAAGCAGAGTCACTGTATGGGCCAGGGGATCCCCTCTGGAAAGATGCCAGGAGCAGGATGGGGTGAGTGCTGTGACTGTTCTCCAGAGCCAGGGACAGCAGAGATTTTCCTGGCTCTCCCACTGACCATCAAGCCCCAACCCAGGACCCTAAGGGCAGGGGTCAGAGGAGGAGACACAACCTTCAGTCGCTTGGCCTCCGGGCACTCTGTGTCCATCCAGTCTGTGGCCACCTCCCCCATCAGACTCTCACCCTTGGCCATGTTCCTGTGGTGGGGAGGAGGGAGGGGACAATGGGTCAGTAGGGGCAGGGTGCAGGGTCAAGGGACACGGTCCATTGAGGGGATGCAGGATGTGGTCAAGGTTGCAGGGGGTACCATCAGGGGTCGTGATGGGTGACGGCCACGGTCTTAAGGTGGAACTGGAGAAGCACAGGAGTGGGGTCAGAGGTCAGAGCACTCAGCTGTGGGACAGGTGAGGGTCCCAGGCATATAGCAGGGGTTATAGAAGATGACGTCAGGGGTCATGGAGGATAGAGTTATCCTCATAACAGGCGAGAGATGTAGCCAGGATCGAGGAGGTTGTGGAGAGGGGCCGGGGGTCACAGGGTGACAGGAGAGGGGTAAATTCAGGGATTAGGTCAGGGTGGGGTTGGAGTCTCGTGGGACAGGCCAGGGAGTCGGAGGTGAAGCCCACGGCCAAGGCCAAGATTTGAGGATCGTGGGGAATGAGCACTGAGTTGGGGTGGAAAGGGGGTCAGAGGTGAGGTCAAAAGTCAGGGTGTGTCAGAGGTGATATTGGGGGTCATAGAGGATAGGGTCAGGGGGCCAGCAAGGGATTGGGATGCAGACAGGGATCACGAGATCAGTAGTCATGTGGGAACAAATTTTGAGTATCAGGGTGAAATCTGAGAAGCTGGGGTCAGGGAGGGTTCAGGGTAGAGTCAGAGTAGGATCTGAGTGAGGGAACTGGATCATAGGAAATGGGGCCAAGGGTCACGCATCAGGGGTGATTCCCAGGGATTATCGAGTCAGTGGTCAAGGGGATGAACACTGGGTTTCCAGGCTGGAGTCTGCAGTTAGGGTCAGGTAGGGGTCAGAGGTCAAAGTCAGGTCAAGGTGGGCTCAAGGGCTCACAAAGCCCCACAGTCAGGGACAGGGAATGGGCTGAGTCAGGGTCCTCACTTCATGCCCAGAGCATCTTGGCCCACGGGTTCCCGCCGGCCCTTGTGGCCAGCTGCAGCATCCTTGTGCAGCGCGAAGCCCTCGGGGAACCAGAGGGTGCTGTGCTCACGCTTGCGGCGGGCCACCATGACGCCCAGGACGAGAATGACGAGCAGGAAGACGGCGCTCGCAGCCAGCAGGGGCAGTAGCGGCACGCTTGGTTCTGGCAGCTCCAGCGGTTCCCCTGCGGGCAGGAAGCAGGGGGTCTCAACCAGGGGCCAAGACCCACCCCACCACGGGAGCCCCGGTTCCACCCTCATCACCCTCCAGGCTGGCCCTCACCCCGTGCTGCCCGCAGTGGGTACGGGAAGTCAAGGCGCTCCACCGCTGACAACGCTCCCAGATAGTCTGCCGCACTCTGGGCGTCGGGAAAACAGTGGTCATTCTCAGGTGACTGCAGGCACAGACGGTTGTCAATCTCCAGCATCACCACAGAGCTGCGGGGACACAACAGAGGGACAGGCAGACTCAGCAGGCACTCCTACAAGCCCTGCACCATGCCCCACTCCCCTGCACCAGGCTCGAGCATCTCTACTCACCATGTCACCACTGCCCCCTATCTAGCATCCAACTCCACCACAACCCCAAAACCAGTCTTTTTTTAAATACACTTACTATATATTTGGTGATATTAAGGATATTTATTTTTTTAACTGTGATCATGGTATTATCGTGTTTTAAAGACAGAGCTTATTTTTTACAGAAACATACTGACATGTCTACGTACGAAATGACATGCTATCTAGAAATTATTTCAACATAACGTGGGAACTAGAACAAACTGAAGGGACTATGTATGAAATAATAATGGCCATATGTGTTCATTGTCAATGCTAGGTCCTAGGTACCTCGACGTTCATTACCCTGCTCTGTTTCTGTATATGTTTAAAATTCTTTATCAATTCCCCAAACGAGTCTTGCTGTGGCCACCAGTGTCCTCTGAGCCATGAATCCAATGGTCACTGTTTTCATGTCGACTTCTCCTTTATCAGGCTGGTGCATCCATCACCTGCCTGCTATGAGCATTGGCTTCTAACAGTTGACAGCTGCCTCTCTGGCCTCAGCAAAGTGGGGATCCCTTCACTTGGGAGGTGACACCCCTTAGGGAAGCCTTCAGCCAGGGACTGGCTCATGTGGGGTGTACAAAAGCTGGCCCTCCTGTCTCAAGGTGGGACCAACTTTGAGGTGCTATTCACCCTCCAGAGCCCTACAAGGGATCAGGCTGAGGCTGGACTCTGGCTGAGGCCGGACCCTGGCTGAGGCTACCTCCTGCCTCAGTTCCTCCCCTGCCCCATCCTACTTCCCTCATTCCCTGTCTACTGAGAGCACCCTTCCAATACATCACATGTATCTGAATCTCCATCTCAGGCTCTGCTTCCAGGAACCCAACCCTCCAAACATTTTCATTCTTTGGGATACCCAGTGCCCTGGGCCCTGGCTCTCCTCCTTCTCTTTTCTGAGCTAATTTCCTTCAACCAATCCTTAGGACTCAGTGTCCCCAGATGATCCCTCTGTCCCCACATCTCTCCCCACTTCTTTGTGTCCCCCCCATGGATGCAATGATTGCCAAACCCTTTTGTCTTTCTTCTCTCAATCTTCTGACCCCAACTGCCTCCTGAGCGTCTCTCCGAGACCCCCAGATCCCTCTGGAAGCCCCAAAGTAACCCCTGGCTTTCACCCTGTGTCTTCATCTTGATGAGACCACTTCCAGCAACTCAGTCACCCCAGCCAGGGACTGGCACATCCATCAACTATCCTCTCCACCTCCCCCATCCCAGCCATACCCAGTCAGAGGCCCTGACCCTCATCTCTAGCCTCCAGCCCTCCTCCCTGTGGCACATCCCACTCTGCTCAGAAGCCACATCTCCCTTCTGGCCCCTCTGCCAGGCCCCCAGCAGGAGAGTTCTATATTTTCCATTTCTAAAACAAACAAAAAACTACACATGCCCTTAAACACTCTGCTATACCCCTGCCTCTCCAGAAGGAAGTAGTGCTAGACCAGGGGCTATTCTGTTCCCCCAAAGGACCCCTGCCCATGTCTGGAGGCATTTTGGGTTGTCACATCTTAAGGGAGGGGAGGTGCGTTGCTTGCACCTAGTGGATAGAGGCCAGGGATGCTGCTAAACATCCTACAGTGCACAAGACAGGACAACCCCTCACAGCAAAGAATGATCCGGCCCCAAATGTCAATGGTGCCAAGACTGAGATGCATGTATTGTATGACGCTGTATGTATTGCCAAGAAGGCTCTCCCAGATGTTAAGGGAAATAAATGCACAAGACCTGAGGAATGGTGCCCCTTCCCACGCCCGGCCTAGCGTCTGCGTGGGCACCATGGCTCCCCGCGGGGGAGTCACTCACCCGATCACCTCAGGGGCCAGCTCCCGCCGATTCCGGGATTCGGAGCCAGGACCAGGCCGGTGGTAAGGGAAGACCATAGCCTGGCCGTTCTCATCCAGACGGAAGCGCAGAGAGGTGCGCAGGATGCCACTGAGCCGCTGCAGGAAGTCGGCACTGGAGCGCAGCAGCTCCTCCGGCGGCAGCAGCACAGTGAGCACCAGGACACCTCGGGCCAGCAGAGCTGGCACCTCACCCGCACAGTCCAGTCCATCCCAACCGCACTCCTCTGTGTTGCAGCCCTGGTCGCAGCGGCCGTCGGCAAAGTGGTCCGCGCAGTACTTCTCATACACCGGGCTGGGGACAGAGAGGGGCGAGGTCAAGGGAGCCTCCAGCTCCGCTGCACGCGAACACCACAGAGCACCCAGACCCTGGAGAGAGCGCAAGCGCAGAGAACTGGAATGTATCCACGTGCTTGTGGAATGTATGAGGCTTTCTGCAAACACAGCCATTGCTTTGTAACTATTAATAAGTCAATAACTACTGAGAGCCACCTGTTATGTGCTGGGCGCTACTGTAGGCTCTAAGGATATGGCCCCAACATAAATCCCTATCCACTTGGAGCTGGCATTACAGTGGGCGGAGACGGATATTAAAGGAGATGGATGAGCAGAATATACAGCATTTCGATCACACACCAATAAAGGCTAAATTTAGGCTAAATTTAAACACACACACACACACACACACACACACATCTATATGGAATTAAATGCTAAGGAAAAAAATAAGGCTGGGGTGGGTGGCCAGGGAGGAGCTCACTGAGAAGGTCATTGCTTGAGCAAAAACTTGAAGGAGGTGAGGAAGGAGCCATGTGGCTTCCTGAAGGAGAGCATTCCAGGCAGAGGGAACAGCCAGTGCAAAGGCCCTGAGGTGGGGCTAAGCCTGGGGAATCTGAAGAATGGAAGAAAGGCCAGGGTGGCTGGAGCAGAATGAGCAAGGGGGAGAGTGAGGGTGGGAATGAGGACAGGAAGATAAAAGTAAGGAAAGGGTTCCAGGCAGAGGAACGCACAGAGGGTCACACAGAGCACAGCACAGGGATGGACAGATGGAATGCATAGGACAAACAGACAGAGCTCATGAACAGACATAGAGAATGGCAGAAGAGGGGCAGGAATAGACGTGCAGGAGCATGGACAGATGGATGGGCATATAGAGGGGCAAAAAGGGTGTGTGAATGGACAGAAGGACAGAGAGAAGAGGCACATGGATGAACGGGTGGCACACAAAGATGGACAGACGGGGCATACAGATGGACAGACTGGCATAGAGACAGACAGATGGACAGATGAGGTCCAAGGATGGACAAGCAGGTGTGCAGACAGACGGTTGGGTGTATAGAGGGACAAAAGGAATTCGTGGATGGACAGAAAGACAAACAGGGCATAGGGAGGGACAGATGGAGCGCAGAAGCAGACAGAAAAACAGACAAAAGGAGCACATGGATGAACAGACAGGTGGGCACACTGATAGACAGGCAGGGAACAAGGATGGACAGACAGGGCACAGGAATGGGAAGACAGACAGACAAGTGACACATGGATGGGCAGACGGTACACCAAGAAACAGATGGGTCAAGTGAAGGGACAACCCAACAGACAGATTAAGGATTGACTGACAGGCCAAGTTAAACGGATGGGCCGATAGAGAGGCAGGGCCCATGGATGGTCAGATGTGACACATGGACAGACAAGACACAGAGTGAGGACCGGCTCACTTGCAGGTGCGCTCCCGGCCGCCTGCGCGGCAGTCGAAGTTGTCATAGAGGCAGGCGGGCGAGCTGCAGGCGGGGTCGCAGCGGCTGTTGTTGAAGAGGAGCCAGCACTGCAACGCCGCACACTGCCGCCAGGGGTCGCTCACGCTCAGCGAGCAGTCGCCGCCATCCCAGCCGCAGCCTGGGCTGTTGCACTCTCGGTCACAGCGCTTGTCGCCGCTTTTGGCCTCGCAGGCGGCTCTCGGGCAAGACGGCTCCTCGGGGGCCTCGGGCACCGCTGCAGGTATCTCACAGCGCGGCCCAGCCCAGCCTGACGCGCACGCGCAGCGGAAGAAGGGCGCCAGCGTCTCCGGGCGGCAGGAGCCCCCGTGGAGGCAGGGGGAGGTCACGCAGCTGGCATTGGCGGCTCCCAGTGGCGACCCCCGGGAACCCCGGCAGGCGGGACCCGACAGCCCCGGGGGACAGGCGCAGCGCGGTCCACGGACCGTCTGCTGGCACGGGACGCCCACCGGGCACTGCAACTCCCAGCAGGAACGTGCCACCCGCTCGCAGCGCGGGCCGGAGAACGGCTGTGGGTTGGGTGGGGGGAAAGGAGAGAAAAAAAAAGTGCGGGGGCAGGGGATGGAGGGCGAGAAGGAGAGGAGACAGAGAGGAAGGAGGGAAAGAGAAATGGAAGGGTGGAGAAGAGGATTGAGGGTTGAAGGGGGAGAGAGAGGGGAATATGGGGGATCAGGACTTGGGAAAGGTTGGACCTCCAGTCTCCCCAGGTCTGGCTCAACCTCTCCCTCTTGCACTGGAGCCCCACCTTGCAGGTTAAGCCCAGCCTTCCCCAAGAGGCCACAACTCCAAATTCCAGAGGGACACACACACACAAACACACAACCTCCAGGAAATTTCAACATTTCCCAGAAACCCCTTCCATCTTACACCTCTTCCCCCCTAAAGCCACACCCTCCCATGAGGGCATGATCCCACTCCTCTCCCAGAGACGTTGATGTGAGTGTCCACCCCACCTACCGGGACACAGTGGCAAGAGAAAGTCAGAGCTCCCCCAGCGCCGGGGCTGGGATGGCACTGGCCTCCATGCTGGCATGGCTGCGACTCACAGGGAGACAAGACAGTCTGACAGTGGGGACCTGGGCAAGCAGAAGCACGTGGATCAGCCACAATGGGGAACACAGGCAGGATCGCAGGCCAGCCCCTTCTCCCATGCTTACCTGTGAAGCCGGCATGACAAAGGCAGTGGAAGCCCCCACCTGGGTCCTGCAAGCAGTCCCGGGTATGTGCCGCATGGCAGGCACCTGGACGACACTCATTGATGTCCGCCTCACAGCGCAGGCCGGTGTATCCCGGGGGGCAGGTGCAGCGGAAGCCACCCACCAGGTCCACACAGGTACCATTGTGCAGGCACCGGGGGCCCGGGTCCAGGGCTGGGCCTGGGCCACAGTCATCCTCATTAATCTCGCAGAGCACGCCTAGGGGAAGGGGGGATGGGGAGCAGTCAGGAGCGGTCAGAAACCCAGCCTCCCGTCCTGTCCCCCAACCCTGACACTGGCCTACCCAGCGTTCCTGGAGGACACGAGCAGAGATAGCGGGCCACAAGGTCAATGCAGACGCCCCCATGCTGGCAGGGCTGGGAGGCACACTCGTCCATGTCATCCTCACAGTTGTCACTAGTGTAGCCAGCTGGACACTGCGGTGGGGGTGAGGCAGGGACCCACTCAGCCCAGAGAGACACAGATACTCGCCATGAAGATACAGAGACTCCCAGTGTAAAAGGACACATACAGTCATCCAACACACAGAGACATGCCCAGTGTGCAGAAACACACACACACCCAGTACATGGAAACACATCCAGTACATGGAAACACACCCAGACATGGAAGGACACACAGGCACAAGGGCTACAGATACACTCAGTGCAAAGGGACACACACAATACAAATGCACAAGACAGACCCACATGAGAAACACCCAGATACCCAGATACACACAAGACATACACAACCAGAGATGCACATTCAGACACTGGCACATGCATTCATACCCAAAGAGATACCATGCACAGAGACACACACAGATATGTCCAAGAAACAACCAAAGACAGAAGTACACCCAGACAGAGACACCCTAAGATCTACCCAGAATGACACCCACAAAGATATACCCAGAGTCACAAAAGCAAAAACGCAGACATGCCTAGAGAGAGACAGCACACCAGGCTATAGACACACAGAAATGTGTAGCCAGACCCACCCTGTCCCCTCCACTGGGCGCTCCTTACCTCGCACACATAACCTCCCATGTAGCCTCGGCAGGTGCCCCCATGCTGGCAGGGCTGGGCCAAGCAGGGGTCCACCTCTCGCTCACAGTGACTGCCTGTGTGGCCCTCTGGGCACACGCAGTAGTGGGAGCTGTCCTTGTCCACGCACTGCCCACCAGCCTGACACAGCTGCTCCAGAGGCACCCCTGGACAGAGGAGAGCAGCGTCAGGCAGGCTCCCTCCTCCCGGCCCACATCACACACAGCACCACCCAACACCCCCAACTAGCTTCAGTCACCAAGGTCTCACCCACACTCTGTCAGGTTGTCACACATCCCCTGAAACTGACATGCACACACCTTCGAAGCTCACGCCAGCTAGGTCACACACAGCGTTGTGTGTGACATCCTGGTTGTCTCATGGTGATACACATACACACCATCCTTGTCCTGGCCAGCTGTCACAGAGTCACATATCCCCACCATGTCTACATGCTTTGTTGCACTCTCCTTCGGCTCACACTAGCAGGAAGTATGTGCATACACACCCTCCCAAGCCCCCCAAACCCAGTCACACGCACCCCCTCACCGATTTGGGCTGCAGCCTCTCTGCAGGGTAGACTCTGGATGTCACAGAGGCGGCCGCTCCATCCCGAAGGGCAAAGGCAGTAGAAAGAGGCCCCGGTCCGGGCACAGTGGCCCCCATTCTGACAAGGTGTGCGGCTGCACCAGTCTACCAGGGTCTGGAAAGGAAGGCCACGGTGTCTGCTCTTGGGGACCCTTGAAAATGGACCCAGCTGCTCCTCCAGAGTCCTGGGCAGGCTCCAGAATACCTCTCCAGATTCCTCCCCCAGGATCCAGGCAGGCTTCCCAATCACAGTACCCAGCAGGCCCCTCCCTCAGACTCTCCCCCAAGACTCCAGTGACCCCGCCCACCTGGCACTGCGCGCCGGTGAAGCCTTCAGGGCAGGCACAGCGGAAGCCGGGGTGGGCGGCAGCGCAGATGCCCCCGTGCAAGCAGGGTCGCGAGAGGCAAGGGTCGGCCTCGTGTTGGCAGTGTGTGCCAGTGTAGCCCAGGCGGCACAGGCAGCTGAACGAGTTCACACCATCCACGCAGGTCCCACCATTGAAGCAGGAGCTGGAGGGAAAGGAGGGGCGCGTCAGGCCCCGCCCCCTCGAAGGCCCCACCCTCCCCCATGGGCCCCTTCTAGCTTTGAGTGGGCAAAACCCTTACCCCAAGGAGAAGCTGCAGTCCCAGCAGAGGCCCCTCCCCATCCTGTCCCTTAGCCCCGATATACCAGGTACTTCTGGGCTATGTGGAAGCCACGTGGAGACCCCACCCTGGTCTGGCCTGGCTCCCTCAGGGACCAGGGTACCTAAGGTGACCTCCCAACAGATGGCCTGCCCCTTCCCGGACACTAACCCATCAGGCATCAGAGTCCTGAGGTGGGTGCCAAGCCGAGGACTCCCCTTGTCCCCACTCCTCAGGTCCCACTCCCCATCCGATGCCAGGGCCCCTGACTCCCAGGACAGGCCCCACCCACCTGGGGCTGCAGTCAGGTAGGTCCTGCTCGCAGAGGAAGCCTCCATAACCCGGCGGGCAGGTGCAGGTGAAGGAGGCCACGTGGTCTGTGCAGGTGCCTGGGCCGCAGGGGCTGCTCAGACACTCATCCACATCTCGGGCGCAGCGGGGGCCAGCAAAGCCAGGTAGGCAGGAGCAGGAAAAGGAGCCCACTCCATCCTGACATGAGCCACCATTCAGGCAGGGGTCTATGGTCAGAAAGGAGGAGGTCTGGTCACACAGCTCGCCCCCTGTCAGTCCAGCCTGACCTGGCCATGTCTTGTGTAGAGGGGAATTAGGAGAAAACCAGGCTTAATTGGGAGGGGCACATTTGGCCAGGGGGATCAAACTCTGTCCCCTCTGTGGTCTCACCCCCTCCCTTATCTGGAAACCTCGCCTATGTGGAAGGGGGGGAGGGGTTGGAGAAGCCAAAAAAAGGTCCCTTGGAGCTGCCAAGTACTAGTTGTGTCTGCTTAAGTCCTGGGCTCAGCACAGGAGGTCTCCTCCAGACCTGGGCTAGCCAGTAAAGTGGCCACTGACCACATGTGGCTCTTGAGCCCTTGACATGTGGCTGGTCCAATTTGAGATGTACTGTAAGCATAAAACAGACACCAGATTTCAGATTGTGCAGACTCAGTATGAAAAAGAAAAGAATGTAAAATATCTCAAGAATTTTAAATTGATTATACTGAAATGATAATATTTTTATGTTATTAGGTTAAATAAACCCGTTTTTGTTTGTTTTGTTTACTTTTTAATGTGGCTATTAGAAAAAACTTAATGCATATGTGGCTTGCATTATTTGTCCATTGAACAGCGCTCCTGGAGACTCACTAGGGGCCTTTTATCTCATACTTCACACACAACCCTAACTTGCTTGCTGCCAGAGGCAATCTATATAGGCTTCAGGGTCCTCTCCCAGCTCATCCCTCTACTTGCTGCATGACCTTGGGCAAGTCACTTAACCTCTCTGGGGCCTCTCTGGAGCAAAATGGGGAAAGTAAGATAACTGTGGAGATGAAATGAAAACACAGTGCTAGGCGCATGCAGGGGCTTGATGAACCTGTTCCCTAGGTCAGCACCCCCCACCAAGAGCTCCCCTGAACTCACTGGGGTCACAGTCATCGATGTCCTGATCACAGGAAGAGCCACTATAGCCCTCGTGGCAGGTACAGCTGAAACTCCCTGCCAGGTTGGCGCAGGTACCATGGGGACCACAGGGTGAGGGGCCAGCACATTCATCCACGTCCTGCTGACATCGTGAGCCTGGGGGTGGGGAGTAAAATAACACAGCGGGTTAGAAGGCGCAGGGTAGGGTCTGAGGGTACCTGGCTCTCAGGAAGAACCTGAAGCCTGAGCTGGACAAAGGCAAGAACAGTTTGCCTCTGGGCATTTTGCACACACTGTTCCAGAACTGCCTTCTCCTTGTTTCAGAGGGTGGTGAATGCATTCTGTGACTGAGGTCTGCTCCTCCAGGCTGTCCCCAAAACTCTCAGCCTGATTCCTAGCTTCCCCAACCCCGTAGCCCTTCCTCTTCTTCTGAACTGACCACATCGGCTGCAGGTGTCTGTGTCTAGCTCTGTTTCTTCCCAGAAGGAAGCTCCCCTAAAAGGCAGGACCAGGAGTGACTCCCTCTCTGGGTCCCCAGCATCACCCAGTATGGGGCAGGTTGCAAAGGAGATGAGGGAGAGGAAGAGGAAGAAGCAGCTGACGTACCTTGCCAACCAGGGGGGCAGGAGCAGACAGCCGGCTGGCCAGGGGCAGACTCACAGTAGCCCCCATGTTCACAGGGATTTGGGGTGCAGGGGGACAGCAGCTCACACTGACGGCCTGTAGTGGGCAGGCAGAGTGAGACAGTCTTGAGAGATTCCATTTGCCCATCTCCCCACAAGGTCCCCACCTTGATACCCACTTCCCAAGCTCCTGGGTAGGGATGGGAGAGGAAAAAAAGTGGGGGGGGGTATTAATGCAGAGAAGGAAGGAAGAATGGAACAGAAGGGAAATGAGAAGGAAAAAGGGAGGAGGCAGCCCTGGGGAGGGAAAGTGGGGACACGCACCCTGGACACCAGGGGGACAGGTACAGCGGAAGCCCGTTCCATCACTGGTGCAGGTGCCGCCTGCCCAGCAGGGATGGGATTCACAGGCATCTCGAGCGAGGCTCTGACTGCACTGAGGGCCACTCCAGCCAAGCTCACACACGCAGCGGAACCTGAAGGGGGAGGCAGTCAGGGCTGGCAGGAGGGCAGGGAAGCAGTGGGGATCAGGGGTTGGGGAGAGGCCTCACCCTCCAGGCGCGTCGTGGCAGACGCCATGACTGCAGGGTTCTTGGGCGCAGGGATGGCTTGGGGGAAGACAGAGCGGGGGCAGGGAGCCAGGTGGGCAGAGGCATTGGAAGCCATTTTCACCATCCACGCAGGAGCCCCCCTCACCGCATGGGCTGGACGCACACTCGTTGATCTCCACGTTGCAGAGAGGCCCTGGGGAGCAGGCAGACAACCTCATCCCAGAACGAGGATAGCCGGGCCTACCGGGGAGGGACAACCTTGCCCCATTTAGCAGAGCCACACCCTTGAACAAGGACAATCTCATTTGCTTCACAACACATCATCTCTTGTGCAAATTAGGATACCCACCTCCTCAACCCAGAGATACCTTGCTCCAAGTCATCCTTGCCTTGTCCCCAAACTTATATGAAATCACTTTCATTTCCACCAAGGGTTACCCTGGCCCCACTCAGAAACACCTCAATCCCTGAGTCTGAACACCTTCCTGTATGTTCCAGGATAATCTTGAGCTAATATGGGGACAACACGCCAATGACAGAAAGCACTGTCTCAGGGCAAAGCGTGGACAACCTCGTTGGACCAGAGTGTGCAAAGAGAGGGGCAAAACCTGGCCAAGAAAGATGGGTGATTTCACCCTCACCCTATAAAGACCTCCATTCCGCGGCAGACACTTGCCCACCTGTGAAGCCAGGCTGGCAGACACAGTCATAGCGGTTGATGCTGTCCCGGCAGATTCCAAAGGTGCAGGGGTTGCTAGCACAATCATCAATGTTCACCTCACAGTTCACACCTGGGGAAGGGGAACATGACAGGGACTGCCACCACTGTGCCCTACCAGGAGCACCATTCCCGAACCCTCTGTGTCCTACCAGATGTACTGTTTCTGCCCCAGCCCAGCCCCCGGCCCCACCTGTGGTGCCGGGAGGGCAGCGGCAGAGGTATTTGTCCACCAGGTCTAGGCATTTGCCACCGTGGCGGCAGGGTTGGCTTCGGCACTCGTCCACCTGGCTTTCACAGCGCGTGCCGGTGTAGCCCGGGGCACAGGCGCACGAGAAACTGGCGATGCCATCCACACAGCGCCCATGGTGGCATGGGTCTGGCGAGCAGTCATCCACGTTGTGCTCACACACCGTGCCCTCGAAGCCTGCGGGGACAGAGGGTCAGGCTCCGCCCACTGGCCCAGGTCCTGCCCACAGCCGTGGCTTCTGCCCAATTCTGGCTCAGCTCTACCTCAGGCCCGGCCCATCGAGCCAACAGGAGGCGGGCTCAGTTCAGGCCCTGCCCCTGAATGTAGCTCCATTCCATCCAGCTCCAAGCTCCAAGACTCGTCCCTGGCCAGGACCCTACCGCAGTTAAATCCCACCCCTAGCGTGACCCTGCTTCCAATCCTTACACTATCAGCCCTGATTTGCCTCGCCCTCTCCTGGAAATGGGGACACATGGGAGGTGCCTGGGGCTGTAGGGGGTCGGACCCCACCCCTCCAGTTAAGTGCACACCTATCCTGCTAGACCCTTTGGCCTCACCCCCAGCCTTACCTCTGCTTGTGTCCATCATTGGCTCCGCCTCCTGGCTCTTTCATTGGCCCTGCTGAGGTCCTGCCTTGCTGCAGCCCTGCCCCCAACTTTTCCCCAAGGTAATTATTGGCCCTTTCCCCCACTAGCCCCGCCTCCAGACTCTTGCCAACTTGTCACTGGCCCTCCCTCACCCTCTGCGCAGCGGCACTCATAGCCATCCGGCTGGTCCACGCACTTGGCTCCATTCCGGCAGGGTGTGCTGGCGCATTCATCCACGTCCAGCTGACACATAGCCCCGCTGAAGCCTGGAGTGGGGGGTGTGGGAGGAACAGAGGGCCAGACAGGGTCAGGGCAGTCACCCCTCACCAGAGCTGCCTTGTTTGGGTGGGGAGTCCATTTACTTAGTTTTAAATTAATTTCAATGTTTTTCATAAGGTGGTTTCTGTTATGATAGGTAACCACTAACACGGTCTTATAAGCTCCCATCCTGGAGCCTTTGCCCCTTCAGAGACTCGTCTTTTTCAGGCTCCCTGGCCCAGAGTCCTCACCCGAGGGGCAGGTGCAGCTGAAGCCATTGACTCTGTCCTTGCAGACCCCGCCGTTGACACACGGGCTGCTCTGACACTCGTCCATGTCCACCTCACAATAAGTGCCTGTGAAGCCTGGGGGTAGAGGGAAGGGGATTAGGGCAATGGGGGTTAGCTTCTGGTCTGAAGGGAGAGCAACGGGGGACGTACCCCCTTCCCACTTACACACAGTTCCCCTGAGCCTTGGCCTTGCCGCCTCCCAACCCTACATTCAGTTTTTAGACTCAGGCTGGACCTTCATTCAGCTGTGGCCCCAACTGGTTCAAGGCTTATGAGACTCCGTATGGGCCTTGCCTTCGGACCAGCCCTTGCCCTCTCCAGTCCCCAGACTCTGTCTTGTCCCTAGGTCCCAGCCTCAGGGCCCACCACAGCCTTGTGCCCAGCCTCAATCCCATCCCCGGCATCAGTGCATTTCTGTCTGCAGGCTCCACCTTGATCACTCCAGACCGTGGTCCTGCCCTCATGTCATTGCCACCCCACAGTGTCCAGACTCCACTCCCAGCCCATCTGAGGTTCAACGACTCCACTTGACCATGCCTGCAACCTTGCACAAGATTCTGCTCTGGCTCCGCCTCCACCTCATCCCAGGCTTCAGCCTCACAGTCCCAGCTCCCTCCCCTCCCCCCGGCCCAGCCTGAGGCTTTTCTCACCCCGCCTCCCCACCTCAGGCCCCGCCCCAGCCACGCCCACCACACACCTGCCATGCAGATGCAGGTAAACTGGCCTATACGGTCGAGGCACGTGGCCTGGTTGCGGCAGGGGCCGGAGAGGCACTCATTGACATCGGTCTCGCAACGCGGACCAGTGTAGCCACGGCCGCACTGGCACAGGAATGAGCCCTGTGTGTTCACGCACCGGCCCAGGTGCTCACAAGGGTTGGCACCTGCAGGAGGAGTCACAGAGGGTGTAGGTGTGGCCAGCTGACCACCGCCTCTCCCCTCCTTCCCTACTCTCAGACAGCGCCCCCTCACCGATGGAACACTCATCCACGTCCTGGTCACAAGCCCCGCCTGTGAAGCCAGGTGGACAGGTGCAGATGGCCCTGCCGTTCACCGGGTTCGTGTCGCAGATAGCATCCTCGTGACAGGGGTTGCTGACGCAGGCGTCATCCAGATGACACAGAAGTCCTGGGAAGGAGTAGGTAGAGGTCAAGGGCAGATATCCCCCCCAGCTCTGCCCAAAGCTCCCACACCCCCAAATATGGTTTTGTGTTTTGTTTTTACTAACCAGCATTGTATTTAGTAGCTATTTCTCCCCAATCATTTATCGTGAAAAGTTCAAACATACAAAAAAGTTTATTCATATACCCACCACCTAGAGTCAACTACTGTAAGCTTTATCTATCTTTTGTTCTGAACCATTTGAAGTTGGAAACATCCACATATTGTTTTTTTGTTTGTTTGTTTGTTTGCGGTACGCGGGCCTCTCACTGTTGTGGCCTCTCCCATTGTGGAGCACAGCCTCCGGACGCGCAGGCTCAGCGGCCATGGCTCACGGGCCCAGCCGCTCCGCGGCATGTGGGATCTTCCCGGACCGGGGCACGAACCCGTGTCCCCTGCATCGGCAGGCGGACTCTCAACCACTGTGCCACCAGGGAAGCCCCACATATTGTTTTTAAATCTACTGATTCTTTTTCTGATTATAAAAGGGTCCTACCATCAAGTCTTTGCTTCTGCAGTACCCCTCTGTCTGACATACCCTTCCCTCCATTTCCAAGTCCCCCTCCCAAACACCTCCTCTGACCTTTGCCACTTCCCTTTGGACTTTTTCCCCCTCTCTTTCTCAGTCACAGTTTAGCTCTAAATTCCCATGGTTTTTGCCCTGGACTGTTTGCCAGCCTCCTCCCAGGCCTCTCCCAGGCTCATCCTTCACCCCAAATCTAGCTTCCAGCATAATCATTCTAATACTCAAGTCAGACTCCATCCTTGCCTCTACTCAAGAACCACCAATGGCTCCCTGCTGCCTACAGGGAAAACAGCCACTCACCAGTTTTGCCCATGGGGCAGGCACAGTAGAAGGAGGCCACACGGTCATGGCAGGTGGCCCCATGGAAGCACACGGCCGTGGCACAGTCATCAATATTCTGACTGCAGCTCTCGCCTGTCCAGCCATTGACACACACACAGCTGTGGCCACCCAGCGTGTTGAAGCAAGTGCCCCCATTGTGGCAAGCGTTGGGCTGGAGCTGACACTCGTCCACGTCCTCCGTACAGAATTGGCCTGTGGCACACAGATGCACCAGTCTAGTCACCTGGTGTATGCCGACCCAAGGTCTTCCCTCTAGTCCCACTGCTCACCTGTCCACTCAGGAGGGCACTGGCAGTTGTAGGTGTTGACACCGTCCACACACGTCCCCCCATTTAGACATCGGTGCCCTGGACAGTCGTCCACATTCACTTCACAGTTCTGGCCCTCGAACCCTAGCGTGGGAGGAGGAAGCAAGGGTGGTCATTGCCAGGCTGGCCTGCTGTCCCCCCACCTCTGCTGCCTCCCTTAGGTACAGCTCCCTCACCAGGAAGGCAGGCACAGTCGTAGGTGAGGTCGCCACTCTGTCTACAGGTGCCCCCGTTACGGCACGGCGAGGGGGCACAGGCCACCAAGGGGCTCTCACACAGTGGCCCTGTGTAGCCAGCTGGGCACTGGCAGCGGAAGGAGCCAGGTGTGTTGAGACAGGTGCCACCATGGCGGCAGGGTCCGCCCATCCGGCACTCATCCACGTCGCTTCGGCAGCTGCGGCCCTGGTAGCCGGGTGGGCAGGAGCAGACGTAGCGGCCATCGGAGCCCACCGAGCAGCGGGCACCATGGGCACAGGGGCTGCTGAGGCAGGGGTCTGGCAGGGAGCAGTCTGGGCCTGGACGGAACCAGAAAGGGTGAGCCTGGGGCTGACCACACCCTTGCCTGCCCCGGGCTCCCTTCCAGACCCTCCCTTACCTCGGAAGCCACGGGGGCAGCGGCAGGAGAACCGGGCGGTGCCTGCCACCACCGAGCTCTGGCAGACACCATGGCCAGCACAGGGGCCGGAATGGCAGGGGTCTTCCAGCTGACACCGTTCACCCACCCAGCCTGGTGGGCACCTGTGGGCAGAAATGGCCCGGTGGGGAAAGTGAGGGCAGGACGGCCCCAAACACAGAGATATGCACAAGAAAGACAAGAAACACACAAGCAAACAAACACGCATACTCATTCATCCATGCAACAAATATTCCCTGAGCACCTACTAAGTTCTTAGCAAGAGGAATACAGCAGCAAACACAATTAAAGTGGTCCCTACCTTCCTGATGTTCACAGCCAGGTCCGGCAAAGAGAAGATATACAAATAATGAATTAATAAACAACATGCCGGGGTGGGGCGGTGGTGAGGGCCATGAGGGCCATGAAAGATGTAGTGGGTTGAGTGGTGGCCCCAGAAAAGTTATGCCCATGTCCCAGTACCTGTGACTGTGACCTTATTTGGAAAAAGAGATGTAATTAGTGATGTAATTAAATGATGGACGTCAAGATGAGATCACCCTGGATGATCCAGGTGGGCCCAAAATTGAGTGACAACTGTCCTTACTTACAAGTGAAAGGCAAAGGGAGATTTGAGAGAAAGAGAAGGCCATGTGAAGAGACTGGAGGAACACCTGGGGGTTCTAGAAGCTAGAAGAGGGAAGGAAGGACTCTCCGCTAAAGCCGTTGGAGAGACTGTGATTGCCAATACCTTGATTTCAGACTTCTGGCCTCCAGAACTGCGAGAATAAATTTCTGTCGGTTTCAACCAGTTTGTGGTAACTTGTTACAGTAGCCACAGGAAACTAAGACACTGGATAAGGGGAACAGTGATGGGGGTGGGGAAAAGGCAAACACATTTTCACAGTGAGGGAGGGGGTCATGGGGCTGTGTGGGGAAGAGTAGAGGAAACGGGAAATGCAAAGTCTCAGATTCCCAGGCACACACAGACAGACCCCAAAATATACACAGATACACAGAAGGACACAGCAACGCGATGTGTTGCCCTGGCAAATACTCAGATACCAACCCATAGCCTCATTCACGAATATGGACTCTCACATGGATAGATAGGCAAGAGAACCCCCACCAAGCCTCAACTCCTTTCCTGGGGGCATATAACAACCCTTCCTTCCGTTGCGAGGAGGAGGTGGCCACCAACGCTGGCGCCCTCTTGTTGGAGGAAGGTCCTTCAGCCTGCAGCCCCCTCCAAACCCACCAAGGCAACCTTGAATGTGCGGGTAAATATGGGGGTTGGTCTTAAGACCAGAAACTTCCAGACGGTGGGGTCAGAGGGAGGGGCTTGGAGAGACAAGAGGGTCCAGGCCCGTCCCCCGACGCTACCCACCCCTCGCGCCGGTTCCTCCTCTGGCTTGTGCAGGTCGCTCGGGGCTAAACTTAAGTAGCTGACTCAGTCTTTAGCGTCACCCACAAGATCCTCTCACCCCAGCCCCCCACTGAAACAAGTCGGGGCACGGCAGGGTGCAGATGGTGTAAGAAGGGGAGAACCCAGCTCCCAAGCGCCCTCTCCCAAGGCCCTCAGGCCAAGGACGGCAGCCAAGACTGCTCGCCGGGAGAGGAAGTGCTGCTCTGGGCGCCGAGAACTGCGCACCGCCCCCCGCCCACGTCAGGCAGGGCGTGGCCGCGCGGCCCCCTCCCGGCGCCCCGGGCGGGTTCCCACGCTCTGCGCCCCGCGCCCCTGCCGACCGGTCTGGCTGGTTCCAGCTTCGCCCGCGCCCCGCCCAACCGCCTGTGCTTTGCGGGAGACGGGCGGGGGCAGGGGTGTGTGTGTGGCGGGGGGAGCACAGACTTGGCGGGGTGGACTAGCTGGGGAGGCGAGCACTAAGAGATAGAGACAAGGATTTGAGAGCCTACTTTGAAGGGGAGAGTTGGGGGATCCATGGAGGGGTGACAGATTGGGGCGACCCCGAAAGGACACGAGAATTTGGAACCTTGAAGGAGACTGGGGGTGGGGGGCGTGGGGAGTGCTTCCCACGGCCCAGGTCTGGGGACTGAGCTCTCTCCACTCCGGGCGATCCGGGGTCCGGGCCGCCGCGCGGGCCGGTGATTCACCTGTCGGGGGGCGGGGCAGCCGCGGGCGCATTCACCTGTCGGCAGCATTCCAGGTGCGGAGCTCCAAACGCTGGCGCCCGGCCACGCGGCTCCGCCTCCCAGATGAGTAGCTCTGGGTAAGGTCCCACTTTACCCCCGACTCCCACCGTCCCAACCCGAGGAACCCGCTCAACCAGGCTAAGACCCCCGCCCAGGGGAGCCACAGTGGTGCTCCAAAGTGCGTGTGTAACTTCAGAGGGGCTCTAATGTCAACCCAGACCACGCAGCTTGGACCTGGCACACATGTTGCTGAATAAATGGATACATTAATGAATCGATCCACGGCTAGTGGGTGAGCTGCTTTTACTAATAATATTATAGAAAGGAACCAAGCATTTACCCATAACCTTGAGAGGTTCCACCTTATGGCACCTATTTCCTGTGTCCCTACCATTATTAATAATGATAATCCCATTTATTAAGCATTTACTGAATGCCCAACACCATGCTGATTTCACCATAGGAAGGGTCTCAGTCTTTACAGTCAGCCCCATAAAGGAGGGAACTATTATTGCCCCATTTTCCAGATGCAAAAACTAAGGCACAGAGAGCTCAAAGCACTTGCTTTGAGCCCAGAATTCAAACTGAGCTCTGTCTGCCTCTGCTCAGCAATATCCCAGGCCCTGCCCTGCTCCCGCAATCCTCTGTCTTTCCTTGCATTATCCAACATTGCACTTTGGGGGCCCCTTCTGGTCACAAGCCAGGGAGAAGCACCCTGTGTCACAGATCAATGAGGTTCAGGGAGGGGAAGTGACTCACTCAAGGTCACACAGCAAGAAAGTGGCAGATCAGGGCTCTTGTGTCCCCACCACTGAATCTTGAGATGTGGGAATGTGCCGATGCCGTACCCACTACTACCAAGCCACTGTCACTAGTGCCTGAAAATTTGTTGATTGAGTAACTACCTGTCCATCAGGGGATTTACACAAGACCTCAGGCAGCAGAGAATTCTGTGAAGTTGGCGTTGGTGGGCCCATTTTCAAGACTGGGACACTGGGGCTTAAAGAGTTTTAAGTCTCAGGCCATCAGCAACATGATATGGGATTTGAACCCAGGCCAGGCAGACTCCAGAGCCTCTGCTCCCAACTCTGCTGCATTCAGTGGGGAAACAAGGGGTTGCCCAAGCCACACACATGTAGGAAGTGGTAGAAGCCTCTGTGATGAACACAGAGGCAGGGGGAGAAGACAGACCGCCTCCCCAGACAGGGCCCACTCATGGCTCAGAGCCAGGCACTCACAGGCAGGCAGCCTCCCGGGAGGGCAGCTGGGTGCAGCGACCTCCATTCGCACACGGGCTTCCATCCAGGCAAGGGGGCGCTGGGTAGGGGTGAAGGAAGGTGGGGGTGTCAGGAAGGCACCCAGGAACCCCAGCCCAGAGTGAGACTCCCTCCTTTCCTCCCCCAGGCAACAGCTGCGCCAGGCTGGGGGCGTCTCTGCGAGTGCTGGGAGCCCCCCATCCACAGTTCCCACGGCCCCCCACCCTGGCCCCAGCTGTTAGGGCTGCAGCTGTCCCTGCCAGCTCGAGCCCTGGGAACCACAAGGCAGGGGTGGGCAGAAGGGGCCGACTTATGCCAGATGTGGGCACTCAGAAGCTGCCAGAATGCGGGGTGGGGGGGGATGCTAAGGCAGGAAGTGAGGGTGCTGCTGAGTGTTGAAGGGAGGTCTGGGACTGTGTGCCCAGATCCTGGGGTTGTGGAGGGGGCAGTGGCGGGGAGTCCTAGGGGCATATGGGTCTTCCTTCCACTGATGTTGGGCATCTACTCCAGCTGGGCAGGCCTGTGTGCTAGGTCTGGGGAGAGATGCCAAGGCATGTACTCCATGTGCCTCCAGCATTGGGTGTTGCAGGGATAGGGTTTGTATTGAAGGGAGGGGCAGCCAGCACAAGATGTGGGCTGCCCTGTCCGGCGTCGCCATCCCTGAGGGCTATGTCCCTCTGGGGTGTGGCACAGTCGAACTGTCCTGTCAGATGGGTCAGGGGTGTGGCGGGGTGTGAGCTAGTGGAGAATTGTGTGTGCCAGCAGGTGTGGGGCTGCTGTGTGCATGTGTGCCTGTGTGTGCATGTATGAGAGAGAGAGAGAGAGAGAGAAAGGGAGAGGAAGAGGAAATTAGAAAAACAGAGACAGACATAAAAGAGGAAACTAGAAGCAGGCAGACAGAGAGAAGGAGATAGAGATGGACAGAGACAGATTAAAAAGGGAGATAGAGATGGACAGAGACAGATAAAAAGGGAGAGATAGGGGCTTCCCTGGTGGTGCAGTGGTTGAGAGTCCGCCTGCCGATGCAGGGGACGCGGGTTCGTGCCCCGGACCGGGAGGATCCCACATGCCACGGAGCGGCTGGGCCCGTGAGCCATGGCCGCTGAGCCTGCGTGTCCGGAGCCTGTGCTCCGCAACGGGAGAGGCCACAACAGTGAGAGGCCCGCGTAGTGCCAAAAAAAAAAAAAAAAAAAAAAAGGGAGAGATAGAACAAATTAAGCTGGACATGGGAATGCACCAAACAGGGCTTCTGTCCCCTTCCTCAAGGGACAAGCAGACAGGACACTATTACCCAGACAGGAGCCCGTGGGTGTTTGCGAACTCACACTGGGGGCCACATGACACAAGCCGTGGGCCCCGCTGAGCTGTGGGCCCTGTGAGCCACATGTGTGTTTGCGCGACCTGCATGGATGTAGAGGTTTATAGACTGAAATTTTTTGTGTGTCCATGTATGTGAACTATGTATCTGGGTATATAGCTGTGTGTCTGTGTGTGACCTCTGTGTGCCTGGGTGTGTCTGTGTATGGGTTGGATGGGCCCGTCTGTCTGCATGTGTGAGCTGGGTGTAGGCATGTCCTTCCATCTATGTGCATCTGAGTGTGTGCAGGCAGTGTGTGTGAGGTCTTGGGCTGGTGGTGCAGGGTATGTGTGAACATGTGTCACTGTATGTGCATGCGAGTGTGAACGCGTGAGCTGTGTATGTCTGTGCCTAGTGTGAGCTGGGTGTATTCCTCTGCAGGTGTACTCTGTGCGTGTGTGCACACGCGCACGTCCGCATCTCTGCATGTGCGACCCAAGACTGTGTGTCCTGTGAATGTGTGACAGGCCATGTGGGTGTGCGCTGGCCTCGCGGGGGCGGCTGCTCCTGCCTGGTCCTGCCCCATCGACCCCGGGGCTGAGCTGGGGAGGCCCATTTCCTCCCGCAGCCCCCACCCCTCCCAGTGCTGAGCCCCACGTCAGGGTCCAGAGACCCAGGGCCAGGGCCACTCGGCCCGCATCCCTTCCCTGCCGGCCAGGCCTCCCTTTACGGGGTGCACCTCTGCAGCCCCGGCCCGGGCCCCGCCGCTGTCCCGCTTTGTCTGGCAAAGAAAGCGCGAGGCTGGCCGGGGGGAGGGGGTGTCTAGACGGCGCGGCCATTGTCCCGGGCGGGGGAGGGGAGAGTGGGGAGGGGGAGGGGTGGGGTCCCCCGGCAGGCTGGGTAGGGCTCGGGCTGCGGGGAGGGGCGCCGGAGCCGGAGAGGAGCACGTGGGCTCGCGCCCCCTGCCCTCCCCTCCCTTCCCAAGGCGGGGACGGGGTCCCGGGGCCGTCCGGTCCTGGCAGCCAGGGGCGGGAGCGGGGCCGCGGGCGGGGGAAGGGGCGCGGGCGCAGCTCTGGCTCCAGCTCCAGCTCTGGGTCCGGGTCCGGGTCTTGCCGCGCTCCGGCCTGGGAAGTTTTCTCCGAGTTTAGAGCTCCGAGAACTTCGCGCCACCTCCCCGCCCCCCGCCCGGCCAGCCCTGCTCGGAGTAGGGTGGGGGGCTTTTGTGTGAGGGGTCCCCGACGTAGGGGTACTTGGGTTCCAATCGTGACCTTCCCAGGACTCCAGACGGGCGTAGGTTGTGAGAGAGCCCCAGATTCTTGGTTACCCACGCCCCCGCACCACCACCCCCCGCGCCAATCTTGATCCCCGCACCTCGAGCTCCCAGTCCTGGGCTCCTGTGTCCCTTCATTCCCAGCTCAGATCTCCCCTGGGCCCCAGTTCCTCGGGCTTCTGGGGTCCTGCCTCGCCCCCACTCCCAATTCTGGGTCCCTGACCCCCGGGACTGCCACACAGTCCCCGGGCTCCTGCGCTCCCTGTCTCCGCTCTCTGGTCCTTGGTTCCCAGGCCCGCCAGCCCCAGACTCGGGGAGGCCTGGCACTCCGTTCTTACCCTTCCCCCACCCACTCACCCCATCCCGCCCGCCAGGTCCCGGCCCCTCACCTGCAGCCCCCGGCCCCGCTAGCAGTAGCAATAAGGGCAGCGTCCGCACGGACGGCAGGGGTGGCGGCGGCGACATCAGGCGACGGCGGCGGCGGCCCCGGGGCCCCGGCCCCATGGCGGCCGGCCGCGACCCTTCCTCCTCCCTCCTCCCTCCTCCCTCCTTCCCTGGGCTCCTGGCGCGTCCGGGGCCAGCCTCCGCGCCGCCAACTTCGCTGAAGTGAGACTGCCGGACAGCCCCGCCCCCAGCCCTGGGCGGCTCGCTCCGCCCCGGGGCCAGCCCTGAGCTCCCCCGCCCCCAGCCTGGCCTCCCGGGGTCCCTGCCCACCCTCCACCCACACAGCCTGGGACCCGAAGACCCTCTTGGAAATTCAGGCCAGCTATGCGGTGAGACGCGGGCCCAACCAGCGTGACAGACACACCCAGCCTCCTGAACATCACCCCTGCTCCCCAACACCCATCCAGAGCGGGAGACACACACAGAGCCAAGACACAAACACAGATACTCCCCCACCCCCGACACCCCGAAACTGAAGCCAGGCACGTCCTGCAAGGCTCATGAACACACAGCCAGGATGCACAAATGCAGAGGCATGCACAGAGCTTCCTGGGGACTTAAAATCTGAAACACTCACAAACTCTAAACTCAGGCCCAGTCAGACCTTGAGCCTTAGGCGATTTTTGCAGCCTCGGACCTCAGACACAGGCTAGGAGTCATGTGTGCTACCAAACACCCACAACCCTTCTTACTCTCAGCCCTCTCTGAAAGCAACCCCTTCCTCCTCACTACCCTGTGTGAACCCCAAAAGTCCAACCCACCCCCCAGCCCCACCCCATACCCTACACAACTTTGCCAATCAGCCAGTCTTGCTCAATTTGATCAAACTGTCTTCTCCAAAATCAGTCATACTGCAAAGCCACCCTGCAGTGGGCTCTGTCCCTGTGGCAAGAATGGGGGTCCCAGAAAGGCCCCATGCCCAGCCCTAGAGAAGCTCTCAGTCTAGGGAAGAAAAAAACAGACACAGACACCCCCAGCACTGTGGGCTTAGGGCTGGGCCAGAGGGAGGGACGAATCTGTGGAGGGCATGCAGAGGGGTCGGTGAGGGCTCTGCTGGGGGAGGGGGGGTTACTTATTCATTCATTCATTTATTCAACAAATAAATATAAAGCTCCAGCTCTATGTCCGGCTTTGTTCCAGAGGCTGGGGATACAGTTTCCTCTCCCAGGGAGGGCGTCACTGAGAAGGGTTCAGAGGGGCTCAGCCCAGAACTGGAAGAAAGGCATCCCAGCAGAGACAGGTCTGCACCCAGAGGACGGGGCAGAGTCAAGTCGGGAGGGAGGGGAGAGTGGGCAGCTCAGGGGTCGGGCTGGCCCTGAGGAGGAGGAGGAGGAGGAAGAGGCCAGGCTGACCCTGTAAGTATTTGGCTCGGTGATGAGGCTGCAGGGAGGAATGGGTTGGGGGTGAGGTGCTGAAACCGAGGAGCCTGAGCGTCGCCCATGAGGCAGCTAAACACTGGGCCTAAGCATGGGGCACCAAGGTGGGAGACAGTCACAAATGACCAGGCCCAGTATGGGAGATGACCCCCAGCCCTGCTGAGGCTGGCAGATAGCCCAGCCACAGGGGACAGGAACTGAGGATGTCCTGCCACTCTCAACTTATGAGTGCAACCTCCATCTGGGAGGAGAGCTATCCACCCATCTTATGGGTCAGCCCCCATGGGGGTGGGTATCTGCCCATCTTATGGTGACTTGCTGAAGGCTTTCTAGAGGAAGAGCTAAGATTTGAACCCAAGTCTGAGTGACTCCAGGCCACATGGAGTGAGAGGGATGGGAATGGGGGTGGGGACTGGGCAGAGAAAAGGACAAGAGTTGCACAATAAGAAGGGCTTACTCACTGTGAGTGTGCTGAGTCAACAGGCCCATGGGGCAGGTGCCGCCTAAGTCCTTCCCATGCCCGTCACCCCAGGAGGAAATCCAAGCCCCCCAGCCCTGCTTTCAGAGCCTTCAGCCCCTCTCCAGCCCCTCCTGTCCCCTTCATCATCACACTGAGGCAAACTCCATCTTCACCCAGCAGGCTTTGCACTCTCATGGCCTTTGCTCAGGTTGTTCCTTCTGCCTGGGACACCCAGCTAGTTAGAAGGCCCCTTTTGCATTGCTTCCTCCCCAAGCAGGAACTCACAGCAGATGTGTTCTCTTTAAAAATGCATTTCATAGGAGTTCCCCCGGTGTCCTAGTGGTGAGGATTCCAGGCTTTCTTTCTTTCTTTTTAAAAAATATTTATTTATTTGGCTGCGCCGGGTCTTAGTTGCGGCACGCAGGATCTTCGTTGCCGCGTGCTAGATCTTCGCTGTGGCACGCAGACTCTTAGTTGCGGCATGTAGGATCTAGTTCCCAGACCAGGGATCGAACCTGGGCCCCCTGCAGTGGGAGCCTGGAGTCTTAGCCACTGGACCACCAGGGAAGTCCCAGATTCCAGGCTTTCACTGCCGTGGCCCGGGTTCAATCCCTGGTCAGGGAACTGAGATCCTACATGCCACGCAGCGTGGCCAAAAATAAATAAATAAAAATGCATTTCCTTCTAGTTACGGGGAATGCTCTACTACTTCCTGCACATGCCACTGTTTTCTCCATGCTGGTCCCTCTTTCTAGCATGCCTATCCGTCCTCCATTCCTGTACCTGATGAACTCCTATTCTTCAAGATTCCAGTTCCAGGAAGCCCTCTCTGCTCCCCACCACCAGCTCTGCTAGTGCCCTCTTGCCCTACCGCTCGGCCTTGTCCACAGGGGGCTGGGGGTGTCTGTATACTGCTCTTTCTTTGCTCCTCTATACTGGGGGCTCCCGAGGCGCCAGGCATCACCCAGCATGAGGTGGGCACTGAGGGGGCAACATGGGAGAGTTTGGTGACTCCGGAAGTGGCTGAAGGACTTGGGATGCTTAGCCCAGAAGAGCCACCACTGGGGGCCCAGACCATTCTCTTCAGTACCATTCTAGGGATCTGGGGGTCCAGAGACTAGGGGTCCAGGGGGCAAAGATAGGGTCTTCAGCAGTGGGGGCTAGCTCCTCCCCTGACCCATCTGAGAAAGGACTTTCTGCTGGAAGAGATGCTCTAATAGGTGCTGATCTCCCTGTCACAAGGAGCAACCAAGAACCTGGACACACATTTTGCTAGGCAGGAAGTCCAAAGTCTGCTACCCTGTTGATCCAATGGCCCCTGGTCTGTGGCAGACAGAGACAGAGAGGGAGCAATAATGGTGAGTACAGCATCAGAGGAGTGGGGACAAAAGGAAGATACCCTACTGGTGTCAGTCCCTTTCTGAAGCCTCCAAACTCTGAGGGCACCCACTCAGCAAGGCAGAAGGTGAGCATCCCCTCTCCAGGTTTCTGCTGCCCTCCAGCCACGGTGGCCGGAATAGCCCAAGGTGTTTGGATCCTTGAGGGACAGGACAGTCAGAGCAATTATTCCCACGGCTTTGCAGCAGACAGCTGCCCAGTTCCCAACATGGTGGGGGTAGGGGTGGGCTTGAGCTGTCTCCCCTGCCCCTGCCGGCTGCCTTGGCCAGGGACTGCATTTCTCCTCAATGAGCTCAGTCCCCAGGGATGCGGGTCCTGGGGCCAAGCCAAGACACAGCTGCTGGGCCCAGGCCCACTGACCGGGAACCTGAGAACGTGCCCTCGGCTTATCCTCTTGGGACCACAGTCCTGTCCTCTACACATGGAAGCTAGGGCCAGGCTGTCACACCCAGGCAGTGGGCCATGGGAGCCCAACAAGAACCAGCAGGAGAGAGAGCTGGTGGGTATGGGGCCTGGGCAACAGTGGGAAGGCTGGATCCCAGGGCTTGTGGGCTGCAGACCCAGCCAGCTATCCTGGCCACTGCCTCCCTGGGGCTCTCTCATGCTCAAGTGGCTCAAGGCCACTGCCTCCCTGGCTCCCCGCTGCCCAGAGTGACACCCTCCTCACCTTGCCAGTTCCCCTTCCCTGTCTCCCAGGCTTCCCGGTTTTTGCACAGGCTGTGCCCACTGCCAGGAACACCTTTCTCATATTCGGGAGACTCCATTCACCTGACGGCTCACTCTGACCCTCCAGCTCTTCTCGCCTTCATTCAGTCATTTGACAAACGTATACTGAGTAACTACTTGGTGCCAGGCCCTATGATAGGTAGAGGTGACAAAGACAGAGGTTTTTGCCCTGATAGGGGAGACAAACAAGTAACAAGAAGACAAACAAATAAGAACTATAGAATGTGCATGAGAGATGAAGAGATTTCAGTTCTAGGGGGTCAGGACAGGCCTCGCTGACGAGGGGACATTAGAACTAAGATCTGAAGGAGGAGAACAAGCCAGCGAGGCAAACAGCCTGGAAGCGTGTTCCAGGCAGAGGGAACAGCAAGTGCAAAGGCCCAGAGGAGAAAGGGGTGGGTAGAAAAGAAGAACAGCAACGAGGCCAGGGTGCTGAGTGCAGAATGAGCAAGGGGAGGGAGCTCAGGAAAGCTGATGGGGGCCAAGTTCCAAGGGGCCAAAGGGTCTGGGGTTGTATGAAAAGTACAGTGGACACCACTGGAGGGTTTTAGCAGGGGGAAGCTGATGTGATCGAGGCTGGAAAAAATAACACTGCCATTTCTTCTCCCAGGGAACCTTCCCTGCAGTTTCCCATGGTCTCCTCTGGCTCCTACGGCCTCTTCCGTTTCAACTCCGACCACTCCATGTGACCCTACCTGGCTCCCATGTCATTCTGAGCTCTGTGGGCCTCTGTCTTGCTGACTACTGAATCCCCAATGTCTAGCACAGAGCCTGGCACATAGTAGGTAAAATAATTGTCAGTTGAATGAATGAATATACCCAGCACATCTCGGGGGAAGAGCAGGACCCAGGAGCTGGGACCCGAACCTGCTCAGAGCCAGCCTTTGAGATGTCCCTGTCTGGACACAGACATGTCTGGCCTCTGTTAGATCAGAGCTCAGTCAGAGGAAGGGATGGGGGCTGGTGGGGCTTCCTGGAGGAGGAGTGGATGTGAGGGCTGAATGTGGAAGAAAGGGGAAGGAAAAGAAGGGAACTTAACTGTAATCAAGCACCTACTGGTTCTGCCGCTCTGGGCAGGGGAAGCAGGGAGGCCATACCCCATCCCTTCTGGGGTGGAGGCAGGGGTTTCCCTGCCTTAAGACCCTCCACTGGGCAGGACATCCAATGGAGGTCTTGGCCTCCTGGGCTTTGGGCTCAGACCACTCCACCCTTCCTCGTCCATGGCCTCACCCAGGACCCCACCTCCTCCAGCTCACCTCTGAACTATGACACTCCAATGTCCTTTAACTGCCTCCTTGCCTCCCTGGCTGCTGAAACTTGTCTTCCTTCCTTCCTGCAGGTGTGGCACTTGTCCTCCCACCTTTCCTCCTGCTTCAGAGAAGGGGAGCACCTTCCTAGGGCTTTTCATTACCTCCTCCTGTGGCCAGAGGTTGAGGTCTCTTCTGTGACAAAGTGAACTCTGCAGCAAATGCTCATCTCACACACACACAGCCCTTCCCCAAGCTCCTTTCTCTCTCCCCTGCATCTCCCCCCGCCCCCGCACTGCTCCCTCCGTTCTTCCCCTTCTCCGCTCTGCTCTATGCCCCAAGAGGCTGACCTCTACAGACTATATCAACGGACATCCTTGTCCTCGGGCTTCCAGGTGGGTTTGGCCAATAGGAGGCACTGGCAGAAGATGAAGTGGGGGTGGGGGGGGAGGAGAGAACACGATATTAATTCTCCTGTATCTTTCCCTGTAGGGTCACCACCTCGGCTGACTGTGTTGCTTGACCAAAGGCCCTGTCCACATAGTCCACACAAACCTCTCCCTGAGTTCTGCTAACATCCTTCCTTCCCCTTTCCCCGTCAGGTCAGGGGGATCCGGAGATGGTAATGGCTCTCCAGGGGTGCTCGCTGGGGGTGCTGCACTAACCCCTGTTGGTTTCCCCAAACCCTGCCTGCTGTATACGGTCCCTGAAGCAAACCTGCCTCAAATTGTCCCATTTGAATGTGCCAGTTGTTCCCTCCAGGATCCTGACTGGGGTCCCCACTCTTCCCTCCCATCCCTGCTTAACCACATTCAGAGCATCCAAGCCCTCTGTCCTCAGCCCCCACTCTCAGGTTTCCTCCCTCATGATCTGCATGGCTCAATCCTCTCAATCTCTCAGCAGCTTTTGACACCATGGGCTATACCCCTCCTCCTGACCTCCCCCCCCCCCCCCACTGCTGAGGCATCATGCTTACCTGCTTCCCCTCCTACCTCTTTGGTTTCTCTCCTCTGCCTGTCCCTTAGATGTTGGGGGCCTCCAGGGCTCAGTCTCCAGTCTTGTTCTCCACTTTCTTCTGGGGAGACTTCATTCTCTCTCCCAGCTTCAGTGCCCTTCTACCCCACGGTACATGGATGCTTGCTCGGTCATCTTTGTCTTTAACCCATTAAAGACAAAGGTGCTTCTAGGTCCCTGCCTCAGGGGTCCAGCCCCCTCAGGCTGAACATGCCCCAAACCTGCTTCTGGCTTTCCCTGCATATCTGCTCCTCCCCCAAGTGCCTGGACTTAGACCTCGTCCTCTACTGCCTGGACCATGCCCATCCTCCTTCCAGGCCTCCCCACCTTCAATCTTCCGTCCCTGGTCCTGCCCCCTCACCAACCCCGAAGTAATATTCCAGACACACAGATCTGTCCGGGACCCTCCCCTGCGGTCCCCACCACACTGGGAGCAAGCTCCTGGCCTGGCATTCGAAGCCCTTTGTAATCCCATGTCTTCCTATCCCAAACATTCCTCCCAGTCTCACAGAAATGCTAAATCACCCGTGCACGGGAGGCTTCTGTGGATTGGAGCACATTCTTGCAGGAGTCAGCTCTAAGGCCTTCCCTGCCCTCCTCCAGGTAGGTGCCCCACCCCTCACCCCCCGGCCCGCATTCCACTCAGGCCTGACCACCTAGGGCTGGGAGAGTCTGCCCGGCTTTGTCTCCCCCATCCCTCCTCTGGTGCGGGGCCACGGATTACAGCTGGTAGCGAGGACAGGTAAATGAGTGGGTGAGCGGATGAATGAATGATGAGTGAGTAAAGGATGTAAGGTGATCTGGAGGCGGGACCTCAGAGAAGGGAGAGGGAGAGGGAGAGGCTGAGCCTGGAAGGGGCCTCAGACAGAGTCCAAACCCTCCGGGGGCCAGCTCCCTCATGAAGTGATGAGGTCTCTGAGCCCCTGGCTCTAAGAAAGACGCTCCCGGATTGGCTCAGGCTGGGAGAGGCGGGTTTCGGCCGAGCCACTAGTCGCTATTGGCTCACTTTCCAGGACTCTGCCCAATCAACGCGATCGCTTTTCTCCCCTCCCCACCACACCGCCTTTCTCCCGCCTGCAGCAGCGGAGGAGGAAGACGGCGCCTTCTCGTTACCCTGGCAACCGTCAGCGGACCCTGTCACCCCGGCAACTGTCCGAGGCCTCCCGTCAGCCCTCTCCTGGGCCTCTTCGGTCACCCAGACAACTGCTACCCATTCCGGTTAACCATCAGCCCTTTCCCCGTCACCCTGGCAACGGTCACCAGACCCACCGCCCCCCCTGGACACACGGTCCTCATCCTGCACGCAGGCCTCCTCGCCCCAAACCTTCGCCCCAAGCTGAGGTCCCGGGTTCCCTCCTCCTCTCGCCCATCTCCCCGGCCCCAGAGGGGCACTGCTCCCACCCTGGCGGGGGTCGGGATGTGTAGGGCCCTGGGGGTCCCGGCTCTTGTCGGGGCTGTTGGACCGTCCGGTCCTGAAGCTGTGCGCAGCCCTGAGCCTGTCTCCTCACTCTCGCTCTTGCGTGGGACTGTTCAGCCGCTACAAGGAGCTTCTCAAAATGCAAACCATGTCCCTCCCCTGCTGAAAACCCTCCCTGGCTTCCCTTGAGAATCAAATCCAAACTCTTCGAAGCCCCTGGCGGTCTGGCTGTGGCCTCTTCTTCCACACGCCTCCCCCTCTCGCTCTGCTGCAGCAGGCACTAATCTCCACGCTGTTAACTCCAGTAGCCCAAGCTTATTCCAGCCTCTGACCTTCCTATTTACTGCTTCCCACTCCCTGAAAGGTCTGCACCCCAGGTAGGGAAGTCTTTCCTGAGCCCTGTCACACACCTGCATAGCTCTCTCTGCCTCTTCTCAGTTAATTCCAGAATGGGGGCTGTGTCCTTGTTCGCACCCTATCCCTAGGGCCTAGAACAGCTCCTGACACATACGATGAGTGAAAGGATGTTACGTTGGGGACAAGGGAGGACAGAGCGGGTGACCAGCAGGCAGGCTTTGGCCAGGCAGGCCCATCCCAGAGATAAGAGAATGTATTTCTGAGGTCTGCTGGGTCCCCAGACTGATTTATCACGCTGCTGCAAGTCATGACAGTGTTCCCAGAGGCCAGGAAAACGCTAGGGAGATAGAAGTTACTGCTGTGACCAGCCTGGGGCTGGGTGGTTCACCTTCAGCTTGTATGGCCCTCACTTGGAGGCTGGAGCCAGGAGTCCCCAGAAAGAATCAGCAGCAGCTATGGTTAATTTGGAACAGAAGATTCCGGGAACTGGAGAGACAGGCCTCAGACCCCAGATGGCTATTCAGGGAGCTGGTCCCTTCCTGTGCTGAGTCCAGAATCTCACATATCCTAACAGAGCCAAGAGCTGTTTTTCCAGGGATCTTTCCCAGGCAGTGGCGAGAGAACTTGACCTCATAAGGCCTGGAGTCATGACCAGGAGGGAGATCATGGGAGCTGCCCAGGGCCTGGCTGGAGAGGAGTCTGGACATCCACCTGCCTGCCCATGATGGTCCTCCCTTGGTGAGGTGTCAGGAGCCAGCCCCCTACTCTTAAGCTAGGAATACCCTCATCAGCACTGTCCAATAGAACTTTCTACTCTGATTCAATTCAGCCCTTGAAATATGGCTAGTGTGACTGAGGAACTGAATTTTTCATCATATTTAATTTTAATTAATTGGCATTTAAATTGACATAACCAGTCGTGGCTACCAGTACTATATTGGACAGAGCAGTATTTAGCTGAAGACTCAGACTGGAGGTGGAAGCCAGGTCAGAGTTCATGGTCTATGCAACTCTGGGCACTGCCTTTGGTGAGAAGAGTGGGGCCTCATGGAGGGGAGAGATGGGACACTCAGCATCCGGCTCCACAGAGAGGCGTACCTGGTTCCTGGGGTCAAAGTGCTTGCTCACACATGCATACACTCATGACTGTGCGTGAGCATATGGGGATGGTGCGCCTGAGGGCACCCACAGATACACTTGTGTGCAATCTAGGAGCTCCACACCTGTGTGCATCAGAAGTTCACCCGTGTAAATACACTGTGAGAACGCCCGGGTGCATGCAAGCCAGTGAGCGAGCGCCGCTAGTCCAGCAGGTCTTGCAAGAAGGCCCACATGTACTGGTGCATTTCCTCAGGGTTGCTCTGGGGGATCCAGTGCCCCACGCCTGGCAGGATGTGGGCTTCCAGCCGGCCTGGCACAAAACGGCTGCTGATGGCCCCCACCAGCCCCTGCTCAAAATAGGGGTCCTTCTCCCCCCACAGCAGCAGGGTGGGTGTGGCCAGCTCCTGGGGCTCCAGGGGGAAGGTCCTGTGATCAAGACAGACAGACAGGCAGAAAGACGACTGCCCCCACCCGCACCCCCAGAACTCTCCTGAGCTTCTGCCCTGGGTCTGGCCTTACCTGAAGAGGTTTCGGTAGTAGTTGAGGGGCCCAGTGAGGCCACCAGGCTGTGAGAAGCCATAAAGGAAGCCCTCGAGCTCGTTGGGGGTCAAATGTGGGATGCCCCTCTTGTGGTGGGTGAGGGTGGTCTTCAGGATCTGAGCACACAGCAGGACGCTGCCTTCAGTCCCACCCACGACCCTCCACCCAGCCCTGGGCCTTCACCCTACTGCACCTGGAAGTCAGACATGGACAGCAACTTCTCGGGAAGCCAGGGAAGCTGGAACAGGAACATGTAGTTGGAACGGAAGAACTGGCCCATGTGGTGCAAAGAGTAGTCTGGGGGGAGGGGAAGGCAGGCATGAGGCCTGGCTCTCGGGTGGCCCCACACCTCTGCACTCTACCCATACCCAGGTCATGCACACAGATATGCCAACACTCAGGAATGCCACTGCTACTGGCCTGAGCCTGTGAGGACACTGGACGCTCCTCTTGGCCCAGGCACCAGCTTGCCTCTCTGACAAGTGGTCACTGTACCCACAGAATGGGGGCACTTTCCTCCACAGCTCCCGGGAGCCCCCACAGCCACTGGCGTGCTTCCCCCACCCAGGCCTGGATGCATTTCCCCTGCTTCATTCAGCAAACACTTATTGAGCACCTACTGTGTACCAGGCCCTGTTCTAGACTCTGGAGACACAGCAGTGAATGGAAGAGACAAAACTCCCTTGCCCTCAGGAAGCTGGAGACGGAGACAGAAAAGAACACCACCAAAAAAAAAAAAAGAAAGAAAAAGAAAGAAAGAGAAAGAGAGATCATGCAGCTATGACTACAACTCTGGGAATTCAAATCAGGTGATGTGATGGACAGTGGGTAGCCAGAGATGGCATCTCATGCTATTGTAGTTGCTTAGCTATCTATGTCTTTCCTGCCAGAAGAAAGCAAATTAACTTCTCTCTCCTCTGCTTCCCCATCTGGACCATGAGGATAATAACACTTTCATAGCTCAGGATGCTTGTGTAGGTTACTCTATGCAGGCTCCTTGTCAAAGCAATTGTAACCTGTAAGTGCTCACAAAACTATGAGCACTGTATTGTCACTGATTGTAGATTGGGAGCACCACGAGGGAAGAGACCCAGGTTCACCACTGTGACCCCAGCCCCTGCAGTGTTGACTGGTGGACAAAGAAGTGCCGGCACAGACACACACCCCTTCACACAGGCACATCCCAGCATCCCGGACTCCCCTACACACCTTGGTACACCGACATGGGGGCAGCGCTGACCACTGCCATCCGCTCCACCAGGGATGGGTAGTAGATGGAGAAATTCCAGGCTAGGAGTGCACCCCAGTCATGGGCCACAAGGATGCACTTGGAATAACCTGGGGTGGGGGTCAGAGGAACTAGTGTAAGTGAGATGCCAGGAAGAGGTGAGGCAGGGGTGACGGACACCAGGGCTGGGATGGGGGCACATCCCCACCCAGGCCCAGAATGACATCCTGGATGTCTGCCATCAGCAGATCGATGGTGTAACAGTCCACGTCCCTTGGTGCATCAGAGGAGCCGTATCCCCGCAGGTCCACAGCCACCACATGGAAGCGGCTCTGGAACTCCCGGAGCTGGTAGCGCCAGGAGAACCTGCCAGGCGGTCCAGGGAGGGAGGCTGAGTCAAGGTCCCCAGAATACCTCTGCCCTACGCCCAGCAGGGGCCCTGGGCCACCCCACCTTCCTGCCCTGAACTTCCCAGAAGGGAACCGCAGCAGGTGGGCTGCGCCATGGATCCAGGGCAGCCTCAACATGGATACTTCTTCATCCCATCCCTTCAGGGCCTCCTGTCCCCACCTGTCTTCATGTAGACCCCTGTCCCCGAGCGCCCTATCTAGACCCTATATACTTTGCACCCCCAGTCTGCCCAGCCCTTGTCCCTGCCTCCTTGGTGCCCTGGTGGTCCGGGCTTCACCTCCCCCTAGCCCTGTGGGTCCCTGGTCTCTGGGCCTCAGACATACCAGTTCTCCGGGAAGCCATGCAGAAACAGCATGAGAGGCCCGTTGCCCTGTCCAGCGGAGACATAGTGCAGACGCAGGCCCGAACTCTGGGGGAAGGCACAGTCTGAGACTTGGGAATCTCCTCCTCCCCGGGCTTGAACACCCCTCTTCCCCCAGGCCACGTGCGCACCAAGACTTGTATTCAGCCGTTTGCCACCCCCGCACCGTCCCCACAACAGGCTCTTCGATCCTCGAAACCCCGGTGGCGCCCCCGCATGCTCACCCTGAGAGTCAGGAAGCAGTGCTCGCCCAGCGTGGGGTCGCTCAAGCAGGCGGGTGGGGTACGCCGGGGGCGCCCGCAGCAGCCGCGTCGGGGCTGGCACAGCACGTGCGTGAGGGCGATGCAGCCATAGACAGCTGCGGCCACCAGCGCCGCCGAGAACACGAGGCTCCACATGAAGGCACGAAGCAGCTTCAGAGTGAGGCGCGACGGCGCCAGCAGCGCCGTCACCACCAGCTCGGGCATGTCGTCGCGTCCTGGGACGACCGCGATGCCGTCTGGGGCGTATGGGCGGGGGACGCGGGCAGCAGCAGCGAGGCGGGATCCGGGCTGGGGACCCCGCCGCCTTTGGTCTGGGGCTCCCCGGTGCTGTCGGGGTTTGAGGAACACACCGAGAGAAGAGGCGGGCGGCTCAGACCGAAACCGCCACCGCGAATGACTCACCTAAGGGCTAGGTAAACACCCAGGCGCGACAGTGACAGGGAGCAAGGCTTGAGGTGCGGGGGTGGAGCCTGCGAGGACCAGGATCGTGTGGTTGGGGTGGAGCCTTGGGGAGAAGGGATGCTAGGGGCTAGGGCTGTGGGCGGGACCTAGAAAGGCTTGGGCGGGACTTAAGAAACGGACGGGGCCTGGTAGGACTCCCGAGTTGGGTGTGTGGGTGGGGTCTAAAGTCTAGAGGGAGCTCAGGTCCTGCAAGAACGGGAGACAGGGGGCGCAGTGGGTGAAATGGGCGGAGCCTAGAGCAAAGGGGCGGGGCAATGCAGGGTAGGTACGGCCTACCAGCTGGAAAGGTGGGCCCAACTAGGCCTAGGAGCGTGGTATGGGTTAGGGGCGTGGCTTAGGAGGGTGGGAATGAGGGTGGAGCCTAGAGAAGGCGGGCCTAACGTTGGGCGAAGAAGGCCCGAGGCTGGGCCTGGATGACTCGGGTGCAAGAGCTGGACCATTGAGCCGCCAGTCGGCCTGGGTACGGGCCAATGAGACGGAGGGGCGGAGTCAGAACTAATATGGCGGGTCAGGTGGGCCCGGAAGCGGAAGGGGGGGGACAGGCAGTGCCGTGCCTGGGGTTAGGAGGGAGGCGCGGGCGGTCGCCGCGGCCCAAGGAAGCCTCGGGAGCCCCTGTCGCCAGCCCCCCTCTGGTGGCTCCCCGCCCTGGAGCGCGCGACCCTCCCCTCGGTCTGGCTCCGAGAGACCTGGCAGCACCTTCACCAGGCCCTGGTTCCAACGGTGGTCCAGCTGCCTCTACCCCACGCTGGCCTCCAGTTGGTCCAGCGGACGCGTCGGCCCGCCCCTGCACAGCTGTGATTGGACAATGGCGGTCATTGATGTGCAGGCGACAGGTCCCGCCCGGGACCCAATCCGCAGTTGGTGAGGTCGAGGCTCAGCCAATGGCGACCAAAGAAGGCGGGGAGACCAACCCCTAGAGGGCAGGGCCCGCCCCGGCCGCCGGAGAACGGGGCTGGTCGCATCACTGGGGCTCTGGGCGAAAGAGGAAGCAGAGCAGGGCTGGGCGAGCAGGGCAGCTTCTTCCTCCTCCAGTTTCGCAACCTTCCTCCCAAGATGCTGAACATTTCAAGGTCGCTCATCATTTAACCCTTATAACAACCCTATTAAGTGTAGGTACTATTATTACCTTCCCGTATTATAGACCAAGAGCCTGAAATTCGGCAAATGACTTAATGTCATTTGCCTAAAACCTAACAGCTGGCTCAACAGCAATCCAGGAGTTGAGAAAAGCAGCAGTCTTCGGCTCCATCTTTCCTTCCGACCGGAGGCAGCCACTGGAACGATTTTCGCTTTCTTCTTTCGCACACTTAGCTATCTCTACATGTGCTTATGTGGCTATTTCTTGATTACCAATTTGGAGCATTGACTATCTCATTGTCACCACCACTGCAGGAGCTGTATCCATGGTTAGTTTTCCTATTGGTTTCCTCTAACTTTACCCCATTTTTATCACCTCCCATCTTCCCTTACACCTACCACTGTTAACCTTACCTTTGTATTTTCAAAGCTGCTAAACATTATACTTGTCCTGGGACCATAAGTAAGTCCATAGGTCCCTATTTAAAGGGAAATAGTGGTTTATGTGGTTCTGCTTCATTAACAATGCATCTCAGAGCGGAGGAGACGTCTATATTGCACAAACGTTTGTTTGCCTTGCATTTATCACCCACCTTTTCTTGCATGATTAGCCTGTATCATGGCTTTGATTTCATTTACGTTTTCCACCAAATCAGTTCTCCAACCACTTGATGATCCCGGTATCCCTCCTGAGTCCTCTAACCTGGCTGCATTTACCAGCCATGGCTGGTGGGTGTCTGTGGACCTCCCTTCTTCTGCTGCTACAGAACACTGACTCCTACATTCCTGCTACCGCCCCCCCCACCCCGCCCAATCTCTACCCTTAAGCAAAAAGACAGCAGTAGTCACAGGATGATAATTTTATATTCAGTACAAATGTTTATTTTTGCAATGAGAACTGCACAAAAAAAAAACTTTAGTATATAAGTGAAAAGTCTACGAATTCCCTTCTACAAATGTCTAAGGTGTTTAATACAAGTCTCAGATTCACTGACATAATTATTGGCCAAGCGATCCGTGCATACAGTACAGTATGGGCTTGTACACACCTCTAACTCTTGTATTGAACTAAGATTTCTAGTACTGTGGGAGAGACTGGGAAATGGCCAGAGAAATTAAATAGTAGATCCAAGTTCTAATTACAACCCAGTTAAGAGAAACACCCATCAGGGAGGTGTGGAAAGGGCCATAGCAGAATTAAATCTTTAGAAGGAAGGTGCAGACAAAACCATTTCTCCAGCTAAACAGTCAGACTTGGCCTGGGGAAGTTTCTGAACAAAACACGGAACAAAAATGAGGAGGTGGGATGAGATGGAGGAAACCCCAAGGAACCAAAATATAAGTCACACTTGAACCAGCACAGTGGCTTATGAGGAAGTGCTGTGGGAGGGAAAGGGGGCAGGATTGCGTAGCAGGAGTGGGGCAGGTCTCTGGCTGAATGCCTGAACTACATACACCATTAGCTGAGAGGTTTGGCAGATTCCAAACACAAGATACAGGGTCTTTCTGGTTGAAAAACAGAAAGTGGGATGTGGGTTAATAAACAGTGCTGGAAATGTTTCAGTCACTTTGTGTCTTTGCATACGTATAAATCACATACTTTCATCCTACATCCTGGGGGCCGCTCTTGGGTACTGCCTTTGCCCTGTGGCTGGGGCGTGTGTGTACAGATGGGTACACGGGCAGACTGGCAGGGTGTCCACCTGGCAGGCTTTCTCAGGGAGGAATGGGTGCGTGTGTGTGCTTGGGGAGTGGGGGGCGAGGATCCTATTTTGGGGGATGTACACTTATCTAAGAATAACTGGTTAACCCTGAGCTTAAACGAAAGGAGTAGTTCAGTAGAGGCAGGCAAGGTAGGAGAAGTGGCTCAAGTCCTCTGGCCGAGTGGGGCACCAAGATGCAGGAAGGGCAAAGGGGAAGAACACTGTCTGGAGTTTGACCAGGTTCTGCTGGAAGAAGCCAACCTAGGCCAGGGTCCACAGGAAGAATGGGTACTTGGGCTCCCTGACACAGCTTCAGCTTATAGGGGTCAGCTCCTGCCCAGGGACAGTAGGGACAGGACACGTGGTCCCCTGTCGGTAGATCTTGTACAGAGGTGGTGTGGGGGGCCCCTGGGCCTAGCCTAGGCCAACAGGTGGTTCACAAAGAAATGTCAGGGAGACGCCAGCATTAAAAAAGAGAGATGTGTTTATTCCATGATCAGTACAGACCAAATGCATATTCACCGTATGAAAGTCAAACCAGTCAGTGACTCCAGAGTTTGGCCAACACTGAGGCACCAGCGTCATGGTGTAGAGTGGGTTCTCATGGCACATGTAACCTCACCAAGGGCTCCAATTATAAAATTAAAAAAAAGCAGGGGAAGGGGCAGCCGGTTGGTAGGGCCAAGCGCCAGGCGGGGAGCTTCTGCCTCAGTCTGTGGCCTGTGGCCCCTGGCCCCTTGCACCCACCACGTCCCCTGGCCCTTCCTCTCCTGGTAAAAAAAATACAAAAAAAAACAAAAAAAAAACCACAACAACAACAACTCAGAAACAGATTTGACATTAAAAAACAAAGAAGCAGCCAACAAATGGCGGGGAGAAAAAAAAAAGGCAAAGAAAACGTGGCTTTCTGGTTTTATAATTAAAAATAGACTAGTAAAGTTTGAAACTGAGTAAAATATAGGCAGTTTTTTTGTGTGTTTTGTATGTTTTGTTTTGTTTTTTTTTGTGGGGTTTTTTTTTTTGAGTTTTTTTACACCAGTTTGGTGGAGTCACCAACAAACTTCAAACAAAGATATGCCAACTATGTTTCACTACACAGTACAGCCACGGTCACACACTACCCACAGCGCGGTGGCAGCCGCCGCTCAATGAGGAGACAATCACACCATTTCGGAGATAAGCAGTGCCATTGTGTCTGGAGGAGAAGAGAGAATTAAAAATAAAATAGAATCCAACAAAAAAAATATATATAGAAAAAAAAAAGAACAGAAACACAGGTGGGAAGGAACTGACTTTGGTTGGTGGCCTCACTCGCCGGGCGAGGCCGGCCCACACACGCGCGTGTGACAGTCACCTCGCTCCAGATTGCCATGGACACACACACACCTCCACGGCACTATTCCCTTTTGCACAAGCGAACACTTACAGAGAGCGGCTCTCGATTAAAGGCTTGTGGGGGGAGAGGAAGGGAGGGGTGGGGTCTGTTCAAGGCAAAGTCAGTGCCAGCAAGGGGGTGGGCCAGCGCCCTCGCCACCTCCAGCTCTTGCAGGCCTGCCCTGGTCTCCTGGGTGTGGGCAGGGGCAGCTGGGGTGTGGAGGACTCCCGGCGGGCAGGACGTCACAAACGTCACGTTCTTGGGGACAGTAAACCAGTCACGGTGGCGGCAGCAACGATGTCCTGTGTATACTGTGTAGACATTTGGCAGAGAGAAGGGCCTCTGCCCCACACGTGGGGACTTGGGGCTTGGGTCTGGCCGGCACTTGCTCGTGGCGAGGCGTGCTCTGAGCCGACGTCCTGTGGGGCGGGGTGGGGGTGGGGGTGGCGGGACGTCCGGCTGGCTGTAAGGCAGATAGGCTCTGCAGTCCTCAGCTGCCCATCAGGCCTGCCCCAGGCATAGCATGCAGGAGAGCCAGGCCCGGAGTTACCCCCTTGCCACTGCTACTGCCTCCACTGCTGCCCCTAACACTATGGAGAGTCAACGTTTTGCCAGGAAATCAAAGTCAGAAGTCACCTAGGTGCTCTCAGAAAAGATTTTCTTCAAATATTGACAATAGATCACTCTGGAAATTCATGTCAATGGTAGCTGCCATCTGGAGGAGAGAGGAGAGCAGGAGGAAGTGAAACTCAGTGTCCTGCCCTTGCTGTGGCTCCCAAACCCTCACCCCTGACCTCCAGCATGGGCTATTCCCTCAGGGCCCACACCCCAGAACCTCCCCTGCACTGGGCCAGAGCACCTCTGAGGCCCAGAGGCCAGCATGGCGCACATAAGAAGGAGCTCTGCCCTGAGTACCCACTCCATGGCTCTCTGCTTGCACCCCACTTCTTGGGGGGAGAGCCTCCCTGCCCACTCCAGGTTCAGGGTCCCCTTTCTCAACTCCTCCAGGGGTTGATCTCTGCCCAGCAGTGCCCACCAGAGTCCCCCAGCTCACCGCTTCCCGGCGCCTTCGCTCTTGCTCCTGCTTTCGGGCCAACTCCCTCTGCTGGTCCAGCATGGACTGAGGCTGGGAGCTCCGGGCCTGGGGGGTGGCGGCAGCGGCTACAGCAGCTGCCTGTTGCTGCTGCTGCTGCTGCTGCTCCTGGCGCTGCTGCTGCTGCTGCTGCTCCTGGCGCCGGCGTGCCTCCTCGTGGGCTCGCCGGGCCTGCTCTAGCGCATCTTCATCCTCTCGGCTCCTGAGCAGAGCAGGGCTCCGTGTCACGTGGGGATGAATGCAAGCCCTGGGAGCCCCACAACCTGCCCAGAGCCCGCGCCCACCTCATGCGCTCCTGCCGGAGCCGCTCCTTCTCCTTCTCTGCGTGCTCAGCCTGCGCCTTCAGGGCCTTCTCGCGTTCCTCCTTCTCCCGGGCCGCCCGGCGGAACTGCTCGAAGCTGTCACTTGATGACTTGGCTGTGGAGGACGGGGTGGTGGGATGCTTCTGCACCAGGCTAGCCCAGGAGCCCATATTCTTGATTTTTAGGTCCTGCGAGGCAGAGAGACCAGGGGGCCAGTGAGGGACCCTGCTGCATCTGGACTCCTCCAGAGAGGCCCAAAGTCTGAGGACACAGCTACCAAGGCACCTCCTGGGGGTGGGGGTCAGGGGCACTCACGGGTCCACTGCTCCTACCTTTTTGGGTGCAACTGGCGTCTTCGGCTCCTGTTTCTGTTTGTCCTTGTCAGCGGCCCCCGGTGGGGGTGCATTCTGCTCAGGGGGCCGAATCACAGGCCTCCCGACATCCACGGGCTTCATCTCAGGCCCTGGAACACAAATAGCCCATGGGCCTGGGCCCAACCCACCTCAGTGGGGCACGGTTGACCGGCCCACAGGAAGCTCACATCCAGTGCAGGCCTGGGGGCCTCAACCTCAGCTGGGATTGGAGAGGGCACTCACGCTGGGGCAGGTGGACGGGGGCCTTGATGCTCTCTGGGTGCTTGGGGGGTTCTGGCCGCAGCGAGGGGCTGAAGGGCTCACTGCGGATGATGGGTGAGTGGATCTTCTCCTCCTTCACCACCACCAGGGGCTGGGGCTGGACCACGGAGGCTGCACGTAGCTCCTGGGACAGCACAGGCATGGCAGCTGGTGAGGTGGATGGGCGCCCCTGGCCCCAGCCTACGCCCATCCCTGGGGGCTGTGGCCCAGCCCTGCCCTTTACCTGCTTCTTAGGCTGGACGTTTTGCTGGGGTGGTGACTGGTGGGTCAGACTCTGGAACTGTGGCATCTGGGGGGAATGTATCATAAGCGGGGAGGGGGCTTCACGGAGGTGACCTAGGAGAAGGGACAAGGAGCTTATCAGCATGTCTGGTATGGAGGCCGCCGGCCCTGGGCCCAGCCAGGCCCTCCCAACCCAAGGGAAGCCCCACAATGGCTCAGTCCCTTGCATGTCAGGCCCTGTGCTCAGAGTGCAGCAGGGCTTTGTGGAGCCATGAGCGCAATCCTGGTGGTTTGATACCACTGTGTGTCAGAAAAAAAACTTTCCATTAGGAAACTTTAGGAAGCGCAGATACATCTGGTCCCAGGTGGGATCTGGCTTGATTATCTTTTAAAAGCTCTCCAGGTGGTCCTATGGTATGGCCTGGGTCAAGTACAAGGGATGTCAATAACCCCACAGAGCAGGCAGCCTGGGCTCCCGGCTATCCCCATGTGGCTAGGCCGGTCTGCCTGGACAGCTGCTTCGGGCCTAAGGCTAGATCCCCAGGAACCTCCCCAATACAACTCAACCTGCAAGGCCCACACAATGGGGAGAAGCCTGGACCTGGCCTACACCACAGCAGAACTGGCAGAACAGGTGTTGGGCTCATGGTTCTTGGAGAAAGTGGGCCAGCCCACCCACCTTCATCCAACCAAAGGCTGGGGGGACCCAGGCAGCCTTGGCCTGGGCCTGACAGCAGTCTGCAAACACACAACTGCAACAGCCTCCTGTCTGGGTGGTTCCCTTGGGAGCACCTGCTGAGGCTGACCTGGGCAATGGCAGGTTCTCAGGGCTATGACTTGCAGAAATCTCCTGCCTGCTGGAAGCTTCATCCAGCAGCACCTAGAGGGGAGCCCAGTAGCTCAGGGGCGGGGGTGGTGCCTCCAAGTTGGCCTGGTGCCCAGGGATGCTTGCCAAACCTCCCTGGACTCCAACAACTTGGTCTTTGGCCCAAAGCCCCCAGCTACGCTCCAACACATGTCACTCCCTGTGACTCATTCCAGGCCACAGAGACTCAGGGGGAGATGGGCCCAGAGACTCTAAGCAAAGGTAGCCAGAGGGGACCTGCCCTGCCCCACCACAAGTGCTGACTCTTCCGAAGGCATCTCATCACCTGCCCACTACTGGTCTCCACAAGGAAACCCTGTCTTGCTTGAGGGTGAAAACAGGCACATTTGCAGAGCTGCTGGGACCACCATTGGTCTTTCCCAGGGAGGACAGCCAGCTGTTCTCAGCTCAGGGTACACAGTGATCCACTTGGCACCTGGCAGCTTTTGCTGGGTTTAGGAGCAGTCACAGCCTAAAGTCAACAGCTTTATTCAATTTGTAGGCGGCACTCACAGGATACCACCCCCCACCCCACCCCCAAGCCAGGCTGCATGATCTACATGCCAAGTCCAGGAATGTCAATGTGTCACCACACCATGAGGCATCTACTAGAACACTGCCCCACCGTGGTCAGCCAAAACATTTTGGTCAGAGACACCTAGAAAACAAGTACCCAAGAAAAGCAAGAGGACATGGCCTGCCCAATGCTGTTGACTGGAAAATGGCAGCCTAGATCAGGCTGGAGACTGGGAGCAGGAGACAGCAATGATTCCTGGGTGAGTCGTGAGCTACCTGTGAGCTTCAGCCTAATTCTCCCTCCCAGCTCCACCAGGGGGGCCTCCTAACACCAAAAGCCGAGCACCCGTTTCCACAGGTTCCCAAACAGACCACACTGCCCAGACCTGCTCATGGCTCTGCCTGGACCTCACACCCCACTGTTTGTTAAGCTAACTCCTGCTCAACTTCTGGTCACCTCCTCCAAGAAGCCTGCCCCAATCCCCAGAGGCAGAGCAGGTGCCTCCCCTGGGCTTCTGGCCTCCTCACCTAGCAGGTATCACAATGCACTGTTAATGCACTTGACTGTGAGTTCCAAGAAAATGGCCCACTGGGGCCTTAAATCTGTCATCTCGGCTTGCATGCAAGATGGACACCTGATTAAAACACTGCACCAAGTATCATCGCCCCCTTTCAGCTGCCTCTCTCCAACCAACCCAGAGCCTTCGAGGCTCAGCTTTGAGCCCATCTCAGCCTGCAGCACAAACTGACCCATCTGGCTTCTTGAGGACAAAACTCTGGACCTAGCGCCAGCCTTCCCAGAGCCCAGGGGCAGGATGGTAGTGCTGGTGGGGGGACACTTACCAGTTGAGTAGGGGTCTGACTTGTGGTGCCGGGGTGAAGGGTGATGCTGGATGACTTGTTGAGGCTTGGCGGGCTGCGGCGGGGGTGGCTGCTGGCCCGTGGGTGGGTGGGGGGGCTGCTGGCCTGGGGGCGGTGGGGGCTGCTGGATATGGGTGGGGAACTGCATGGGCTGCATATGCACGGGCCGTGGCGGGGGCTGGTGCTGCTGCTGGGGTGGCGGCTGGGGCTGGGGCGGTGGCGGAGGTGGCTGCTGCTGCTGTTGTAGCTGCTGCTGCACTGAGGGGTGGGGAGGGGGGGGCAGAGGGGGCGGGGGCTGGGACTGCACCTTCACGGAAGGGAGTAGTGGTGTGGGGGGCTGCACCTTCTGCAGCTGCTGCAAATAGAGCTGCATCTGCATGGAGGTGAGGGGTGGGGCAGGCGGATCTTCATCCTCCTGCAGCAGCACTTGGGGGGGCTGAGCCATGGGGGGCTGCGGGAGTAGGGGAGGCTGGGCCAGGGCGGGTGATACGGCCGGGGGACGGGCAGCCTTGGGGGGGAGGGCGGCAGCTCGGTTACTGGGCCGTGATGGCTGTTGAGGCAGTGCGTTGTGCAAAGCTGGAAGGACACAGTAGCAGGGTGGTGAGGCTCACACACCCCGTGGTCCCCGGTCCAGCCTTTCTCCTCCATCCTGACCTCCTACTTGTCTCCCTCCAACTGGCAACCTCTCCACCATCCTTGGTTTCCCAAAAGCTCCAGAATAAGGACAGCATCCAGGGAGCTCTACAGGATCCGGCCCCTCACCATCTTGCCCCGTGCTCCACGCCCCCAACTCTCCTCCCTTCCCTTCCCTCCAACTGCTGCACTTGCCCTTCAGGTCTCAGAGCAAGTCTTTCCTGATTCCCACAGGTGTGTCCGCTCTCGGATGAGACTGTGCGCCCTCCCAAACCCCTATCCCTGACTGGGAGCTACAGAGGATCACATATTTTTCCATCTCACACCACGCCTGGCCCAGCAGAAGATCTGAATCAGTGTCTTCTGTACCCAAAGCACTCTCTCTCTGTGCAAGGCCTGTTCTGGGGCCTCTCGTGTAATTTCCATAATGGCCCCCAGAAGCTGCTAACCTCCCCTTAGAGACAACTGAGGTTAAGAGGGGTTCTGCAGGTCGCCCAGAGTGCCCTGTCACTGTGGTAAGACCAGGGTGGGAAGGGGACCTCCCCACACTGCTGCGGGTGTGGTTGCAGCTCACCTGGAGGAGAGACCACCGAGTGCTGGTTGAGATGAGGCGGAGTGCTGTGCTCGGGAGGCTGGGGCAGGTGAGGGGGCAGCTCGGGCTGCGGCAGGTGCAGGATGGGCTGGGTGAAGTGGCCAATGGGGTCGAAGACACTGCCTGGGAGTTGGGGTTCCAGGACGGGCACCTGGGTGGCGATGAAGGGTGGAGGCGAGGACTTCATCGCAGGGGCTGCCTGCTGTGGCATGGAGGGCGGAGGGGGCGGGGGCGGGGGCTGCTGCTGTGGAGGTGGAGGCGGTGGGGGCTGCTGGGGAGGCGGTGGGGGCTGCTGGGGCACAGGGGCCGGGGCCTGCTGCATCTGCTGATGGTGGTGGTGATGGTGCTGCAGACAGACAGACAGACAGGCTGATGTCAGGCAGGCCAAACCCGTCTGGGTCAGACACAGGGTCCCTCCAGGGCCCCAAAAGACAGGTGGCCACTGCTCACCTGCTAAAGCACACCCCCGAAACCACATACCTTCTTCTGCTCCCTCCCGGGGTGCCCCTTCTTTTTTGACTTCGGAGCCATCTCTGTGGAGGAAAAGAGAAGGTGGTGAGCCTACGGGGGAGAAGACTGGGAGCTGGCCTTGAACGCAGAGCAAGGAGAAAACAGAGGATGAGTTCAGGAGAAGGACCGGTGACAGTGAGAGGGAGGGTGGCTGGGTTCTGTCTGGGATGGAAGTTGGTCACAGGGGAGGGAAAGACATGTGGGGTGCCACCTACCCAGTTGCCTGCTGCTTTTTCCTAGCAGGGACCATGACTGAAAAGCTGCCTGCCAATCTCCGGACCACCAGCTCCGTTAAAAGATGACACCCAAATGCACTGGGAACTGAGCTACGAGAAAACTCCTTGCCCAACTTCTCCTCCAATTTGCTGGTCAGAAGCCTCTACAGTGACCTGAGCATCTGCACCCCAACCTGCTTTGCCTTGCAACAACCATGGTGTTTTAAATGATCTTGTCCATTTTACAGATTAGCAAAGTGAGGCTCAGAGAAGTTAAGGGACTTGCTCTGGTCACACAGCTAAAAAGTAACAACTCGGTGGCCTCCAACTGCATTGCCCTCTGAGGCTCGCTCCTTCCCACCCTCCCAGACGAAACAGAGGTGCGTGAGTTGGGCTGAGAAAGACCACTGGTGCCAGCATGGGCCAAGGCCTGGCCACAGAGCCATGGGACAGGTGAAGAGAGTGCTGACAAGCATGAGCACTTTGTGGAGGAAGAGAGAAGCCAGCCAGCCAGCCAGCCTCCCTGGACGACGCAGGAGCCAACGGGGGAGGTACTCAATGCCATTGCCAGCAGAGGAGGACGACACTGGCCAGACTCCCCTTCCTCTCAGGAGACCGGCCTCAGAGAAGTCCCTGTGTTGAGATACAGTCAGTGTGCTGCAGGGAGAAAGCAGTATGTGTCCCGGTTTCTCAGGAGCCAATGGCTTGCTGCCACCACTGTGTGGATAAATCTGGGGTGTGCCTGTCTCTGTGAGGAGTGTGCAAGAGCCAGCATGACTCCCTCTGCCCCCACTCTAGAAGCTTATGCTAAGGAACTTTTGCCAGCTGGATGCCCCTTGCCAAACACTGCTGGGTGTAAACCTCAGAGGAGAGAAAGCCCAGCCAGTGCTCAAGGGCTAGGAAATGAAGTCACCAACCACCAGGTGGGAGGTAGGACCCATAGTGCCTTTCAGATTCCTGTCGCTGAGAGGCACCTCATGGCTCTGCCTGGCATTCCCTGAGCTCCTTGCCAGGGTGCTGGCTCTTGCTGCTGGTGTTGGAGGACACATGCTTTTGCCCAAAGCGGGGCTAGCTCCACTGCTAGCTCCAAAGCTGCTTCATGGAGGGCCGTGCTAAACTTCTGTGAGGTGCACAGCCTTGGTGCGACGTGTCACCAAAAGGGATGAGAAGGGACTTTGTTCCCTGCAAAAGCTCACCATTCCATGCAAGTGATAAGACAGTGACACAAAACTCAGCAGCTACAGACATGTCTCATACAAATGGCAGCGACTAGGGACACCTGGGACACAGGAACTGTGTCCAGACTTGAGAGATGCCAGGATACAGGGCGCAGAACTCTTTGGGTCACATACAAAAGCTGGTGAGGACACTCTTGAGGGTCACACATACAAAAGGGAGCCATCTGGGTGATTTGCAGGATCAGGCCACAGGGTGTCTGGCAGCCGCAGGATGGAAAAGGAGAGGCTGGAGGCCCAGGACCAAGCGGACCCTACACACACAGGGATAAAGCATGGTACACAGAGGCTGCTGACCCAAGGGAGTGGGAGAAAGAGGCCAGAGCATTCCTCCAGGCTGGGCTCCTCTCCCAGCATGGATTCCAGTAACAGAAACTGCAGCTGGGGAGGCTGGGGGCGGCTGCTTGCACGCTGGCATGCCTTTGGAGGGAGGGGACCAATGGGTCAAGTCTGACCAGGAGAGGCCACTGTGTCATGGGTCAAGTCTGACCAGGAGAGGCCACTGTGTCATGGGGAGAAGGCTGGGCAGGGTAGGGGTGGCCTGTCATCTCATGGCCTTGGGAGGAAACACTTTTTTTCATCACAAAAGAGGGACAGTGGCTCTGAACCCACACCATCTCCCTGCAGCCATGAGCAGAGAGGCCCACCTGGGAACTAGAGGGGAAGAAGTGCAATGGGGCCCTTAAGGATCCAGGGAGTGGCTTTCAGCTGCCTTAGAAAGGTCCCTGGGAGTGCCATCCCAGGGCTCCACAGAAGTGCTGGGAGGGGCAGGCCTAGAGTGGGAGAGAAGGTGGGAGGTGCACAGCAGATCACCAGGACCAGAGGACTAAAGGGGCCAGCAGTGGGGACCAAGGGGTGCTGGAGCCTCTCTGGGACAGCCACATCTGGCTCACGTGTCCTGGGCCTCATGCTGGAGTTACTGGTAGGAAGACAAGACAGGAAGTGCACAACTTCACAACACACCAGCCCCAAGACACCCCCACACAAAACTCTCTAGAAAGGGTTACATGAAGATGGCCTCAAGTACTGTGTGATCTTTATTCCATAAAAATCTTGAACTCAACACAAGTTTCATCTTTACATAGGATGGTAATTGTACAAAGAATTAAAACGTTTTTGTAAAATCTGATTAAAACACTGATTCCTCCCCACTCCCCCACAACTCAAGGGAAGGAGACAGGATAGAAGGTAAGGGCAGAGGTGCGTAGCCCCTCAACTGAACCGGCTGGGAGCCTCAGCACCAGCAGATGCCCAGGCCTCCCACCCCTCCTACAGCGACTCCTCAGGCCCGGCTGGCACCTCCCACTGTCCGCATGCTGGAGGCTGCCGACAAGGCGTGAGTGGGCTTCTGCTCTCTCTGCTCTGTTCCTGGGGCACTGGGCATAGGTGACAGCTTGAATCTAAAGATCAGGTTCTCTGCCAGACGGAAGCCCCACGGGCAAGAAGGACGAGATCCCTGGACACCGAGGCTGCAAGGACCACGCAGGACAGCTGGCCCGTGGCTACAGCCCATGTGCACACAAGTGGGAAGGAGGAGTGGGGAGGCAAACAGGCCGACACTGTGGGAATCTAGCCTGACTTTTGTTCTAAGACAGAAGAATCTTCCCAGAATGACAATACCAGCAGCTTCCCAACTGTCCTGTGGGAATCTCCGGGCATGAAGCTCCCTGACCCCAGCCAGGCTGAGTTGTACTGGGAACACATCAGGAACAGGCCAAAGGGCAGCTCAAAATAGTCTGTTTGGCGAATGAGTTCGACTGGAAGCTGACCGGCTACAGGATCAGGGAGCAGCCTAGGAACTCCCAAGTATCACTGCAGGGCCCTGGAGGCTCTGGGGAGGCTGAACCGGGAACCCAAGTCCAAGGCCAGTCTGGGGCACTTAGAGCTGCTTGGGCCCAAGGCCCCAAGGAGCTGGGGAGGAGTGCCAGGGTTTCCACACAGGTGGTGGCCAACTGCACCTCCTCAAGCCTGCTTCCAGCTCCAGCAGAAGGCAGACTCCAAGATGCCAGGAGATGGTTAGGCCTTGAAGAAGTACACACAAACTATATATAAAACAAAAAAAGCTCTCTGAAATGCAGATGCTATTCCTCAGGGAACTTTTCACATCAGGCAGTTTTCTGTTGAGATGCTGGATTCATGACCAAAAAAGGGCCGACATTTATTTTTAGAGCAAAAAAAAAGCCTATTTAGTGCCTCTCAGAGGGCTTGGATTATGTGGCCACCCTGACCTGCCCCATCCCCAGCAGCTGTCATCACTCTAGGGGACTGAAGACTAGCATGTGCATGGAACAGGGCCCGAAGGCTCTGATGCCCTCACGACTGACTGGTCCAGTGCTCTGGGTTTCAAGAACCCTTTCTTGCCACTAGCCCAGATCCCAACCCCCACCAAAGGAAAGGATGATGGCCTAGAGGAGCCAGGTCAACTGGCTACACGGCCACTCCTCCCCAGACGCCCCTCACTAATGGCCTGCCTGGCAGCTCCTGCAGCCTGCTTCTAAGTACCTGGGAAGGGAGGGACTGGGAGGCAGCTTAGGAAGTACTTTCCCTGTGTGACTTTAGGAGAAGAGGCCAAAGAAGTTGGGAAAATGCCCAACAGAAACAGTGGGAACAATGAAAACAGAAAGGAGGACTCCAGGGGGCTGTGAATCAGCTGTGGCTGGTGACAGCCTCTGGCTAATGGAGCCTTATAGGTCACCAGAGAGAAGGCATGCTGAGGGACAGCCCCAGTGAGCCTTTGGGCCCAGCTGGCCTCGCCTCTAAAGCCCCATTCCTCACTTGGGGAAGCTCTAGATGTTACAGTGTTCTTCCTTAGGGTGAATGAGATCTTCCCTGGGCTAACGTCATTGCAAGGTCCAGGAGGGAACCAGTTAGGATCCAGAGTCCCCAAAAAAGAGGGAGGGATGAGGAGAGAAAACATATTTGTGTTGGGGTCTTGCACACGGAGCAGCACCACATGTATGCGTGTGCAGGGGGGACTGTCATCACCCTCTGGGAGATGCCACCCACCCAGAGGACCCCAGACGACCAGGGAGGCGGGGCAGGACAGCCAGGCAGTCTTTACACAGGAGGCCCGGGCGGGCAGCCAGGCAGGCAGCCTTCCCGGAGGCGGGACTAGGCGTGAGCTGCTGGACATGACTAATCCACCCCAGGGGACAGGCCCAGGGCTCTGAGGAATTCCATAACTTGATGGAGTCCTGTCCCTTTCACGGAAGAAAATGGACTTAAGCTATAGCTTGCTGGGAAGGAATCTGGAACTGAAGACCGTTTTATTAAGAGTCCGTGTCCAATGATTAGGCAGGACCTACATAGAGGGAGAGAGAAACCAGTGTGAGAGAAATGGTGTGGAATGTACCGTTCAAGTCATAAGAACAGAAGAACCGCAGACCAAGCCAGCCTCCGGTGCCCTGCTTGCTGTCAGGGCACGAGAGAATAGCGCCGCAGACTAGGAGTTCCACCCCCTGCCTGGCCAGCTGCAGGTGGGGACAGACCCACCTTTCCCTTAGAAGGGCCTTGGATCTGGCACGCATGGATGTCTCCAGAACCGCCTGAGTCTGTTTATGCCGTTTATGCTTCTAGACAGAACTGCTTCCAGTAACAAGTTCCATATGTGCCGAGTGCATGCTGGTGTTTCCTTTACTGGTCTTTGCATCTGAGAGGCTACCCTGCCTGTCCTCCTTGCCATCACTTCTGAAGACCAGCCTGGTGTGCCATGCGCATTAGGCACCCACTGATTCTGATCTTATCCCCCAGGGTCTGCTTTTCTGCACCTGTCTATCTCAAGGAGGTGATGCTGACCCTTCCTCAGGGCTTGGGTGGAGGTAGGAAAAGACCCTAAGAAAGATATGGAGTGCAGGACCTCTCGCTAACAGCCTACCTCTGCATTCCTATAAACTGCAAGAAACCAAAAAAAATTATAAAAAGAGGAGCCAGTTACATACACTGTTAAGGAGGAAAAAAACAAAAAATAAAAACAGGTTGAGGAAGAAAGTTGTCCCTTCTTTGTCCCAGGCATCGAATGCAGCTCCCCTTGACGGGGGAGGGGGTGTGGGGCTCGTTCCCACCCATATAGCAGAGCAGATGCTTCTGTTAGAGTCACAGATGCAACCAACACTGCACTCCCATGGTCCCCAAGTGCGCATGTGGGAAAAACCCGCCCACCGGCCAGTCTCTCATTCAAGACACATTCCACAAGGCTCACCTTCGCCCATGAAGCCCTAAAATCCGTCCCTGCGTGTGTGTGGGAGTGTGAGGGTCACCTGGCAGTGCAGGCAGACTGGCTATAGCCCCGTCCTCCAGATCTCTTCCTACCCCCACCCCCACCAGGGGACTTACCCCCTCCCCAAGAGCGTGCGTCACACCCTTGGAGTGGGCAGCAGCAGGCCCCAAGATGGGACTGGAACCGAGTCCTTCCAAGACCCCAGGGGGTCGGAAGCTGAGGCTGGTTGTCTGGGAAGAATGCCCCATGGCCTCTGTCTGCACTTTCCAGCTCAAATCTTTCCAAAACATCAAGCATTCCTTTTCCCCTTGGAGCTATTAAGAAACACCCACATGCTCCGATCCTGGGAAAAGGAAACCAGGGGACTAAAATAGCTGGAGTGTGCTCCCTCTGCAACTAAAAGACCAAAATCAAGTCCAAGAGAATTCCCTGAACTCCTGTCCCAGCCCAGACCAGGGGTGCTCCTGAGAGTGACAGGAACTGTGTGGCCACCCCTACCCATAAAGATCTGTGGGTGGCATTTGGGAAGAGCCAGACATCAGCAATGTGATGGGGTGAAAGCTTAAGATGGCTCAGGGGCAGTGGGAGGGTGGCACTTGTACCACCACATTCTGTCCCTCAAGCTGATTCAGAGTTTAACCAGAATCAAAGCTCAGTGGAAGACCACGACTCAAGTAACAGCTTGGGTTCAAAAGATGTCGTGGGACTGGCCAGCAGTGCTGCATGCTGCTGAACAGGAGGAGAAACACACAGTGGCCTGGGACAAAGCTGGAAAAGAAACACCCCCTCCGCCCCAGTCTGTGGACGCACTGCCTCCCTGAAGCGGCCTTGCCCCAAGGACCAGCCCCCATGTCCTGAGCAGCTAGCAGCATCCTTGTCTATGGACAGTGGCCAGAGAGGAGTCCACGTACCACTGCCCTAGCCCCAACTTAGTGCCTCTGGTTCAATTTCTTTTGGTGATTCATGTCTCGGGGCTGTGTCGGCAGAACTGACAAATATAGGCTCTTAGGAATTTCAGCACTAATCCAAATGGAAACACAAGAACAAGAAGGGCAAAACAAGCCCCCAAACACCAAGAGAAATACCTTCAATGCCCCCCACCAGGCCCCATTCCCCACAAGGCAGAACCACCTGTAACTGGTCAGAGAAATCTACCCAGCTCCATGGACCCAGCACGAGCAGCTGCCCGGAGAGCAAGTGCAGGTTCCTGTGCAGGATGGGGGTGGCAGATGGCCACATTCAGTGGTGCCAGGGCACAGGCTCCCACTTTGGAACCTGTAGCATCTGAGCTGCAGGGCACAAACCTACAGGGTGGGTCCCTCCCAAGAGTAAAAGCTCTCAGCTGGCCTCCGGCAGAGCTCTCCAGCGCACACAGAAGGCAAAGGAAAAGTCAGGACCACGAAGACAAAAGAGAGGCTCGTAAAACCCAAGGTGGGGAGGGTGCCTGGGAAGAGGAAGGAGCTGGAGGCAGCCGAGGGAGCCGCCAGGGCTGGACTGCCGGAGCCTGGGAGCCTGCAGGCTGGCGGCTCTGAGACTGTAAATCTCGCCCTCCTTCCTGCCAGGACAGCTGTTCCCAGGACTCTCAGATTACTTGTTGCACAATCCTTCCAGCTTCTTTAAAAGGGGGAAAAATGTGGAGGAAAAAAAAAAAATCTCAGCAGCAGCAGGGAGCTGCTAGCAATACCATCATGGTCACTCCACAGCAGGCGGCAGCAGGCAGGCTGTAGGACGCTCAGAAGCTCAGGAGTCAGGGACAAAGGCCACAGTCACAGATTCGCAACGGGGACATCAGGTGTGATGGTCATGGCCCCCTAAGGTGCCACAGTGGGTGGGGCCAAACCATGCTGTTTTAGCTATCAGGTCCGCTGCCAATTTCAACCTCTGGGGTATTCTTTGGTTGTTCAGATCCTTAGGAGAAAAGGCTACGAAACCCCTAGTAGAAACAGCCTGCTAGAAAATGCAGGAGGTACAAAACCCCAGAGGGAAAGACAAACCTGAGGCTTGGCTGGCACTGAAAATGAGAAGTCAGCAGCCACCAGGAATGCTAATTGGGCCCAAGAATATGGCCATTCACCCTGTTAAGGGCACTGGGCCCTGGCTTGGGGCCAGCTCCGCCTGAGCAAGCACCAGATGCGGCGCCCCCTGCTGGTAGACAGGTTTAAAAAAGCAATGGAAGGGGGAGCTGGTTAGGAAGAAAGAAAAAACGGTTAAGGATGGAGAAAGAGGCAGCCAGCAAACTACTCACAGCAATCTTTGCATACAACAGGAGCTCAATAAATACAGAATATACTTAATGACTTTCATGTCACTTTGGCCCACTGAAAATGAGGTAGTCCTGAGCCCTCCCCCAACACTTGGGAAACCTGGTGTCCTTACTGTAAAAGGGAAGAGGAGCAGTGACAAGACCCAGAGGCCCCCTTGTCCCCAGCTTCCCTGGACAGAGGCAGGCTGAGCCCACAGGAGGACCTGTGGACCCACACACCTCAGGGCAGCTTCACTCTTTCCAACTGCTGCAAATGATCCTCAAACTTCCTTGGCACCACCAGGTCACATTATTTATGTGAACAAAGTGGAGCTTATCGTTTATTTCCAGTTAAAATAAAATATCAGGGATAAAATAGGTACGTGAAAGAATATGCCAGGAGTCTTCGTTGCCCAAACACACGTTTCCCACTGTGGATGTGCACATTGCAGCCTGCCTGGAGGGGCACACCCAGGGTCCCAGGGCAGGCTCGCGGGTGGTCCACAGACTGTCTGCTCAGCTGATAGAGTTAGACCTGCCCAGGGACAACTCTGCTCACCCAGAGAAGGCCGGCTCCACCTCACAGAACAGGCTAGTCACCAGGCTTCTTCCCTAGCCTCTCCTCTGGGCCAGTCAGAGCATCTGCTCCCCTAAGAATAACCAGGAGGGCTTATATCTGGAGGAAAGGTCCCCTTCCCCACCACCGGCACAGCTCTCAGCATCTCCACCTGCCCCCACCTCCCGTGTCAAAGCTGCTGCTCAGGCGCACCAGTGGATACAAACGCACGCCCATGGAGCATGGAGAGAAGGAACTGTTAGAGGTACCGGATACGCATGTCCAGGTGCGTGCAGTTAGGAGTAGCCAATGCAGCAGTGAGCACACTATGGGGAGGATGGCAGTGCCCTAAGCCCCAGGAACAGCAGGGCCAAAAGCAGGCTGCTCCACACCTGCCAAATCACATCACCTGAAAGGCTGTGTTGCATGCAACTGTGACACACGGAAGACTGTGAGGCTGGGCAGGGTCACGCTAAGATCAACTCCATCATCTGCTCCCACCCCTTCTTTCCCAGGTCTCTGCAGTGTCAATGCCCCTGGCTACCTGTCTTCCCTGCCCCAGCCCAGGTCGAGGGTAGTGTGGGGGCAGGTGCAGGGTTACCCCCGCCGCCAGTTAGAGATTAACATGGTGACCAAGTAGATGGACAGATGGGAGGGCCCCGCAAGTTCTTATGACTGCTATCTCTGGTCTCTGGTAGCCTGGACACAGGATGGAGCACAGGCAGGATTCCGACAAGACTCTAAGTTAGACACCTAACCTGTTTCAGAGTCTTCGCTGTCAGAGGAGCTGGACTCGCTGGTGCTCTCCGACTCTGAGGATGAGAAGCCCTTCATCTTGGAGGAGCCAGCAATCACATCAACTTTCTCAGCTGCAATAAAGCAACAGGGACAGAGTCAGGCAGGGCCCTGAGTCCCACGAGCCAGAAGGCTGCTCCTAATGGCCGGCTGCAATCCTTCCGAACCCCGGCCAGACCCACATTTCCCAATGGTAAGCAGCTAGCCTACCATGCATGCCAGCCAAACACTTGGCTTACACTGGACTTTCAAGGTCCCTCCAATCTCTCAAAATACCCTTTTACAGGGTTCATCAAGGATTAAGAGACCAGGGCAGGAGGGAATTCTCTAACACAAGGGACTGCTGCGATTATGCTCCCTCAGCTACTTTTCTGACAGTGGGTAAAGAGGACCTAAAGGGGACATGACAGTCAAAGACAAAACAAGACAAGGAAAGAGGCCCAAGGGATCTCCCAGCACCTCAGTGTGCAGACTGAGGCAAGTGTCACTGTGTGGCACCCTGGGCGGAGGATGGGGTGTGTGTGTGTGCCAAGGACCCCAGGAGTCAGTCCGGGCTGGAATGAAGGCTGTGTGCAAAGCCCTGATGTGGATCCTAAGTCCTACTGGTTCTAACACAAAAGCTGTGAGCCAAGACAAGACACTGACAACACAAAAGAGCTGCTTGGAAGACCTGGGGGTGGGGGAGGGGGGGTGTCACACCAAGCTAGAGAAGACAGCAGGCAGGCACAGTGCCAACTTAATGCCTTTCCTCCTAGCCACACCCCCCATGCCCAGAGACCCCAAAGACGTAGGGGGGTGGCTTCTGGGGAAGACTCAGAGGCAGGAAGCTAAGGACGAAAGCTGCTGCTGCTGCTGCTCAGAGCAAGGCTTAGGACACCTAGGTGCAGGTGGACCGCAGATGGCCAGCAGCCAGAGAGATCAACAAAGGCACCAATAAGCCTAAGGCTGAGTCTGATGTCACAACCCTTCAGAGGTTTCTATGTCAAGAACGCAGATTTTATAATCGGAAGGAAAGCAAGCCTGCAGAGAACGAGGGCCGAGACTGGAAGGCAAAGTTGCCTGAAGGTGCCAACAGGGGCCTCACTACTAGAGGTGCAAGGGTAGCAGCCTGGCCCATCTGCCCAGCCCTCTCCCTCACCCAGGACTGGGAACATCACCCCCCGCCACCGCCCCAGGGTGCCCAAGGGCACCTTGAGGTTTCCTTTTCTTCCGCAAACAGGAGGTGACATAGCGCTCCAGTTCACGCAGGGTGGATGGCTTCAGGGTCTCGAAGTCAATCTCGATCTCGTCGGGGTTGGAGTTCTTGAGTGAGGGCTCCCGCGACTGAATGATGTGCACCACGCGGCCCAGCTTCTCACCAGGAAGCTTGTTGATGTCCAGGCTAAGCTGCCGCTTCTCTTCATACGACATGGGCTTGCACTTGTCTTCTTCCTCCGACTCATATGTGGGAGGGGGCTTGCTCTTCATGGGTGCTGGCTCCTTCTTGCTACGATGGGGTGATGCAGACACCATTAAGAATGGGTCCCTGGGGGAAGGTGGGCACATATCTCTCCATTTAGGGCTTGGGGAGGCTTCCACACGCCCACCCAGTGGTCTTCACAGGAAACAGGGGGCACTGGCAGCACCTTCCTGGGAGCACATGGCTGCAGTTGAGACCACAAATGGTGAACTGGGGGGCTGCTGTGGTTTGTCTTGCCGCCTGCACCATGCTACCTGCTATCCTCTCTCCCTCAAAGGCCCATCCCAGAAAAAAGAGCAGAGAGGCAGCCTCCCTCCCCACTGTCCCCATCTGGACTAGGGGCACTGGTGGGGGTAGGGGTGACCCACAGACCTTGTGTTGTTGTTACTGGTATTATTTTTCTTGGTCTTTTTGGGAGGAAGTTCCTTGGCTTTGCTTTTCTTATTCTCCTCCACTTCCTCTTTCTTTTTGTGCTTTTCTTTTTTCTTCTCCTTTTTGTCTTTCTCCTTTTTCTTTGGTTTGTTCTGCTGGGGCTGTGAAAGGGCTGCAAGCTGCTCGTGAACGGCTTTGAGCTGTGGAGCAGACAAGCAAGACACACAATCCCGTCACCCTGGTCTCTGGCCCTCAGCTCCACGACCTGCCGTCTCACTAGATATCCAAAGTGCCCATGCCCACCCAGACCCTGAACTCCCAGGGTGGCCCAGTGTCCTCCTTGTCAGAGGAGCCACTCAAGCCCCATGACCATGCTGGTTCCAAGAAGAGGATCCCTGAAGAGGCTGGGCAAGAGTGCATAGACAGGGACTTCCCTGGTGGTCCAGTGGTTAAGACTCTGCACTCCCAATGCAGGGGGCACAGGTTCATTCCCTGGTCAGGGAACTAGAGCCCGCACGTGGCAACTAAAAGAACCCACATGCCGCAACAAAGAACCCGCACTCAGCAACTAGACCCAGCGTAGCCAAATAAATAAATATTAAAAAAAAAAAAAAAAGGAGCGCATAGACACATGTGGGCACTAAAGGCCTAATGGCCAGCTTGTAGAGAGAGGAGCATCCTGGAAGCCCCAGAAGAGACGCACCATATGCTGGCTCGGCCTCCTTCTTCCAGATACCAGAAGGATACAAAAGCCTCACCTCTGCCCAGGGAACGGCCACGTCACCCCATCTCCATACCCACAGTGTACATTTAAGTATGAACAATATGCACCTGACCTGGCACAAGGGGACCAGTGGGAATTCTGCTCATGCTGGAACTCATGCTGGGGGCGGGGGGGGGGCGTAGGGGGTGGCGGGGGGTTGTGGTTTGAAAATGGGGCTGCCTGTGTCCTCACCTGCTCCTGGAGCTCAGCCAGTCGTTGGGCTCGCTCCTCCTCGGAGTCATCAGTGGAGCTGTCACTGTCTGAGGAGCTATCGCTGCTGCTGTCACTGGATGAGGGCGGGGCCACAACCTTGGTGGGCGGTGGCACCGCTGGGGAGGACACAGCCACCACAGGCTCCTCGGGCTCATCCGGCATCTTGGCAAAGCGCATCTCGAACACATCCTGGAAGTGAGGGGTAGGGGGAAGCTGTGCCCGTGAGGGCTGCTGGGTGCCCTGGGGGTGCCTGGACTGTGGCCCAGCGTCACACTATCCCTGGCTGCTGGGGGTGACTCAACAGGAAACAAAGAGGGCTGAGTCAATGGTGACCCCCTTATCACTAAGGCGAGGGGCTGGCAAGGGCCCCCTGATAACCCTTTCAACACTCCTCTTTCAAATCTCACTTTGGGGAGAAAGGTGCTCCCGACATGGCCTGGCACCCACTCCCTGGGAGACACAGCTGAGGTAAGGACAGGTGACTCACATCACAGGAGATAGCCAGCCCAATGAGGACATCAGTCTGGGGATCCTTGACAGATGGCAGGCCCGGACAGGACCCACAGAAAGAGTGCTCTGAGGCTCCCATCAGGTTGATGCTCATTCAGTCAGCACATCTCAAGGGAGCCTTCTGGACGGTGGGCCGGGCACCAGGACACAACAGTGAACAGAACAGGGGTCTTACGGTTCACGTTCCCATAGGGAGTGGGTGGGGTCTGCAGTTTTAGAGTTCCAGAGAGAACAAAGGTCCCAAGGTGGGAGTATGCCCAGCACAGAGCCCACAGCCAGTGAGGAGATCAAGTCCTCGCTGTAGTGGGCACATAACTGAGCAGGGCCATGCCACTGCCTAAGGCATCTCCAGGGTACACCAGAAATGTGAGAAATTTATAGACGAGATATGGGATGCTGAGAATAGGCTATGGGAGACAGCCAGCCTTGTGAGGTGCAAGCAACGTGAGCAGAGACCCTGGGCTTACTAAGCATAGGATCCCACCCCAGGAGCTCCTGAGACCTGGTTTTCCAGTAGGATTTTGAGACCTGCTTTAAGCCTGGAATAAGTCAGTTAACACAGCAACTCACATAACAGAAGGGGGGCCTTCCTCAAGTGTGAATCCATGTTGGAGAGAGCAGCATGGCCCAGAAGGGCTGTGGGGTAGAGCTCCAAGGCTGGTATTTCAAACTTGAGTGTATCTGACAGAGCCCACCCTACAAGACTCTCCTGATGTCTCTGGAATGCAGCTTCAGGTTTCCCCGCCCCCAGGAAACTGGAAATGAGTGACCTGGGCAGCAGGGCAGGCATTCCACACAACTGTGGTATTGTCCCCTCCCCTCCAGACTACTCAGGTTCGGCCTCCTCCAAGGCAGGTTCTCCTCTCAGCAAGGTGCTGCCTGAACTCTGCTATCTGAGTGATTTTCAGTTTAAGTACTAGAAAGGCAAAAACTTTCTAATTTAATCAGAAATAAATCATGGAGCAGATCTGAGAGCAACAGAGAAGACAAACAGGAGGGATGACCAGATACCATTATCACTCAAGCTGCCAGGGAGAGGGGGCCTTCAGACAAGGTGAGCAAGACCCTCTCTGCTCACAGTGCCCTGGATGTGGGCAGGCTCAGGTCCATGACTGACCCACATGAGCATCTGAAAGAGCCAGGCCTGCTCTTAGAGAAATGTGTCTAAGAAGGTAGTAGGGCATCAGGACCCCAAGAAGGGAGAAGGGTGGCAAGCAGGGCCAAGCACTTGGTGCTGCTGGGAGGTGACACTTTACCAAGTGGAAGCTATCTCGTGCCACTGGTCTGTGAACCTAGCCCCCGACGCCAGCTGCCAGACAGCTCTACCCTTACCACAAGGACATCCCTGTTCCTGACCCACAGGCTGTGACTGTTGTACAAATGGGGGTGGCACCTGCCCTAAGGCCTCCTTCCCCTCCCCAGCTGCTTCTGGTCCCTGTCCTCCCAAAGCCCCAAGACCAAACAGCAAGGAGCATGAGACAAAAGCCAGGTGGGTTGCCTGCCTCCTGGCTGTGCCCAGCTGAATGACCCATCATCCTCCCACCTGCATCAGCCCAAGTGGGGGACATACTGGGAAACACACTCGGGCCTGTGTGCCAATGAGCTAAGGGCTGCTGCACAAAACCTTCCCAAGTGGCTGAGACTTGCACCTGCTCTGTGGCAAACAAGAATGATGTGCTCCCTGTCCTGAAGGGGTGAACACAAACAGTTGTACAGTGCCGTAAGTGCTAAGGTAGAAACAGCAAGGGGTGGCAAAGAGCCTTTGGGGAACTTGAGACCTAAGAATGAGAGGAGGACAATAGCTGCAGGCACCCAGGAGGATGGTACAAAAGAAAGGTCAAAGGGGCGTGGGGGCAGACAAGAGGATGGTAAAACCCAATGAGATGCACCCAGGGCAAGTATGTCATTAGGGAGGACAGTGACAGAAAGGAGCAGTGAACACCAACAACCAGCACCCACCGGGGGAGCAGGGGCTCAGGGCTCCTGCACCAGAGCTGGCAATGTATTCAGATGAACCCATCTACTCCGCCTGGTGTGACATTACCTCCACCCCACTCCAAGAATCTGAGCCATGTCGCAATTCTCAACATCAGAAAGAACACTGGTTTCAGAGAGTAAGTATCTCCTCTCGCTGGAATGTTGACCAGGGCCATCTACTCTGGGCTACATCAGATTCATGGAGGGAGCTCCCCCCTTCCCCTTTAGTGAAACAGAGATGCTCAGGTGCTGGGAGGTTGCAGTGTCCGAAGACTCCCAGGCAAATCAGCCTGCAGCTGAGCACAGGTAGAGACCCAAGGAGAAGGTGTTGCCCAGTCGGCCCCTCTTTGGCCATGCCTGGATACTGCTGTGAGGCTTAGCCATACCTGGGCATAACCAGGGCACAGAGGTGGGGAGTACAATGTAGGCCGTGGAGGCACACGAGGTGTCAGGTGGTGGGGATGCGGCCGTGAATGAACACTAGATACACAAACACACTCTCACACACGCTTCACAAGCTTCCTACCTCTGGGACCTAATGCAGGACCCCAACACACTTTTCTCAGTTTAATTTTTTTCCTTGCCATAAAAACAATTGCGTACCACCATGAATTTGCACTTTCTCTCAAAATAAAACTCTGGTAATCCACATAGGTGCAAAACTTCCTAAATTACTCCTCACTTCACAATAGAACAGAGGGTAGAGGACAGTACCACCAGCAGCTCTGGGCCCAGCAGTTCTGGGCCCAGCAGCTAGGCTAGCAGCCCTCAGCTCAAGCCACGCTCAGGCTCCCAAGGAAACCCTGAGCCCAGGGGCTCCTGACTATCTTTGTGACCACAGCTGCCAGGTGGTGGGATGTGGGTTTTCTAAAGGCCCAGAATTTACAGGCTGGAAGAGGAATATAAAGTGGATCATTTCCCGTAAAACTTTCTGGGTAAATCCCAGTCTTTGGGCACAGCCTAATTAAGAGACAGTAGGTCCCAACACCTCTTACTGAGGCAAACAAGGGCTGGGATTTTGTTACTCCTCCTCCCCAGTGGGTAGGTAATCTTGCCACCTAAACCATGCTGATCCTAGAAAGCTTCAAAAGAAAGAAGAAAACACAGCTCAAAATGCTACAAAATACAGGAACTGCCTTCTAGAGGAAAAGTCCACACAGGGGGCCTGCCACGTCAACTGGGCTGAATCAGGCACCCCCACCTGCCTCCTGGCATGTTACTTTCAACGGCGTGGAGACCCAACCTGCAAGGGACAAAGCAAGCTGGGGGCAGAGGCAGCCTCGTGCTGAGTGGCCCACTGCGTACTGCCCCCTCCCCCCACATGAAGTGGACCCTCCTCGAGAGCAAGGACCTTGCCCCATCCAGCCTGGTGTCTGGAGTCAACGTTTAGAAAAGAGGCTGCTTTGTGGCAAATATCTCAGTGCCCTTGCTATGAGCAAATCCCCTGTCTGGGCATGCTCATGCCACTCCCAGAAGGAAAAAAAAGCAAAAGAAACAAAAAAAGCCTTAAAACAGGCACAAAAATTAGGAAGACGAAGAGCTAAAATATATCAGAGAATATCTTCTTTCTTCTTTTTAAATAAAGTCGCTCAAAATAGTGATCTTTGGTGCTGACAGAGAACTTGTTTTGGTTTAGCTGTTTGCATGAGGGCAAATAAAGGACATGGGTATTAATCTGGGCAAATGCTATCCAAGTCCTCAGGGAGGAGAAGGAGAGAGAGAATGGGGAAAGGGGGTGGGTGCGCCTCCCTCCCTCCCTCCTCTCTCCTCTCTCCTCTCCCCCTCCCTCCCCCTCTCTCTCTGGGCACCACTGCCACCTAGTGGCTACATATGAGAATTGCAGAAAAGTTATAAACCCTGATCTGCTTCAAGAATGGGAAATGCAAAAGTAAATACTGAAAAAGGAAGCTTTGTGAAGAAAGCAGACAACATACCACTGAATTAAAGAGAGTCCCCCTTCCAAAAACATAAAACAGAACTAAACAAAAAACCTCAGATAAAATAAAACTAATAAACAGCCAGTAGAAATACAAACCTTCAAGTCTGAGTGTGTGTTTAACGATAGCCAGATCCATGCTAGTAAGTTGTTTTTTTTTTTTAAACACCTAGAGTTTCAGAGCACTAAAGGCTAATCCAGACAGGCTGCAGTGAAAGAACAAAGAGGACCATGCCTTGGCTCCAACATGATGACACAGGAGACACTATGCTGGTGAATGCATGACAACGTGTGGAGTTAACAGAGCTGGAAGGCAGGTGGGCAAGCAGGGCTCAGGTGACCTCTGATAGACACCAACCCACAGGTCACCAAAGGCCTTTTGCAAGCCTTGCTTCTGGAAGCATTTCACAGATGGCTGAGAAAGCCTGGTTTGAGAAAGGCCCACCCAGGTGCCAGGAGAGGACCTGATGCAGGATGTGCAGACTGGACCTGTACCTTGTGACAGCAGGTGGCTCAGCCCACAGTCTGCTTTGACCCTGAAAGCAGAAGTGCAACCTGGGACCTTGGGGAGAAGAGGCTGGGAATTTTTATTATGTGTAATTTCAAATAATAATAAAACAGATTATAACAGTACTAAATGTCGACTTTTTTCTCCATAATTTTTAACTCCTCATTGTTCTACTCAAAGATATGTCTCTGTTTAAATTTGGGTATATGCTTTTCCTTTTTTTTTTTTTTAAAATAGAAAAAAGTGGAGTTAGTTCACATATTTATGCTGTAATCTGCCCCTCCCTTCCACCCATGTGTGCACTCCACAGCGTACATCACCCAGAATCAACTTGAAGGGGTTACGAATCCCACCCATTAGTGCATCATGGCCACACAGAGCATCTAGAAGCAGCTGCCCTGGAGCGGGAAGGCAAACAAAGGCTTTCAAGGCTCTGGTGAAGAAACGCCCACAGTTGGGCAGTTACTTCAGCTCAGAACTGTGACAAACTGTCTACCTGGCAAGAGTGTCCCTCGCCGACTTGAGACAGGTCTGTTTTGGAGAAGAGGTTGGGCCATGCACAGGACACGCACTCTTCCAGCCAAGGGCAACCGAATGCAGGGGGGTGGGGGGCTTTCAGTGGAACACCCCAAAATCCAAAATGCCCAAGACCATAACCAACCACCCTGCTTTAATTATAAGGAAATAATCCTAATGTAAAATTTACGTGTTATCCTGACTTTAGTCCACTCTTCCAAAGCAACATGGCATTATACCAAAGCAAGCGACAAAATCTGCCAAGGCCCATAGTGGCCTGGCCCACCCAGCCTGCTCCTCTGCAGAATCCCACACCCGGAGCTCCCCCAGAGCCTCACCTGGAGCTTGCGGGCCATGGCCACCACCTCATGGTCAGGAGGGTTGTATTTGTAGCAGTTGGAGAACATCAATCGGACATCGGCACCAAATTCCTGAGCATCACGGTACTCACGGGCCTCCAGTTTAGACTAGAAAGACAGGACGGGTCCTGGTTAGCCATGGCTGCCCCTGCTCCAATGGGGAGGTGGCAGCAAGGAGGGCTGCCTGTAGGGAGGAGCAAGTCAACTTCTCAATGGCTCTGGGTTTAACCCAGACCATAGCAGGGAGAGGTTATCACCCCAGTTCTCAGCACCAGGTGGACAAGGAGATACTCCAACACCAAGTCTCAGGGCGAGGAACTGCCCTGCTAGCATCCAAACCTACCCACTGTGCCTGGCTAAAAGGCAAGTGGACAGAGAAGCCAGAGAGGTACTGCTTAAGCCAGAACTGCAAAGGGAGGGCTGGGCCCAGTTCTGACTTGGCCTGTACTTGTCCTGGTGACATTGGACAGGGCACTGGTCAAAAGGAACACAGCAATGTCCCCTGCTCTGCCCATCCCACGTTTGGGCAGGCCTACTCCACTCTCAGAAGGAGAAAAGTGCCAAAAGGCCTAAAATAAACAAAACCAAAAAGGCCTCAGGATACTACAGTGAAAATGCCAGCACTTGTGTGCCCTTTACTAAGAGACACCAAGGCCTTCTTCATGACATAGAGCCTGGCAAAGTCACCACTCCCCAAACTCTGCAGGAGCATCTACCGAGTGAAGGTATCTATGGGCACTGGGCCTCAAGGCTACAAGAGGGCTCATCCTCAGATGAGGGAAAGGGCAGCATTGCTGTCTGTGACCAAAATGACCACATGATCTCAGATGATGTCCCCATAATCTCCAGCAGGGGGCACTGGGCTTCCCTGGGCTGGTGAGAAGAGCCTAGACAGCTAGTAAGACTGGGCCCTCCTCTTGGACAGGCCTCAGAGGTGCTGGCCTTCCTTGTCCCAGGGAGCCCGTTCCCCAGCTCCAGGGGCACACCCACTAACCTTGATTGTGCTCATGTCCATGGGGTGCTTGATGATGTCACAGTAGTCATGCAGGCCCAGCGCCTCCACGTCCACGGGCTTGTAGAAAGGCCAGGCGTAAGCTGCGTGCTTCTTGGCAAACATCTCCTTGAGAATGCCACTACAGCACTTGAGCTGCTCTGAGACCTTGCTGCTTTTATCTGGCGCTGGGTGCTGCTGCGAGTCGGGCACGTCCTTCTTCGGAGGCTTAACAGGCCGGCTGCTCTCCCGCCGGGGGCCCACCAGCTTGGTGGTCTTGGGCTCCGGGGGCAGTGAGGGTGGCTCGTGAATGGGGTCGATGGTGGTGGGGGTGGTGGTGTCCGCTTTCCTCTTAACCCCCTTCTTTGTCTGCCGAGAGCACAGGCGCGATAGGCACGGTCAGAGGCAGCGGCCGGCACAGCGGGCCCTCAGGGTCACTCCTGAAGCCAGGTCCTTTCTAGGGTCTCAACACTCACAGGGAACAGGGCCCAAAGGTAAATTCCACAGGTGAAGGACTGAAGACAGGGAAACCCTGTCCCACCACTCAGTTCTGCAGCTGGGACAGGACCCTGCCAGTGGCAGGAGAAAGCACACAACTAAGTGTGGGATCTGCTCACCAGAGGCCAAAGAGACTTTTGAAAGCAGTTTCCTACATGCCAGGGACCTCTCCCACAGCCAACCTCTGTCACTCTGGCCACCCATGGGAGGCACATTTCAGAGACTATTTAGACAGCATCTGCAAATATGCAGTCTAAATTAGAAATGGGAAGGGGGGCAGCAACCCCCCGGGAGGTGTTACTCAATTATGGGATCTGTGGGTCAGCAAGACAGCAGCTTTTAGGCTGTGCTGATTTAAACACAGCTTGATCCCCCCAGGTCCTAACTACCCACAAGTGCCCTGGGAGCCAGAAGCATCAGCAAGGATAGGTGACTGTCTTCTGTAAGCCTCACTACAATGGAGTGGAAGGGGAGGCAAGGGTCATCTAGCTGAGGTGACCGGAGCCAGCCAGTGGTCAGGCTAGGCCACACACACGCACAGGACGCTCACCTTCACAGGCTGTGGGGTGGCCGCGATGATGGGCGGGTGGCTCTGCACAGGCTGGGGGGCTGGTGCGGGCGGGGGCAGTGGCTGGGGGGGCACCGGCGGGGGCGTCTGCAGTGGCTGGGGAGGCACCACTGTCATGACAGGGGTCTGGACGATGAGGTCTGGGGTGACAGCGGGGAAGGGGTGAGGTGTGGCCTGCACGGGTGGAGGATTCTGCTGAGGGGTCTGGGTCTGCGGAGGAGTCGATGCTTGCGTTGTGTTTGGTACCGTAGAGACGCCAGGTTTTGCTGTCCCTACCAATCATAAAAGGGACAGGTGGTTAGATGCCATGTCTGCACGCCGGCTGACCTTGTGGGGACACTGCCACACGTGGCAAGCACACATCGGCGTGGGCATGGCACACAGTGTCTCTGTAACTATTTGTCTAAGAGACAGAACAGCCTAAATACCTTGGACCTCAGCCAAATCTGTCCACCTGTCCCAGGGGGCTCTAAGAGCAGTGGCACACCACATTCCACACTTCCTGGGGTGTCCTGGCTCCAAGTCCTGACTTGGGGACTCAGGCACAGAGACCCCTTCACGAGCATGAAGGCTTGAGCCAAAGGCACAGGAAACACACGCTGAGAGTCAGCACCAGGACAGTGACAGCAAAAAAAATGCTCCTTGGTGCTTTCAGGCAGAGCTGTCCTCATTCCCAGAAACGCTGCCTTCTGAGTAAGCATTTCTGGCAGGGGGACGGAATCGGCAGCCCTGGCCAAGGTTTCTGGAAATTGGCTACCCCCACCTCTCTGAATCACAGGGGGAGGCTGGACGGCTGCTGCCCTTCATGACCGGCTCAGACTGCCTCCCAGCAGTTGTGTGGGTGAGCCAAAACACACGAGGCGCTACATCCACCCCATGTAAAGACCAAACCCCTTGTCCCAGGAAGGGAGGATGGGGCTCCTTGGTCGTAAGGATACTGGACGCCTCTGGGCAGGTTCCATGGCTAAGGGGTGACCCTCAAGACCAGCTCTCCTTGGCTCCCCCTCAGCACTACAGGGGATCTAGCCAACCCCCTCTGCTCCCATGAAGCCACCACTTCCACATGGGATAGGAAGTCACGTGAAAGCCCACTCCTTAGAGAAGCAAACAACTCACAGCACAGGCTACCTTGCAAACATCACCTTTCTGCAGCACGGAGCTGCGGATGGCAAGATGCAGAAGGCAGCTGTTTAAACTTTTCCTAGACAGAAACATTTCATGAGTAGGCTACTCCCTACCAGCTGGCCTTCGGAATCCCGTGTCAGGCTTGGGGGCAGGGGTAGGTGCTAAGACAGACAAAGAGGGCTTGACTTCAGAAGACTATCAAATAGCAGACATGGCTCCAACACAAGTGTATTAATAAATAATTCAAATAACAAACCTTAAGGCTCTAGGACTGGAATATTAATTAAAACTGCCCTTGATCAGGTTAATTTATCTAAAATGAAAAACAAAGACTGACTATAGCACTGGTGGGATGAAGAATTCAAATAATTTAAAAATGCTTTGAAAAAGTTGTACTTTCTTTTTAACTGAAGTCCATCAAAAAAGGCTAGGCCCAATTTTTCCTACTTTGCTGGAGGGTCACATGGTCATATGACCCTCTGGGCTGGTTCCCCTGATGAACCTGGCCTCACCATACCCAAACAGCAACAAGGCAGCGAGTGTATAATATAGTTGTCTTCCCACCACTCCCAGTCTCCCAGTGAAATTGGAGAAGGCTGGCAAAGACTAGGGAGAAATAAAGCCAATTTCCCTGCTTTACTGTTCCCCAGTATATCCCCAAAGCGGCTCACTGGGGCTTGCGGAAATGCCCATTTCACACTGCTTTATGGGTCCCCACTTTGCCACAGGCTATTTCAGTGTGAAGCTAATAGTGCTGGGGACACGGAAGGTACCCTACCTGCTTCTTTCCTCCCACGTCCTCTTCCTTTTGCCTGGACTATCATGATCTCAGTTTCTTCAGTGGGCAGTTCGTTGATTTTTTGCAAGAAGAGCTTCTCCAGAGCTTCTGCCATTAAGACTATGTCATCTCCAGGCTAAAAGAGGAGACACACGTGGTGAGGGTTGGAAAGCCCTCCCCACCTTTCTAGACAGAACAAGAGCTCCCCACCCTATGCCCCAAAGTGTGGAGCATCATATTCAGGGTACTTCCCCAATCTAAACCCCAAAGGGCCAAAACAAAGCTATCCTAACTGGCACCATGGAAGCTTCATATGCCTGCAGGTCTGCTGCCTCTCTAGTCTTTTAACCTCTGGCTTGAGAAACCATCCCAATGCCTTAAGTATCTATCAAGCACTGCCAATCACACACAGGGGCCCTCCTTGCACTAGAGCCTCCTTCGACATAATGCAACTTCACTAGAATTATTTGAATTACACAGGATTTCTTGCCATAGATACATGAACAGGGCTCCAATAATGTTCCCTAGTATATCCCCAAAGCAGCTCACTGGGGCTTGGGGAAATGTCTACTTCACACTGCCTTATGGGTCCCCACTCTGCCACATGCTGTTCCCACTCAGCTCTAAATGGAGAACCTCATCTGTCCACATTTCCCTTAAACCTAGTGGTGAGAGCTGAGACTTTAAACAAATGATCTGGCTTCAAGGCACAATCGAGCTGAATGGTTTGGCTACTGGGTTAAGTGATATTTATGTCTACATGTAAGACCCTGTAAGGGAACACTTGATTCTATGGCCATTAGCTGTCAATGGTCATGTCCACAGTTCCAGATGCGGCGGGTGGGCCCCACTGTACCCTCTCTCATATTTAGGTTTCTGTTTGAGCACACCTTTGTACAACTATATCTTGGTAGGTTCCTTCCTGACAATTTGTGTCGTCCAAACAGACTTTTTAATGCGTCGTCACTGTCCTTTTCACACCTTCTCTACTAGACATGCTCAAGAACCAAAGTCCCAAGGGTATCAGAAGCACATGCTTCCAGCTAACAAGGACAGCTTGGAAACATGACCAAAATGTTTTTGGCCTCAAAAGAAACACACCCAGTCACAGGCAAAACCAGCCGTCCCATTTACCTCTGTCGCCAATGGTCTCCTCTCGTTGGACTCTGATCCCACCTGCACCCAGCACCCCTGCCCAATGGGTTCCAGACATGCCCACCTCCTCCTTTACCTTCTCCTTCTCTATCAGCCCCCACATCTCACCTTGTTGTAGATGTAACAATTTGTAAACATAGTGTTGAAGTCCTGGATACATTCCTGAGCATTCCAGTAATAGTTGTTTTCCAAGCGCTTCTTTATTGTTCCCATATCCATAGGTGTTTTAATGATCTTATAGTAATCCTGGAGAGCAGAGAGAACAAAAGGCCAATGTCACCTCTGCAGCCATGCAGTACTCACAGGTGGGCCTGCAGATGTCACTCCAGGTCACTCTACAGACATGCAGACCTAAGCTCTTCCATGGTATCAGTGAGCCATCTCATGGGGACCCCAAGATAAAGTGGATCAGGGAAGGATTACTAAAAGCTGGGTGGCAATTTAGAGAAAAAACGTTCAAGTTTGCCAACTGTCCTGTCTGGGAACAGGCTACGCTGTCTTAACTGAGATCTATGTTTTCCTCTATTTTTTTTGATGTTAAAATATCCTTTCATTTTTAGTAAGTAATGCGGAAAGCATACAACCTTTAAAAAAAGTGGTTCTTATCTGGTAAAATAACCCATGGTAATTTCTACTTTCTCCCTGCTTCAAATTTTCCACATCAATAAAATGCAAAATCCTACAGAACCAGCATTCAAGCCCACCCATAACAACTGGATCCCTTGCTTCCTGTCACACTAAAGAACCAAGGAGCAAAAGCCTCTACCTTTAGTTCACTGCACTTCCATTTCTTTTACCTGCAGTCTACCACTAAGGATCCACTAGTATCTGGATACAGTTCAACAACTAGCCAGGTTAAGTGCCAGATGAGGAATCAAATGGACAGCCCTCACAATCCTTAGTAAAAACAAAACAAAAAACACCACACAACCCTCCCTGCCCCCCGACCCCCCACCCGGCAGCAGACCCACTCCTCAAACCTTCAGATCTTACTCTACAAGTGCTAAACAGAAGCAGCCAGACGGCAGGTGTAGATGTCCTAAAGCCCTTCAAATCAAACTCTCTTCTACCATCATAACTTTTTCTAAATCTAAACCTACTCTAAAATCAAACGCTTATTTTTAAAATCAACCACAGGAAGAATTTGGGGACAGATCAGGCAGTGCCCAGGTTTCCAGGTGGAAGGACCACAGAGAGCCAGGCAAGAAGAGGGACCTGCATACAGTCAGCCGGCCCCACTGAGAACCACATTCTCTGAAGCTCCCACAATTAGACTCAGGTGAAGTTATCAGAACCAAGTCCAAGGGGAAGCCTGACAGCAGAGGGGCAGGCCTATGCTTTAGCAAGCACCAAGGTCCTGCCCAGGAACAGTGGTGGACAATACTGAAAAGGTGAGCAAGCGGTGTGAGGTTCTGAGTTGCTCTGACAACCATGAGAAAGGAACAGAAGGCACTGGCATACACATAGGTCTGGCGAAGATCACAGCCCTGCCCAGCCTCAAGGGGCGACTGAACCAGACTTTCTACGTTACATTTGCTCTGACCACCTTTCCCAAGAGAACCAAGTCCAAATATATCTGCCCCAGGGGAAATTTAGATTTTATTCCACGGCCAAAGGTCTACTTAGAATGGTGTCAGGTGCTTGAATTGGTCTCAGTGTGTCAAAAGTGGTTCAAGGCCCAACAGGATAGCGGTTGAGGACAGAGTAGGAAGGAGGAGGTGAGACGATGACAAAAGAGGATGGGGGCTGGGAAGACTGAAAGGGAGATAGGGGTTTAGGGGCATGACAATCCAATTGTACATGTGTTCTGAATGAAAGAGGCACAAGCATTCTAATACGAAGCCCAGCAAGGAACAGGGGCCAAAACACAGGTAAAGATCTGGAAGGCATCAGAAAACAGAAAAAGAATGAACCCTTTTTTGAGGTGGCCCTATTAATATTTCCTGGAGAAGGGGGTGTCCCTGGAAAACTGGGCATTAGTATGACATTGCTCCCAGCCAAACAGCCCTGCCCCACCCCTCAGGGTTAGCCCCTAGCTCTCCCACCTCTCTTCTTCCTACATCAGAGCTGCTGAGGGTGACATCTAGTCACACTGTGGCCCCTGGGGAGCCTGGCCTCCACTTCAGAGAATGACCTCAAACTCCCAAACCCCTTGGCCTAACAGACTACCCACCCGTGCCTGTCCTGCTGGCTGGGACGCTGCCTTCTCAGGATCTCAAGCCCCCCAGTTCCCCTTAGTTTTCACCCTCTCAGCTCTCCTTGCCTCTGCACCCTCTGCATCTTCCTGTAACAAACCAACCCCTCCTCCATCTGGCCCTGCCGAGCTTTCCCTTCAAAGCCAAGTTTCTTGAAATGATGGCTTCACATCCTCACCTTCTTATTCACACCGTCGCGAATCTGGTTTCTACTTCTGCGTCACATCTTCCTAAGGTCACCAATGCCCTCCTAAAGGCCAACAGTAGGGTCAGGTCGGAATCCTCATCTGTTTGACCTCCCTGTAGTCTCTGACATAGAAACTTGGGGGTCTGCTCTCTGTGGTTGATTCTCCTGGCCTCCCGCCTCCCTCCAGTGCTATAAGAGCTGTGGGCCCCCCTTGGATTCCAACCCCCAGCTCCTTCTCTCCCCATTCTTTGCATTTGCTCTGGGAAGGTCACCTCACCTGTGGACCCTGCAGGGCCCAGCCCATTAGCCCAGCTAGAAACTGGTACAGCAAGCTCTCCCAAGAGACTCCCCCCAGTGACGGGCTCGCTGCCTCTACTCCTGATTGTGGTCAATGATGAAAGTGACCTCTGAAGCGCAGATTTGGTGAGGACCCTTCTTTTGTTCCCATACCCTTTCCTCAGTTGGTTCGTGACCCAGACCTGCAGCTCCCCCTCCTGACTCTCTTCCCCTGAGTGCATATGATGGGTATTCAATGGACAGAGAGTACCGGCCAGCTGTTACAGACATAGCAACTTTCAAGCAAGGAGAAGGTCACACTGGTGTGTCCCTCCTTCTTGAAACCGGACGCCTGGCAGAGGCTGAGGATCCTATACCCATGCGGCTCTAACTCGTAAACCCACGTCTGGGTCAACTGTAACAATCATCTGATTCCAATTCCCTCGCCCAGGTCAGTGTGTGGGATTTGGCAAACAGCAGAGGGCAATTTAAAGACAATTAGTCCTTGATGCTTTGAAGAAAGGAAAAAATTAACACATTTATCCTGTTTGCTCCCGAGGTTCAGTTAAAGGTACAAGTTGAGTTTCCAGAACCATTTGCTAGGAATGTGGGCAAATGGAAAGCTCTCAAAGGAAAAAGGAGAGGAACAGGGGTACAAAAGAACAAAGGCAAGTGCAGCATGGCCACAACAAGGCAGGCAGGTGTGAGGGGGTGTGCAGAGGCAGCCAGAGACAAAGCTGCACCCATACTCCCTCTCTCCATCCAGGCCACCTCCATGTACTTGGCTCCCTGGGAGTTATTCTACTACCTTTCCCTGCCCTGTGCTCTGGGTGATGGTGACAGCACCAGTACCAGAAGAGGTACTGCAGCAAGCCAGTCCCTCTCACAATCTGACCAACCACGTCTGCTGAACCTACTGGGCCAAGCGAGCCGACCACATCTGAGGAGGGAGGGCCCGGACCACCAAGTGACCCCACTTTAGCTCCCCATGGAATTGAAAGGCAAGCTGCAAGCAGCCCTCTACCCGTTTCAACATCTCTACAGAATATTTCCCAGAATGCTAGTATCAAAGAAACCAGTTATTATTTAGGCCAATGAGCACGTTTTCTCTCCTTCCCCACTTCCATTCATCAGGACTGCTGAAACCACTGTCAAGGGCCTCGTGGGGGCTGGAGTTCAGAGCTGGACCTCGCGCTTTTCACAATGACTCCAAAGGCATCTCCACCCTCCCGTAAGTCCACCCTCACCAGGAGCAACACAGGAGGAGACCTGAGGACGGCAGCCCCGGACCCTGCCCAAGTTACTCACAGGGAGGTTTAGCTTGACGGCATCCACAGGCTGCTGGAAAGGCCACGCAAACTGGTGTTTCCATAGTGTCTTGAGCACCACTTTGAGCAGATATTGCAGTTGGTTGGTCTGCCTCTTGGGCTTGTTGGGGTTGGAAGTCTCCGGGGGAGGGGGGTTGGTGCTGGCTGTGTTGGCTTGCTGGGGTTGGGCCTGGGCCTGCGTTGTAGACATTTGGGTAGTTTCTAGTCCATCCCCCATTACTGGCAGATTTCTCAATCTCGTCCCAGGGCCGCTCTCCGCAGACATGCTACTGATCCCATCACATTCTTCACTGGGCACTCTACAAGGGAAGAGAAAAGCTACCATCAGAGACCAGGCAGCAGATGGGTGCCACTCACAATGACACATCCCCCAGGGCTGTGGCCTCCAAAGGCTGAGCTCCTCTGGTGAAGACTGATCAGGTTGGCTGGGGAGACACTCCATGCACTGACTAAAAGGGCCCCAGTGAGTGTGCTCCTCAAAGATTCATCATCCAGTAGGGAAGAGAGATCAGGTACCAACTCCGAGGGCCGGGACATGGAGTCTAGAGTCAACCAGGAGCTGGAAGGGTCTGTGGGAGCTATGGAGTTCACAGGGAAGTGGGTACAATATGCGACAAACCAAGTTTTCACATCTGAGAGCTTTTACGGGACACTGTGTATGAGAGAGGATGATTTGCAAGCCCCAAATCATGTCATTTTCATTAAAATTCTTATTTGTATCTGTGGCTCATGAAGCATCTAGCCAAGTGAGTAATTCCACTTGGTGAGTGGGGGCCAGGCAGGACGGAGCAGGAAGGCCAGGCTGCCCACTCCTGACTAGCCCACGCAGTCCACTGCTGAGTGCTCACGCTTATGAAGAACGTTTTCTTGGTAACTTAAATAATATGTTTGCTGATTACAGAAATACCACAAGGTAACTGTGGTAACATAAAAATGAATCCATACTTGACCTACTGTTCTATTAACCAGCTTTTCAAAGCTTATTTATAAAGGTGTAGAGGGGCACCTCCTGTGATCCGCTAGGGGCTTGGGGGTGGCACGTGAGCATCCCCCCTCCATCAGTGCCTTATTAGCACTCTGTCCTGTGCACTGCCCTCAACAACACATGCTTCAAGACACACCATGAGCATCACTGCAAGGGCGACTTTGTGCACCTGTCCAGTTATTCTAACAAGACAACCACAGGGCAGTGGGTTCATGTTTTTAATGTCAAACTGTCCCTCAGAAACACACTAACCCAGTGGTCCCCAACCTTTTTGGCACCAGGGACTGGTTTCGTGGAAGACAATTTTTCCACGGAAGGCGGGGTGGGGGTGGGGGCTGGGGATATGGTTCAGGTGGTAATGTGAGAGATGGGGAGAAACAGATGAAGCTTCACTCGCTGGCCCGCCGCTCACCTCTTGCTGTGCAGCCCGGTTCCTAACAGCCCGCGGACCGATGCTGGGGGTTGGGGACCCCTGCACTAACTCACCCCTTACTCAGAATGCCGAGTTTCTTCACTCTATTAATGAGAAGAAACATCTGCTCAGAAGTACTGACCATCTGCACTTTTTGTGCACTATTTTCCCGACACCTTTCTGAGGGCAAGAAAAAGGAATGATCAGTCCCTGCAGGAAGAAAGACTGAAAGTAAGCTAGGAGCTGCCTGCATGTAATGAGCAACTCCAGTAATAAACCTAGGAGTTCAGTGAGGGTAAGAAAACCTCTGTGGCTGACGAAGTCAGGCAAGGGCTTAGGAAAAGAGGGAAGATTTTTAGGACCACAGGAGCTGGTAGGCAGAGGGCACAAGAAAAAACACAGCAAGCTGGCTGTCTCTGTCACAGCTTTCTTTCTGGAACACACTTAGCACATACTAGGCACTCTAGTTGCTGATGAATTACTTTATAATTCAGTCCAAGTGTAATTTGAAACAAGGTTCTCACAGTGGTTTCTGTAAATGCAGTTCCAGCAAATTACCGAATTTTAAAGCACAAGGGGAGAACTTGCTATGTAAAAGCAACTCAGTGGTGAGTTCATCATGGGGGGCTGTGGAGAGCTGGACCTCTTGGCCCGAGGCCTGACAAAACTGACATGGCCAAGGAGATCGCTTTCCTTCCAGGGTGCTCTGGTTGATTACAGGTCTAGCTATCAAATGGCCAGAGAGCACACATGAAGAGAGTGCTGCCCCAAGGAAAACGCTGCCGCAGGGCGGGAACCTGTGCAGGAGCAGCCCATGGCCACTGCATGCAAAAGACTCCGGATCTTAGCAATTGTCCAGTGCTGGAGGAAGGGCGTGTTACAGCAGTGAGTTAGGTGTCTAGATGTGGTCTTGCATCTGATGCTAAACTTAACTATTTAATGATGTCCAACTGCTTTCAAGATGCCAGCAAGAATTTAGAGTTTACGCCCTCCCAGGTAACTCCCAAGACCCACGAGGGAAGGGACAGCTCTATGACAACTTCTAAGTTTTCTACACGGAGAACACCAGCCCAGGAAGAACACTTACAGGAAGGAGGGTTTGTAGGTGCAAAGCCGATCCCTGGTACCTCTCTTACACACACGGTGCTAGAGATGGGGAAGGGACACCCAAAGCTAAAACCAAATGGGCATCTGGCATAAGAACGTGATGGGGACTGGAGGTGGAGACTGGCTGGCCAGCAGCCCGTGAAAGCATCCCTGAAGCCAAGAGAGCAGTGTGCTAGGAGTTCAGGACCACGGAAGGACATTTCCCGAAGCAACTTAATTTGATGACGAACTGATGAAACTTTGCAATAGCACAACAACCTCGAAGGAGCATTGTGGACTACAATAGTTTCCAAAGGCAGACATGACTGGATAGGCCTGCTTCAGGCTCTGGGGATACAAGGCACTTTCCTTTTCCCATCAGGGGTACTTCTGGTACAAGTATGGCCAGAACTAAGCACCATGTGGTCCTGGGAAGAAGTGTCATGCAATGAATCAAGGTGGGACAGCGGGGATGGAGGTGCTACTGGTGGAAGGGAGGTACATGAAGTGCACCTGGCTGGGAGCTTGGAAAGGACAGGGTGGATCCTGGAGCCCTGACTTGAGTAAACATACCCCAAAGAAAGCAGGATGAGGCCACATACAGATCCAGGGAGAGGGAGCATCCAAAGGCTGGGATAAGGTGTAGAATCATCAGAAAGGGCTTGCTCAGAGAAGAGAACAGAGGGAAGAGAGAACAAGGGGCTAGGCTGAATCACTCCACACTGAGTGTAATGTGGGAGGAAGGGAGGAATCTGGCTGAGAGCATGTCACTGCTGACCTAAGGCAGGATGTGAGGGTAGCCTAAGGAGGCGACAGAAGGAGGCAGTACCTGGAAGCTGCGTTTGGCTGTGCATGGAGCTTTGCAGACAAAAAGCATGCCTTCATTCCTAAAGTGACTGGGCAAGGAAAAGAGAAAAGATTTCTCCAAGTTATGAGGTTTAGTTGATAAGGAGTGGGACCTCAATCTCAGAGAAGCAGTGTCTATAGCCACCTGCAGAGTGACATGCTAGGGCTCAGGTGGGGCCATGGGAGGGTTCACAGAACTGTGCCCCTGAAGCCACCAGGGAAGCACAGACTGCCTTTAGGTAGATGGCATTTAATTACTTACTCCCCTCTTTTCATTTCTTTTTATTCTCCTTCCAGCACTGACAAGGAAAGTCCCTGTTTGTGCCAGTGTGAAAGGTTGTGCTCAGAGGTGTCAGCAGACGATACTATTATTTGGATGGAATTTAACATCACTGTTTTGTTCTCGTGGTTTTGGTTTTTTTTGCAGTACGCGGGCCTCTCACTGTTGTGGCCTCTCCCGCTGCGGAGCACAGGCTCCAGACACACAGGCCCAGCGGCCATGGCTCACGGGCCCAGACACTCCGCGGCATGTGGGATCCTCCCGGACTGGGGCACGAACCCGTGTCCCCTGCATCGGCAGGCAGACTCTCAACCACTGCGCCACCCAGGAAGCCCTGTTCTCGTGGTTTTTAATTTTACTGATATCCATGTGTGGCTCCTGATTTAGCTTCCTTTCAAAATAAAGGTACTATAAACAAAACAGTAAACTCATTTTTAAAAAAAAGAAAAAAAACCCCACAGTTAAGGATGCAAGTATCAAGACAGGGAAGGACAAGGATAAAGTGGGAGTGGTGAGGGCAGCCTGGCCTGTGGCCTCACTCTGTGACCCTCTCCAGAGGACAGCCAGCCAAGACTTACTGCAGATTCCAGGTGGGGAAGCCAGTGGGCTAGGAGAATTTGTAGAAAACTGCTGGAGGGAGGGAGGACGGAGAGGCATCCACAAGATGGCAGAGACTATGGAGCTCTCCCTCGCAAACCCTCCATAGGTAAGTGGATGGGGACGATCATTTATTGGGCAACAACAGAAACTGGGGTTTGGGGCTAGTAAGACAGAAGGGGGAGACGGTGGCCACAAATCAGATACAGAAAGATACAGGATATGCTGAGTGCTTGGACACAAGTATTGACAGAGGGGCAGCACCACAGAGAAGGAAATACGTCACTGGGGTTTAAGGACACCTGGAGTCGTTTGGGAGAGGGGTTTTCATGCAGCAGGATCAACATGTCCAAAGGAGCAAAAGGGGATGAATGTAACTCTGGCTCCATCAGGAAGGGAGTCTTGGATGTGCTGGAGAAGCAAGCATGGGAGGGAGGGTGATATTAAGTGAGGATCTCATTAAGTGAGGATCAAGAATGATGTGCAGTTTGGTTTCCACTATTAGAGGTCTCCTAGAAAGCAGCCCAGGAATTACACAGCCAAGCATGTGCCAGGTGAGCTATGGCACACAAAGGACAGGAGCAGCCCCACCCTGAAGGAGATGCTCTGGCCCTAGGACAGTGGAGCTCTGTCAGCCACAAGGACGCAGGTTGCTGGGGGGAGGGAGGGGAGCGAGACAAGCCCATCCCACCAGGAGGAAGCAGCCCCATAAATTTCCTATTAAGTAATGACATTCTGGAACCCTTCAAGCAGTGTCCCTGAGGCAAGCTGAAATCAAGATAAATGACTTCTGGAGCTTCCGGGCTGGGCTGTGCCTGTTCTCTCTCCAAATGGACTCTCAGCAAAGCCAAAGGATGGAGGACTCTGGACACAATCACTTTCCTTCACCTTCAAGCCAGGCCCACATGGGCCCTTGAGCCAAGGAAGCTGAATTTTCTGCTCAGAAAACGAACAGACCTTTTTCTACAGAAAATCTGACCCTTTAACTTTGTCTTATCTCTGCTTTAAATCACTACCTCTACCACAGAGGCTAAAACACCCTTTTTAGCCTGCCAGCTCACATCTGACAGTGACATTTATATCCTCACAACTCTGGGATTGCTTCTAGCCTCATCCTCACTTTAAAGATAAGGAAACCAGGGCACAGAGAAGTAACTTACCCAGGAAGTGGAAAGATAGGCCACTTCTATTATGGGCTGCTGTGGCCCATAATTTGACACGATTCCTGGGAAGTTTCAGTTGAGCTTTGAGAAATCCCCATTTGTGAGTTGAACATGCACCCCCAGGAGCGTCCAATGCAAACATCCAGGATGGGCTGGCCCATCTTAAGTAACATGAAAAACTAAGCACAAGACCCACATACTTGTAACAACTGAGGTCAATTTATAAGGAAAAAAAATGCTGGAGGTTGCCAGCTCAAATGAGAAGGCATGATAACGTGCTTTTGACAGATGAGATGGGATCCATAAATATATCAGTTTGTCTTACGACGCTCTGAGGACAACCAATGACAGGTGACACCCATGGCCCCGATGTGAGGGATCATGAAATACGAAAACTGAGCCATGGGGATAATCATGGGATGCTTTGGACTTCTGTTCTGTACCCACTTGGGGCCCAGGCAGGACTCGCACCTCAAGAAACCACACCCAGACAGTTTGTAGCTTGCAGCTCAGCCCTCCCAGGACTGTGGGCAAGTAAACTCCTTGGGAAACTTTAAGAAGCCATTCATGCATATTGCAGCAAAACACCAGAATCTCTAGTCTGTTGTGGGCCAAGAAAGAGAGGCACTGGTGAGCAGCGCTATGTGAAAGCCACACAGGACGACTCTTCTAAGGCACAGATCCAACTGGGTTGACACCTTGGGTAAATTCTTCCCACAGTGGTCGCCTCTACCCTGCACTGTCCCAGCCCCTGACATCAACACTCCGAACAACATGGTGGCCACAACTGGCACCTTCTCTGTCACCTTCATGCCTTTCATTTGCTGTACCTGGTGCCTCCCTGATCTCTGTCTAGTGACTCTGATGGTCAGCCCCCCCCCACACACACACCTGGGAGCCCAAGGGCAGGGCCAGCTTTACTTTCCTCTTGTCCTTTCAGTACACAGCAAGTACTCAGTGAACGACTCAGGGGCTACAGTGACCACACGATTGTCACCCTGGGGCTTCTAGCTCAATTTCAAAGCTCTGGAAAAGGAAATCAGCTCACAGTCTCACACGGAAAATTGCTCAGCCAATGCATCTCATCTGAGCTACATGCCAGGCTTAGGGACTCTGCAGTCGACATGATGTTCTTTGAGTGATTAAGCAATACCTGGGTGAGTATTGTGAAAAAGAATGGCAGGGTTGCTGTGGCCATGGACAGAGAGGGTGTGCACTCCTGTGGTGGGTAAGGTAGAGAGGGACAAGGCTTGTGATGGACAGGGGAAGGCACAACTGATGCAATAACACAGGCACAGGTCTGTAGGCAGGAGAGATACCAGTGCATACGAAGAGCTTAAAGGAGGACAGGCAGGATGGGACAGTGCAAGGGCCATGTGACCATGTCGGGCTTTTGTTCTTCACAAGTCCCAGACTGTGGGGTAGGGAATAGTAAGTTCATCCTCAACTATACCTGCACACAGCAGCACGCTGTTTACAACAGGTGCAAAAGATGGGATGCGTGGGGACAGAGTTAATCAATGAGGGTGCACGCAGGGTGCTCTCTGTGTGCTCTCAGTCCTACAGGAAATGAATGGCTCTCAGCACCATGGCTCAATGGGGAAAGGAGGCTGAAAACTCAAACTTATAAATCTATCTGCAGATATGGAGGAATTAATTGGATTCTCACGACAAAGTATACCGTCTTCAAAAGTTTTACATCTGAAAGATCCAAATATATGCTGTTCCCTCTCTGTTTTCACACTGATCTGTGGTCGAGGTGGGAGCCAGCAGGTACTGTGTTGAGATAGTTGAAGGTCAAGGGACAGGAAGAGAATTTCACCTACTGTTTCCAACCAAAGAAGGCTGCATGACCCAACTGTGTGTCTAATTTCTGGATCTACTCCAAACATATTCCCAGTTTACAGGAATAAGAAGAAGAAGATGAAGAGACATTAGATGGTCAGTGTCCTGGTTCCCAAACTGAGTGTTGAAGGACCACAGGGTGTTACAGTAACTCAGAGAGGCACTGTGGGAACCAGCAGCACAAGGTAATTCATAATGTTAGACTGCACCAGATTCCTTTCGACAGTATCATATCTTACAAAGCCTGAATTTAGGTTGCTGTGATAAAAAGCAAATAGTTGGCCCTTGGTGTCTGCAGATTCAACCAACAGCAGATCAAAAATATTTGGGGGGAAACATTCTAGAAAGTTCCAAAAAGCAAAACTTGAATTTGCTGTGCACTGGCAACTATTTACATAGAGTTTACACAGTGTTTACAATTATTTATATAGTGCTTACATTGTATTAGGTATAAGTAACCTAGAGATGACTTAAAGTACAGGACAGAGGACATGCAAACACTATGCCATTTAAAAAAATTTTTTTTTACTGGAGTATAGCTGATTTTCAATGTTGTGTTAGTTTCTGCTGTACAGCAAAGTGAATCAGTTATACGTATACATACATCCACTCTTTTTAAGATTCTTTTCCCATATAGGCCATTACAGAGTACTGAGTAGAATTCCCTGTGCTATACAGTAGGTCCTTATTAGCTATCTGTATTATACATAGTAGTGTGTATATGTCAATCCCAATCTCCCAATTTATCCCTCCCCTCCCCTTTCGCCACTGGTAACCGTAAATTTGTTTTCTACACCTGTGACTCTTTCTGTTTTGTGAGTTCATTTGTATCATTTTTTTAGATTCCACATATAAGCAACATGTGTCTTTCTCTGTCTGACTTACTTCACTTAATATAAATCTCTAGGTCCATCCATGTTGCTGCAATATAAGGGACTCGAGAACCTGCGGATTTGGGTGCCTAGCAGTGTGTGTCTGTTATATGTGTCCTAGAATGAATCCCCCACTGATACCAAGGGACAACTGTACCATGTAAAAACTAACGTGGGATAGGAAATGTGGATGGCAGGTGTCTAAGGTTCTGGGTTCTAAGGTTTGAGGAGTTGTGCGGTACCCAACAGGCACACACATTCCATAAGGAACTGGCTGTAGTAATCCAAGAATATCATATTTTTCCCTTCAATTTATGTGCCCTCCCCTCCAAAACAGCTATACCATTGTTGGGACATTAGTATTTATTCAGTTGTTTGTATCTAACTACCTAATAAACAAAATTGTTAGGTATTTCCTTTGGCCTAAGATCATGATGAAAAAATTGAGATGCTAATGATGCTGTGAACCAAGAAAGTTTGGGAACCTCTGGGTGGGCTAATGAAAATAAAAATGTCAGTTCTTTTCCTATGTTTATAGACCCCTGATTAAGCACTCCTGCTTTCAAGGATACTGTTTGCTATCATTCCAACTCATCTAAGGACAGATAGTATTTAGCAGCCAACACAATTGCAATGTTTTTCAAATTTCAACAGAAACACTTTCTTTCCTGGAGATTAGGAGGCGAGACAGACATGGGGTAGGCTTGGGTCTAGGCTTCTGAAAGCAAGCAACAGAGGAAAAGAGAAAGGCTGATTCCTGGAGATTCAGTTCCAGTTCTGTCCATTGTGAGAGGCTGACAGTTACACTCTGTACTTGTAGTTCCACCTTAACTCCTGGTGTCCCAGAGGGCCCACGAAGCCCAGTGACCCCACCTTGACTCTGTCCTGTCTATTCACTCACCTCCATCCTAAAGTGATACAGCACGCCGGGAGCAAGATGCAAGGGAAGGCAGGAACAGTGCAGATTAACTGGAAAGCTTCATGAACTCTCCCATGAAATACAGTGACCATACTCAGCAGAGCTTTATGTGAGCTACCAACACACACATCTCTGCTAGGGCCTAGATAAGCTCGCCAGTATGTAACTGCTGCTTCCTGGGCTGACGCCCTGTACTGAACACTTATTTAATCCTCACAGCAAGCCTACATGGGAGCTGGTGGCATCATCACCTTCATCTTCATCCTCCTGGCAACAAAGAAACAGAGTGGGTGGTGGTCTGGTCAGCAGAAGGTCACCTAGGGTTGTCTGTCTCTTGAGTGCTCTGCTCCACAGCTGCCTCTGCTCACCAAGCCCAGGGGCAAAGGCCTAATCAACTGCTGGGCCCAGAGGGTCTGTTGTTTGGCTGAGGGCACCCCACATCCATGTCCTGGCATGTATTAATCAACAGACTTTCCCTCTCTGCAGAAGCAGCTGAATGTCACATGACCCTCAAGCAAGTTCCAAAGAATTTCACCCCCGCAAACAAATCAAAGTCAAGATAATTCTCGCAGCACCTGGCCATCTGTGAATTGGCCCACATCATGGGTGAAATCAGCGGTACACTTCCCTGCTGATGCCATGGGGGGGGGTGTCAAGGAGTGGAGACCAAATTATTTATGCTTCCCAAGCAGTAAATGGTCAGAGTGGCTATGGCTTGAATTTGTTTCATGCCAAGAAAAATGCTGGCCAATGCCAGCTGATCCCAGTCTCTCAAGAAATTACAAGTTCACAGTAGCATTCACCCTTCAGACAAAGGAGGACCCTTCCCCATCACTGCAAGGTTCTCTTATAAAGAATCACTTGGGAGGCAAGAGAAAGAGTCTAACCACAGAGAGAGAAGGGGATGGGGGACCCTGACTTTGGTAAAAACCTGGCAATTTCTCAATACTAGTCAATCTGCAGTAAATCTTATCCTGTGCTAGGAACATCTTCCTTGAAATGTTAGTTACACTGGCTATGGAACACTAATATCAGAAGGTATGTTTTCCTCCTGCTCCCAGAGCAGGAGCTACTTCCCATTCACAGTGAAGGCCCGTTCCACAGTGTGATCTGTGTCAGAAGGGAAGCACAAACAGGATTACTTTTCCATCTGACCGGCTCAGGCGGCTGCTGAGAACAGTGCTCGTGTCATCAGCCAGACTGACGTGTCTGGAGCCTGGCCAGTGGCTGTGTGCTGAGGCAGCTCTTAGAAGCCTTAATCCTCCTTCATGCAGCTTGTACATGCCCCGTCCCCCTGCCCCCTGGACTTGCCAAGCAGGGCCCCATCACCTCAGACTCAAGCTGGCAGCTGCCTTGAACCAGGCGACCCAAAGCGGAGATGAGCTAGCCTTCCTGCTAAGGGTGTGTAGACACACTCTAGCTCTCTGTCCCCCATTGGAGGGAACCAGGCCCACAAGGACCCTGCAGCCAGGAAGACCAGGAGCCAGACCCCAGCAGGCCACAAACCCCGCCCCGTCAATGAGAATTCCAGTCCCTTTGCTTTAGAAACCAATCAGCAGGCACATTAAATTAGGGGCAGTGAAAGTTGTGCACCATCTTTTCCCTATGAAAGTTGCCAGCAGCTGGAGGTACAGTAAAAGGTTCCACCGTGACAAGGTTTACATCATGGTGTTGATGGTTAAATCTGGGCAGACAATGTGTGAATTTAAAATGTTCCTGAGATGGGCATGCAGTTAAAAAGAAAGCAAAACTTTGATATGGAGAAGATCAAAACTACTAAAACAGCAGGGGGAGGCTAATTTTTCCTACAAAGGGCCAGACAGCAAATATACTCAGCTGTGCAAGACATACAGTCTTTACAATTCCTCATTCTACCGTTGCCGTATCATGAAAGCAGCCTGCTAACAATCTTTAGACAAATAGCTATATGGCCGTGTGCCGATAAAATTCAGACTGGCCCACAGGCCTCAGTTTGCAACCCGTTCCATAGATTTCTAGACTTTGCGTCAAGGTGAGGGAAATGTAGGTGACAAAATGCTATGTTAGAAAAGCAAAATGCACAATACAGATGAAATTAGGTAAAGATGTACAAGTGGGTGAGTACGCGAAACCATAAAATGAAGTGGGATATGGTGGTGGGTCTGTGGACCACTACACCTATTTACATTTAAAAACCAACGAACTGAGGCTTCCCTGATGGCGCAGTGGTAGAGAATCCGCCTGACAATGCAGGGGACACGGGTTCGAGCCCTGGTCTGGGAAGATCCCACATGCCGCAGAGCAACTGAGCCCGTGCGCCACAACTACTGAGCCTGTGCTCTAGAGCCCGTGAGCCACACCTACTGAGCCTGTGTGCCGCAACTACTGAAGCCCACGTGCCTAGAGCCCATGCTCCACAATGAGAATCCACCGCAATGAGAAGCCTGTGCACTGCAACAAAGAGTAGCCCCTGCTCGCCGCAACTAGAGAAAGCCCGCGCGCAGCAACAAAGACCCAACACAGCCAAGAAAAAATAAATTAATTAAAAACAACAACAACAAAAAACAACCAACTAACAATCTGCCCCCTTTCACAAGCCCCCACTGACCTGTTAGTGTGATCTTTTGATCTGTCTGCCTCTTTACCTGGTGAGCTGGCCTCCAGGCACTGCTTCTCAAAGCAGGCTTGACCTGGCCAAGTCTCCAAGTTAGAGGCTGGAAGACTGACAGAAATACAGTGCCATTAATTCAAACTCTGCATTCCCACTGACCTAGGTCTCAGGTTGTGCCCTTCATAGGTAAGGTAAGATTGACATTTTCTTCTGGTTGCCTCTTGTAAAGTTATTACTCCTACTTCTCTGTCTGCCATTACTTTTAAACCTTTTATTTTTAAGTGATTTTGTTTTCCAAAAGAGCTGTTCTGGTGTATGTAACACTGAGATTAACCGACACTACAATATGAAATGCCAACAAAACAAGCTATTATTTCATGTAGAAAAATCCTGCTTTGAGAGGTGGACTCCAATATAGCCACAGAGTCATGCAGATTGCAAAGCCAAGGCAGGCAGTGACGCCAGGCACTTCCTCTGCCTAGATGAGAGTTCCCCAGTAGGAAGGAAGCATAGGTAACGATGGAGAACAGAAGAATCTGCAAGGAAGCAAGAATGGGAGATGGTGTTCACTTCACTAAAGATAAAGTACTGAAGTGAAGAAAATGTCTAAGAGTGAGAAACTAGGATTAACCAAACAAGGCTCAAAGTACAGTCTTGGGTGGCCTGGGTGTAGATCAGAAAGCTTTTGAGAGTGACATCACATTGGTTCTCTGGAACCCTCCCATTTCCAACAAAAGGATAAAATCCAAGCTCATGGTCTTCATGAATGAAATTTAAAACTAGTACAAAAAAAACAACTATGGTGTTTTCTAGCACGTCAAACACCAGGGAAACATGTTAGTGCTGACCTCCAAGCAAGTGGTCAAAGTCAAGCTGTTTGGGAATTTGGGAGGCAAAGAGGAAGGTAAATGAAGTGCAGACAATGAACAACCTCCAAGAGCCGATGGGTAGCAGCACATGGGCGAGAGGCAGTTTACTGTCTGTGGCTGAAATGTTCCAGAACATGCCAGCTCACAGGCACAGAGTTAGTCCTGCTATGTTTAAGTGGAAACAACATAAAACTGATGAACAGACCCATGAGTGGGAAAGGTGACATTCCAACCAACTTTCCTACAATTTCATTCCCTGGGAAGCAACCTCCATGAGTATGCAAGGCTAACAGGGTGAGAGATATCCCCACAAGAGCACATCATGTCTCTAAGCTTCTCTTCAAAGCAGCAGAATGGTAGCTGAGAGGCAGGCTCAAGACTACACTTACTGGGGAAAAAAGGGGCCCAGGAAGATGGCTAACACAAGAGCTTCCAGAGACACCATTATCCTGACATCCAAGTGACACTTCAGCCTTGACCACCAAGACTCCTCACTGAGAGGGAAGGCCTAATCAGCCCCTCAAAGGCCAAGAGGAGACATGGAGACACACCAAGGAGCCAGGAATAGACACATCTATCAAGGACAAGGGCACACATTGACTCAGAGTTTAGAGATGCAGGAGAGCCTAGTTACCTTGATGAAGAGCGAATGCTTATGGGTGACCTCTTCTTTAATGATATTACCCTCTGACCTTCACTGTGAAGCTGAATTTTAAAAGAAAGATCTGAGAAAAAGAAGGATACATCTGTCATTATCAGGCACTCTCAAGAGGTGGCTCCAGCTAAGATGACTTTTCCTCTTACCTTGCCTCACCTTTCATCAGGTACAGAACCCAAATAACAATGAGAGCTGACAGTGTCTAAACTAGACATGCACTGCCAAGGTTACAGCAAAGGCTGATGCTCTAACAGTCAAGCAGCCCCAGGGAAACAGGCCGAGTGGCCCTGGCTTCCACACACCATTGACTTCCAGACAGGTGCTTCTCCTCTCAGGTAAGGGCAAGCCACCTCCATGCACTGCAAGGAGGTCTCTGCCCTCAGCAAACATTCAATGTTTACTTTTGCCCTCAGGATCTAACCATGTCAGTTTCAGATGGATGTGTGGATTTAAATAACCAACCTCCTCTAGATCTTAGCAACTTTCAGAGTGCAAAGAAGCCAATCAGGGACAAAACTCACACTATTTCAGATGAGAACAGCTAGGGAAGCAAAGAACTTGACAGGGATCTGTTTCTTTGTGAAAACTAATGTTTCTGCTTGCCATTAATTCCACCTAACTCCCACTGAAGTAAATGATCCACAGAGGTCAAGTGCCCCAACTCTGACACAGACAGAAAAGTGGATACAGGTGCTGAAGAGAAAAGGTCAAACACCACAAAGCATGTTTGATCTCTAAGGTGGGGGCTGGGGGTGGGGTGCCCCCCATCCTCCCATCCCAAGCCTCCAGCCACTCTGCTCTGGGCAGCTGGGCCTTGCCGCAGGCAGTGGCCACTGGCAAAGCCAGCCCTATGTGCTGTGCCCCAGGGGACCTCAGCTGCAGCAGAATTTCACAGACTCATATTCTGCTGCACAGCCCAAGTTTACTCCTTGGCAGACATGGTCAGGTCAGCTTGTCCTTAGCATCCACTTAAGAAAATAAGAGTTGCTCACTGGTGAGGAGCTCTCAGCCCATCAGAAACCAAAACCCCTGCCCCAGTACACAGACTATCACACTCCCAATGAACCTGCAGCATTTCCTGGAACTCCTTGCCGCTTTTTTATTAAAATCAGGAATAACATTTAAGGATGTGGAACTAACGTTCATCACACATGAAGCTTCAAACCAAGATCTAGTGCACAGAATGACTGAATAAAAAAATGAAAATGTGTGCATACGCACATCTCAGTGAAAACGCCACCTGCACTCACTGGGTTTAGTTAACTGGTTTGCAAGCCGTGCGTGGGGAAAGCTGGAGACCCACAATGCTAAGCAGCTTGAGGTCCATGGCCCTTCCCTACCTCTCCACATACTCTCTGGCATTCTATGAGTTCTAGACTCAATGCCTGGCGTGTCTCACCCAGCAGAGAGCAGAGCTGAACTGGGCTGGTGCCCCCACTACCCTCTCTGGGGTCTCAATGTCCTCCCACCAATGATTCCCATCTCTCTGTGCTACTTGGGACCTGGGACAAAGAGCTACACAGAAGAGGAACAGAGAAGTGTTCTCCTCCCATGTAACCAGTAACACAGATGGGCTGCCACGTTCCTCCCACCCCCTAGAAGCCTTACGCAGAAGAGAGATGCATCTGGGCCCCTTCCCTCCACCAGTCTAACACTTAGTGGAGAAGCAAAGGCTTCAAGAGGTGTGCCCAGCGTCAAGGGCTCAGAGGCCCCTAGGCCTTATTAGGACAGGACAGAAATGAGAAAGAGAATCCAGCTGAGAATTCACCAAAAAACAACAGGGCCCAAAGTCTTTAGTAGCCTAGAAAAGGAAGTCAGAGGAGGACCTGGTGGAGGGTGGCAATGCAGGCTGCTGCACAGAGGAAGAGATCCTTCACACTTGTACTAGTACATCTACATGTGCCTGATAGAAATAAATGTGATCAGTCAAGTGAGTTAACAGTATATTTCACTGAACCCAATATACCCAAAATATCATTTCAATGTGTAACCACTATAAGAAACAGACATTTTACATTTTTTTTCATACTAAATGTCTAAAATCCGTGCGTACTCCACACTTTCAGCACATCTCAATTCAGGAGCTAACTTTTCATTCAAAATATTTGCTCTGTATGTAGACTTTATAAAGTTTAAAGTTAAAAAAGTAGATTCACGGACTTCCCTGGCGGTTCAGTGGTTAGGGCTCTGCACTTCCACTGCAGGGGGCATGGGTTCGATCCCTGGTCAGGGAACTAAGATCCCACATGCCACACGGCGTGGCCAAAAAAAAAAAGAAAAAGTAGATTCACATACCCAAGATGTTCCAAACATACTTCAATGTTCTCCAAAACTAAATGGGCATTCGTTTTAAAATCTTAATTAGAATTCAATAAAATTTAAAAATTCAATTCCTCAGTTCCAGTTGCAACTCATCATTTTGATGATGTTCAAGAGCCCCAAGAGATTAGGGCTGATCTTACTGTAAAGATGTAGAAGGTTCCTCCTGTAGAAGCTAGGAGGGTTGGGGCATACATATTAGGAACTCAGCTCCAGTGCCAAAGGGACCCAGACCATTACACATTCAGGGTTGGTGTGACCCTAGTCAGTTCACACCCACCACCTTCATCACACACCGATCCACCTGTGCTTTACACCAACTTGCTATTTATAAACAAATACACTTATTTAAAATAAAACATTAACATATCACATGCAATGTGTGAACCTGTCTGAATGGGAGACAGACATTTTGGGAGACAACATGGGAATCCTTAACATGGGACGCAATTATTGTTGATTTTCCACTACGTTTATTGTGGTTTTATAGGACAATGCCATTAAAAAAAAAAGAATAAAAACTTACACCTTTTATATTACTTATCCTTTTACTGTGGCAAAATACACATAATATGAAATTTACCATTTTAACCCTTTCTAAGCATACAGTTAAGTGACATTAAGTACAATCACACTGTTGGGCAACTATCACCCCTGTCCAGCTCCAGAACTACTTTCATCTTGCAAAACTGAAACTCCATACCCATTAAACACTAACTCCCCATTTCCTCCTCCCTCCAGCCCCTAGTAACCACCATTCTACTTTCTGTCTCTATGAATCTGACTACTCTAAGTACCTGATATAAGTGTAATCACACAGGATTTGTCCTTTTGTGTCTGGCTTCTTTTACTTAACAAAATGTCCTCAAGGTTCATCCATGTGTAGCATGTATCAGAAGTTCCTTCCTTTTTCACGGCTGAATAACATTCCATCGTATAGATACACCATATTTGTTCACTCATCCCTCCATGGACACTTGGGTTGCTTCCACTTTTTCACCATCATGATATACTGCTATGAACATGGGTATACAAATATCTGGTGGAGTCCCTGCTTTCAAGAAAATGCCTTTATTCTCAAAGAGATGTTTGCTGAAGTACACAAGGTAAGATACCACATTTGCGACTTACTTTCAAAGGACTGAGGGGAAAAAAACAAACCTGTGCATCGATAAATAAAACAAATGTGGCAAAATGTTAATTGGTGAATCTACTTTTTGTAGCTATGAAAAATTTCAAAATTAAAAGAAAAAAGTCATTAACTTAAAAACCAGCACCAACTGCTATAAAGAGAAAGTCAGTGTAAAAATAAGGACAATGAAAACAATGTTGGCATGGCTTCTAGGCCAAGGTTCTTAGCAGCACTCAATGTATATACAAAGGGAGATTAGCAACTGATGAGACTTCTTCCTCAAAGTGACAGAAGGACTGTGGGAAACTGAAAAGGTAAATGTGCCCTTCTCCCATGGGGACTGCTAGTCCTAGTACTAGCTGAAGTCATGCCACTTAAGGGTTAGGCATCACACAATCTGGTAACATTGTTGAGCAGTTGGAGAGCAAATTTATCATGGAGGCTACTGCAGGAACAAATCAAGACCAAATTGGGGGGGAGGCATGTGGAAAATGGGGTCAGACCCAAAGATAATTTAAGAGGACAAGTCCCAGTTGTTGAGGCCAAAAGGGAGCCCAGGATTAACTGTTGAGCCACCACAAGACAAACTTGGATCCAGGTATAGGAGCGGAGAACACCTGAGCTGAGTAACAGGGTCGAGTGAGACCATTCGGGACATTGTGTGTCCAGAGAGGAGAGTGCCCAAATTGAAATCCCTGCCAGGGGAGTAGGCAGAGTCGTGGGAATCAGCAGCCTCCTGGATGGTGAAACCACAGGGCAGGTTAGAAGTGGCAGGTGGGGGCCTGTGGTCTCAGGCACCACAGCTGCTCCTGGGATTTTCAATGAGGCTGTTGGCAACTTGGGGGGTGGGGGGGAACCAACCACTGAAGTTTGTCCTCCAAGAGTTGAACAGTTGATGTGAAAGGGGAGGAAGCGGAAACCATTCCAGAAAATGTTTAATGTGAGGTACACAAAGGCTTTTAAAGCATCAAGACATTGAAGGAGAGTTTTGGATCAAGGCGAACACACCAAAGACAGAAACAAGATGAGAAAATAACTTCCAAAGAAGGTTCCAGAGCATGGGCTAAGATACTGCAGGGCCCCTGGGTTCCTCATAACTAGAGGAAGGGGACTGGAACACAGGTTCCAGTTATAAACTTAGCTGCTTCCCAGAGGCTGTTTTGTGAGGCACACGCAGAATTCAGCCAGGACTACTGACACTACCCTGAGCCCTCCACAAACTTGGATGGTGCCTCCCACTAGCGTTAAGGAGAACTGAGCCATTTTGCACTTCCCTTGTTCTGGCCTCAGCAGCCAGTGCTACCCAGGATCGTGTGCTGCACCAGGCCAATGTGAGGAAGTCAGCACATAAGGGTGACTTCAGAATAGGGTGGGGGTGCCGACCCGGGCAGATGAAGGAAGGCAGAGCTCTGAGTCCACCCTCAATGAATGGCATGAATGAGCTCTTTCTATGGCAAAGGAAAGTGTGCAACAGTACCATCTGCTATGGGGAAAGAAAAGTCAGAGAACAGGCATGGAGTCCTCAGCCCTCCACAGCCTGGGGAAAACAACCACCTGGGTCCCCACCATGCCAAGGCAGCTGGAACAGGCAAGGCCTGAACATGAGAAGCCAAACAATGTGAGCTATACAGTCTCTGTAACAACTGGGGGAAACCAAAGTGCAGAACCACCTCAGAATTGCCTCATCTCCTCCACCTCTGGCTGCCCTATTCAACCTCGCCATGTCCCCAACTCGGCCCCCCACGTTTCCAAGCTCAGACATTAGTTCCCAGAGCCAGTGAGGGTTGAGATGCTTTACCAAGATGCCTCCAAATTACTCCAGCAGAAAGTTAGGCTTCTTATCAACTTAAAATCAGAAAATAGGTGGGCATCATTTCCCCAACCCTAAACGGCTAACAGGATAGCTCAATCTGATGAAACCAGGAGAATGGAAGCTGGGAAAGGTGTGGCTTTCGGGGGCACTGCCCTCTCCCCATGGGGGCCACCACCCACAGCCAAGACCCTGCTCCGACGGGCAGGAAGGCATAAGGCACTACCTCCCAGAGTGCCACCGTCACCTCAGCAAGAGGCTCAGGTGAAGGAAGGCTTCCTGAGGAAGGAATTCACATTTCTGTTTTATTTTGTCTCTTAGAGAGGTTTGGTTTAAAGGCAGGATAGACAAGTTAAAATCACCTGACCTCCAAGCTCTGGTTGGGGTAGAGTGTCACACACCTGAACACAAGAATCCCCAATGATAGGGAGTTCCCTGGTGGTGCAGTGGCTGAGAATCCACCTGCCAACGCAGGGTACGTGGGTTCAATCCTTGGTCGGGGAAGATCCCACATGCCGCAGAGCAACTAAGCCCATGTGCCACAACTACTGAAGCCCTCGTGCCCTAGAGCCCGCACACTGCAACTACTGAAGCCCGCATGCTGCAACTACTGAAGCCTGCACACCTACAGGCTGTGCTCCGCAACAAGAGAAGCCACTGCAATGAGAAGCCCGCGTACCGCAATGAAGAGTAGCCTCCTCTCGCCGCAAATAGAGAAAGCCTGCGCGCAGCAACGAAGACCCAAACGCAGCCAAAAAACAAAAACCAAAGACCCCAATGATAGAGACCTGTGAACAAGGTTTTGAAACCCAGAAAATGGAGTCCCTGAAGATTTTACTGAGGACGCACTTTGGATTAAAAATAAGCCCCCATCAAGCACCCCCTCCCCACAATGATATTTAAAACCAGACTAAGTTGAGTGCCATGCAGATTATCAGAAGTGTACTCAAACGGAGTCAATGTTGAAAATTTAGTACTGGACCATTTAAATTCTCTTCAAACTGCAGCAGACTTATAATGGTGTTTTCAATGTGCCTTCACTAATCCTGTTACCATGTTAGAGCACAAAATAGAATCTGTTCCCTTGGAGTTCACTGGTTGCCATACGAATGGCATCAAAATGCATTATACTTTCAGGTACAGAAATGCATCATGGGTGCTTAGAAGAAAAACCGTTATCAAATCCAGTTCAAACTCAAATCCCTTTAATAATAAATGGGTGCAAGTATACCTAGAACGCAACTTAAACAGATGTGCTCCAGGCCCGGGGAAGAAAAGGAAATTTCACTCAACACAAACACAGAACACCAGCCCTGTGGAAGACCCTCTAGGGAAACACAGCCAACCTGGCCAGGCTACCCTCCTGACCAGGACCCACCATACTCTGCCCCCAGCCTGGGCAGAAACCAGAGGCAACAGAGCTCACAGCACACACACCTTCCAACTCCAAGCCCACAGTTTTCATATTTCTGATTTATTCAATTTTTATACTGACCCATACTTATGAAAACATAAGCTTTCACCCCCAGTAGATATAAGTTCCCTAGTAAGTTAGGCTCACTATCTCTAGTGAGTAAATACAAGAGATATAGTCTATTATAGATCTGATTTCAACCCAAAGTATCGTTTGAGACCTTTTTTTTTTTTTTTTTTGACATGGACCAATTTTAAAGTCTTTACTGAATTTGTTACACCATTGCTTCTGTTTTATGTTTTGGTGGGGTTTTTTTCTTTTTCGGCCGCGAGGCATGTGGGATCCTAGCTCTCCGACCAGGGATTGAACCCGCACCCCGTGTTGGAAGTCTTAACCACTGGACCACCAGGGAAGTCCCTGATTTGAGACTTTTAAAATGTGTTCTTTATAAAGAAAAAAGTCTATTGCATTACAGAGGTAAAGGTCCCAGCAAGACCTAGATGGAAAGAGCTATGCATGCTGGCACTTTAGACCATGAAGAACCCCAAATCATGGGGTTCTGATAAGGGCTGAGCTTGCTCCTTTTGCTAACTTTGCTCTTGTGATCCAACTACTGCTCTTCTCACCATTATCTGGCCTGCCCCGCTTCTTACCTTTGCTGCCCCACTTCACAGACACGTGCTAACATGCATCTGTCTTGTGTGGGTCTATAAGGAGATGGTGTTGAGATTAAGAACAAGCTGAAAACCAACTGGTCCAGGCTGGCCAAGCGGCAGAGGCCTAGGGATGACTGGGTATACCCCTGTCGTTTGAGGTGTTGCTGGTTTAGGTGAAAACTTTGGATTTCTGATTCAGCTACTTAACAAACACCTTACTGTGTATCTTTTAATACTACAGGCTCTTGGGATTCAGCACAAAGACACTTGCCCTCATGTGCTCACATTCTGGCCCAGAGGTGGGGGAACAGGGACAGCCAGACAACAAAGAATGAAAATAACAACTAAAATTATGTGATGTACTATGTAAAAAAGAAAGGATGGGGGCACATAGAATTGGAGCTTTTCCAAGTCCCTACTCCTTGGGACTTTCACAAAAGCAAGACTGTGGTTCCTGATCTCATCCCATTTCATCCATATTATGCACTGAAAAGGAAAAACAGTCCACCTGGCTAACAAATTTTCTCCACTGAAATCTCTCATTCATGTGTAAATTACTCTAAAGATGGTTCCCTAGATATGTATCTATTTTGAACACAGGGGCTTGTGGCTTACTTAAAACCACAGCTTCGGGCTTCCCTGGTGGCGCAGTGGTTGAGAGTCCGCCTGTCGATGCAGGGGACACGATTTCGTGCCCCGGTCCGGGGAAGATCCCACATGCCGCAGAGCGGCTGGGCCCGTGAGCCATGGCCGCTAAGCCTGCGCATCCGGAGCCTGTGCTCCGCAACGGGAGAGGCCACAACAGTGAGAGGCCTGCATACCGCAAAAACAAAACAAAACAAAAAAACCCACAGCTTCCATTCAGTGACAGAATCTTTATACTCTCACCTTTAACAATAATGAAAAAGGACAGAATTTATTTACCTCTGAGAATTTACATATAAGACAAAAGAATTCATTAAGCCAGTTCCATACTACAGTTTTACTTTTTGCCTACACGTTTACAATACAAGCGTATTTTCCTGCAGAGTCTCGTGTCTGAGAGACAAGTCATCCTTGACTCCACCCCTCAGGCAGGATACAACAAGAGCAAATCCTAGGTTTACCTTCTGGTACACCAGTTATTTTGCTGGTAGTAAAAAAAAATGATTCCCTAAATATTTATTTATTTGTTTTTATTTGTGGCTGTATTGGGTCTTTGTTGCTGTGCGCAGGCTTTCTCTAATTGTGGTGAGTGGGGGCTACTTTTCGTTGCGGTGTGCGGGCTTCTCATTGTGGTGGCTTCTCTTGTTGCGGAGCACGGGCTCTAGGTGAACAGGCTTCAGTAGTTGCAGCACGCGGGCTCTAGAGCGCAGGCTCAGTAGTTGTGCCTCACAGACTTAGCTGCTCCGCGGTATGTGGGATCTTCCCAGGCCAGGGATCGAACCCGTGCCCCTACATTGGCAGGTGGATTCTTAACCACTGTGCCACAAGGGAAGCCCGATTCCCGAAATAAATGTCACAATTTTAAGCCCTGCTGAATGACAGCTTCTCAGTTGACCAAAGGCTGATTTTTCATTTCGCAAATATGCTCCACCTTTAATTAGAAAAACAGGCCAAAAAGAGTACCCTAGTTATAACAAGCCACTGTACTTACACATTCCCTACCCTGATCTTCTCTCTTTCTCAGAATTCCCAGAAGTTTCACAGCTCCTATGTGCCAAAGGCAAAAGTGTGCCTTAATCTGGGAGGTGCCTTCACAACCCTCTACCCATGACTGCAGACTCGGGTGACTTATCTACACCCCAAGGGTCTCCTCTTTACTGCTGGAAACTGTGGCCCCAAAAATCCTTGCCATTATTTGGACTAAGCAACAGGCTATGGAGAAAGCTGCTTACCTAATAAAACACTGTAAGCACGTGGAAAGTATCTATAGATGTTTCTTTGAAAATCCCAAACACCCCAAACTGAAAGCATCCTAGGTTTTGTGTTTCACAATTTCGGGCCCTAGAGGATTCCAGCAAAGGAAGGAGAGCACATCTGTGCTCCTTTTGGATTTCAGTACCCTTGGAAGGGCTGACTCATGCAAGACCACCATGCTCAGTTCACACCCGGGCATCCTCACAACAGCCATCTACCATCAATGCCAACAGCTCAAGGGGACCAATGGAAGCACCACTCAAAACAATGACATCCAAATGGAAAAAGCCAATCAATAATAAACTCACCTTTAACTCAAAACAAGATTAACCTCAGATGCCAATGTAAAAACTGAAGCTGAAAAAACCGTGAAACCCAACAACCAGAGTGGCTGTTTGCGGGGGGGTGGGGGGGGTGGGGGATGGGGGTTCTGGCCACTTGAAAGCCCAGAAGGGTGGCACCGGGTCTACCACAAAGCCCAAGACCACTGAGCAGGCAGGCTTATCTCCGTCCCCAGGACACCAGATTAGAAGCAGCCCATAGAAAGGGGAGAGGAGCAGTTGAAGGCGCAGGAGGAAGCAACAGCTGGCAATTCGATAGCAGGCAAGGAGACAATTATGCCATTTTACCAAAAGGAAAAACAGCTAACAAGTTAACCTGCCATGGAAGAGAACAACAGCCTTAGGCGACCTGTGCAGGCACAACCTGTTAGTCTGTGGTGAATATGATCAATATCCAGCTAGCTACCCAGAAGTAAGGCACACCCATTAAAAAAACTGTTTTAAATTGTGCTAAAATATACTTAAGGTTTACCACTTTAACCATTTTTAAGTGTACAGTTCCGTAGTATGAAGTACATTCACACTGTCGTTCAACCATCACTACCATCCACCTCCAGAACTTTTTCATCTTCCCAGACAGAAACTCTGTCCCTATTAAACACGAACTCCCACTCCCCTCCCTCCCCCAACTCCTGGTAACCACTATTCTATTTTCTGTCACTACGAATTCGACTATTTTAGGTATCTCATATAAGTGGAATCACACAATATTTGTCCTTTTGTCTCTGGCTTCTTTCACTTAGCAGTGTCTTTAAGGTTCATCCATGCTGTTAAGCACAAGTCAGAATTTCCTTCCTTTTGAAGCTGAATATTGTTCCATTATATAGATATGCCACACTTTGTTTAACCATTCATCAAGTGGACATTTGGATTGTTTCTACTTTTTTGCTATTGTGAGTAGCGGCAGTATGAAGTTGGTGAGGGCACACCCCTCTTTACCTCAGGGCAAAGCTTCTGGTAATTCATTTCAGGAAGTTTTCCATCTCAAATGACTAGCAGAAATAGCTTCAGCACTTAAGTCAGTCAGAGGCCCATATTCCAAATTTCAACAGGGCCCAAATACAGTCAAAATAGTTAATTAGGCTTTAATAATAAACCAGACCACCATTCCCTCTGTCCTCAGACTAAGGTGCTCTGCAATGAAGTTAGTTAGCAAAGGAAAAATCCAGTAGCCAGATTTAAATAAAAGCCTTCAAGCCAAGCATGCCCAGAAGAGTCTGTGACTTGCCCAGTGTTATCTCTCCTCACAAGACTGTGCAGCTTCCAGATTCTCAACGCTCAGCACTGACTCAAGAGTGAAATCTGGCTAAACAACGGTTTACAGAACTGTACAGTTGGCAGCATCTGAGAAACCCTGAAAGAAAAAAAAAAAAAGGGATGCCTGGGCCCCTACTCACAGAGATTCCAGTGAAAAGCGTCCCGGGTAAGGGCCAAGTATTAGGATTTTCAAAGCTACCAAGGTTATTCTTAACATTCAAGCCAAGACTGTGATCCACTGCACAAATCAAGAACTGGGGTACCAATGCCAGGACATACCAGGAGTCTGTGAGTTTTCACAAATGTAATTCATAACAATTTTCTCAAAATCTGTGTTGAGTAAAACATAAATGAAAACACCAAAGCCTAAGGTTCTCCTTCCCCTTAATCTCTTCAGCTGTAACTGATAAAATAAAGGTCTGGATAGGCGGTTCACAGTGGAAGAGAAAGACACGCTGGCCTCTACATACACATCTGGCAAAGAGTCTGTGATCTCCACCAACTAGGTGGAAAACAACCTCATGCAGAGATTTCCTGGGTCCACTTGTTTCCTCTCCAGTCCAGAAGCCAAGGGGACAGGAAGAGGAATATGATTCTGCCGCCAGCACGGAACACAACTGAAACTTGGCTATAATTCCAGGGCTAGTTTCTGGGTGTGGAATTTCCCTCTTTCCCACTGCTTTTCTCCAGAAAAGTTTTCTCAACATACCACAGCAACCAGCAACCTAGGGCAGGCTCATGTTCCAAAGGTTCATCAAGCCAGTTCTTGGGATGTCTCTGCCGGGTTCCCAGGGAAGAATGCTGTAAATGATGGCTGGATGCCAGGACTAATCCAAAATGAACAGAAATGCTGATCTCCTTGGAGCCTGGGGCTCTAGGGTCTGGCTGACATCCAAGATTCCCAGGATGCAGACAGTGTGGGGTGAGGCCTGGAGTTTGGGCCCTGTGTGGTGAAGTGGCAAAGCAGTCAAGGATAGTGAATAGTGGGGCAGGCTGTCCCAGACCCCACAGGCCATTCAGAGAACAAAGAACTAACACATCTACTTTCAAAAAGAGAAAAGATAAAACCATTCTTCGACTGTGATTGTTTCCCCCATTGCCTCAGCACTCAACACCATAATACTTCATCTTCCTTAGAATTTCCAAATCAGGTACCAATTGGAGGTGCCACGAACAGGGACAGTGGCCCAGGGAACAAGCCATACAGTTGAAGCTGAACCTTGGTAGAGCCTGCCCATTCCAGAGAACCAGCTTGCTAAAGGAAGCTGCACCGCATCCAAACTCCTACTGCAGCCTGGGGGTGCCATATTCTGGTGTCTACATAGAATGTGTCCCTGGCACCTCAGAGCACTGGGCACATGATAGGAGTCCAAGGATTCTAGCCAGGTTCCCCATCTTTCTCAAAAAGATGCTTGTTGTTGCTCACACATGTACCATTCTGACACACTTGATTTCTTCCTTTGAATATACTAGGTCTTCCCTGTCTGAAATACCCTGTTCTCCACAGCTCCCCATCCTGGCAAACCACTCTCCTTCAAGAAGCCTTCATTGAGTCCCCATCCCCTTCCCACACCAAGTGTGCCATAGGTGGCCTTCCCAAGAGTTCTTGTGGCCAGTTTTTGTCTTATCATAATCACAGGATCTACTTAATACTGAGAAACTAGACACTTTCTCCTTAAGATCTAGACCAAGGCAAGGATGTCCTTTCTCACCACTCCTCTAACATCGTGCTGGAAGTCCTAACTAATACATTAAAAAAAGGAAATGAAAATAATACAGATTGGGAAGAAATAAGACTGTCTTTATTGGCAGATTACATGACTGTCTATATAGAGAACCCCAGAGAATCAACCAAAAAAACCACCTGGAACTAAGCAGCAATTACAGCAAGGTTGTAGGATACAGAATTAATATATGAAAGTCAACTGCTTTCCTATATACCAGTAATGAACAACTGGAAATTACAACCACAGCATACACTGAACTGTGATCATGTTTGTTCCCCTTCAAGTTCGTACTGCTATGGACAGCATCAAGTCAGTGCTTGGCAGGCTGAAAGGTCTCAATAAACGTTTGAATAAAGCCAGAAACAAACCATGGATACCAGCCATGCAAAGTCCAAAGCCTGGGACAGAGGCCTCCCAACCCCAGAGAGAGATGGCAGGATGCCTGCAGACGAGCCAGTGTGACTTCAGACAGTAGTAATGCAGAGAGTATGACATGGCTGCTAAAGTGAACAGGGAACCAAGAGGATCAGTGTAGGGGGTGGATCATTGAGGTGGCACCACAATGTGCAGTGTATTGATCTCCTAAACCACACTGAGCTTCTGAAGCAGCACTCAACCCAAGGGCAGAGCTCTAAATTTGAGTTTGGGAAATCCAGAGGCCTAAAGGGAGACAAACCAACTTACTCTCAATCCTCTGACAATCCCCTTAACAAAGGAGATGTGTTGACAGAGGCCCCTCTAATCTGGTTATCTAAGCACATAACCCCCTTTGCCTCCCCTTCCTGGGGGAGTGGTCTCTGATGGGGAGTGACCCCTCAGGTGAAAGACTGACTTCAGAGTCAGTAAGACCTTGGTTCAGATCCTGCTCATGTGACCTTAGGCAGGCACTTTAGCCTGACGCCCTTCTTCTATTGGGATTTTGTCATATCTACTTGTGTTTTTGTGAGAACCAAAAAGAAAGTAGAAAAAAGCAGTCAGCACAGCTTCAAGCAAACCATTAAAAACGAAAGTTCCTTCCCCTCCCACAAATAGGTAATCACAAGTTGTGAAACAGGAGCAGCCCTCAGTTACAGTCTCACAATCTTCACAAAAGACACAACACGGCAACCAGGACTGGCATCATTGCTATTATGGCACCTACAAATGTCAGGCCAGGGAGTCCTGCCATCCTCCTGCTGACCAAGCCACACAAACTGCAAGGTCTTCCCAAGCTGTTCCCTCACAGATCTAAATTTACTGAGTGCTTTTTCTCTTTTCTGTCTCTAAGAAAACATCAAGTGGAATATGTTACTCCCTCATCTTCACAAACAAGCAATACACAAACAAGACACAGAAGCATTTAGAGTCTCCAGACCTATCTTCACAAAGTTTGTAAATCGCCTTGGGTGGCTTCAGTTGCTTCTCAAGTCTTCTACTCATCAAAGCCTGACACACTCCCACACCTTCCTTTGTTTTGTCTACTGGACAAGTACAAGGAACATTCAGTTTGCATAATTAAGAGGTCTCTTTCAGAATTTGTTGACATTTCATCTGCTTTTGGATCTACCTTTGTAAGGGGCTCAGGTCTGGTGGGAGATGGCCCACTTGCTGACAAAGGGAATACAGATATAGGCTCCAACTAGAAGAGTCCTCATTTCCTCTTGTCTGAGGCTGGCCCTCAGGGGTTACAGGGGATGTAAGAGGCAGAAAGCAGGGACGTCCCTGGTGGTCCAGTGGTTAGGACTTCGCCTTCCAATACAGGGGGTACTGGTTCGATCCCTGGTCAGGAAGCTAAGATCCCACATGCCTTGCGGCCAAAAAACCAAAACAAAACAGAAGCAATATTGTAACAAATTCAATACTTCAAAAAAATGGTCCACATCAAAAAAAAAAAAAAACTTAAAAAAAAAAAAGCAGAAAGCAACTGGTTCACTTGGAAATCGAAAATGGAAACAGCAGCATATAAGGGCCCAGCCCATAAAGCAAACACCCTGGGCTCCCAGCAACAGAGAGGAAGAGGTGATGACTGCATGTCCTCATTCCCAATCTCAGGCATTTTTGCAATCTCATCTTCGAGGTGAAGGTGAAGCATAACAGGATGTTGTTACAACCAGCAATGTCCCCAACTGGGAGAACCACTACGAGCCACAACACAACAGGCGGCCAGACACCAGGTCATGCAGCCGCTAACAACTGTGATAAAGGTTCCTGTGTGCCTGTTCTATGCAGGCAATGGAGCACAGCGCAGGCCCAAAGACTCACAACCCAATTAGGACTTCATTATTAAGCAGTAGTTTATTGGTGGGCCCTGCAAAACACACAAACATGGGTAAAATTCCACAAACGGAAATATTTACTGTAAGCACTGCTGGAATACTTGGTTTCTTTTTGCCTGAATCTTGCCTAAGGTTGTGGTTAACTTGAATGGCTGTCAAGAGAAGAATCAAAAAATGCTTCCCTTGCATCTTTTTTTTTTTTTTTTTGACTGTGCTGGGCAGCATTTGGGATCTTAGTTCCCTGACCAGGGACTGAACCCACGCCCCCTGCATTGGAAGCGCGAAGTCTTAACCACTGCACCACCAGGGAAGTCCCTTTCCTTGAATTCTTAATGTAAAAAGCTTGTGGTCACATTGATGATTCCTCTCTTCACTCCACCCTTGAAAAAGGGAGGAAACTGTACTTCTCTACAGCTTCCCTAACACTTGTGAACTAAACCAAAATTATAACAATCTACTTCCTACAACCAGAAAATCGGCTTAATAGAAGGAACACCAAATCATTTATCCCTAGTAAAATACGCAATCAATCCAACTCCACCCGAGGCCTAGAGAAAGAAAATAGGCCCGGGCTTCCCTGGTGGTGCAGTGGTTGAGAGTCCGCCTGCCGATGCAGGGGACACAGGTTCGTGCCCCGGTCTGGGAAGATCCCACATGCCGCGGAGCGGCTGGGCCAGTGAGCCATGGCTGCTGAGCCTGCGCATCCGGAGCCTGTGCTCCGCAACGGGAGAGGCCACAACAGTGAGAGGCCCGCGTACCGCAAAAAAAAAAAAAAAAGAAAAAGAAAAAGAAAATAGGCCCCACACTGAGAGATCCTTAAGCAGTTCAGGCTATTTCCTGGGATTCCAGCATTTGGGAACTAAACTAAACTGCAGACACATCATGCTGTCACTTTTATGGGTCATGCCTCAGGCACATCGCAAGAGCCCTCTTCTGTTGGCACAGAGCTGTTCCTTACTCTCAGGGCACTACAAACACTTGTAGACACAGACATTTGGGACGCAAACATGCTCAGCTACCACTGCTGCCCACCTGAATGCCCGAGGCTCTGGCCAGGCACTGCTTACACTTGTGACCCATGTGACTATCTCACAGCAGAAGGACCCAGAATTTTATAAGGTGATTATTATGCATGAATGGGCAGAGCACCTCTCCTCCCCACTGAAAAAAGAATCCTCCCCTTAGAGAACTCTGCAATTTTCACACAATTCTTTCACAATGATCTACTTGCTCCGTAGGCACAGTAACTAACTCAACAGTCCCCTGGTGGAAGTAGGGAATAGGATGAAGGGACATGGGGATGGGGCATCCAAGCTATGGCCAATCCCAGCTAAGAAGCGGTTTACTTTGATTCCCCAGCAATAGATGCCCTAGCCTCAGGCAGAACTCCCAATATGGACAGATATAGAGGCACACAGAACAGGGACATATTTCCATGGCTCCCAGCATGAGTGTACTCTGTGGCATAACGTTCGTGCTTCCTCCTTCCTCCCCAGAGCAAGGCTGCAGCAACAGGCTGCCACCAAGCAACTACCACTCAGGAGCAAGGCCCAACATTCCAGTGCTATCTGTCCTTACAGCAGTGGCCACCTGCTTCTGCGTCTTACCCACCAAGGCTCACAAGCAAAAAACATGACATAATTGCTGCTCTGGAGAGAGCTCATAAAGTGGTGGCTCTCATCTCCGGCTGCACAGAGAATTGCTTGGGGATCTTATTTTAAACACTCATGTGTAGAGCTGGGCATAGGAGGAGGGGCTGACTACAAAGAGGCACAAAACAATTTGGGGGAATATTGGAAATATTCTGTATCTTGACTGCCAGTGATGCATTTTTCAGAATGAATTTTATGGCATATAAACTTAAGAAAATGAATAAACAAATAAACCATGTCTGGGCCCCACCTACTTCAGACCTGCTGCTGTGCAGGGAAGGTGGAGACAGACCCACAGGTTAAGAACAAAAGCAGCCTGGTCTGAACCTCAACTTCCAGAACTAACCTGAGAGACTTGTAGCAACAGACATCGTCATTAGACTTGTGATTCCTCATCTGTGAAAGGGAGTAGTTAACAGGGCCCATCCTCAGGATAGTCCCAAGGATCAGCAGGCTTACATATAGTGCCCGCCTTATGTGAAGTGCCTAATGTTGTTCAATCACAGCTTTTTTGGGGGTGGGATGGGGGTGGGAGAGGTATTGAGAAAGACCCAAACTACTCTACTTTCTGGAATGATCCATCCACCTTGTGCAGACTGGAAACTCCTCCAAGATGAGAGCAGCTACTGGAGCACTGCTGAACAACTACATGTTATAAATTGCTTTTCTGAAAGGAAAATTCAAGGTAAAGAATGGGTTCTGTGACTTGTGGTTTACATTTAAGACAGCAAAGCAGCGAAACTAACAATCTTAAAGGAGTAATAAAAAATCCTTGGGCTTCCCTGGTGGCTCAGTGGTTAAGAATCCGCCTGCCAATGCAAAGGACATGGGTTCGAGCCCTGGTCCGGGAAGATCCCACTTGCCGACGAGCAACTAACCCCGTGTGCCACAACTATTGAGCCCACGTGCCGCTACTGAAGCCCACGTGCCGCTACTGAAGCCCACGTGCCTAGAGCCCGTGCTCCGCAACAAGAAAAGCCACCGCAGTGAGAAGCCCACACACCGCCAACGAAGAGCAGCCCCCACTCGCCGCAACTAGAGAAAGCCCGCGCACAGCAATGAAGACCCAACGCAGCCAAAAACAAAAAAAAAAAACGAAAAACCTTGTAGGCTGCACAACCGAAACATTTCCTGCGCTCACATCAGTTAGGGAAGTGGGGCTACTCCTAGCTCAGAGTAGGGGGAAAGTTGATACCCAGCTATTGAAGAGTGTTTAAGACAGTTCATTAATCTTTTGAGAAAATTAACTTACCCTGATAGAACACTACTGTGTAGAATAATTTTTCATACTAAATGTTTCCTAGAGGACCTTGGCCCGATTTTACAGTTTTGGTTAAATCTCAAAACTAGTAAAGATATTTGCTGCTGCAGGGCTGGGAGGGGGACTCCTAGGCAACAAGTGCTAGAGAACCAAACAACTCCCTACTGGCCCTGACAACAGAACACCTTTGGGTTCAGAGGGAACAAGCAGCAATAAGCAAACAAGCCAATTCTGCCTGTAGACTGAGATCTCTTGATTAAAACATTTAGCTGTCACTACAATAAAATGTAACAAAGCCACAAGTAGGGGAAAGGTCACCCTGCAGCACAACACCTATTTCCACATGTGTAAACTCACAGGGTTACTTACAATCAATATTCCCCTCATACTATGTTCTGGTGTTGATGGGACATGTGTATAGATCCTATCTGTCACCTCTAACTGTGACATGACAGCCACTACCCATCACAAAAGGCCAAAGCTTACCACTCCCCAGCTGTCTTACATTGGGACATTTCTGGTTTTTCCAAATGTGGACATTACAGGGTTGAGAGGGATCAACAAATGTTTGATGGCTGAATTAATACATGCCCAGCTCAGTGGTCCCCTCCATGAAAGGTGTATGACGAAGCCCCTGATCAAAATGGAAGCAAGAACATTGGAGAGTGAAACTGGAAAAGGCTCTAGGGGAATATACACCGCAACACACTCGATGAGCAATGCTTGAAGTCTATGCCCTTCAGTCTCCTCACTCTGACATCTGACCTCCTAGAGCACATGCAAAAATGTCCACCCATCCTTCATGGTCATTACGCTCCTCCAGAGGGAAATGCAAAGTGTCTCTAATCATGGGCATCCCTACTGTACCACACCACACAATCCCAGCCCATTCTATCTCTCCATGAATCAATCGGAAAATGCACACTGTGACACAAATGCCAAACATCACCAGATCCCCAGCCTTCTGTTTGTTTGCTCACAGGAATGCACACCGTGTGTCTGCACATGTGGTCACTGGTGGTCACTAAACAAGCTCCTTTCAAGGCCCAAAGCTCCTGGTTAGAAGAGTGTCCAGACTCAACTTTTTAACTGGAGTTAGGAAGCAGTCATTTATTTCTACAATGCATCAGATTTGCACTAATCATCTCTAAGACTGAGCACCTGCCTGCACCAGGCAAGTTTGCACACAGCTGAACATTCTCCAAGCCGCCAGTGCCCTGCCAGAAGATTTGCTGAGCAGTCAAACCCAGCCTGGCCGCGATGGCTGTAGCAGTTGGCAGGCAATGTACTAGCAACAACTTTCTGGGTTAAGTGCCAACTTCCCCCGAGTGTCCACATGCTTAGGGAATGCAGTTGGACTCAGAACAAGGAGGAAATTACTGAATGCCTACTGAGGCTTGGGGCTCAGTGTGCTGGGATGCTGTATTCCGACCTCACAAGAACCTTGCACACAGCAGAGATCAGGATCTCATTTTGTAGCTGAGGACACTGATGCAGAAGAAATCAGTCATTTATATGAGGTCACAAAGCCAGCAAGGGATTCAGAGGCTGCATGACTCCTCACCCTGTACCCAAAAATCATTTCCTGATGGATGAAGGGCATACATTTGAAAGGCAAAACTCTACAACTTTTAAAAGATAAAACAGAATATTTGATTTCAGGTAGTGTTCTCACAAACTGTAAAACAGAGTCATAAATTCATCTATGTTAAAATTAAGATTTTCTGTTTGTCAAAAGATAATACAGAAGTATGTGTGGTGGTGGTGGTGGTGGTGTTGACACCAAACTAGGGGGAAATATTTGTAAAATGTACTAGCCACAAAGATCTGGTGCTCAGACTTTATAAAGAACAGCTGCAGGGACTTCCCTGGTGGCGCAGTCGTTAAGAATCCGCCTGCCAATGCAGGGGACACGGGTTGGACCCCTGGTCCGGGAAGATCCCACATGCCATGAAGCAACTAAGTCTGTGCGCCACAACTACTGAGCCTGTGCTCTAGAGCCCGTGAGCCACAACTACAAGCCTGTGCACCACAACTACTGAAGCCCGTGTGCCTAGAGCCCGTGCTCCACAACAAGAGAAATCACCACAATGAGAAAGCCCACTCTCCGCAAGTAGAGAAAGCCTGCACGCAGCAATGAAGACCCAACGGAGCCAAAATAAATTTAAAAACCTTGAGGATATTAAAAAAAAAAAAGGTTGCAAATCAATTTAAAAAGATAAGCTAAAGGAAAATGACAAAAGTCAGAAACAGGTATTTCAAACAAGTACAATAAACACAAGAAGATGCTCAACCCCGTTAATGTGCAAATATAAGAAGTCTGTTAATGTCAATTTTGGTGAAAATATGGCTCAACATTTTCAGATGTGGGAAGGTAAACAGATGCAACTTTTTTTTACAGCAATTTGGCATTAAGGCATCCCCCATGGCCTAGTAATCCCACTTCCGGGCACTTACTTAAGACACTTGCACACCTCTTGGATGCATGCAAGCATGCAGAAGAATGCTATAACAAGAAGATTTTCTCTTGACTGAATTCTTATCACAGCTACTCAGAACCAAACCCTTATTCAATGAGATCATTTGTCATTTTATAAAGTCAAGAAAAGTTTTAAAAGTAAAATGAGGGGCTTCCCTGGTGGCGCAGTGGTTGAGAGTCTGCCTGCCGATGCAGGGGACACGGGTTCATGCCCCGGTCCGGGAAGATCCCACGTGCCGCGGAGCGGCTAGGCCCGTGAGCCATGGGCCGCTGAGCCTGCGCTCAGCAACGGGAGAGGCCACAACAGTGAGAGGCCCGCATACCGCAAAAAAAAAAAAAGTAAAATGAAAACCTATTCCTTCAGGGCACACTTGTTAAATGAATTACCACCTTTCTACCACTGGGTTGCTGCTCACCACTGGAGATATTAAGGTCTCTAAAACACCTGTCACACCCCGCCCCCAGTCGTTTTAATCATACATGGCACAGACATGGCGAACACCTTTACTCACCACTGAATCGTTACTGTGCGCGCAGAATACAGCACAGCACCTGATTTCTTAAGAAGTCCCACGCACACACACTGATGGAAACATCCAATTCAGCATGTCTGCTTCAGGCAGGAAATTCCTTTTAAATAAGGGTCCCTATGTGGGAAAATAAGCACCCAAGAGCTGGAACTCAATTTCACCCTACAATAAAGTAGCGCTTAGAGACTGAGAGGCTCACCAAAATCCTAAGAGATCATCCAGTTCACATCCCTGAGTTAACAAGCCTGGGTGGGGCGCCTGGGCTAAAGATGACACTCCAGCTTACTACTCCCCCAAACTCCCTCTCATATACTTTCACTGGAGTATCAAGGGGAAAATGGAGGTGAAACCAAATCAAGGCATTTTGGCGCTCTGGTGGAAACCTTTTAAAGGCGAGGTTTAATTCCACATGTGTGAATTTCTTCATGAGACTCTTCAGGAGAGTGGCACAGAATCCTGGATGAAAAGATCTGCCCAACCAAAGTAACGACCCTCCTCTGACCATTCTCTGCCCTGGTGAGTTTTTTTTTTTAATAACCCCCGATCTTTTGGACCAAGGGCATGGCCTGCCTCCAAAGAACAGGTGTTTGCTTGCAGAACTATCCAGGTTTCTGTCCAGGCCTCGGCTGTCCTCACAGATGGATGAGCCTAAACATCAGTTCTTTTCCTATACTCACAGCTGGATAGTCTCTTCCTTCTCTGACTGCCTGAACTGTACCTCTCAGAAAGCACTTCCTAGGTCTGCCTTGTTCTCATTATGTACCATCCCAACCATCTGCATGAGGTGGATTCCTTCCTCTCTTCTGCTGTATAACAGAAATCATGAACACCTGGGCTCTAGAAACAGGCCTTGCCACTTACCAGCAACCCCACCCAAGTGACTGAGCTCTCTGGGTGTCAAATTCCTTACCTGCAAAACGCAGATGATACCAGTACCCATTTTCTGAGGACTTTAAGGAATACAGAGTCTTAGAAACCCAGCACCTGGCACACAGTAATCACTCAAATATTCACTAAAATGGACTGATCATAAATGGATGCACAAGCTCCCCAGTCTGTGGAGGGGAATACAGTGGAGAAAGAGAAGTGACCCACATTGCAGCTCCATACATTAAGGCTGACCCAAACCAAGCAGGGTGACTCCTGTTCAAATTTACCATTTCAGAACAGGCAAGCAAGAAGAAACAGAAAAAAAGGCCTATTCAGAAAAGGTAGTTCTACCCTTTGAAGGGAAGTCTATTCACAGGCAACTATTTGCTAAAAGCCCTGAACCTTTTCACAAAATCAATGATCAAAGATAACTATTGTCTCAAGATGAACAATTAGGGGGTGGGAGGGGTTTGAAAGAGCCATAGGACAGGGAGGGTACCCAGCTCTCACAAGTGCAAGGGAAGGGTGCTCAAATGGGTTCCCAGAACAAAAAGGCCCATAGATGTCCCGAGAAATGACACAGAGGACAGGCAAGCTAAGCTATGGGCCTGTCAGCTCCAACTCTGGTAACTCCAAACTGCATTCCTGGCATTACAAATATATGTGAGTTATTATCTTGAAACAGATGAACATGAAGGTGGTGTTATCTCCAGACAACCAATCTGTGAGCTCAATTGTTTCCTGGCGTCAAAAGGAAAACAGAGACGCATATACACAAACTTCATTACTTAGCAGCTTTTTATAACTAAAAGCACTTCAGAGGTAAGAATTTTAAATGAAGATTATAAACGAAAACAACCTACACATGGATGGTACCACCTCTTACAAAACTCTTTCATATAGGCTATGTGTTTATTTAATTACAGAACAGAAAGGGAAAACTGCTTAAGTAACAAAGCCATGGCTGTACAGTAAGACTGTAATTCAACTGAGCAGAGCAATGGGATTAATTAAAGCCAAGATCAACAGAAAATGAAAAGGGGAAATATCCATCAGCATATACAAGTCTATCTTCAAACTTTAGAAATTAGGGGAAAGCAAAGGGATTTTAATATTGTTAAAAAGAGGACAACAGGCCCAAAATGGTGTCTCCTATGCTAAGCCCCATGTCCACAAACCACAACTTAGTTTCGGCTCTCCCAAAATGGAATCTTTAACCAGTCAATCGGGAATCACCTGGTCAGCACTACTGAGGTAATCTGCCTGACAGACCCCTAACATCCCTAAAAAGAAAGTGACCTTGCCACAAGCAATCTGCTTTTTGATAGTATAATTTCCCTCATCCTGCTCTCTGTTACTAAGTCTTTCATTTGTGCAGCTCCTTGGGCGCTCCTTCCCATCTGCTAGATGGGATGCTGCCCCATTCATGAATCATTGAATAAAACCAGTAAGATCTTTGAAGTTTACTCGGTTCAATTTTTCAAACAATATGCCCTATTCTTAGAAGTAACACAAGTTCTTTTCCATCCTTTGACAACTCTGCCCCAATTACAAAGTATGAATTATTCAAGTTTACGATACTGGATTTCCCATTCCTTCTACCAGACAAGGATTTGGGAAAGGAGAGCAGAGTGGCACCATGCACACCACCTGTGTAGCATGTTCATATCCCTAAGCATAAACATATCACACTAAAGAATGGTACTTTCTCATCCCACAAGCTCTATCTCCCTCAGTCTGCAGGTTCAAGTGCATGCATGGAATAAAGGGTGCTGCAGCTGACAGCAGGCGCTAAGCCACATAAAGGACCATAGCCATGAATCTTTCTAAGTCTACCCACATCCAACACCATGAAATCATCAGGCTGGCTAGCGACCCACTGGATTACCTTCTGCAGCAAAGGCTCCAGGCCAACAACAAATCCTGGAGATGGTTTTATGAACAGCACAAACAGCTTCAGTGAAGAGTCCCAGAACAAAAACCTTCCTTCATCTGCAGCCGCTGCAATAAGCCCATTCTGGCACATTCTGACATTCATCTCCAAGAAAGAGAACAAGCTGAAAAAGAAGGGCGCAGAGGGCCCCTGGACAGATGTGTACCACAGCTGACACTGGTTACTCGACAGCTCTGTAAAAATCTCTGGAGGATTTTCACAAGGACAAACCAAAAAGGGTGCTCCACACAGTTTCCTACAGTCATAAATTTGCAAATGCCTGCAAAAGCAGGATGCATGCAAAAAAGAAAGTCTTCAAAACCATCAAGAGTCTTTTAATTAACATAATTATTCATTCTCAAAGTAAAATCCAAGAAATTCATTTTAGTACATGCTCCCTGAATGGGCTTTAGGGTTCTGAGAACTGCCCCTGCCCCCAAACTGTTCAACATTCGCACATATGCATTTTTCTGGAAGAAGGATCCACAGTGCTATCTGTCACATTCTCAAAGGGACCTCCAACCTCCCCTCAAGTTAAGAACTGATGCTCTAGGGACTTCCCTGGTGGTCCGTCCAGTGGTTAAGAATCCGCCTTCCAATGCAGGAGATGCGGGTTTGATCCCTGGTTGGGGAACTAAGATCCCACATGCTGCGGGGCAACTAAGCCCGCACGCCGCAAGTACTGAGCCTGCGCGCTCTGGAGCCTGCCGCCACAACTAGAGAGAAGCCTGCGCGCTGCAACAAAGAGCCCGCACACCACAACAAAGACCCAATGCTGCCAAATAAATAAATTAAAAGCAAAAAAACTGATGCTGTAGTGAAAAGTAGGGCTGGTCTATCCTTGGCCACTGGACCCTCAATTATTTTGAGCCCCTTAAAGAACTGAATAAATCCAAGAGCAAGAACTGCAGGAAAATGATTACTCTAGCAATGTTTAACACTTGTTTTTGATTATGGAAATCTGAGTAAGCTTTCTGTAATACTAGAGGAATGCCAAGCAGCAGACTTTACAAGAACTTAAGTACAGAAACAGCTTTACAAATGACTTTTTGTGTGGATGAAGATGAATCCAGTCCACTGAAATGTTCTCCATAACAAGTTCATTCATGCAAGCGTTTGCCGATGTTTATCTACCTGGTCTCTTAACCCAGTCTTCCCCTGCGCTTCATTCTGTGATCTAAGCCCATCTCACCCCTGTGCTTCCTGAGGGCTGTCTTTCTGGCCAAACTGGGCTCTATCACCAGTGGCTGGAGTCCTCTTGCCCACTCAAGAGACTATTGAGACTTGGCTTGACTCCTCCCAGAGCCCCCACAGCAACTCCCACTGTACCTGGAACCTGGAATAAACCATGTCGTTCATTTAATCCTCTATCAAAGATTTGGAATACACACATCCTTGACCATCTTCACTCTATCCTTTTTCTTGGGTAACTCATTCTAAGCTGATTTCACCTAATTCTGGTTTATGACCAAGTATGGTAAATTAGCTTCCCTTTCAGCCATCCAAAACTTGCTTCAAGTTAGGGGATACACTTGACTTCTAGTGTAAACTATAGACAGTTTGACAAAAATTATCCCATCTAGAATGACTCATAATGGTGAGCAAGATGCTGCTGGGGCTACCACTTGAGGTGAGCAAGTGGAGGGCAGAGATGGGATAAACGTGTCACGTTTGAGGCGAGGTGGTTCGGCATTCCCACTCTGCACGTGGTCAGGGATGGGCAATGACCCAAGCCAGAGTCTTCTGTCATTAGAGAGCACTACTGGGGAAGAATCACTCTTGACCTTGAGGTCAGGATATCAGAGATAAAGAACAGCTCTGATGTCCCTATTTGAGCCCCTGAATTCAGCTGTGCCCAAGGCCCACTCCAGACTTATCACATCAACCAACAAATTCCCTTTCATTTCAACCTGTTTTATGCCTGGTATTTTCACCGGAGAGACCTAACCAATACAGCCATTTCCTTTAAAACTGACATCTTCACTAAAAACTTGGGAAGACACTATCTGAGAATAAAAGACAAGTAACTTGCCTTACACACACACACACAAAATACTCTTCACATACTTCTTGTTTTGCTTGTTACGAACTACTGACAACCTTCACCACTACATGCTTCCTCAACTTCCCCATCCCACTCTACCCTCCAAAGAGCTTCTAGCAAGCAGAGTACAAGAAAGAAAAGAAAGTGAAGATCAATGGAGGACTTCCCTGGTGGTGCAGTGGTTGAAAATCTGCCTGCCAATTCAGGGGACACGGGTTCGATCCCTGGTCCGGGAAGATCCCACATGCCACAGAGCAACTAAGCCCGTGGGCCACAGCTACTGAGCCTGAGCTCTAGAGCCCGCAAGTCACAACTACTGAAGCCCGCGCACCCTAGAACCCATGCTCTGCAATAAGAGAAGCCACCACAATGAGAAGCCCACACACCGCCAACGAAGAGTAGCCCCCCCTCGCCGCAACTAGAGAAAGCCCACGTGCAGCAACGAAGACCCAACTCGGCCAAAAAACAAGATCAATGCACTTCACTCGCTACTAGAAAGCATATCCAGGACAGTCACCCTTGCGCAAGTGATGAAGGAACAGATTGCAAAATGGCCACCAAAACAATTTAAAAAAAAGTTTTCAGGGTACCCACAGCTACCATTGAGAGGTATCTAAAATGAGGTTATTTCACACTAGGCTGACAAGATTCACAATAAGAAACAGATTTTGTCATGTACACAGTACATAAAATCACAGCAAAGGTTTTATGAAATACCCTTGAATGTGTAACACCCTTTGACATTTCCTTTTTCTCCCTCCTTAAACAATGACTGCAACCTACTAAATTCAGTTCATTACCCAGAGTATGAAAAACACAGATATAAAATAATAATTACTCTCTCTTAAAATCTAGATTGTGGTCAAAGTTCTCTGGAGCCCAAACCTATTCTCTCATTTTACACATGAGAAACTGAGACTTGAGAGGATATGCGACTGGTCCAAGGAAGGTACACAGCAGATGCAATGTGTCCAGCCCAGTTCCTTCCTTCTCTCCCTCTTGTGTGCACACACACGCATGTGCACACACACAACATGCACTGGCAGGCTCCACACTCCATGCAGTCTGCCTGTTTCAACCCTCACAATAACGATCTGCTCACCTGAAACGTATGCTTCCTCAAACACAGCGGAAAATGTTTCAAGTGTGAAATCCCCAAATTTATCTCACTTACATAAAACAATCTCAAAAGCCAATTCGCCAGCAAGCGTGTATGTTATTGCCTGGGATAGGACAACTGGGGACGTTAGTCACACACAAGGACACGGATATTACTAATTCCTGCTTCTAGAAATTACATAATACCAAGCCAACACCTTTCCCTGGCACTGCTTCCACAGTGTACCAGTGTCTCTTGGCATAACAGCAACTAGGAACAAATAAGCAGTTTCAGCCTTAAGGGGACACCAAGACAAGAGAAGTGACCACAGGCAAAGTGAGGCCTGGACGGCTATTCTAGAAACCCTTTATGCAGAGCAAAAGAAGCACCCTCTCACCAATCGAATATAATACAGGTCAGATACTCCCCTACCTTCCCCCAATCTGAATACAACACAGAGGCCAGACACCCCCAACCTGTTGTCTACTCAGTCAATGCTTATTCATACAAATCCCATTTTACACAGGAGGAAACTGAGGTTTAGGGAGATTATGTAACTTGCCTGAGGTCGAGGTCAAGGCCAGAAGGGAGTGGGCCTGGACTGATCCCTGACATGGACTCCACAGTTCTCAGTACACAGCTCCACCCAAGCCCAACCAACTCTGCTAGCCACAGCCCAGAGTCCTGCAACTTCCTACATTGAGCAGAACAGGCCAACACTTGTCAAGGAAAAGATCACAGAATACCCTACACCTAGGGTGAGCTTAAAAAGGCCTTTATTTGTAAGTATGTCACAGATCAAAAAGAAGAAATGGCATATTCATTTAGGTACTCTTAATTTGCAGTTAAATGCTCAGATTTAACAGTTTAACACAAACTAAAGGCATTCCACATGGACCTGGATACTGATGGCCCCTAGTAATGGTGACTGGCATCGACTGGTTCTTCTGGTCAACAGGCCCAAAGTCCACCAGCAAGAACTCAGCCTCCCAGCCAGACACTCCACTTTCCTGGCCCATCAACCAACTGCCTGCCTCCCTTCCAGGGAGTCCCTGACTTGTGATACAAACCTTCCTGCAGACCAGAATCCTTTCAACAAATCCAGATGTCAACACAATTTAATTTAGGGCCAAAAGAGGCAGGGAAGGTATGGAGAGATGCTACGCTTGTGCTCCGCAAAAACTTCCTCCATCAGCAACTCCCAATGACTGCTGCCTTTGTTCAGACAACCAGGTTTTAATAAAATAGTTAAGTTACATCTTAGGCCTGAGGATATACTGGACCACCTTCCCCTGATGGATCATTTCTCCAAACTCTGCAGCCAACAACATCCCAGAGTGGGCACCCCCAAAGCTTGCTGAATTTCCATTAATCCCATTACCACCACTTTTTTTTTTTTTTTTTTTTTGCGGTACGCGGGCCTCTCACCGTTGTGGCCTCTCACACCGCAGAGCACAGGCTCCGGACGCGCAGGCTCAGCGGCCATGGCTCACGGGCCCAGCCGCTCCGCGGCATGCGAGATCTTCCCGGACCAGGTCACGAACCCGCGTCCCCTGCATCGACAGGCGGACTCTCAACCACTGCGCCACCAGGGAAGCCCACCACCACTTTTAATCTCATTATCAGATAAACAAATCCTCACCTAGAAAAACCAACCCCTACTTTATATCACCTCCCCCATTGATCTCTACTCACAGCTCACTTGAAGGAAGACGCAACACACAGGGGGATCTGAAAGGCACCTGGCTGATCTTGATATCACCCGGTGACATGGTTTCCAGGCATGTCAGCTGGTCCACCTTCCTACCCTCAGCTGCTCTACTTTGTAATACCTGGCTACCTCTTCCCACTTCTATTCTTCACCCTGGATAATGACAGCAAATAAGTAGCTAACCTTGAGAAAGCACTGCCTCATTTTATCCTCAACTTAAAGATGGAGAAATGAAGTCTGGGGAAGGCTGAGTGACAGGCGAAGGTCACACAGCAGGCAGGAGGGCCAGGATTCCAATTGGGGTCTAACTGTGCCACACTGGTTGTATCAGCCTTTGGAGCAGGGCAGCAAAAATGAGACAGGACTGGACTGCCAAGAGGCTGTTCAAGCCCTCCATAGAGCACTCAAGTAACACTGGACTTCTATCACAGAGTCAGGAATTCTGCGACTTGATTTCAGGAAACAAAGTCCAACTCTGGGCAGGAGAGTAGAAAGGTCAAAGAGCGTAGAAAGGTCAAAGAGCAAGATCTCAGAGACACTTCTGCTTCTCAGAAGGCTTCAGAACACACTCAAAACCACATTTTGTTTTTAAACAGTTACTATTTGTGTGTGTGGGGGAACTGTTAAAAACCTCACCCTTATAAACAAGACACTGTCAAGCTTAGATTGGAGAAAGGGAAGTTCATGGGACTTTTCTAGAAAACTAATTTGTATCAACTTTCCAAAAACGCACACCCTTTGGTCTGGTGATTCCATTTCTAGATATGAAAAAAAGAGAAAACTTGAAAATCATGTCCAAAAATGGCAGCATTAAATTATGGTACATTCACGTAATAGAATTTTAGGCAACCATTTAAAATAGAGTATTTTGGAAATGTTCACAGTGTAATATTTTTTGAAAAAATAACAGCACAATCCAATTTTGTTACTCATGTAGAAAAAAAACTGGCACAAAAATGGGGTTAGGTAACAATTTTTAACAGTTAATATCACCTTAACACTGTATTTTCCAAATTTTAAAAAATGACCGTGCACTACTTTTGTTTAAGGAGAAAATCCCATAAAACCTCTTTTGCAAATGATGTGGATCAACCAGTGCTATTCCCCCTCAGGATTTGGTCAAGAACAGGACAGATGGCTGCTCTGCCCTATCTTTGACACTGGACTCACTCTCCATCTATTTCTTTAGAATGGAATACATCCCATGATTTATGCTGGGACATGTGGATGCAGTTTAATCAAGTTTAATCAGTTGTAGCCTGCTTGGACTGGAAAAAAAAAAAACCTAAGTGTTTTTAAAATTAACCTTTATAACAATGGTACGAGTTTGGGGTGCATCTTCCAGACTGTTTTCTGTGCCTCGCCAGCATTTCAAACTGTTCTCTAACAATGTACAATTTAAAAAACCAAATGGGGATCAAACCGTGCAGACTGTACTACATGTCAACATGCTGACATCCCTGCACTTCCATTTCCTCATTCTTTGAAATGGCTACACCACATTCCATTAAGCTTTTTTTTAACCCCTCCATCAAAGTACTAGAAAAATCACTGCAGTTAAAAAGTCATTGTGCATTCTCAAAAAGTTAAGTACCATGACCTAGCAATTCCACTCCTAGATATCCATCCAAGAGGAATTAATACAAATGTCCACACAAAAATGTGTACATGAATGTTCATAGCAGCACCATTCACAATACCCAAAAAAGTGGAAACCCAAATATCCATCAACTGAATAAATAAAATGTGACATATCCATCCACACAATGGAATATTACTTAGTTATAGGAGAAATGAAGTACTGATTCATGCTACAGCACAAACCTTAAAAACATTATGCCAAGTAAAAGGAGCCAGCCACAAAAGGTTATGTATCATATGATCCCTGAAATATCCAGAATAGGCAAATTTATAGAGACAGAGCGTAAATCGGTGGTTGCCAGGGATTGGGGGGATGGAACGTGACTGCTAATGAATAGGGATTTCTTTTTGGAGGGATGAAAATGTTCTAAAACTGGTTGTGGTGGTGGCTGCACCACTCTGAACATACTAAAAACCACTGATTTGTATGCTTTAAATTGGTGAACTATCATTTGTGAATTATATCTCAATAAGCCTGTTATAAAAACACTAAAAACAAAAAGATAAGATTTTACAATGTTAGTATAATACTCAAAACATAATGTATATTCAATAAATATTTGGAGAGAATGAATACGTTAAGAAAGAATATATGTACCACAGAAAATCACTGTGCAAATATCTTTTTGTCTTCCCTTATACATAGTAGAAGCTCAGGAACTAAGTGTTACAATGGATTGGCCAATCACATGAAATCAGAATATTAGAAAGGGCTCAATGTTTTTAAACAAAAAAAACAAAACCTTTTTACTGACAAAATGAGATCCACATTAAGAAATGCTACGCATACTTGTTTATCACCCACTTCAACTTCCTCTTAAAATACTTTTCCCAGGTCAGGACTGACCCACAGCCCAAACCCACTCACCACATTTCAAACTGCTAAGTGGGAGACACACAGCAGACAGTGCACAGAAGCAACTGCATGCCATGCTGCTTGGACTATTAGTAAGTTTACTGCAATTAGGGACCTTAACGTTACCTTAGTTAAAATTTACGTCTCCCGGGCTTCCTTGGTGGCACAGTGGTTAAGAATCCGCCTGCCAATGCAGGCGACAAGGGTTCGAGCCCTGGTCCGGGAAGATCCCACATGCCGCGGAGCAACTAAGCCCGTGCACCACAACTACTGAGCCTGTGCTCTAGAGCCCACGAGCCACAACTACTGAGCCTGCATGCCTAGAGCCCGTGCTCCGCAAGAGAAGCCACCGCAATGAGAAGCCCGCGCACCACAATGAAGAGTAGCCCCCGCTCGCCGCAACTAGAGAATGCCCACGCACAGCAACCAGTGCAGCCAAAAATAAATAAATAAAATAAAAACAAAAATTCACGTCTCCTGTAAGTCACTACTGACCAATTATGCCCACTGTTAATATTTTACTGATTTAAAAGGAATTACTTGCACTTGGTATCATGGGCATGTCAAATTCTTCCTAAATTATCTCTCCAGTTTATTCACCCAAGGAATATTTTAGCTGCTCTTCTAAGGTGCTGAGGATACACTAGAGAATAAAAATAGACAAAGCCAAGCAAACAAAACCCTGCCCTCAGAGAACTTACAGTCTAGTAAAAATAAAAATAATAATAATTTAAGGAAATCTTATTTTTTACAAACTCGTGTCTTATGAATTAAATAAAATGCCAGCACCACCAAAGAATCCCCACAATTCTCACCTTGCAAATGTTCAGTCTTTTCAAAACACTAAAAATCACAAAGATTTATTAAACATTAATAGAAACACTGAAACTGTTCTCAATAACAAGCTTTTCTCTCCTTTTTATAGATCTGCCAGGAACATAAAGACAAACGTGTCAACTTTACGATTTTATTCAAAATCAGAATTTGAAACATTTCACATCCACACAATCGTTACAGATGAGGACAGCGGGTTGTCAGAGCAGATTTAACAGCCCAGGGTCTTCAAATCATTGATACGAAATGGTTTTTACTATAAGTTAAAAAAAAAATAACCCTCCAATCTCCTTCCAGAATTCATAAATCTCAAGTCATTCAATAACCTGAATTGTGAAACATGAAAATACTGCATCCCCTCCACCTCCAAAAGCAAAAGTGTAACTTAGTACAAAGATCACAACAACTGGCTCAAAAAGGGAACTTTTGGAAACAAAGTCTAAATTCCTGTAAACAATTCAATAATTTAGTGGAAATTTTACAAAGTGGCCAATGATTCTCTTGCAATTCTTAGGTAATTTTTTTCCTCATCTCTATCCCAGGAAGGGAAGGTAACCATATAGACACCTGAGAACAGCCGACCCATCCTTAAAATGCAGCCACTTTCATGTTCTAACTTTCACCTGTAGGCAAAATTCCTTATCTTCAGCAATTGGCTAGGGCTGAATTCTAGCAAGATTCACACATGTGGGCTCATCTCCTCAGGTTAAGACCAACTAAAACCATCTTAAGAGACTAACTCACTCCACAGCTTGAGCCCTTAGATACTTTGTTTCCTACTAAGGTTATGGGGTAGGGCAGATAACAGGGGAGCAATGCGCTGTTTTAGATCAGGCTTTTCTCCATTTGGTCGAGGGAAATCATCGGAGAGGTTTATTTTCCCCAGGCTGAAAATTTGGGGGAGAAGGGGTTAGTTATCTACAATGCCTTGGGGGAAAGATAAATCCTATCCAAATTAAACCGAAAATAATGTTTTATCATATTACTGGCTAAGTCATAAAATAGACTGTGCCATCCAAAAGCTTCTCGAAACTGGTAACATATTCATAAATCCTCCTGGGTATCGCTTTCTTTACAACCTCCAAGGACTAAATTCCAAGAACTAACAATTTAAGGAACCTGACAGCCCCATTCATAAAAATCTCCCAAACATTATTACAGCACCAAAGAGCCACTGGCTTAGAGGTACACTGAGACGGTTTCTGTAAACACGAACAGGTAGGGCCCTCTCGAAGGTAAGCAAAGACACTTCAATTCTCATTCACTTCTCCAAGAGGTCACTTCTTGCATCCAGCACACATACAGAAAGTAACCCAAGGGCCAAGACCATACACCGCACGAGGCTGCACAAAACATTAAATGAGTAAACAAACAAAAACAACACTTCAGAAAACAATGCGTGATCTTGACTAAAAGAGAGGTCAGTCACTCAGCAAAAGAACATGACTCATCCACGGGCCTGAACAGAAGTACTTATACTGCCCACTACACCGAAGTGGGATTTCCCATCTTCATCCAAGGCTGGGCCTTAGGAGTATCTCAGTCGAGTGAAGTTGTGTTACTTCCGTTTTGGAGGGAGGGGGGTCATTTTATTTCGCTGAATCACAACTCCCCCACATCCCCACCCCATACCACCACCACGCACAGGACTGCAAATAGACGAGACCCTGGCAAGGACGCCAGCAAGCACCGACCGAGCAAAACAAAGCGCCCAGTGAGGGGCTGCCAAGCCGGGAGTGGGTGGGTAAAGGGGGCCAGGCTCGCCCCTCAGTGCACCGCTCCCGCCCCCAAGAGCCTGTCTCCGGGCAGGTGTGCAGCGGCAGCCTTCTCCCTCCACCGGGGGACCAGCCCCGTTCTCTGCAGAGCTCCGGCGACAGCCCGGAAGATGAGGAAATGAGGGCGGGGGCGCGCTGCCCCAGCCTGGACAAGAGGACCAAAGCACCAGGGAGCGCATTGGGCCCGCCCCACGTGAGCGTCCGGGCCGGAGCCAAGCCCGCCCCGGGGACTGCGGCCGGGGACAGCGGCGCCTGTGACCACTACGCCGGGCCCGGACTTACCGGGGCCAGGCGCGCCGCGGAGTCCGCGGCGGCCGCTTCCTCCTCCTCCTCCTCCTCACTTGACAAAATGGCGGCGACAGGAAGTGCCGGGCGCCTCGGCCCGCCCCCCGCCCGCCCCCGGCCACCCGCCCCGCCGCTGCGCCCGCGCCCCCCGCCCGCGCCCCTGCCCTGCAGCTCTGCTGGAGCCGGGGGGCGGCGGCGCCAACGGCGGGGAGCCCGCGAACCGCCCTGCCGCCAACGGCGCAGGCGGCCCTGGCCCGGCGCGAACGGCGCGGGGACGCGGGAGGCCCGCAGGCCCGAGCCCGCGTCGCCCCGGCCTCCCCGCCCCCGCGCCGCGCCGATGGCGTAGGTGCTGGCGCACCGGCCCCATTACGCAATGCAGGTTACGCGGGCCGCGCCGCGGAGCTCCGCCGGCTGCCCCGCGCCGTCCGCCGCCCCGAAGGGCACCGGTCCTCACCTGAGACGCTAGGCCGCACGCCGCCCCCGCCGGCCGCCGGCCGCCAGCCGCCGCCGCCCCCTCCTCTTCGGGCTGCCTGCGCGGCGCCGGGGCCCGCCCGCCGTTCCGCCGCGCTCACAGGCCCCGCTTGCCCGCGGGCACTGCCGGCAGCCACCGCTGCCGCAGCCACCGCTTCGGCTCTTCGGTTGCGGGAGAGCAGAACAAACAGCCCTACCGCCGCCGCCGCCGCCGCCGCCGCCAGCGCACTGACGTCACCGCGCACGCTGCGCGCGCGGTCACCCGCTGTCGCCGCCCGGCGTGCGCGCCCGAGACCGTGCCCGGCGAGAGCGAGCTCAAGAGAGCTGGCGGCCGGGAGGTGAGTGGAGAAAGCCGGTGCTTGCGGCCAGCGGGAAGATGAGAACCCCCACCTCAGACCAAGGGTGGGGACTGAGGAGAGATCTTGCAGACCCGAGGGAGGGGACCACGTCGTCGGACAGAAGGGACACCGCAGACCGAGGAAGGAGACACCTCAGAGGGAGGGGACCCCTCAGACCGAGAGGGGAGACAGACCGAGAGGGGTCCCCCCAGACCGAGGGAAGGGACCCCGCAGAACGAGGGTGGGGACCGCGCAGACCGAGTGGGGAGGCACTCAAACCGAGAGAGGGGATCCCGCAGACCAAGAGGGGAGACACCTCAGACTGAGTGAGGGGGTCGACCTACAGGCTGAGGGACGGGACCGAGGGAAACTGAAAATTGGGCCTGAGGGAAAAGATCTGAAGGCAGAGGGAGACGTCCACAAATTTAGGAAGGGACTGATGATAGACCCTCAAAGAGAAGGGGGACAGTGAGGAGAGACTCCAAAGACTGATGGCAGAGGCGGAGAAGAGACACTGTCTGAGGGAGGCCGTGCTGAGAGGAGGCTGAAGGGTGTTGAAGGAGGCTGGAGTGGGGCGGTGCTGGAACATTAAGGGAGAGAGCTGCGATGGGGGCGCTGGTGTGAGGGAAAGGAGGTGAGAGGAGGCTGTTAGCAAGGCTGGGGAGGTATCTTTCTTGGTTGGCTGGCCAGCCACTGGGATCTAAAGACTGGAAGGTGCTGGACTTCGTGCCTAGGGCACTCTCCCTCCAGTTGTCCCCCAGCTGACCTCCTTCTCATCCTTAAGATTCAAACCACAAGCCAGCTCCATAAAACGAAGAGATTAGGCTTAGGTTGCTTACAGTTTAAAATGATAATCCTGTTAAATTTTTCAAATGGGGAACCATAACCTCCTTTCCCCTTTTGCCCTTATCGTCACTCTTTTAGCATTTTAAGTCCCATCTTTTAAAAATAGCAAGCTCAGTTATTCTAAAAAGTCCAGGTAATTAAAAAAATTCCTGATGGTCCCTTCTTTCAGAACATATTGATACACTAGGATAGCAGTCAAATAGTTTTGTCTCTATCATGGTTTGCTTGCTCTTCACTAAGGGCAATCATAAACTACTGATAGGTCCTGGGCAAACTAAAGACTTACTTTTACCCTTTATTTAATTTATTTATTTATGGCTGCGTTGGGCCCTCGCTGCGCGCGGGCTTTCTCTAGTTGTTGCGAGCGGGGGCTGCTCTTCATTGTGGTGCACGGGCTTCTCACTGCGGTGGCTTCTCTTGTTGCAGAGCACGGGCTCTAGGCACGTGGACTTCAGTAGTTGTGGCACGCGGGCTCAGTGGTTGTGGCTCCTGGGCTCTAGAGCGCAGGCTCAGTAGTTGTCCTGCACGGGCTTAGTTGCTTCTCGGCATGTGGGATCTTCCCGGACCAGGGATTGAACCCATGTCCCCTAAATTGGCAGGCGGATTCTTAACCGCTGCACCACCAGGGAAGTCCCAAGAAGGTATCATATAAAGCTGAGCTTACCCATAGTCGTTTTGTTGCATTATCTACTTAATTTATTGTTGTTGCTGAACATAAATGTTTTGGGAAGCATTTGGAGCTGCCAGTTTGCAAGTCACATAATAAAATCTTTTGTCACACTTCATTTTAGACAATGCCATAATACCTAGTTGATTTACTGGACCCAACTAAAGGGCTTTTGGCTATGGCTAGAAGTCAGATCCAACCTGAAGAGAATTTGCAAGCTGTAAAGGCAGTTCCAAAAGTTTTCTCCAAAAATCTTGTAGGACAACAATGTCTCATTCTTTTTATCTTCCATAATGCATATCCTAACTCCTCACAGACAGCTCAAACTCAGAAAATGTTTATCCAGGGAATTCCCTGTCAGTCCAGTGGTTAGGACTCCAAGCTTTCACTGCCAAAGGCGTGGGTTCAATCCCTGATGAAGGAACTATGATCCCACATGCCACGTGGCACTGCCAAAAAGAAAAAACAAAAAACAAAGAATAAAACATGAAGTACATATTTCTGACTTGTTTTAAATATATATTATTTATTTTTAGTGAAGTACTACATGAAATAATTTAAATTGAACGATACAAAAGAATATAGCAGAAAAAGTGTCCCCCTTCATTCTTCCCCTCCCCCACCAGAGTAATCACTGTTATCACTTTGATGTGTTTAGACCTGTGCTGTCTGATATGATAGCCACATGTGGCTATTGAATGCTTGAAATGTAGCTGGCCCAAGTTGAGATGTGCTTTAAGTGTGTGAAATACACATTGTACTTCAAAGATATAGTATGAAAAACATGTAAACTATCTCGCTATTAACTTTTTATATTGATTACATGTTGAAATAATTTTTTATACATTGAGTTAAATAAAATATATTATTAAATTTAATTTTACCTGTTTCTTTTTACATTTTTAACATGGCTACTAGAAAATATGAAATTACAGATATGGCTTACAATGTATTTCTGTTGGACAGCACTGGTCTAGACTTTTTAGTCTATGCAGCAGTATATCTACATATAGAAATAGTTGTGTTATAAAACAAAAGACATCATTCTGTACTTGTTAATTTGTAATATGCTTTTTTCATTTACTACATCTTGGAAGTCACTCCACATGACTACTTGGAGATCTGCCTAATTGGGAGATAACTTGGAGAGAATATACAGTATTGTTATCTGGTATGGATATATCATAATTTATTTTACCACTCTCCTATTATGTACATTTAATTCATTTCCAGTTTTTTCATCATAATAACCAGTATTACAGTGAGATTCTTCTGCATTTCTCATTTTCTTTTCATACTTGCCAGTAGTTTTACAGGTTAAAAAAATTATATAGTGTTTTCTTGAAAGCAAGGGTAAATTTTTTTTTTTTTTTTTTGCGGTACGCGGGCCTCTCACTGTTGTGGCCTCTCCCGTTGCGGAGCACAGGCTCCGGACGCGCAGGCTCAGCGGCCATGGCTCACGGGCCCAGCCGCTCCGCGGCACGTGGGATCTTCCCGGACCGGGGCACGAACCCGTGTCCCCTGCATCGGCAGGCGGACTCTCAACCACTGCGCCACCAGGGAAGCCCGCAAGGGTAAATTTATATAGCGTGATCAGCTTTGGAAAAGCTGGAGGTGTTTGATTTGCTATGGCCTGAATCCATGCCCACTTTCCAGTGAGAACTTGCCCATGAAGTTACTATAAATTCTGGAATTTATAGTTAGGTTCTAGAGACGGTGAGTAACCCAAGATCACACATTTACACAGTTTAGAACTCATATCTCCTGACTCCATGAAGACTGCCTTCTCTAACCCAGAAATCGACATTTTTTGTTTGTTTTTTTGGCCTTGCCACTCAGCTTAAGGGATCCTAGTTCCCCAACCAGGGATAGAACCCGCGCCCCCTGCCATGGAAGGGCAGAGTCCCAACAACTGGACCACCAGGGAACTCCCAACAAATTTTGTCTGTAAAGAGCCAGGTAGTCAATATTTAGGTTTTGTGGGCCATACAATCTCTATAACATTGCCAATCTTTGTCACTCTGTCATTGTAGTGCAAAAGCAGCCATAATTAATGTGTAAATGAATGGGTGTGGCTGTGTTCCAATGAAACTTTATGGATACTAAAATTAGAATTTCATGTAAATTTCAGAAGTCACAAAATATTGTTCTTTTGGGGTTTTTTTTCAACCTTTGAAAACTATAAAATCCATTCTTAGCTGGAAGGCTGTGCAAAAACAGACAGCAGGCCAGATTTGTCCCATAGGCAGTAGTTTGCTGATCCCTGCTCTAGAACTTCAAGTGTAGAGAAATGGAAATTTCTTTACCATTATGCAGAAGTTATTCTGCTTACAACTTTTTTAAATTAATAGTTTTGGGGGAGCAGTTTTAGATTTACCTTAACATTGAGTAGAAAGTACAGAGTTCCCTTACACCCCCGCACTTCCCCCATCTTGCAGAGTGTGGTACATTGGTTAGAAATGATGGGCCAATAGTGATACATTATTATTAACTAAAGTCCATAGTTTGCATTAGGGTTCACTTTTCGTGTTGTACATCCTATGGGTTTTGACAAATGTATGACACATATTGACCATTATGTTTGCCAATATTTAACTCATAAGCTAGCTAAGAACAAAAATAAGCGTCAGAATAAAGCACTACAATTCTGTCAGCCACAAATAGGTACAAGATGGCTGTAAGGGTCATTTTGGTTTCCGCTACTTCATTAACATTTATTTTGCTGTGTTTTTGCTTAGTTTCAAAGTGTTTTACAAATATCATTCACTACCACACTTAAAATAATGAGAGTGCTGGAAGACCTAGTGTGAAGAGCCATACAATTGCAATTTTAAAAAGGCAGTGGTTTTTTTTAAAAAGTTTCAAAGTGGAAAGAAAATGCAAATGTTGCACATGGGATAAAAGTACTCAAGAGGAAGGAGTCAGGAAGTCAAAGAAGGAATGATAGTAGGAGCTCTTATATACTGCTCGGTTGGTTCAATCATTTTAGATACAGGTTGGCCTTGTCAGGTGAAGTTGAAGCTCTGCACACTCTACGGCCCACTAATTCCATTCCATGGAAACTCTCAGTGACACACTTAAGAAAGGTCAGCATAGCGCTCTTCCTAAGAGCCCACACTGAAAACAACCTAAATGTCCACCTACCTGGTAGAATGAATAGATTGTAGTATAATGAAAATGAACAAATCACAGCCACACACAAAAACACAGATGAAACTTACATACATAATGGGAAAACCAAAGAAGCAAGGCATACATGATGATTCCATTTCTATGTTGATTTCTAAAACATAAAAATAGACTGAGATTTTTAGGGAAATAAAACTACAGTTTCCTGTTGCCTGAGGAGGTCTGAGCCAAGGATCCATCATCATGAAGTCCTCTGTGGAGTTAGGAGGACCGCTGCTTCTGCTTGTTTCTTTTATTTGGTTGTGTTCTGGGCAAGAGCCAGTGGAGGTGTGGGGACTATAAAGAAAGACAAGCAGGTAATTACCACTGGTTACTTGAGAGAGTGATCAGGAAGGGATGAGGAGAATGGTGTGGGTGGCCAGTTTCGGAGGTATAGTGGTATTCTATTTCTTTTTAAAATTTATTTTCCAAATTGAAGGCCTGGCATGGCCCTACTGATCCGTGTGTGTGTGTGTGTGTGTGGTAAAAAACACAATGTGAGATCTACCCTCTTAAACTGTTAAGTGCACAGTACTATTAACTATAAGCACAGTGTTGTACAGCTGGTCTTTTTTATCTTACATGACTGGAAAGGGTTCTGCTTCTTGACTGTGCATTCACTCTACTATATGTTTTATGCATACTTGTATTATATTTTACTTTTTTTAGGGATAAAAAAGAATGAATCATATAAACAAGGAAAACTGCCTAAGTGAAGAGAACTGAACAGAAAAGGCTAATGATGAAGTTGACATGGACAAACTTCTGACTGTATGGCCAGGAAATGAGCAGCATTGCAAGATACCTTCTACTTTAAGACTCACACAGAAGGCTGGCAATTTGAAAGCTTAGAGGCTAAGCATGGTGGAAAGTGTTCCTGATAAAATTTCGGTCATGAGCCACTAATGGTCCCAGGGATTCAAGCCCTTATGGAATCATCATGGCATCAAAATGAATGACAATGGGTCAAGTGAGGTTGCTCCAGCTGCTAAAAAATTCTCTTCAGCATTTACCAAACAGAAAAGGTTTCTTGCCTTGACAGATCTTCACTATAGTTGTAACCAGCCTATATTGGTGAAGGATGCCTGATAGAATTTATGTGGGGGCTTCCCTGGTGGCGCAGTGGTTGAGAGTCCGCCTGCTGATGCAGGGGACACGGGTTCGTGCCCCGGTCCAGGAAGATCCCACGTGCCGCGGAGTGGCTGTGGCTGGGCCCGTGAGCCATGGCCGCCGGGCCTGCGCGGCCGCTGGGCCTGCGCGGCCCCTGGGCCTGTGCTCCGCAACGGGAGAGGCCGCAATAGTGAGAGGCCCGCGTACCGCAAAAAAAAAAAAAGACTTCATGTGGGAATAACCTGCTCTCGTTGGTGTAAGTACAAGTCAGGACTGAAAGCTTACATCTCTTTTACTCCTTTCATCTTCAATACAAATGGGCTGAAGAAGCAGGTTCTTGGAATCTAATACGTTTATAAGAAGAGCATCTGTATCTAGATTTATACTAGTATTGTCTGGTAGCCAGCTTTCAAAAATGGCCCCCATTGATTACCCTTCTGTAATCTCCTCCCTTTGAGTGTGGTCCTGACCTAGTCACTTGTTGATAACAAAGAGATTATGGAAAAAAAGAAAAAAAAAAAGATTATGGCAAAAGTGATGGGATGTCACTTTCATGGTTAGGTTACAAAAGACTGACTTTCATCCAGCTGGACTCTCTTTTGCCTTCTCAGCTTGCACATTTTGATGAAGCAAGCTGCCATGTAGGAGAGGCCCAAGGAACTGAATGAACGTAGCTTCTGGTTAATGCCAGCAAGGGACTAAAGCCCTCTATCCAACAGCTGCAAGGAACTTAGTTCTGCCAGCAAACACAATAACATTGAAAGTAGATCCTTCCATAATCAAGTCTTCAGATGAGACCACAGCCTTGGCCAACACTTTGATTGCAGCCTTGTAATTCCAGCTAAGCCACACCTGACTTCCAGAAATTTTGAAATAATAAGCATGCTTTAATTTTAAGACACTAAATTTTGGAGTACATTGTTATGTGGCAATAGATAACTAATAACGTACATCCTGGGACCAAATATCCCCTTTCCCTAGGGAAGATCTATTTCAGCCTTAGTGGGGTTGATGAATAGTGTGGCAAGCAAATTCTTCCTTCTCCCAAAATATCCCCTTTGTTCCTCTGGCTTTGCATTGTTAAACTAGTCAAAGTATATTTCAAATACTGGGGAATATTGTGGTCTTAGTTCTTTTGAGATGAACAGTATTGTCATTTAAATTATCTTCCAATCAGAAGGAATTAGGAACTTATGTCTCTCTAAGGAGGCTATAGTTTTCCTTATGGGGACTATTGTAGTAAACAATTCACACATTCTGTTACCCTGAAGTTAGTCATTGGCCCTTGGGGGTTACCTCTAGAGAGGAATTCTTTCAAAAATAATTTCATGGCAGCAAATAAGGGAAATGTATGATACACTTGTGAGTTCTCTATCTTCACTCCTATTTAGAGAAATGCTCCCAAATCTTTGTAGGCATCTAAGAAGCTAAAATCCCCAGGCATTTCCCATGGGACAAGTTGAAGATCTGTCCTGAGTGGGTATCTGTGGGCAGGTTACTGAGCAAAGACTTGATACATGCATCCACAGTGCCTACGCCCTGCAGGCACTCTATACCCAATATGTTGACCTGTTACTCATAAAGTTAGAGTCCCAAAAGAAAATGTTATGTACTTTATGTTCTTTATTTAAAGAATCCAGCTTAAATGGATTGGCTGGAATTAGAGTATCTACAGGAACAGAGACAAATGGTCTTCCACATAAACTTTAAGGAATTCACAGTTAGGAGAATGATTACTAAGGATATAAGTAACTTTTTTTTTTTTTTTTTTGCGGTACGTGGGCCTCTCACTGTTGTGGCCTCTCCTGTTGCGGAGCACAGGCTCTGGATGCGCAGGCTCAGCGGCCATGGCTCACGGGCCTAGCCGCTCCGCAGCATGTGGGATCTTCCCGGACCGGGGCACGAACCCGTGTCCCCTGCCGGACTCTCAACCACTGCGCCACCAGGGAAGCCCAACTTTTTAAAAAAAATGTTAGGAATTCCTGGCGGTCCAGTGGTTAGGGCTTGGCGCTTTCACTGCTGAGGGCCTGGGTTCGATCCCTGGTTGGGGAACTAAAATCCCAGAAGCCATGTGGCACAGCCAAAAAAAAGTTACAAGGATGCCAACACTGTAGTGGGAGTTCTAGCCAGAGCGATCAGGCAATAAAAAGATATAAAGGCATCCATATAGGAAAGGAAGAAGTAAAACAATCTCTATTCACAGATGACATGATCTTATACATGGGAACTACAAAAGAATGGACCGAAAAAACCTTTCAGGGCTATTAAGCAGATTCAGCAAAGTTGCGGAATACAAGATCACACAAAAAAATCAGTTGTATTGGGCTTCCCTGGTGGCGCAGTGGTTGAGAGTCCGCCTGCCGATGCAGGGGACACGGGTTTGTGCCCCGGTCCGGGAAGATCCCACATGCTGCGGAGCGGCTGAGCCCGTGAGCCATGGCCGCTGAGCCTTTGCGTCCGGAGCCTGTGCTCCGCAGCGGGAGAGGCCACAACAGTGAGAGGCCCGTGTACCGAAAAAAAAAAAAAAAAAAAATCAGTTGTATTTCTATACACTAGCAATGAACAATCCAAAAATGAAATTAAGAAAACAATTCCAGGGAGTTCCCTGGTGGTTCAGTGGTTAGGACTTGGTGCTTTCACTGCTGTGGCCCTGGGTAAAATATACAGAAAGAAAATTCCATTTACAATTGCATCAAAAGAATACTTACGAATACATTTGACAAAGTAAGTGCAGAAGTTATACCCTGAAAACTACAACACTGCTTAAACAAGTTAAAGAATAATTAAATAGTGGAGGGACTTTCCTGGTTGTGGTGCAATGGCTAAGATTCCACGCTCCCAATGCAGGGGGCCCAGGTTCAACCCCTGGTCGAGGAACTAGATCCCACATGCATGCTGCAACTAAGAGTTTGCATGCCACAACTAAGGAGCCCACCTGCTGCAACTAAGACCTGGTGCAATCGAATTAATTAAAAAAAAAGAAATAGTGGAAAGACATCCATGCTCATGAATTGGAAACCTTAATATTTTTAAAACGGCAGTACTCTCCAAATTGATCTATAGATTCAACATAATTCCTACCAGAATATCAGCTGACTTCTTTGTAGAAAATAATATAACCCTAAAATTAATATGGAAATTCAAGGGACCCAGAATAACCAAAACAGTCTTGAAAAAGAGGAAGAAAATTGGAACATTCACACTTCCCGATTCCGAATCTTACTATAAATCTACTGTGTGGTATTGGCATAAGGATAGATATATAGAACAAAAGAATAGAATTGGGAGTACAGAAATAAACCCATGTAGCTATGGGCAACTGACTTTTGACAAAGGTGCCAAGACCATTCAATGGGGAAAGACTCGTCTCTTTGACAAATGGTGCTGAGACAACTGGATAATCACATGGAATAGAATGACGTTCAACCCTTACTTCACACCATATACAAAATTTAACTCAAAATAGACCATAGACCTAAATATAAGGGCTAAAACCATAAAACTCTTAGAAGAAAACGTAGGGGTAAATCTTCACAGCTTTGGATTTGGCAATGATTTCTTACATATGGCACCCAAAGTACAAGCAACAGAGAAAAAAGATAAATTAGGACTGAACCAAAAACAAAAAATTTATTTTGCATCAAAGGGCACTATGAAGAGAGTGAAAAGACAGCCCACAGAATGGAAAACAATATTTGCAAATCATCTCTCTGATAAGTGTTTAGTATCCAGAACATATAAAGAAATCCTACAACTCAACGAGAAGACAGGGACTTCCCGGGTGGTGCAGTGGTTAAGAATCCGCCTGCCAATGCAGGGGACACGGGTTTGAGCCCTGGTCTGGGAAGATCCCACATGCTGCAGAGCAACTAAGCCCACATGCCACAACTACTGAGCCTGCACTCTAGAGCCAGTGAGCCACAACTACTGAGCCCACAAGCTACAACAACTGAAGCCCGCACGCCTAGAGCCCATGCTCTGCAACAAGAGAAGCCACCACAATGAGAAGCATGCGCATTGCAACTAAGAGTAACCTCCGCTCGCCACAACTAGAGAAAGCCCACGTGCAGCAATGAGGACCCAACCCAGCCAAAATCAATCAATTAATTAATTAATTTTAAAAAACAAAAACAAAAAACCGCAATGAGGGAAGTCCCTGGCAGGCCAGTGGTTAGGACTCCACGCTTTCAGGGCCATGGGCCCAGGCTCAATCCCTGGATGGGGGAACTAAGAGCCCGCAAGCCGCGTGATGTTGCCAGAAGAAAAAACAAAACAAAACGAAGGGGAAAAACCCCACAATGAGATAAGAGGTACTACTTCACACCTACTAAGATGGCTAGAATCAAACAAGAAAAAGAAGAAGAAAAGGAAAATAAACGTTGGTAAGGATGTGGAGAAATTGGAACCCTTGCAAATTGCTGATGGGAATGTAAAATGGTGCAGCTGTTGTGGAAGCATTTGGTGGTTCCTCAAAATTTTAAACACAAGAATTACCATATGACCCAATAATTTTACTCCTAGGTAAATACCCAAAAGAATTGAAAATAGGTACTCAGATACTTGTTCACGAATGTTCCTAGAAGCACTATTCATAATAGTCAGAAGGTAGAAACAACTCAAATGTCTATTATTGGATAACTGGATAAATAAATGTAGTAGTATATATATACAATGGAATAGTCAGCCATATAAAGGAATGAAGTATTGATATAGGCTACAACATGGAGGAACCTCAAAAACGTTATGCTTAGTGAAGAAGCCAGACTGAAAATGTCATGTGTAGGTTTCCTTTATATGAAACAACCAGAATTGATAAATCCAGAGACAGAAGGCAGATCAGTGGTTGTCAGGAGACTGGGGAGGAGGAGTGGGAAGTGACTATTGGTGGGTGAGGAGTTTCCTTTAAGAGTGAGGGAAATGTCTTGGAACCAGTTATAGGTGATGGTTGCACAACTTTGTGAGTGTACCAAATGCCATGGCATTGTCTGCTTTAAAATGGTTAATGGCCCATTTTGTTACTTGAATTTTACCTCTTAGGAAAAAAAAACCCCAAACCGTTGAGCTTAGCAACCACTTTTTCAGTAGTGCCAAGTATTTATTATCTCACTTAATTCTGATAACCAACTCTGTGAGAATGGATAGATTGCCCCCTACCCCACCATATTCATATTGTCCCCCAAACTGAATTCCTATTTCATATATATATATATAAAGTATATGCTCAACCACAGAGTGTTTTTGAGAGGAGGTACATACCAACTAAGCCTCATAGGCCTCACAGTGTCCTTATACAAGATAAAGGAAGTGGCCCAATGCTAAAAGGCTCTTCTACTGTTAGTGCTAAAATTCTACTTCAACTCTACTGTGTCTATCACCACCAGCTGCACTTCTGGTGAGCAAGGATCACTTTCAGCAGAAGTGATTTCTTTATGGTCCAAAGTCCAAGTGAAGAGGATTTACTAATACTGATTACGTACTCTTGAATGAGCACCTTGCTCATTACATTGTACTGTTTCCCCTTTAGCAACTGTAGTATTTCATAAAAACCCAAAGAAATCACATAGGCCCACCATATTACCCAAAGTTGAAACTAGGCTGCCGTTCCTAAGATTTTTTCGCTTGCCAGTAGCAGAGATTGCCAAATTCTCTAAACCTGTTTTTAAGTAATAAAGGTGCTCTATGGAAAGTTCACGGCCATTGGTGTCTCATGGACCTGTGTATTGACTTCGGTAGTCCCACATCTTTAATGCGGGGCCCTAAAAGTTACTTAACGTCCCTCTCAGGTTTCTCCCCTACAGATGGGAAATAACCGATATTAGTTTGCAATGAGGAAGCTTGCAACTTATTCCTGTCACCTCAGGAATATTAGGGCACCCCTTTGTGCAGCCTGAGTAATGACTCCCCATCTTGGGGAATGAGGAAGGGCCTGGTTTAACCTAAGTTTAGGAATAAAATGATTCATGTCATTTCACACGGGGTGGGGGGGCGAGGGTGGTAGTGAAAGAACTTAATTGAAATTCAGATTCAATGGCAAGACTTGTATTAATTTTACAAGAAAAGCAAGGGAATTCCCTGGTGGTCCAGTGGTTAAGACTCTGCACTTCCACCCCTGAGGGCGCAGGTTCAATCCCTGGTTGGGGAACAGGGATCCCGTGTGGTGTGGCCAAAAAGGAAAAAAAAAAAAAAAAAAAAAGCAGTTTCATAGTTTTGTTATCCTTTTTTTCAGGCTACTGATGGTCAGTGCCACCATTCTGGCCTCAAGAGAACAAGCTTCAAAGGGCATGCATAACCTGTGACTAAGCCACATCTGTGCAGTAAAAGGAACGATGTTTAGAAAAGATTCATAGGCACCGGTTTCTTCTTACTAAGCAGTTTATTTGTTTTTAGTTCTAACATTGACTTTTTCATAAATATTCATCTCACATCTCCAATAAGGCTCCTTGAGAGCAGTGCCCATATCTAATTTTTATCATGAATTAGCACCTGGTACACAACAGATGCTCATCAAGTATTCTGCTACCTCTTTCCTAACAATTTCCCACTGGCCAATGCTTCCCCAAATGTGACAGATCGAAGGTTTATAGGAAAACAGACCCAGTGGTATCATTTCAAAAGGGAGGTATCTTTCAATTCTTTTGATTATATGAAAGTATAACTGTTGCTTACTACCCTTTAACACATGCTGGCTTTTCTTTCTTACAGATTCAGAAACTTCCAAAGCAACAGTATTTATCTAAAATAAAATGTTTATTCATTTTCCACTGATAGTATCTATGTATGGCAATTTATACTGGTTTTCCATTCATGAGACATCAAATTTTCTTTTTAAATATATTTAAGTAGAAGTAACTCAATTTAAAGAAAAACAAAACCGAAAAAACCCTGAAGTAATGCAGAGGTGGAACACAAATGAGGTAAAACATTGTAAAGGTGATTCACCAAGGACTAAAGATTGGGAAACAATGCCCGAGGCAAAGTGTTCCCGTTCTTGAGGGGTAAGTAGGTATGCTTCTAATGGTGCAGGTGTGTCAGATTCATCAGGCCTTTGAGAGTTCAGTGACGTGACAGGATCAACATCACATGTTAACAAGATTCTGCTGTATCTTGTGAAGGAGGACCACATACCATACAGTGTACCACAAAAGCAGAGATCAAAAACTGAAGCCAAAGCAAATTCATGAAACTTAAAAAAAAATCCTTTATAAACCAAGATATATCCTAGTATTGAACTGCTCCCAGACCAAAAAATAATACGGGGCGGGGGGGGGAGGGGCGGGGGTGTTGGTGGTTGTGGTGGTGCATTCAGCCACTGGCTGTATTTAACAAGCAAAGTGTCACCAAAATCTACTTATCCAACTTTTATTATTCCAACTACAGTGTAAAGAGAGATGTCACAGCCACTTGTGGGAACGTACAACTTCTGCAGCCTTCAAACCAAGGCAGAAAGCCACGCAACTCTTAAGACAAGCCTGTGAGGTACACTTTTCTGAAGGAAATGGCTGGGTCTCTTCACCAAAATAGTATTCCAGCATCATATACCCTAGTACTGCTTATAAACCAAAGAAGAAAGAACAATGCATTATATAACGCATCCGCTGAAACAGGGGAAGGAGGATCATTCTGTGGGAATAGCGTCTTTGGACTCTGCATCAGTTTGTCCCACTCCGGCTCCTGCGGCAGCTTGGACAGGAGCAGTGACTGTCAAGGTGCCTTCCGACTCTGCTGCCAGGGTTTCCACTTCACCTCCAGCCTCAGCAGCTTTGCCTCCAGCCTCAGCAGCTTCGCCTCCAGCCTCTGCTTCAGCGTTGCCCTTCTCAGGTGCCATTCCGCAGGGTGCCTCCGCTTCCAGCTGCTCTCCGGGGTGGGGACCACTAGCGGTCTCAGCTGTGTCCGTAGGGCCTTCCCCTTCCACCAGCATTTCACTACTTTCTGGGGTAGGTGCTCCTTCCCCATCCACTGCCCTCACTGCTGCCGTAATCACCTCAGCTAAGACCTCGGCAGCTACCTCCTCTGGCGTCTCTTCCTTATCCTCACCTCCTAAATTGTCATCTCCTTCTATTTCTGGATCAACGGCTTCACTGGTGAAAGGATCTTCACCCTGGCCAAGAAGAGGAAACACAGGTTAGTGCAGTCTAAAGAACTGTCCAAATGAGAGACTGAGGCTCAGGTTGCTGGGAGTTTATCTTTTTATAATGGGCAGAGTCAACAAGAGAAACCTTTTAAATCACACCAAGTGAGTCAATCCTACAGCTGCTCAGAGCCCACAGACTCAGAAAAGACATCTCAGAAAAGCTTCACCAGTACTATTTTGCACTTATTATTCAAGCATGTGAGGAAAGGTTTAAAAGACCTAGGCTTTCTTAACCCAATTAAAGAAAAAAAAAAAAAAAGCCTCATTTTAACAGGAAGTTAAGGCTCTTTCTTAAGTTTCGATTAAGCACTCAGCCCAGGCATGAAGGTTATCCCCATTTTACAGAGAAGGATATGAGACTTAAAGATCGTTAACTTGCCAGGTCACACAGCCATTAAACATCAGTCAGGATTCAATCCAAGTGTACCTCTCTCCGAAGCTGAATTTCTCATGAGCATATGCTAAAACTATGTCTAGTTTAGAAAAAGTAAACTAAACATTATCACTAGCAGATTAGAAAACGTGTTTTAAAATACGCTGTTTAGAGAGTTCCCCCCGATGGCCTAGTGGTTAGGATTCCGGGCTTTCACTGCCATGGCCCAGGGTTCAATCCCTGGTTGGGGAACTGAGATCCCGCAAGCCGCAAGGTGGGACCCAAAACAAAAACAAAGACACTTATTAGAAGCTTGAGTCTACAGCTGACTCCAGGAACTTTAAGTCTGTTTAAGCCACAAAGTAAACACTGATCAGTTATGGTTCTTAAACCGGTTATTTAGATTCTATCCCTTCATGGTTGAAATGAACTGTCAAACACTGAAGCAGTTAATAACCAAGAGGAGGGCAAACACATCCTAGTCAGGTTATGCTGAATCTTAACTCCCAGCCCTAAACGCTGAAGTCATGGGGCTGAGCACTTAGCAAAATACGCTTCCCAAGGAGGAACCAGAGACTCTTCCAACCAGACTCCTCGCTAGGGTACCCTCTTTGGGATTTTTTTGTTACTCTGCTCCTGTTACTCCGTCGTATGGCACCACTGGCTCTTCCCTCCCCCTCGTTCCCCATCTCATTGTTGGTTGTCTCTGCCTGCAAAACCTTGTTTTAGCTTCTACCTGGACAATTATCATTTATTTTGGTTTGTTCTGAAGCATCTCACCAGCGTTTTGCTTGGTATTTTATGGAAAGTCAGGGTTTCTCATGGTGAGAGTCAGCACCATCACACAGATTAATCAAGTAGGACCAAACTCCAGAGTGCCCAGGCAAGCAGTGAGTCTCAGGAAATGCGCAGTTGTGGAATCCCAAGCCCGATACATTCCAACATCTCTCAATTCTTCAAAAGACTCAGAAATGCCAAATACTGCACTCTGGATATAATTCCAAACCCACAGAGTTAGTTCGTCCTCCATCTCAAGAGCTCTGCCCACCTACTGGACTCGTAAGCACAAACCTTGAGGTACTTTTCCAGCATCTTCACAATATGTCTGTTGTTCAAAACACTCTTGGCCACATGGAGACTTGTCTTCTTGAACTGTTCAGCAGCCAGCTACAAAGGGAATCAAACATGGGCTTTTACAAATGGCGTGCACAGAGAAGCATGAGAACAAATCAGCCTGGTTACACTCAGCTCCTCTGAGATCAGTCCTACGCGGAGAGACAACTAACATCTTTCTTCACTATGGTAAGTCCCCAAATGCTAGGCTCCAATAGTGAAAGAAAGAGAGGCACTGGAACTGAGATTGTGAAATAGTGCAGAAAAGTCTGATAATCTCGAAAGACAAAAGCACAGGCACATGACTGATGTATACTATGTGCACAAGCGAGGATGAAATAAGAACATTTACACATCAGAAGCTATGTGGACTCGGTAGGGGAAAAGGGCAAGCTGCTTCTTCAGTTTTTTGAGTTTTATTGACTTTACAAGTAAATTCTAGAGCAAAAGTCTGAATGCTGCAACCATTTGACTGTTCTAGAGCTTGACACATTCATATGATAATCCCATATTTGAACAGTGGTTTTTGGCTGATCTTTAGTAATACCAGGAGACGGGTGGGCAGGTAGCTCCAATTTGGTAGTCAGGGTAAACCAACGATAGACAGAGATGCTCAACCAGGGCTTGGCGAGCTACAGCCTGCAGACCAAACGTGGCCACACCCATTCCTTTACTTATGGCCTGTGGCTGCTTTTGCCCATCAGCAGCGGACTTGAGGCGTTAGGCAGAGACCTGATGGCCTTCAAAGCTGAAAATATTTACAATTTGACCCTTAAAAAAAAAAAAAAATTGCGAACGCCTTGAGCTAAACATTTAGCCTCAGGCCCCATCAGCTAGTAAGGATCAAACCAGTCCTTAGTCCTGGGTCCCCTAGGCCATTCTGCTCTGAGTGGCCCTCAGCCTCAGCTTATAAGAAATCCAGTTTTTCAGGAACTGGGGAATTTACCCGTGTGGTTTACAAAGAACATTCTCAACCCAGGAGATCTGCAGCTACTGGATTTAGTCAATCTTAAGCAACACATTTTTCTCAGGTTTTAATAGAAACTGGGGTGCATTTTACAACCACCTGATGAAATGATGGACTTGATGGTATATGGCAAAAGCCCCTAAAGATGTTAGCTTCCCCATAAGAGACAGAAAGTTTGGAACCCCTCCCACTAGCAGCCAGAACTGCCTGCCCCACCCAGCATCAGGGGGGCACTCACCCGGCGGTTGTGATTGTGGTCGACAGAGTGCAGGTGCCGCTGAAGGAGCTGGGGCTGCGCAGGGATCAGCATGTCACAAGCCAGGCAGTGAGCAGCCTCTATTTTCTTGAAGAAGTGCTCCTGGCCAATCCCTGTTGACAAAACCCAAGTCTTGTGGGATCTGGGACAGCATGCAAGTGATGCTTTCTTCCCACTCACTCCCCATCAAGGCCCACATTTTCTCCCTGTAGCCCCTCTCTAAGGATTCAGTTAGGACAGAATCTAAGACGGGCATCACCTGCCCTCCAGAAGGAGTATGGAGACAGACAAATGGCCTCTACACCTGGCAACTTTATACTTAACTTTTCTCATTCTTCTGGTCCTTTCTCTTCATACAAAGGAGAAAAAAACATCAGAGTGCTTAATGTCACTCCAATAAGCTGCCTGTAGAGGTGTCATCTACATTAGGCCACACTCGAAGGCTTCTTTCCCCTGCTCAGTGCCCCTCCCACTTGTCTTCACGTCACATGCTCAACCACCCCGAGCTGGGCTCTGTGATTTGGAATAGCACACACCCCAGGATCACAACTCACCTTTGAAAGGATCTGGTTTTGGTTTTGTGGTTTCCTTCTCCATCAGTTCCTGACGCCGCTTCTCAATTTTCTTATTCCTGTTTACAATGTATTCCTAGAGAGGTTGTGAGATGGCACCAAAGGAAATGAGGAGAGGGTGACACATGTGGATATTTTCCAACTGCACCAGAGGCAGCCCCCCAAGGGTGACTGCCAAGCCCATGGGGGGCAGTGACAGCCTTATCTCAGCTGCTCCAAGGAAGGGAAGACAGCTATCAGAGCAGCTCCATGGGCAGAATTAGTGGGAACTACAATGATGGGAGCTCTCAGTTGTCCCTCTGACGTCGGGACTTGTACACTGCTATTCTGGAAAACGAAATCTTGACCAAGTTTAGGCCTCTTATTTCCCTTCCCTTCTCTGTGAGGGATCTGACACTTGCAGGATCACTGGGAAATGCCGTGATGGAGGCCAAGCGTGATTTACCTGGAGGAACTCTACCGTCTTGTCAGGCAATTTGGTACTTATAAACCGCAGTGTCTCTTTGTGAAATTTGCTTTGCAGATGCTTCTGGATTTCTTCATCTTCGAAGCTACGAAACTTGCACACGGAACAGGCAAACTGAATCCTGGAGAAGGAAGACAAAAAGAAAAGCGGTGATGCGCAGATAACCAAATCATCTCTGCTTAGAACTGAAATGGAAATGGGAAAGCAATTTCTGAATTAAGTCTTCTGACTTGTCACAGGGTGTCAGAGTAGCAGTTACCCCAAGTTTCCCCACCTTAAGAATGAGAGTACAACCTTGCAAGTATTTCAGCAAAACGATTCACGTAGCACTTTACTACCTTACCACTCTTTTTGGTCCAAAGGCTCACAAGAGAACAGCCAAAGGTGGAGACTGTTCAGAACTGTGAGCTCCCTAAGTCTCCAGCCCACTGCTCTGGGGGCCTAGTACCTAACTTCATAGCTTCTCAGATGTCTCCTTCTGCAGCCACTCAGAAGATACAAGGCAACCCCATTAAATACAACAGAGGAACTCCCGAAGACCTCACACAATTCAAAACTCACATATCCTAAGATCAATTCTCCAGTGGGACTCAACGTAAAGACATCACAATCAAGTTCTATGAAGGAAAACTGAGGCTTCTTGTGTGCTTTCAAAATCTCACCAAATGCATGCATGCTGTACGGCAAGGGGAGAGCACGCTAAAGACCCCCAAACCCCCACAGTGGGGTGCTGCTTCCCTCAGCTCTGCTCCATTTGGGGTGTAATAGCACAGGCCCTGGGGCACTCAGGAGTCCTCCCCTGCCAACTTAGAGATCTGCTGGCCCCCAACGCCTGCCTTCTGATCTCTGGACAAGTGCCACAAGACACTCTTGCCTTGGCGGATACCCCCGAAAGAGGAGTGAAGAGGGAAATCTCCCAGGCCCTATGTGCAGGACTATCAGGAAGCTACCAAGGAAATACAGGGTTCCTACTTCCCTGCTACAACTTTACCTCCCCCATGACAATTTCTCCAAGTTTCTTTGAGGATCTTCAGTCACTAGGGCAGTCTAAAGATTCCTTTAAAACAGTCATCTCAGTTCCCATGGGGCATGAAAACGGATCTAATATAGCTGTCATTTTATTCATCTGTTTAAAAACAAGGATTTCAATGAATTCTGTGTAACACTTGGAACTCCTACTTTTCAGTTCCTGGCTTTCCAGCCTCTACTGTTAGCTCTTTCGCTAAGCATTTCTTTGCACAGGGAAACCACTACCCCCATTTAAGCCTCAAGGGCAAGGGTTCCCTTCCAAGTCATCAAGAGAACCTGTGCATAGAGACATAGCCACCTGTGGTCATGGGCCTCATCAACCACGCACTCACGTGGCCACCTGTGGTTTACGGGGAGAGGCGCATGGTGTGGTCACAGCACACAGCCCTTTGGGGTTTGCACTTTTGCATTTTTTTCTATTTAGAGACAAAATCTTGAAGGTAGCAACTATACATATGTAATGGTCATGTCAAACTCCACAGGTGGTTTGGATTTATTTGGACAAGGGACCCAAAGCACCTTCTTGGCAGCTATGCTGAATGAACTTCACCTGTCTGGGATGACAGACACAAGCCAAGGGGCAAGGGAACTCCTCACAGCCCTGCAGGAGGGCAATCAAGAGAGCCGCCAGCTGGGAATGTGAGGCCACACAGACCCACCAGCAAGAATAAGATTCAGTGTGTTTCCCAAGTTTTGTCTCCCATCGACCTGACTTGGATTTCCTGACATACACCTGGAGTCAGAAGGTCAAACCAGGCCCCCCCCCCCTGCATTGTGGAGTGATGACAGAGGAGCTCAGGGGAGTCTTGACAGTGCTCACCTCCCACCTCGCCTGCCTCCTCACCTGTCAGCTGCTCGGTCTCTCATCCTGTCTCTCCTCCTTTGCTTTTCCCTCCTCTTCTTCACTTCATCATCCTCATCGTCCTTCTCTCCTGCAACAGAAAAGTCCCTTCGAGACACTCTGAGGAGCCTGCAGATGAGCTGAGCACCAGGGCCTTGAATGGGGGCCACAGTTCGGCCACCATACCCCATGCCCTGCCACGGCCTCCACACGTGGCGGGGGCAGGACACCCTGAGGTACCAAAGGGCCGTCAAAGGCTCCCAACAGGGGTGGCCTTTGATGAGAACCCTCAGTAGTTCCCAAGGGAGTCACCTCACTCCCCCCATGGTCTGATAAGGCTGGCATGGGCCAGGGACATGGCCCGCCCATCCCACTCACACCATGGCCCACCTGCTCTCTGTGTCCTTCCCTATCTTGCTTTTCTAATCCAGCACCCTACAATTGGGTCTTCTCCCAATGTTACTTAAGGAGAGAGAGAAGCAATTCTTCCCAGATAAAGAGGCAGCAGCTGGAAGGCCTCAGAAAATAAAGCAAGCCACTCTACTGCCCTCCGTCCCACCTCTAGGTGGACCATGACAACTGTCCCATTGGCCTCCTCTGAACTAGGGCCTCAGCAGGTCTGACAATCCCTGGTGGCCCAAACTCTATCTTCCACTCACAAAAACCGTCAATCTAGGGCTTTCCCAAGAATATGTGGGAAGCAATCCCAGAAATAAAAATGGGAAGAGACCAACTGGTCCTCCGTCCATCCCGTGGGGCCAGTGTGGGAGCTCCTCTGAGAGCTGTGCAGCCCAGAGACCCAGCATGAGGCGAGGCCAGGCCAGGTCACCGCGGCTCAGGGCCAGGGCCAGACACTGAAAAAAGGTTGGATAAGCATCTGAACTGTAACCCCTACCCCTGATGCCAGTCACGAGACTGTCCCACGAAGATGGCGACCGGCGTGCGCTGCTCAGAAGCCTCTCAAAAGGGCGTGTGGGATATTTGGCAAGAGGTCACTGCCTGAAACTATTACTGCTGTTTAATAGCAAAGTCATCCCGGGTAGGTAGCAGGACCTGCGCGCAATAAACACGTCACCTTTGCTTTAGCATTTACCCCGCTGCATGAGCTGCAAAATGCTGTCTGTGGTCCCATGCTATAAACGTTAACTGCCTCAATAAACAGGGCAGGAGGACCTCAGAGGGTTGGCGGAACCTGAACATATGAGAGAAGGAGCATCTAAGCCAGGGGCCTTCAGAATTTATGGGAGCAGAGTCACACAGGAGGCAGCCTGTGATTCTTAGGGGAAACCAGCTATGGACAGACCCATGGGAACAGGAAAAGAAACAAGTGGCTGCTTCTCCACGTCCCCCTGAAGGGCTTAACACTGCTCTGTTCTTGCTGCTTATTTTGGTCTCTTAGGTTTCCCTCGCTCGAACTGGTGAGATCTGCTGAGCAGTGACTGCCTCTGGAGGATCTGGGCCTGAGTGTCCCGACAGTCCCCCCCCTTCCCGAGCTCCCCACCCAGGCAGGTGTCTGAACTCTGCCCCATGCCGTGCCAGTGTCCCCACCACAGAGGCTGAGAGCATGGCCCTGGCCTGGCAAGCAAGGGAACTGTGGACAGAATGAAGCCCGGGAGAAAACAGTACAGGGACCTGCACTGGCCAAGGGGGGAGCAGAGAAGACAAGCTGGAGGGCGCCTTTTCTTTTCTCTCTTGCATTTCTGAGACTCTCCCTTCCCTACCACTGCGAGCTATTGCAGACACCCAGAGATGAGTTTCCCCCTGCCTCTGCAGCCTGCACTGAGTGAGGCAAACAGACCTGTCTCCAGCAAGTGTTGCTCCAAACACCAAGGCAAAGCCTCAGGGTAACTGGCATGGCCAAGGCCCACCTTGCAGGCATGGCCCCTCTTCTGCCCTGAGCCACAAGCCCCTCCACCCAGGCCCTGGGCTCGCTCAGAAACCCAGCCCGCCTGGGCATTAGGCAGTGAGTGCAAGGTAGCTGGGCAAACACAGGAAAGCTCAAAGGGATGCTGGGTGATGCCTACCTCTCTGCCTCCCGGATTCGAAGAATTCGTCCTCCTAAAAAGGCACAAAGTCAGACCGTGAGGTGGAATTTCTAGAACTCTCCACGACCAGCCCAGCACCCTGCCACCACCTGGTGGTCGCTGTGCCACCAGGAACACGCCCAAAATGTGTCAGGACAAGTTCCAGGGCCATGGGATGGAGCCTGAGTGTCCTCTCACTAGTCCTGGTTGCCTTCTGAGATTCTGTGATGATGACTAACTTGCTTTTTTATTAAAGACACAGTCCAGCTTTTAGTTCTTCCTAAAGCTAGAGAACTACCCCTGGCAAGTGAACGGTTCTGCACATGGGAAGACCAAGAGCCCATCCATCAACTGTGTTAAGCAACCTCAACTTGTAGGAAGCTAGTTCCTGCACTCTAATGAAAATGGGCTTCATGAAGTTTCCCAGCTACTTGTTTATGTTGTAACAAGCCAGGTATAGATAAAAACGACTCATCTAACGGAAAACTGAAACTGAGGCCATTCCTTAGACATTAAGCTAAAGATTAAATTAGCAATCAGCAGATATGCAGAGATTTTCAGACTCAAGATCTAAGCAACCTAGACATGGAGCAAGCAAGACCCTCAGAAAAGTTGAAAATTCACTGTATCCTGCCCCTTCCTCCCCGCTTCCCCAAACTCGTCTGACCATCAGAAGCACCTGGATGAAGCCTTCATACACCCAGATTTCCAGGCCCTACCCCAGACCTGGATCAGAATTTGCAGGAGGTGGCAAAAGCTTGCGCCCCAGGTGCTTGTGCATGGTCCTGGCTAAGAGCCAGCCTTCAACACCCATCTCCCATGACTGGTTTTGAGAGCTGAATGACAAGGATGCAGCTCAGCACCAGCACAGAGCTGGCAGCAAATGAGTCTTCGGTGCTTGTTTGAAAGCCTCAGCCTACACAGCCACTGCAGTTACCACGTGTACAGCTAGGCACATCACTGCGAGGACACAGGTATGGCTGGGGAGAGGGCTGGGAAGGTCTTCAAGAAAAGAAGGATTGTTGCAAGTGGAAAACTCTTAGAAACCTAGCTGCAAATCTGATTATTAAATCTACTCGTGAGGGCTTCCCTGGTGGCGCAGCGGTTGAGAGTCCGCCTGCCGATGCAGGGGACACGGGTTTGTGCCCCGGTCCGGGAGGATCCCACATGCCGCAGAGCGGCTGGGCCCGTGAGCCATGGCCGCTGAGCCTGTGCGTCCGGAGCCTGTGCTCCGCAACGGGAGAGGCCCGCGTACCGCAAAAAAAAAAAAAAAAAAAAAAAAAAAATCTACTCATGAGGTAGAGTTGAATCTACCACAGCAGCTGTTTCTGCCTCTTTGTAAGGAAGACACTAAAGTAAGGAAAAAATCCCACACTAGAGACACTGGAGGTTGATGAGTAAAGGCGAACTTACACCCCTGAATTCTTCATCTCCTGACCGGAAGTCACCAGCTCCATCATCTACCAAACACAAAGGAATAGGTAAAGTCAGCAGCTCGGCAGCTGGCCCACTCCCTGTTTTCACCTCCCAAACTCACTGTCCAGAGTGACTGCGCTTGTCCTGACTACAGTGGGGATTTTGAGAGTGCAGGTGACACACACAGCCCTTGAGTTCCTGTGTGTCCCCTGTCCAGACAAGCAGGCAGAACACCAAGCATGCAACTGACTCATACACAGCTGGGCCTACTGGCCCCAGGGCATACCGTTTTCAGAAAAATCTCCTTCACTGTCAGCCCGGGCTTGTTTGGTGTCTGGCTCATCGTAAATCTGCAACTGCTTCCGTTTCCTGCCCAAGCTATCTGGGCCGCAGCGATCAAACTCTCTCCGCCTAGGCTACAGACAAAAGCATATTCCAATGCGTTGCTTACTCGGACGGTTAACATACCCCAGAGAAATGAAGAACAAAGAGGTTGTAAGATCAGAGAACAAGGACAGAAAAGGTCTTTTCAGAAAGCAAAGAAATACAACATGGTTGGACGCCCCCACCCCAACCAAAACACAAAAATTTTATGCTGAGTGAAAGAACCCAGACACAAAAGGCCAAGTATTATATGACTGCATTCATATGAAACGTCCAGAAAAAACAAATCTACAGAGACAGAAAGTACATTAGTGGCTGCCAGGGGCTGGGGGAGAGAACGGGGAATGACTGCTAATAACAGACGTTTCTTTCTGGGATGACGGAAACGCTCCAAAATTACGTGGTGGTGAAGGATGCACAATTCTGTACGTTTTTACTAAAAGTTGAAGTGCATTTTAAAATATGAGTGAATCTTACAGACAAAGCTATTTAAAAGGAAAAGCAAATAAGGCAGATGAGAACTTGGCAAGGGCATACCCGATCTCTCATCCGGGTCTGTGACCGGCCACATCCGTAGGGCATAGAGCTGTCATAACCACCTGCCCCCTGCATGCCCATCACGCCAAAATCAGGGGCCATGGACTGGGAGAAGAGGGAAGGTGGAGGCCTGCTGGCGGAGGGGCCTCCCAGGCCCCGCCCACCCACATAGTTCATTTCCGTCCATGGAGCAGAAAGAGGCTCAGAAGAGGCTGCAGGTGGCATGAAGGGGTCGCTGCGCATAAAGGTGCCGGGGTTGCTGCGGTCCTGGAAGCGGCCCTGGCCTCGGCCCCGCATGAAGTCATCGAGGGAGCCCCGCTCACGGGCTGGGTCCCGGCAGTCACTGTACTGACCACCAAAGCCACCATTGCGGTCGGGCCCCAGGTCAAAGTCATAGTCGTAGCTGTAGCTGGGGCGGTAAGGATTGTGCTCGGGCAGGCAAGGCCTGGAATCATAGGACTCGAACGACTGGAAGCGGAAGGAGCTGCAAAGAAAGCACAACCCATCACCACACTGTCCGGGCACCTCAACGCCTCCTGCAAAGCTGACTTCCCTATATTCAGAACAGCAAAGCCAAACCACCACGCATCCCTCCTAAATGCTCAGAAAATAAACAGACCAAAATCCCTTTCAAACACTGTTGAAAAGGGGCATGAAGCCCTGGCCACAGGAATGGGGGGAGTCTGCTAGGCGCCTGATACAGAAATAAGGAGTCTGGCACAGTTTAGCTAACAGTCATGCCCTAAGCCCCACCACTCAAGAAACCAGCAAGTCCTATTACATACCTCGGCCCCAACAATGGCTCAATTTATCTATCCTACAGTCAGGAGGGAGCTGGGGAAGAGCCCTCCCTGGAAGAGCAGGTGCCCACTCCCGTCTACACAAAGCTGGGCATGGGGGATCCCCCGGGAAGGGCTCAGGTCTATAATCACCTCTCCCGGTCCTGCATGCCCTCCCCACTGCCGCTGCTCCCGCCCCTGCCTCCTTCCTTGGACATCATGTCCAAACGCTGGTTGATCTTGGCAATGAGGGAGTCGGAATTGTCGGTGCACGGCTCTGGGCCATAAGAAGCCATATGCATGGCAGGGCCCCCAGGTGCCAGGCCATCACTGGCCTTGGTGGCCTCCCATGAGGCTGGGCCGTAGCTGTAGGTTGCTCCTGTGGTGACGCTGGTGTTCTGGGCACCATAATAATTGTAGTTTTCATAACCTGACAGAGGGAAGAAAAACTAAATCAGATCTCAGCAGCCACAAGGCCAGCCCATGGTGGACAAGTCTGGGGAGGAGCACCCACTGCCCACGGAGAAGGAAAAGGTTCACGGGTCCAAGTGCTTCTGGCATTACCCCAACACTGCACAAGTCATCTGCCAAGAGGCAGCAGGAGGAGGGCAGGGGCACGGCCTCAACTCTGAGCAATGGGTTTTCTATACCAAATCCTAAGACTTGCTTCTCATCCAAAGCGAGAGCCCAGGAGCCAGCAGCTGGGACTACTGACGGACCCACCAAAGAGGTGCTGCTCCCAGAATACAACCACAACTCTCCCCAACCCCATATCCAGCAAGTTCCCCTGGAGGCCTGCCCCCCCAGCCCTCCTCAACACCTCAGGCCCAGTCTGTTGAGCCTTCACAACAGCTGTGAGCACATCTAGGAGTGGACTTGGGGATCCCTGCACCCCAGCCTCTCTAGGTAGCTGATCGGAGGCCCACTCACCCACCCATGGACCCCCGGAAGGGCCTACCTTGCCAACTGGCCACACCAGTTCCATATGCACCTTAGAAGAAACAAAAACATACGAATTTTGTTTGCAAAACAAAGGCATCTGAGACACATCCCCTCCCCCCACCACAGCCGGGTGCTGAAGAACAGTTATCACCTCATCCACTATGCACAGGCCAGGGCTGAGGGTGGCTATGTCAGTGCTCCAGGAGGCACCCTTGGCTGCCCATTATGGCCAGGAAAGGCTGCAGTCCACTAGCTGTAAAACTCGTTTCCTACAGAGCACTCAGCGGAGCACAGTCAGGGCTTCTCTCCTAAGCAAGCCTGATCTCCTCCATTAGGGCAACAGAAAGGACACAGCAGCCTTTTTCCAGGAAGCTTGTCCAGCGTGGGCCACCAGCCAAGAGGCCGCCCAGGCCAGGTCCCTAGGTAGAGAGCCCTCCTAAAGTGCCAGTTCTCACCAGGAGCCAGAACTAAGGCACTGCCAACAGCACGGGGAGTGCACTGGTGGAAAATCATGTCCCTAACTCAACTGAGCAAGGGGTCGTCATGTGCCTGAATAACACAGACCTCCTCCTGGGAAACTCAGTGATGGGCAGAAAAGTCACCCTGCTCCCAGTGGTGCTAGGGCCAAGCTCCAGGCTCAGAAAACAAAGTAAACCCTTATCCCATCCCCTGGAACAGATGCTGGCAAAAAGAAGAAAACCTCGCCCACCAAAAAGCACATTCTGGTACTTCAAACACACTTAGCACCATGATATAGACTCACAAGCAGGGTCAGCAAACGGGCCAAATCTAGTCCATAGCCCAGTTTTTGTAGGGCCTGCAAGCTAAGAATGGGTTTTATGTTTTTAAATGGTCAGGAAAGAAAAAAACACATAATCAAAAGAATACTTCATAACATACGAATTTTGACAAAAGACACATCATTTACACATTTGTCAAAACTCATAGAACTGTTTTAACAGAGTTAACGTGAATATAAACTCTAGGCTATGGTTAATAACAATACATCAACGTTGGCTTCTAAATTGTAACATATAAGGGAACCGTGCTGGGGTGAAGGTAGGGGGAGTGTGTGGAATTCTACGTACTATCTGCTCAATCCTATAAATCTAAAGCTACTAAAAAATAAAGTCTATTAATTATAAAAACCTTTCGTCATACCCTCGGCTATCTACTTAGAATTAAACAACAAAAGCTGTTAAAAGAAAGACTATTCCGCAACACATGAAAATCATACGATATGCAAATTCCAGTGTCTTTAAGTAAATATTATCGGCACACAGGCCTACCTACTTGTTTATAAACTGTCTATGGTGGCTTTTGCACTACAGAGACCATGCAGCCTGCAAAGCGCCCCCAAATTTACTATCTGGCCCTTTACAAAAAAGGTTTCTTGGTCCCACCTATGTCATGCTGGTGCTGGGGGGTGGGTAGCCCATGCCTCCCTGAAAAGCAGGTCCATCCCACTTACCCTGGGTGTTGGTAGGTCCAGCACTCCATGCCCCATAGCCTGTGAACAGATCTGTGAGTTAGGGTCATATGTGTCATACCAGAGAACAAGTGCTTCTGAGATGCTCTGAGGAACATAAAAGAATCTCCTTGAAGTAGTTCAGTGCCAGCCTTACAAGAAGGCAGCACAACCACAACAATGTCTCCTTAAAAGTCATCCCACAGCTGGGTTTTGCATTATCCACTCCACCTGCCTGAGGTCAAAGCAGAAAAAAGAGGAGGTGGATGGGCTTCCGGGACAGTTCTGTCCATTGCCTGATGAGGGGCCTTGACCTAAGCCTCAACCCGCAGCTGAGGAAGACACAGAACCAGCTACCAGCTAGCTCATCATTAGGACACAGTCCCCCGCCCCCACCCCAAGCAGCCATAAGTATCCCACAACTGAGAACAAACTTCGAAAATCTGGAGACAACAGCTGTGCCTCTCTACGCCTCGCTTCTGTGTGACTCTGAACCGTCCAATGCTCCGCTGGGCTTTTAAGTCCCAGGGCTTCAGCCTGGCCCTAAGGCATCATACTGCACTCCTCTCTGTGGTGGCTCCCTCTGCCCCTCCAGACATTCCCATGATAGCATCTGTCTAGCCCTGCTTCATCTGTGTCCCTGGAGCCTGGCACAGAGCTGGGCACGGGCAACCATTCATACCTGTCAAACGACTTCACCTTTACAAAGCCTCCTCTCTCTCAAATACATCCTTTCTCTCCTACCAGGACAACCCAAACCACTGAGTGCCTACTGTATGCCAACACACGACGGGCACTCAGCACACATTCGTTGTGACATTCAGAGAATGACATTCAGAGATGTTGTGGGAGCTAAGGCTCAGAGGTTAGGGGACTTGATCCAAAGTCACCCTGCTGAAGGTTACGACCTCCCCATGTCACACAGCTTTCCACATCTGTGCAGCAGAAAGGCAGTGATTCTAACAGCAACTGACCAACTGTGGGGCACTGGTCTAACTAAGGAGCATGTGGTATTCACATAACCTCACAATGACCCTTGAGATAGGTACTACTTACTCTGTCATACACAGAGACTCCAGAGGATAAGTCACTTGCCCAAGAACATGGAGCTGAGGAGAACAAGGACCTGGACCCAGATCGAGGTGCCTCCTATGGCCAAAGAGTAACTCTTAAGCCTCAACAAGTCTTAGGAAATAACTCTAGATGGAAAAGCTACAGAAGGATTCAGGGAGGCCTCTGCATCTAAACCGAGTCTGAAAAGGTTTTTAGTAAGTAGGAAGATGGGCGTGTGTGTGTGTTTGTGTGTGTGTGTGACCTCTCCAAGCTAAGGGCATGCATAAAGCAGAATTACTACTAGCTGAAAACTCTAGTAGGGAGGCAGGTAAAGAAAAGTGAGATCCAGTCACACTGCAGAAAAGACAGGAGTACCAGGTAGAGCCACAAGCACACCATGCATCTCAGGACCTCTCTGCTTTGCAATTCCTGCTGCTGGCCTCCTGCTAATGCTGCCACCTTTCAAAACATGCGCCTTCGCTGCGGCAGCCATGATCAGATAGCTTGCTTCTCGAACCTCATATACCTGAATAGGGATCTGCGCCGGGTCAAGCCCAACCCTGCATATTCCAACTGTTCCCTGCGGGCAAACGCGGCTTCCAGCATAGAGCAAAGGCCTCCCAGCATAGAGCAAAGGCCTCCCAGGAGGCTCAGATTCCAAAGACTGAGAGCAGATCGCCCGAGAAGGTCTGTCCTGCCGCAGGCCCTGAAACCCAAGTGAGTAAGGGCACGTTCCCTCTCACACAGCCCCTCTGGCGTTTCCAGGCCACCACAAAGGACTGCCTTAAGGAAAGCCCCCAATCTGTCACGACCCCAGAGCTCATCGGGTTTCCAAGCTTTGACCAAGATACCCCGCATCTGACCCTTAAATGTGTCGTCCCCGATCTGCACGAGCTAGGTCCGCGGTAGGCGCCCAGTGAGGCTAACCACTGCAGAGGCCGCACTAGGCCCCGCTGCTCTGCACCGCGGGCCTGGCGGGGTCCATACGGCTTCCGGGACCGGCGTCCCAGGTCACGTGTGCCGCGCGGAGGCCCCAGCCAAGCCTCGCAGGTCCCCGGACAGGCCCGACGGCCCGAAAAGAGGCAGCGGTTCCACCTCGGCCCCCGGCCGAAGACCCCGCGCCCCACAAACTCGCGCCATAGCTCCGCCCCCCGGCGCCGCCATTTTGTGGCGTCTTCCAAAAGGGACAGCAAGCCTGCTAGCGGCGAGGATCCGCAGGGCCCGGCCAACCCCGCCGGGGTTAAGGAACTGAAACTGCCCCAACCGCCTGAGGCGCCCCCCGAAGCCCGCCGCAGCGTCGGCACGCCGAAATCTGCCAACTTCCTCAGGCCCTGTCGGCCAATCCGCACGCAGCGCCCCGGGAGCGACGGGGCCGAGATCCAATAAGCTGCGCGCGCGCGCCCCTGTCGCCTCGCCGCAGGGCCGGACTGCGGTAACCGCGCTCGGGTGTAGTCCCCGGCCCGCAGCCCTCTGCGTGGCGGTGGCCCTGCCGCCCGGGCACCACCTGCCGGTCCCACCCCGCACTGAGTTGCCCACACTAACCTCCGTAGCCCTGCTCCATGTCTTCAGCTCGGCCCGCCAGCAGCTCCTTTTTCTAAGCCACCACAGGACGCATGCGCTCAACGCACTTCCCGCCGTCCTCTACTGGTAGACCAGACGCATGTGTCACCCCTTCCACGGGCTACCATTGGCTGGAGTTCACAGCGGGACCGCCCTTACCACCCCAGCTGGCCTTCCGGTTGTTGTGGATCGGTGTTCACAGCACCCTGGGAGTTTTGGTCCGGACCGCGGTGCCTTGCTGCTCACAGGCGTATCGCTTCTCCTCCCCGCCAGTGCGCAGGCGCAACCCACCCTTCCCAGGCCCCACCCGCAGGCACACACAGCCCAGCGGCTAGGTGCCGACACCCTCCCACGCGGACCGCGCCGCACATAGACAAAAGAGGAAGAGGTAAGATGGGAAGAACTTTATTAGACTCGGCTTGCAGCCTCGGCCACGCGGGCCCCGCCCGCCCCGGGCCCGGGTCATGGAGCGCCCCCCCCGCCCTCCTCGTCGTCGTCATCAGCCTCCACGTCCAGGCCCGGGATGCCTCGGATCTGGCGCTCCAGCGCACCGCCCAGTAGGGGCACGGCCGCCTCTTCGTCTTCCTCGGGGGGCGGCGGTGGGGGCGGGGATGCGGCCCCGGGGGCCGGCTCCGGGGGCACTGGGGGCTGCGCCGGCGCGCCCTCTGCACCCTCCGCGACCCCTGCCGCTTCGACCAGCGCCCCCTCATCCAGGGCACCGCCCTCGGCCTCCTCCTGTTCCTTCTCCTCCTCCGGGCTGTCGGTGAAAGGGTTCTCGCCCTGCGGAGAGGGGCGCCATACTGAAGAAAGGGAGGACCCGCGGGGCTGGGGCCGGGACCAGGACCAGGGGCTGGGGCCGGGACCAGGACCAGGGGCTGGGGCCGGGGCCGGGGCCAGCATGCCAGGGGCGTGCAGCTCACCTTCAGATAGCGCTCCAGCTTCTTGCTGATTAGCTTGTTGTTGAGGATGCTGCGAGCCACCATGAGCGAGGACTTCTTAGACTGCTCCATCATGAGCTACGGGCAAGGCAGGCAGGGCTGCAGAGGCTGCCCCAGGTATCCAAAACTCCCCACCCCACCCCGCCGGATCGGGCAGAGACCACTCACACCCGCACACCTCTCCACCTCCACCTCGGGGCCCAGCGCCGCCAATGACTACTACCAGATTGCGTAGTTCTGTAAGCACACCCTTGGGTACAAGCGTGGGTCCACTCTACAAGCATGGAGCCACGACCCGATTTGATCTTTGCTCAAATGCTCCATCTTTCCATACCATACTTACTGTATGTAACTGATTACAGACATATGTCTTTACAGCTGTACTGCAGAAATCTGATTTGCTTACTTAAAAATTATAAGCAGCGAACAAATAAAAAAACCTACTAAAAACCAAATGTGCAACACCTAACAAGGGGGCAAATGCCCTAAAATGCATGGAACTCTTTAGGATAAGCAGGGAGGATATAAAAGCAGGAATACGAATGTCAAACAGTGTACTTTAATGATATACATCCTTTTAATCCATAGGATTCCCAGGAGGAAGAATTATACCCGCTAATGTAAAGGTTGAAAAGAGACACTTATACTCTGTTGGTGAGAGGCTCAACTGTTTATTTTCTGGAAAACAGTTGGATAGAATATATCAAAAGTAAAAATTTCTCAGTAATTCCTTCCCAGAGTCTAGCCTAAGTTTAAAATTGGAAACATGCATGCACATTGATTGCAGTAGTGAAAAACTGGAAAGCACCTTAATGTTCTTCAGTGGAGAAGTGGTTAAGTAAATCAAACATTCAAAAGAACACCATGCGGTCCTTAAAGTAGGGCTCAGGGACAGTGTGCACAGCATGCTAGAGCCTTTCCCTCTGGGAGGATTTATACCAAAATGCTACATGATTTTCTCGGTGGTGAGAATGAAGGCAACTCTTACTTCCATCATTAATGCAAGTAATGGTAATGCAAGTATAAAGCCATAAACAGGAAAAACAGGTAAAGCTATTTTTGGAGGAGTGGGGAAGTTGATCTCCAGGACCTCTACTCTACCCTAGCCACTCTATTATCACATTTCAGAAAATCATCTCACTTTCTGTTTCTACTCCCTTTCCCCACCTTCATCTTTTTTTCCTTACATATTTTTCTCTACTACTTGGGGAAAATATTAATAGCCCTCATGCATGCTGAAAATGAAACAAAGATACACAAAAGAAAACTGCCTACATATTGGTTTGTCCTTGTGGGGAATAAAAGGGATAACTGGTTCCAGTCACAGGTGTAGTTGTGGGTACTTTAAGGTTTGGCACACTTACAAGGCTGTAGTAGAAATAGATATCCCATGGATATTACGTGTTAAACTATGTGTTATCTGCAGAACACCCAGTCTCAATGTGCACACCGCCGACTACAGCTACAGAAGCGTTCCTTTAGCTGTGACCCAATTTACTCTGGATAAGAGCAGAACCGGTTCACATTGCATTATTTATAAAGTTACCTGCTGTTTGCTTTCAGTATTTTTGCTACACTCATTATATTTGCATTTAAATGTTTTAGGCAACTTAAGAACGAATGTACAAGATGCAGTAAAAATGAATTGCTTGGGCTTCCCTGGTGGCGCAGTGGTTAAGAATACACCTGCCAATGCAGGGGACATGGGTTTGAGCCCTGGTCTGTGGAAGATCCCACATGCCGCGGAGCAACTAAGCCCATGCGCCCCAACTACTGAGCCTGTGCTCTAGAGCCCGTGAGCCACAACTACCGAAGCCCATGAGCCTAGAGCCTGTGCTCCACAACAAAAGAAGCCACTGCAATGAGAAGCCCACGCATGGCAACGAAGAGCAGCCCCTGCTCGCCGCAACTAGAGAAAGCCCACGTGCAGCAACGAAGACCCAACACAGCCAAAAATAAATAAATAAAAATTTAAAAAAAAATGAATTGCTTGATATCCAGTACTTCATGTATATCAAGCACAGTAGTAAAACAAAAAAAACCCATATATTTAATTTTTCTTAAGTTTTTTTTTGCTTTTGTGATTTTTGATGCTTGACTAACATGCACGTGCTGTAAAAATAGTTAACATGGAACTTGAGATGATGGCTTTTTTAATGTCTTATGAGATTTTCATGAACAATTCAAGCATAATTGTTAAGAACACGTGTATTAAGTTCATGTTAAGTGGAAAAAAAGTTTTATGAACGGAGAAAAAAAAAGATGCACAATTAGGATACTATTCTCACTCGCCAATACATTATCCTCCTCCCTTTAGGTGCACAGATGGACACACCAGAATCTCTCCCAACTGAGGCACACTTACAATGTTTTCAGATTTTTGCTACAACAACCACATACCACATACTAGCAGACCTTATAAGAAATACCAAAGGAGGTTCTTCAAGCAGAAAGGAAGTGATCCCAGACAATAATGCAAATCCACATGAAAGAACAATAAAGGTAATTATGTAATTACAAAAAACACTACAAATGCAATATGTTTTCCTGTCTTCTCAACTGGTTTAAAAAGGAGTTGTATAAAACTATACATATATTTAAATATTAAAAATATATATAGTTCTAAATACATATAAATAATTGTATTGTTTGGTCTGTAACAGAGAAATGTAATATATTTGCCAATAATGGCACAAAGAAGGTTGGGGGAGTAAAATTGTATTGGGCTAATAAGGAAATGACTGTAGATGGTAACTTCAATCCACAGGAAGAATTCAAATGAAGAGAACCAGTAATGAGCAATAAGAAGGCCAATATAACAAAAACTAGAAATATGTAACTGCTCTCCTTTCTTCTGTCAGCTTCCTTAAAAGACAAATTATATAAAGTAATAATTACATTGTATTACATTATTGGCTTTGTACCACATACAGAGGTACTACTTTACATAACAAAAACCTCCTATGTAGAGAGGTACATAGGAGTAACTTAATCTCACTGAAATTAAGTTATTGTATCTAAAGGAAAACTTAAAAAGTTAATATGTACAAGGTAAGGCCTAGAGAAACCACTAGGAAAATAATGCCCCAAAATGCAGTGCAAAAAAACCATTAAAGAAAATTAAATGTTATACTAAAGAAATACTTAATACAAAGAAAGCAGTGAAGCGTGAACAGAAGAATGATGTAAATCTAATAATATCAACAATACTGTTAAATGTGAATGAATTAAACAATCCAGTCAAAAGGCAGAGACTGTCAAACTGGATAGAAAAACAAGATCAAATTATATGCTATTCATAGGAGATACACTTTAGATCCAACAGATTCAATAAATAGAAATGAAAAGGATGGGAAAAGATATACAATCATCAACCATAAGAAAAATGAACTGGCTATACTAATAGCAGACAACATAGAGTGTTAAAACAAAAAATGGTACTAAGACAGAAAGGGACATTTTATAAGGATAAAGGGTCACTCCATCAGGAGGATATAACAATTGTAAGCATAGATGCACCTAACAACAGAGCACCAAAATACATAAGACAAAAACCGACAGAAATAAAGGGAGAAACAGACAATTCAACAATAGCTGATATCCCACTGTCAATAATGCATAGAACAACTTGGCAGAAGACCAACAAGGAAATAAAAGGCTTGAACAACACTATAAAACCAAACAAACAAGCATAACAGGTATCTATAGAACACTCCACACAGCAAGAGCAGAAAATCCATTCTTTTCAAATGCACAAGGCACAGCATAGGCCATACACTAGGCCATAGAACAAACTTCAGTAAATTAAAAGGACTGAAATAATAGAATGTATATTCTCTGACCACATTGAATAAAATTAGAAATCAGTAACAGAAAGGAATTTGGGAAATTCAGAAATATGTGAAAATTAAATGACACACTGTTGGATAACTAGTGGGTCTAAGAAAAAGAAATCAGAGGGAAATTAGAAAATAACCTGAGATGAATGAAAATGACGTGACATGCCAAAAGTTATGGGATACAGTGAAAGCAGTACTCAGAGAAAAAATTATAGCTATAAATGCCTACATTAAAATAGAAAAAACCTAAGCAAGCAGAATATTAGAGTAGAAATTAATGAAGCAGAGGACAGAAAAACAGAAGAGGAAAAAAAAAATCAATAAAGCCATAAGTTTGTTCTTTTTAAAGATCAACAAAATTAACAAACCTTAACAAGACTGACCAAGAAAAAAACAAGACTCAAATTACCAGTCAAAAATGAAGGAAGGGGGGCTTCCCTGGTGGCGCAGTGGTTGGGGGTCCGTCTGCCGATGCAGGGGATGCGGGTTCGTGCCCCGGTCCGGGAGGATCCCACGTGCCGCGGAGTGGCTGGGCCCGTGAGCTGTGGCCGCTGGGCCTGCGCGTCCGGAGCCTGTGCTCCGCAATGGGAGAGGCCACAGCGGTGAGAGGCCACAGCGGTGAGAGGCCAGCGAACCGCAAAAAAAAAAAAAAAAAAAAGAAGGGGACTACTGACATTACAGAAGTAAAAAGGATTATAATGGAACACTAGAAATAAATGTATGCTAATAAATTGGATAATAGATGAAACAGACATATTTCTAGAAAGACACAAACTACTGAAACTGACTCAAGAAGAAATAGAGGGAGTTCCCTGGTGTTCCAGTGGTTAGGACCACTCGGCACCTTCACTGCTGGAGCCCTGGCCCGGGAAGTAAGGTCCTGAAAGATGCGTGGCGCAGCCAAAGAAAGAAGAAGAAACAGAAAATCTAAATAGACCAATAACAAGTAAAGAAATAGAATTAGCAATGAAAAAAAAGCAGCTACCCACAAAGAAAAGCCCAGGTCCAGATGGCTTCAGGGGCAAATTCTACCAATTTAATACCAATTCTTCACATACTTCCAAACAAAAGGAGGGAAAACTTCCCAACTCATTTTTTGAGGCCAGTATTACTTTGATACCAAAACCAAAGACATCACAAAAAAACACAGATGAATTATCTCTTATGAATACAGATGCAAAAATTCTCAACAAAACATCAGCAAAGCCAATCCAACAACATATAAAAAAATTATACACCACGACCAAGTAGGATTTTTCCCAGGAACACCAAGCGTGGCTTAACAACCCAAGTTAATGTAATATACCATACCAATAGAATAAAAAACAAAAGCCACATGAGCATCTCAATAAATGCAGAAAAAGCATTTGACAAAATCCAATATCCTTCCAGAATAAAAACACTCAACAAGATACGAATAGAAGGGAATTCAGCAACCAGAAAAAGGGCACCTATGAAAAATCCACAGCTAACATCATACTTAATGGTCAAAGACCGATGCTTCCTCCCCTACCAAGATCAGGAACAAGAAGATACTTCTCTTCAAAATTGTGTTGGATGTTCTAGCCAGGGCAATTAAAGAAGAAAAAAAAATATTAAACAGCATCCAGATTGGAAAGGAAGTAGTTAAACTATCTCTATTTGCAGATAACTGATCTTATATATAGAAAATGCTAAGGAATTCACTAAACTATTAGAATTAATAAACAACTTCAGTGAAGTTACGGGATAAAATATCAACATACAAAAATCAATTGTATTTTGATACACATACAAAGAACAACCCAGAAATGGAATTAAAGAACACAATTCCATTTATAATAGTATCAAAAGAATAGAATACTTAGGAATAAATTAAGAGCCCCAAAAGTGCAAAACTTATACACTGGAAACTATAAAACACTGTTGAAAGAAATTAAAGAAGGTCTAAATAAATGCAAAGACACCCCATATTTACAGACTGGAAGACTTAATACTGCTGAGATGGCAACACGCTTCAAATTGATATAGAAATTGAATATAGTCCTATCAGAATAACAGCTGGCTTCTTTGTAGAAACTGACATGCTGGTCCTAAAATTCTTGGAAGCTCAAAGGCACAATCTTGAAAAAAAAGGAACAAAAGTTGGAGGAGTCACACTTTCCGATTCTTAATCTTACTATGAAGCTAAAGTGTGGTAATGGCATAAGAATATAGAGAACAGGGCTTCCCTGGTGGCACAGTGGATAGGAGTCTGCCTGCCAATGCAGGGGACACAGGTTCGATCCCTGGTCCAGGAAGATCCCACATGCCCCGGAGCGGCTAAGCCCGTGCGCCACAACTACTGAAGCCAGCGTGCCTGGGGACCGTGCTCTGCAACAAGAGAAGCCACCGCAATTAGAAGCCCACGCACTGCAATGAAGAGTAGCCCCAGCTCGCCGCAGCTGGGGGAAGCCCACACACAGCAACGAAGACCCAATGCAGCCAAAAATAAATAAATTTAAAAAAAAAAAATAAAAAAAAAAAAGAATATAGAGAACAAAAGAATAAAGAGTCCAGAAATAAATCCATGTAGCTATGGTCAACTGACTTTTGAGAAGGGTGCCATAGTGAAAATGGGAAAAAACAGTCACAGGGAAAAAGTAGTTTCTTCTACAAGTGGTGCTGGGACAACTGGAAAGTCACATGGAATAGAATGAAGTTGAACCTTACCTTATACCATATACAAAAATTAACTAAAATGCATCAAAGATCCAAAATTATAGGAGCTGAAACTGTAAAATTCTTATTATAAGAAAACATAAGGGGGCTTCCCTGGTGGCGCAGTTGTTGGGGGTCCGCCTGCCGATGCAGGGGACGCGGGTTCGTGCCCTGGTCCGGGAAGATCCCACATGCCGCGGAGCGGCTGCGCCCGTGAGCCATGGCTGCTGAGCCTGTGCTCCGCAACAGGAGAGGCCACAGCAGTGAGAGGCCCCCCGCGTATCGCAAAAAAAGAAAAAAAAAAAGAGAAAGAAAACATAGGGGAGCTTCCCTGGTGGCGCAGGTTAAGAATCCGCCTGCCAATGCAGGGGACACAGGTTTGAGCCCTGGTCTGGGAAGATCCCACATGTCGCAGAGCAACTAAGCCCGTGCGCCACAACTACTAAGCCTGGGCTCTAGAGCCCGTAAGCCACAACTACAAGCCTGTGCACCACAACTACTGAAGCCTGCGCACCTAGAGCCCGTGCTCTGCAGCAAGAGAAGCCACCGCAATGAGAAGCCTGTGCACCGCAACCAAGAGTAGACCCCGCTCGCTGCAACTGAAGAAAGCCTGTGAGCAGCAATGAAGACCCGACGCAGCCAAAAATAAATAAATAAATATTTTAAAAAAAGAAAAGATAGGGGTAAATCTTTGTGACCTTTTATTTGACAATGGATTCTTAGATATGATACCCCAAGCACAGGAACAAAAGATAAAAAATAGATAAACTGGATTTCATCAAAATTAAACTTTTGGGGCTTCCCTGGTGGCGCAGTGGTTGAGAGTCCGCCTGCCGATGCAGGGGACACGGGTTCGTTCCCCGGTCCGTGAAGATCCCACATGCCGCGGAGCGGCTGGGCCCGTGAGCCATGGCCGCTGAGCCTGCGCGTCCGGAGCCTGTGCTCCGCAACGGGAGAGGCCACAACAGTGAGAGGCCCGCATAATGCAAAAAAAAAAAAAAATTAAACTTTGTGCTGCAAAGACACATTAAAAAGGTGAAAAAAAAACAACCCACAGAATGGGAGAAAATATTCGCAAATCATATGCCTGATAAGGTACTTGTATCTAGAATACATAAAGAACCCTCAACTCAAAAAGACCACACAATTAAAAAATAAAGTATGTGAACAGACATTTCTTCACCTCTAAGAATGTAGACAGATGGCCAACGGGCCGCTGAAAAGATGCTCAACATCATTAGTCAGTTATCAGGGAAATGCGAATGAAAAATACAACAGATACCACTGCACACCCACTAGAATGGCTGGAATCAAAAAGTCAGATAATAACTAGTGTTGGTGAGATATGAATAAATCAGAGCACTCATATATTGCTGATGGGGATATAAAATGGTACAGCCACTTTGGAAAACAATCTGGCAGTTCCTCAGGAAGTTAAAATGTTACTATTTGACCCAGATATTCCACTCCTGTCTAAAAGAAATGAAAATACATGTCCACACAAAAACTTGCATCATAACAGAATTATCCATAATAGCCAAGAGGTAGAAACAATCCAAATTCTAAAGAATGAATAAACCAAATGAGAGGTATGTGTCCATGCAAGAGAATATTTTTAGGCCATACAAAGGAATGAAGTTCTGACACATTCTACAATATGGAAGAACACTGAACACATGCTAAATTGAAGAAGCCGATCACAGAAGACCACATACTATGTGAGTGCATTTTTATGAAATGTTCAGAATAAGCAAATACATGGAGACAGAGAGTAGATCAGTGGTCGCCTAAGGCTGGCGGAGCATGGGGGTTGGAGTGATAGCTAAAGGGTATGGGTTTCTTTTTGAGGTGATGAAAAGGTTCTATAATTGACTGTGCTGATAGCTGCATAACTGAATATTATTAAAAACTACTGACTTGTACACCTTACATGGATGAACCATATGGTATGTGAATTGTATATCAATAAAGCTGTCACCAAAATAATAATAATAATAATAATTAGAAGCTTTTTATTCACTTCTAACTCTGGAATTTTAAAAAATATAGTGTTTATATTGAAACTATCTCTATAAACTAACTACTTCTGGTGTCTTCAAAGTAACTTTTATCACCCTTCCAATCCCCTCTACAGTTGCTGGTTGTTACAGCTGTTCTTTTTTTTTCAACTTGCTTTAGAATCAGTTTTGAGTTTATTTTTTGCTAGCTATCATTCATTTCATCCAGATTTTCCAAGTTTTAATACCATGCACTGTCCAGCCTCTACATCTGCTCTCTGTTCTCTTTTGGTATACCCCTTTTATCAGCTCCCAAACCAAGAATCTCACCTTGGCAAGATCCCTACAGCTTCTCTGCTGCCAAAGCCAACGGACATTTTCCTTATCTTTCCATATCTCTCAATTGCATATGCCAATCCCAAATCTCCTCAACCACCCAAGCCAGATCTCTAAACCCATCCCACTGTTGAGAATCACTGCACTGAGAAAGACCAGCGATGAATCTGATGGGCATGGAAAAAGGTTGAGAAATGCTATTTCTTATACCATTTTGCTGCTATTATCTGCTCATAAATCCCATCAGCCTCCTCCAGGTGATGGCACCCAAGACTCTCTTTCTAGCCCAGACCGGGTCCTGAGCCTCTCAGCTCTTTCCCTACTGCAAAGCCCCACCACCCTCACTTGATCTCTAACAGACACGTCTAACCTAGGATGTCACCCATTCAACAACAAAAAAACCCCACCTACTCTGGCTTCTGTGATAGGCACTGGGAATACACTGGAATGCAAGACAGAATTTTTTCAATTTCTTGCCAAACTCGCTCCTTTCCCTGTACCATATACCGCCCTCCCCATCATAGCAGCAACACTGTCCACCAGCTAAGGCAGAAATCTGCCACATCCCAGACTTCTGGTCACTCCCTCATGCCAACCTCCTGTTCACTTCCTTAACACCTCTTCTATCCTGCCTGTCTTCCATCTCCAAGGTGGAGGCATACCTCTGGCTTGATACTGCAGCAGCCCTTCCTTGATCCCCAACCTCCCTCCCACAACAGGTGCCCAAAGTCTCTAGTCCAACACCGACTCTAATCCTACTGGTCCCCCACTTAAAAGCTTTGCTGCCTACAGGAGCAAGATCAGGCCCCTCAGCCCAGCCCTTGTGAACCTTGTGTCCAATACTTCCTCCAACAACACTTGCACCATACACTTCTCCCTGTTTGGTTTCTGAACCTATGTGGCCATTGACCCATATGCACATGGAGGTCCCCATATCCCACGGACCTTACTTCTTAAGGTCTAGCTCTGATGCCACCACCTGCCAGGCAGAGTCCCCATTTCCCAGCCCTCTCTCTGTAGCTTCGCTGACTGAACTGGGCTGGAAATGTCTACATCTTCCTGCGCCCTGCAGTCCCTGCAGTTTCTCATGGGCAAGCAGGGGTTATAACCCCAGGACCTCCCCAGTGGCCTCACCCAGTCAACCCACAGGCTGGTGGGAGGGCACTGGTAGCCACTCACCCTGCGGTTCCGGTTGTGATCCATGGTCTTGAGGTGCTTCTGAATGATCCCAAACTGCATGGGAATGAAGAGGTCACAGGCTGCACAGTGGGCTGCCTCTACCTTCTTCACAAAATGTTCCATGGCAATTTCTGTAGAGGGGAGAAGGAGGGGAGTTGCCACTGGTCCCAGGCACCTAAGAAAGACCCAGGAGTTGGGGGAAAACAGCAGACCAGCTCCTCACCTCACCCTGCCACTTCCACGTGGGCCTGAGGCTGTTCTCAGTGACCCTCCCTGGGGGAACAGAGGGGTGTTGTGACCCCACTCTGAGAACCAGAGGAGGGAAGGCTCAGGCCCTGCCTGATAGGACTGGGATGGAACCTCCTCACCTTGGGTCAGATCTTGGTCTCTGTAGATCTGCTGGATCAGACCATCAAGGTCCTCCACAGTTTTTCGGAGCTCCTCTGTCTTCTTGGTCTTGTTGGCAACGTAGTCCTGCCGGAGATCCCAAGGAGATATTAAGGTTTGTGTGGGCTGCTCTATGTCCTGAGGGTAAAAGCAGCTGTACCACTCCAAAGCTCACCTGCAGAAAGTCAGCTGTCTGCTTCGGGAGCTTGGTGCCTACGTACTTAAAGTGTTCCTTGTGAAACTTGCTGTCGAGGTGGCTGGCCATCTCATCCTCGTAAAAGGTCCGGTATTTGCAGAGAGAACACACAAACTGGATCCTGCCACAGGAGGGAAATGAGGGACTGAGACCAAGAGGGTCCCAGGGAACAGTGCTGCTGCCTCACCCAACCCAGCTGCGAGCCCTGAAACAGGCCTTGCTCATGGGCCTGTGAAGTACGGTCCCAGCAGGGGGACAGGCTAGGACCAGTGGGGTTGGGTGTAGAGAGGGACAGAACATCTGCAGGCTGCAGTTACTGCAACGTAGGGGACAGGGGAGGAGCTCTTCCTTCCCGTAGGCAGGAGGCTGAAGCCTGAGGCAGCAGCTGCTACAACAGGCAAGGAGTCGCTGGAAGGTTGCCGGAGGGCATCTCTACCAAGGCTGGGCAGGAGCTTGTGTACTTGGCCCAGCTGGGGACCGGAAGGAGGATGCCCTGGCGTGAGCCAGGTGGCCCTGAGGTGCAGAGTGGAGTACGCAGTCCCGAGGCAGGGCCCGAAAAGGTGCTGCATCTTCCTTCTGGGGTCTGAGGGACTGAAAGGCCCAGCCCATCCTTTGCTCAGAATGCTTGGGGGTGGTGTCGGGAGGGATGGGAGGCAAGCAGGCCTGGGCACCTGCTGCCTCATCTTCCTCTTCTGAGAAGAGACCAGTCTGAGCTGGAAGGAGGGCGCCCGCCCGGCCTGCCAGAGGGCAGCCTGGAGTCACCTGAGCGAGGTGCTCTGTCTGGGCCTCGTGTCCACAGCAGAAGCCCGGGGTCTGGGGCCTGGGCTGGAGCAGGCCGCCGTGGCAAGGGGCGGAGGAGGCCAGCCGCCACCGAGGCCTTGGGGCAGGTCCCTACCTCTGCCGGACGTCCTTATCTGGGCCACGGGGTCAGCTTTGTCTGGAGAGCCCAGGGGCCAGGCGCCGGCGAGGCTGAGGAAGGTCCAGCAAGAGCAAGAGTCTGAGGCGGAGGAGGAGGAGGCAAGCGCCAGTGCGGGAGCCCTGAGGGCAGACAGACCCGACCAAGGGGCGTGAAGGGCTCAGCCGCAGACAGGCCCGGCCTGACAGGGCCGGCGGGCAGGGCAGAGGGCAGGCCCGAGGCTGCCACAGCCCACAGGTGCTGCCATCTCTCCTGAGCACGGTGATGGCCTCTTGGCAGCTAGCTGGGGTGGCACAGGCGCCTTGGACCTTGAGTCTCTGATGAGCTGGCCCCCTCCCGCAGGGGCATCAGGCCCCCAGTGCACCTCGGGGCTCGTGCGCTGAGTGACCTAGTGCTGGAGCTTCTGGGCAACGGTGGTGAGCACTGTCAGATCTCAGGCCAAAGTCGCTAGCGGTCGCCAGGCGGCCGCAGAGGGGCAAGGGACGAATCAGGCCTTGGGAGCTGGGCCTGGCGGAAAGCAGGGTCCATGCACGGCTGAGCAGGTGGCAGCTCCCAAGGGAGGCCAGAGGGCGGTGAGGCAGCAGAGCTATGGCCCTGCTCTCCTGGAGGCAGCCCCAGAGCGAGGCAGAGGCAAAGGGGTGGAGGGAAGCTGGTTACCTTTCCACCATGCGGTCTCGCTGCCGCTTTTTCTGCTTGTCCTGGTTCTTTTTGCCTGCCTGCAACTTGCGCTTGGTCTGGCCACTCTCATCCTGGGTGCTCAGGGCCCCTGTGGGAACAGAGGAGCACAGTTAACAGTTTGTGGCCTCTGGCTGGATCATCCACCATCTACTCCAGAGGGTCCATTCTGAAAGCAGCTGTCGAGCAAGGCCTCTGGCTGTGAACAGGGCTGGGTACCCTGGAATGGGTGGGGAGTGATTTTGGCCTAGGCCCTGAAGAGGGGAGGACACGTGCTGACCCCACCACTCTCCAGGACATCTATACTCTGCAGAGTGGGCCACAGGGAGGCTGGAAGGTAAAGAGAGGCTGTCTCAGTGGGGACACTGGCACAAGTTCAGAGGGCCCAGGTGGCAGGATGCAGGAAGGCCTCAGTTGGGGCCTAAGAGCAGCCTCCAAGTGGTAAAGGCCCCAAAGCTTGCATGGCCCTGCCCACCTCACACTGGGCACCACAGCAACAGTAGGCTGAGGCTGGATTTATGGTTAGGTACCTGCTGGCGCTCATCACTTGAATAGGGGGACAGGGACTCCCAACAGGGGCTGTTGAGGCGCTAAGGGAAAAGACACGCAAACCAGAGCCGTAAAAACTGCACCAAGGGTCCCGGCTTGGACACCAGCCATTAAGGACTCAGAACTGCATGTTACTAAGGGCCTGAGGGCAGGGGGTGTGCCTGGGGTTCCCCCACACTTTTGCTTGCTGCCCCCACCTGAAGGCAAAACCAGTGTACTAGGCAGGGGCCATCGCCACCCATAGCCTCGGTCTGGGAAGATTAGGGGCAGAGTGGGAAGGGGGTGAAGAGGGAGGTTACTCCCTACCAGCACATACCCAGCCACACAAGGGAGGATCCAAGCTGGACACGTTTCTGCCAAAACCCTGCCCTTGGCTGGACCCCTCCCACCACGAGCACCTGGAAGAGCCACCCCAGCACCCAGGCCACTCAGAAGACTCACCTTTCTCTGCATCCTCTTTGCCCTCTTCCTTCCCATCCTCTTTTCCCTCTTCGTCTTCTCCTTCCTAAGACACAATTTCAAAAATTCAATGTTAAAGCATGTATAGCTGTTCATAACAGCTGTAAATGACAAGGCCCTGTTCAAGGCCAGGCACTGAGCCAAGAGCCTCACATCCTCCCAACAGCCCTTGCACAGAGGGCTCACTCTGCCATTTTTCTGATAAGGAAATCCAACCTCTGGTTAGGCAGCCTGCCAGCAGCTTGTGCTCTCTACCAGACCTCCACCTCCTTGTACTAGTCATGTGTGCATGCAGAGATGACTCAGGCGGTCCACTGTTCACAGGCCTCACCTACAGACAGAGAGAGTGCAGGGCTGGGGCCACTTACTGCTCTGAAGCCCTTCTCCACAGCCTCAGTGCCTTCAGTGCCCTCTGCAGCTTCCCCCTCGGTGCCCTCGTCTGAAAGGTAAGAGGAAGCAAGCTCAGCCCAGGAGCCCCAAGGGGCAGAGGACAGGGTTATGCCAGTGCCTGGCCTCACCATTGTCTGAATCACTGTTATCGGAGCAGTCCGTCCGGGTGGCTTTACTGTCGGGCTCGTCGGGACTGCCACATTGCTTCCTCTTCTTTTTCTTGGTCTGGGTCAGAAAGAGGGAGCAGGGTCAGGGTGGATGGCTCCAGGCCCCTCGCTCTGCTCAGTCACAAAACAGGAAGGCCTCCTCCACTCACCCGAAAGTCAGCTGTGGTCCAGGTCTTCCAGGTCCGCCTCATCTGTTTCATGCCATTGCCAAACCCAAAGCCAAAGCGGGAGCCACCTGGAAAGGTGCCCCCGCCACGCATGCCCTGGAACATGCCGTACTCAGGGATGATGTTCTGGGAGAAGAGGGAGGGCAGCCGGGAGGCACCAGGCATGCACTGGCCCCGGGCCCCCATGGGGTCTTCCCACACGCGCCCATAGCCTGAGGCCATCGGCCGGCCACTCCGGGAGTCCCGGGCCCAGCCCTGAGCCCGTGGGCCAAAGGTGTCGCCACCACGCATGCGGAACTGGTCGCGGTAGGCATCATACTGGCCCTCGTAGGCCATTTCCATCTCAGGGTCAAGCTCGCCGTAGTCATAGCCCGACCGGTACAGATCACGCTCACTCAGGACGGCCCTCGAGTCACAGGCCTCGTAGGAATCGTATCTGCAGGGGCAGGTGGCAAGCATCAGGGAGGGCCTCAGGTCCTATCACCCTTCTGCTCCTGCCTGCCACCAAACCTCTCTGTCATGGGGACAGAAAACCCACTCCAGCACCTACCCCATTGATCCCCATCAGAGGATCAATATTTGGAAATGCCAATTTAAAAGGCCTCTCAGGAGCAGACTTCTAGAAGCCAGAAGGGCCTCTCAGCTGATGTCCCCAAGCTTGCATGTGGGCCACACCAGCTTGAGGACCCTAAGAAGGACTGACTATTAGGGTAAAGTAGGTCTCAGTTAGGAGAAGAGATAGCCCACAGCCCATAAGAAATGTGCATGTGTCTGCGGCAGTCACAACGCCCAAGGTTGCTCCTCGAGGGGCAGAGCCACGCACCCCAGCATCCTGCAGTACATGGGCAGTTCAGCACATCAGTGTTTGTCCACTGGGGCTGATGACACCCACGAGAGACTGCCAAACCCTTCAAAGCCCATCACCACGAAAAGGAAGACAAAACAAGGAATGTTGCCAGGAAAGACAATGTGACCTTGCCCAGGGACAAGAAAAAGAGTTCTTATGAGCTCATATCAACTCTGGAGCCCAGGACAGGGAATCACATCCTACATAGCAACTGGGAAGGCAGGCCAAACATTCTACCTGCGCAAGACAGGGCACCAGAGAGAGCCGTTCTAACCATGGCTGCAACCCACAGGCCCAGACCCCACATGTCTCTTTGCCAAAGCTGGGTAGTCAAGAAGCACCAGCAGCATGAAAGAATAGGCCAGTGCTACCCAATTAATTGCCACTCCATCCCTCAACCCTGCTCTCCAGCTCCAGGTTGCCACAAGAAGGTACACAGGCAGCTGGCACCAGCAGCAATGTCAGCCCAACTGCACGGCCCCCCGCCCACCCCCTGCCTGCAATTTGGCAGCCTCAGCTCCAAGCACTATGACTGTCAGGCAGGGGATGTGCTGGGCATCCCCCAACACTTTTTGCTTGCTACAGAGCCCATGCAAGCAAAAGTCCCCTTGGTACCCTCTGCCCCCTAGTGGTCCTGGTGCCTCACTTGGCCCCATCAGCGCCTGGCCAGGCCCCTCCTTACTCTCTGCTCTCTCCCATTTGTCAGCTGGAGCCATTAGGCCACTCCACTCCAACCTGTGCCAGAAATACATGTGCCCTCCTCACTGAAACCTCTCACTAGGGCACAAGAACTTCTAGGCCAGCACCACTTCAGACAATGACAAATGCCCACAACATGATGCTGTGGGGTAGGGCAGATCTGAGTGGGAGGCCCAGCTCCACTATTTACCCCTGGGTGCCTGTGGGCAAGAGGTGTGACCTGCCTGCGCTTCACTTTCCCCATTTGCAAAGTAAGGATGTCAACAGTTCCTCACGGGCACTTCTGAGGCTCAACAGGTACATGTTTATAAGGCACTGAAGGGTGGCCAGGACATGCCCACATCTTCCTTGTCCCTTATGTGGGATGCGCAGCTCACAGTGGTCAGCCCCAAGGGTTCATCCCACCCTTCACACCCAACCCAATCTGTCCTGCCCTGACAGAGCGCAGGATGTAAAGTATCTGAAGAATGTCAAATGGCTGTCTCCAGAGGGAAGAGCCATTTAACAATGCTCCTGAGAAGAGCCACTCGGAGGGTACAGTGAAGCCAGCCCAGTCTGGGCTTGTTCCTCTCTCTAAAAGCTGGAAGAGAGGCTCACCATCAGGCAGTTGGGGAGGGTGGAGGGAGGAGGGGACACAGGCCAAAGAAGGGAAGTGCACTGGACCCCAAGCAGTCTCTGGGAAGCCCCGACAGCAGAGCAAAGAAGGAGAAAGCAGACTTAAGAGGCAGTTCAGAAGAGGGAGACGCCAAGGGGCAACAGGCAGGAGGTGACCCTGCAGAGCCTCAGCCCCTAGGCAGGTGTCCACTCACCTTTCTCCACCTGAGCCGTACACGCCTCCTTGTATCATGTCTGTCTCCAAATGCGGCACCATATCTAAGCGTTGGTTAATTCTGGACAAAACGGAATCAGCACTGGCACTACCCATGGCACTAGGGTTTGCATTTGTGTCAGAGCTAGGCATTTCCCAAGAGTTTGAAGTGGCCATACCATACCCATAGTTGGTGGTGTTATCCTGGCCATAGCCATAGCCATAACCATAGTTCTCGTAGCCTGCAATGAGGGAGACAGAAAGACAGACAAGATGGAGGGGGCGAGGAGAGACAGACAAACACAGAGACAAGGACACCTTCGGTCACAGAGACAAGACTGGATCTTACCCACCTAAGGCTGGCTGGGCCCTAGTTCATACTAATAAGGCCTCCTGGGAAGGAGTAGCCAGCTCCAGGGCACCTGGGACCCCCAAAGGCGACCCCCACCCCAAAACCTTGGCTAAGCTGGGCAGTGGCAGAAAGACTCAACCAGTTCAATCCCAAGGGAGAGGAGAATGATCATGGGTATAATACTTGCCTCTGTTTGTCCCAGAGCTCCAAGTTCCATATCCTACAAAAAGTAAAACAACAATTACACCTATAATTGCTTACAATACAGTAAGAGTTTAATTCAGGCACAAAGACAACGATTCCTAGAACCTGAGCGGTTACAGGAGACTGAACCTCCCCTAATTGAGAAGCTTTGAGCTTGAGAGCACTACATAAATGACCCAGGCCACCTGCTGCCCTGGTGCCTGACCTTTCGTGGTTCTGACCATCTGCTATTTAAGGAACCTCCCATTCCTAACACTCTCAGCTAAGGAATTTGGCTCCTATACGCCTTCCTTAAAAAGCCAGAATTGGGGGCTTCCCTGGTGGCGCAGTGGTTGAGAGTCTGCCTGCCGATGCAGGGGACACGGGTTCGTGCCCCGGTCCAGGAAGATCCCACATGCTGCGGAGCGGCTGGGCCCGTGAGCCATGGCCGCTGAGCCTGCGTGTCCGGAGCCTGTGCTCCGCAACGGGAGAGGCCACAACAGTGAGAGGCCCGCGTACCGCAAAAAAAAAAAAAAGCCAGTATCGGAAGATTACTCTTGCCCCTGGCTAAGCACCAATCAGAGGAGGAGGAGAGCAGTTTCCAGTGCCTAACACCGACACTGTGCTGTACAAGAAGCTCAGCACAGAGCTCATAGCCACTCTGAAATCGTGTCAATCAAATCACCCGACAAAGCCATATGGAGCAGAGAAACTGACTGCCCTAGTCTCTTAAATGTCTGTCTTAACAGGGAGAACCAACAAACACTTGAATTGTGAGTGTGCTGTGCTGGAACACATAAGCAGAGGGGGACAAAACACCACTCCCAGCTTGAGAAAAGCTGTTGAGAAAACAATCTGGATTATAAACTAAATGTGCTTTGGATTTTATTACAGCATGTAAGAAAAATTCATTCCTTCAGAAACATAAAGCCACTGAAAACTGACAAAGTGCAAAGCCAAGAGGGACCTCTGAGTCAAGCAGACATGTTTCTTTCCCAAGGGAGTGCATTAGAACAGGTGACTGCTTTCCAGTGCCTCGGGTGAGACCTCAGAGTTACCTGCTACTCCACACTGTCTACCCTGCAGACAGACAGGTCAGGCTCATCCCAGGGCAGGGGACCAAGCTCAGTGAGACGGCAGTGTGATGAACAACAGAATCCAGCCACAGGAAAGCAATACTGCATACACTGAGAAGATGAATCAGAATGAAGGGGGGTGGGGGCAGGCTGAGATCCTACACTCAGGCTCCTCCTCAATCCACTGCACAAACGAATGGGGAGACACTGGAAACCAGCAAGGAACTTTAGACGAACACTACTTTAATGAACCGTGGGCATGCTAGAGCTCACAAAGCAAAAATCCTCTTCAGCTGGGGAAACCAAAGCAAGGGCTTCTCATTCGTTTGTTTATTCAACAATTATGCTCAGAGGACACAGAACAGAGGCTGGCAGTCCTGGGCACTCCTCAGGCCCAGAGCAATGTGTGTTAAAGGAGACACTAAGTAATTAGAGCAGCAAGGGACAGCAGCTGGACATCATGTAAGGAGTGCGTAGTGAAAGAGACGTTCTTACAGGCAGAAGAGAGGCTGGCAGAGCCATACAAGGAATAATGCACTTAGTCCCAGCAGCTAACAAGATCCTGGCCACATGGCTGTTTGCACCCAGGACAGTGGACACTAGCTATTCAAAAAGAGACAGGACTGGGAGGCAAATGCAGACCCATTGGGGTTATGCTTGTGAGGCCAGAATAGGATGTCCCTGCCCCACCCCAGGCTTCTGCTACTGAGGACTTGCCAGAACGAGCAAAGAAGCACAAGGAGAGGAAGCAGGAGTGAGCATTAATGCTGAACACAAGGACAGATTGGTGGCTCCTATGACAGGGGCAGGCAAGCACTCCCTATGTGCTACTTGCTATGCCCAGAGCAACCTAGACTCCCTGATGGGCTCCCCAACCAGGTCCGTTTTGGGGGGGGGGGGCGGAAATCTTTGTCTACACTATGTTCTTTGGCGACTCCCTGAGATCTGACCCTTGCAGAAGAACATCGGAACTAACTTCCATCCACAGAGATGAGACCAGAGTTGACAAAAGAGAATTTTAAGAATATAATTTACTTTAAAAAGGAAACAACAAAAAAAGAGAGAGAGTAAAGAAAATGAGACAGTCGTAGTAAACAATAAAGAGCAAAAGTAGAAAACAATGTAGGGACTTCCCTGGTGGCGCAGTGGTTAAGAATCCGCCTGCCAGATGGACCTACAGTCTGTCATACAGAGTGAAGTAAGTCAGAAAGAGAAAAACAAATACCATATGCTAACACATATATATGGAATCTAAGAAAAAAAAAAAAGGTCATGAAGAACCTAGGGGCAAGACGGGAATAAAGACACAGACCTACTAGAGAATGGACTTGAGGATATGGGGAGGGGGAAGGGTAAGCTGTGATAAAGCGAGAGAGAGGCATGGACATATATACACTACCAAACGTAAAATAGATAGCTAGTGGGAAGCAGCCGCATAGCACAGGGAGATCAGCTCGGTGCTTTGTGACCACCTAGAGGGGTGGATAGGGAGGGTGGGAGGGAGGGAGACGCAAGAGGGAAGAGATATGGGAACATATGTATATATATATAACTGATTCACTTTGTTATAAAGCAGAAACTAACACACCGTTGTAAAGCAATTATACTCCAATAAAGATATTAAAAAAAAGAAAAAAAAGAATCCGCCTGCCAATGCAGGGGACACAGTTTGATCGTTGGTCTGGGAAGATCCCACATGCTGTGGAGCAACTAAGCCCGTGCACCACAACTACTGAGCCCACACACCTAGAGCCCGTGCTCCACACAAGAGAAGCCACTGCAATGAGAAACCTGTGCACCGCAACTAGAGAAAGCCTGTGCGCAGCAATGAAGACCCAATGCAACCAAAAATAAATAAATTAAAAATAAAAAAAGAACACAATGTAAACATTCAACTTTAAGGTAATAGTTAATCAGAACAGATTATAGCCAACCTACTCAGTGAGATCACATAGGCATCAAAAAAGAATCTAAGCCTTATGCTGCACGAGGAAATGCTTCTAACAGTAAGCAAAACAAAACCGTAGACACAATTCTAGCCACCTGCAAGTTATTCAACTACCTAAAGTAACTATGCTGACAAAAGTTAAATATAAAATGGTGGGATCTTGGTTGACTGTTTTTCAAAATGTCACTTAAATGCTATTATATTATTCTTGCAATCTGATCCAGAAGGAAAAGTAAAAATACACCTATTGCTTCACAGTCTGATTGTCTATGTAAAACTACTCCAAAAAATCTACAAAAAAGAGTTACTAGTGAATAAGTAAGCTAAGCAAGGTTTATTACAAGGTCAACATACAAAAATCAAATCTTTACATACCAGCAATGAACAACTGGAAACTGAATTTTTGAAAACTATCATATACCACAGCACTAAAGACATGAAATACTTAGCTGCAAATCTAACAAAATGTGTGCAAGATCTGTGTGTAAAAAACTACACCACTGGGGCTTCCCTAGTGGCACAGTGGTTGAGAATCTGCCTGCCAGTGAAGGGGACACGGGTTCGAGAACTGGTCTGGGAAGATCCCATATGCCACGGGGCAACTGGGCCCGTGAGCCACAACTACTGAGCCTGCGCATCTGGAGCCTGTGCTCCGCAACAAGAGAGGCCGTGACAGTGAGAGGCCCGCGCACCGCGATGAAGAGTGGCCCCCGCTTGCTGCCAACTAGAGAAAGCCCTTGCACAGAAACAAAGACCCAACACAGCCAAAAATAAATACATAAAAATAAATAAATTTATATAAAAAAAAGAATGTACAGCTTCTCTTTAATTCCTAAATGAAGTGACCATATCACTTAAAAAAAACAAAAAAACAAAAAAACTACACCACCAATGAAAGAAATCAAAGACCTGAACAAATGAAGTGGCATACTGTGTTCATGTACTGGAAGGCTTAATACTGTTAAGGTTTCAATTCTCCCAAACTAATCTATAGATTCAAGACCATTCAACTCAAAATCTCAGCAGGAATTTTAATAGAAATTGACAAATTGACTCTAAAATTTATATGCAAAAGCAAAGGAACTATAATATCCAAGTCAATTTTGGAAAAGGAACAAACCCAGAGGATTCACATTTACAAATTTCAAGACGTACTATAGTGATCAAGACAGCAAGGTACTATAGGAAATTCAGACTCAAAGATCAATGGAACTGAATTAGAGGCCAGATACAGACCCACACGTATATGTTCAATTAATTTTCAACAAAGGTAAAAAAGAATCTTGACCTATACTGCACACTTGGTAGAAATATTAAACTCAAGTGGATCACAAAATAAAAGTAAAACCTAGGACTATGAAACACCTAAAAGAAAACTTAGGAGAAAATCTTTGTGGCCTTGGGCTAAGCATTAATTTCATAGATACACCACCAGAAATCACGATTTATTAAAGGAAAAATTGGGACTTCCCTGGCGGTCCAGTGGTTAAGACTCTGCGCTGCCAATGCAGGGGGCTCGGGTTTAATCCCTGGTCCGGGAACTAAGATCCCACATGCCGCGTGGTGCGGCCAAAAGACTTAAACAAACAAACAAACAAAAACAAAGAAAAGACTGATGAATTGGACTTCATCAAAATGAAGAATTTGTATTCTTCAAAAGACACTATCAAGAGAATAAACAGATAAACTCCAGTCTGGGAGAAAATATTTGCAAATGGCACATCTGATAAAATGCTCTGTACCCAGAATATATAAACCTGAGGGAAAATAATTCAAAAAAGATGTGTGATGTGGGACTATGTCTGATTCAAAGGGTTGAGGCAGGGAGGGCAGGACAGAGAAGCCATGCAAACCAAGTTTCTCCTCATTTATGAACTCCTTGATACCTCCTTACTCATTTTCAGAACATTTTTTAAAGTATTTTTAAAAATTAATTAATTTATTTATTTTTGGCTGCATTAGGGGTCTTCGTTACTGCAAGCAGGCTTTCTCTAGTTGTGGCGCACGGGCTTAGCTGCTCTGTGGCACGTGGGATCTTCCCGGACCAGGGCACGAAACCCATGTCCCCTGCATTGGCAGGCGGATTCTTAACCACTGCGCCACCAGGGAAGCCCAATTTTTAAAACATTTTAAATCCCCCCCGCCCCCGCCCCGAGACTATCTGCTAATTCTTCAGGGAGCTTACTTATGTCCACCTAATCAGTGACTCCTGAGGGAATGCGACTGTGTAGGCTTAGTCTTTCCCTAGACGTTGGCAGTAAAACCAACAACCCATCTCAGTAACCAAGGCAAAATCCTTTAAAGAGGGCTCCTTCTTGACAGACAACTAGGGTCACAGATCACAGAAGGACAGCTTTACTGGCAGTTCTGGGCTGCTGAAGGACACCAACAGACCATCTATGGATCCTGTCACGTGGCCACTTCTGAATTAGAGATTTAGTGTGTCTGTCCAGAGTTGAGAAATCAATGAGAAACCTTCTCTCAACCCTGTGTGTGAGGAGCCTGCTGGCCTGACTGTGACTCTAAAGGCCTGCTAGATTCAGACAGGCAGCCTCTCCCACACTGGAGTCTCATGCACTACCCTGGGGCTAAGTTAATGGCTTGGTTTCTGCTCAGACCAATCCTTTGGACTTTGATTGGCCGTTCTCCTTCCCAGACCCTCAAGGGGATTTTCTGAAGCCAGATCTTTGTCACAGACCACAGGTACTTCTAAGAAAATGTCAAAGAGTCAAAGGAACAAATCTTTTACAGCCCCAAGAACTCCAGCTTGCTCAATAACAGACATCTTTCCCATAATTCCCCAAAGGGAAGCACTGGCTATTCTAAGAGCCCACCATACCATTTCACACAAGTTTGCCTTTGGAAAAGACAGTGTGACAGCAAAGTTAAAGGCAACTAATAAACACCAGATTGCTCTGCCACTAGAAGAAGGCAGAGCATGCACCCTCCAATTCCCAGGGGCCCACACTTACCATAATCACAGGTGGGTTGAGCAGTTGTGTCTGAGTATGTAGAATGCAATGTGGTTTCAGATCCCTGGACAAAGCCTAAACAGAGGTACAGTGTGGTTAATTTTCCCAAACAAGTTGCATGAAAATGATCTAAGACTACCTTTCAGTGGAGACTGGCTGGCAGACCCTCCCGTCACTGGAAAGCCACCAAAACCTCTAGCTTCTGAATGCTTTAATTACACCCCCAGAACATATTAACCAATGGAAAGGCAGGCTATGTTTAACTTGCTATGCCAGAAGAATTGGATAAACACTTTTAAACCTTCAAACTAGTATCCTGTTTTGATAAATGGGTACCCAAATTATTCAGTTGAATGAGGAAAATATTTATATCAAATCACTGAAAGGTGAGCTCCAATTCAAAAAACAATGGGGGGTCAGTTTTGAACAATGTTAAGGTAAATAATACCTCTTCCATTCCCCCAAATCTGAAGCCGAAACGGCTTTGTATTTTTTAGTTTTCCAATAAAAAAATGTGTGTATTACAATTACCTCTCAAAGGTAATTGTAATTTCAATTGCACTGGGGTTAGCATGTTGACATGGAATAAGTATTATAGAATATACATATAATTTCTTATCTTCTCAACTCTCATACTATTTCTCAATTTACAATGAATTAGTACCAGGTAAGGAAAATCTGAACCTCTACCAGAAACTACTGCTCTCAAATGCTGATTATAACAGATTATGATGAATCCTGACACTATCTTTAAAACTACACGTTTAGAACATTTTTTAAATGATTTACACTTAGCACTGAAATTATGACAGACACCATAAGGGGCAATATTTGCCTGTTCCCATCAGCGCCAACTCATGACCTAAAAATTAAAGCCAGAACCTCCAGTAACTTATTTACAACAAAAGCACACACAAAGTACCTTTCCCTGGGTAGGCGTTCACATATTTGTTGACACTCTTTCATGTTCATTTCTTTTCTTTTCTTTTTTCTTTTTTGGTATAATACTGAATGTTTATTCAAGACTAGTATGTAAAACATTTACAAATAGTCCTGTGGAGGACTCACAAATATTTTAAGTTTAGGATGTGGATTTAACATTCACAGTGCATAAGGCAAAAGGTGTATCAACTATGTATCTGCAACTTAACGTGAAAGAGAATTTTACTTTAGCAAATACTTTCTTTACATTGAGGAAAATGTCCTTAAACATATCTTCTTTAATTTTAGTGTACTCAGAGTAGGGAAAAAACAAGGTCTTTCTATACAGGTCTTTTTACAGGTCTCAAGAATTAAATAAAATTGACTCCACAGATCATGGTTAAGAAACACACGGTAAAGAATGGTTTCAAAATACTTATATTTTTGTTTTCAATTAAATAAATTCCCCCAAATTGATTTTCTTTAACAACAAATAGTCTTTATTCCACTTGATAACATTTTTCATGTTAAGCAACATTATATGCTTGTCCTCTTTAAACATTTAAAACAATTAGGACAGGGCTTCCCTGGTGGCGCAGTGGTTGAGAGTCCGCCTGCTGATGCAGGGGACACGGGTTCGTGCCCCGGTCCGGGAAGATCCCACATGCCGCAGAGCGGCTGGGCCCGTGAGCCATGGCCATGGCCGCTGAGCCTGCGCGTCTGGAGCCTGTGCTCCGCAACAGGAGAGGCCACAACAGTGAGAGGCCCACATACCGCAAAAACAAAAAGAAAACAAACAGAAAAAACAATCAGGACATAGAGGCATTATCTAAAGTTTCAAACTGATAGAGAAGTCAGTTTACACACCTTCATCTTATGATTAGTGAATAAAACAAGGTACATTCTTCTGTGAATGTAATGAGAAAAAGTACTCTTACAGCAATAAAGTAGCCCTCCCTCCTTACCATTACTTTAATTCCACCACACAGAAGGCAAAGAAAACAATTCCAATACTTCAATATCTGCTAAGGATGATATATGGCCCTTGGAGTATATGCATGTGTGGACACCCCCCCACACACATCTATGTAAATATATATATCTGTATGTATTTAATCAATACAACTGGAAAGATCACATACAACCATGAAAAAATACAATAAAAGCAATAAATGAAAAACACTAAGTGAATAAAAGTTAACATAAGCCATAGGAGATTTCAGAAAAGGGACAGTCCCATGGGTAAGAGATTAAGACTTCAAGGTGAAAGTGAGATTTGTTCTGAACCCTAAAGGACAACTGTAACTGTGAAAACCTGGGAGATGAAGGTAGGATATTCCAGCATCAGAACTGTGAATTAAGATTTTTAAAGACGCATGCTCACCAAAGCATTTCAGTAAAACAAAAATGGGAGACCACAGTGGAAGGGGGAAAAGAGGAATCTATGGAGGAGACCTCATATGCCTTTAAATTTGAACTCGATTCTGGAATTACCAATGAACGATTAATGGAATTTTAAACAAAGAAGTGATATGATCAAAGCAGCCCCTTCAGGTCAAAAGGCGGGTAAGCAGGCAATACTGGACAAGGAAGAGGCTGAAGGCAGTAAGTCATAATCAAAATAGTTTGGGAGAAAGTGAGGGGGGAGGGGAAGGGAGGTCCAAGAGGGAGGGGATGTGTGTATGCTCATGGCTGATTCACTTCACAGCACAGCAGAAACCAACACATCATGTTCATTTCTTAAGACCGAAGCAACAAAGATGACAGCAACAGCAGCCAACAACTTAACAAGTGTTTCCCCTGCAGGGTGCTAAGAGCTTTATCTGCATTATTTCATTTCATCCTCACCACAGCCAACAAAAGGAACAGGGCCAAGACCCTTACCCTGCAATTCCAAAAAGGACTCAAAACCAAACCCTGCAATTCCAAAAAGGTCTGAAAACCAAGTGTTCTCCTCAAATGTGGTGTCAACACTCATTTTGGGGCAAAACTGACCTGTGAGGATAATTTTTATCTTTCTTCATTTAATTACAAGGTGCTGCCCCAGACCCCAGTGCAGGTGCTGTGGAATGTCCTCTCAAGCTAGAATTCCAAAACACACCCAGCTCCAAGGGTTTCAAATAAGGATCAGTGGACCCACACTTTATCTTTACTTCCCAGAGGAGAGAAGTGAGACTGGTCATTGGGGAATGAGAGAGCCGTTGAGAGAAGTATACAAATCCAACATTTTTTACCTTCCCTAATTAAAGAGGGCACACTGGAATAGATTCCCTCCAGGGACCCAAGACCTTCCTGAGATACTTAAATCTTAACCCTTGATAATCAATAACTGTACACAAGAAACACTTAAAGCATTCTAAAGATGGTTGACCTGTGGGGAAGGCTCACAGGGTAAAAAGTACCTTACACGGGGCTTTTCCACCGTGTGCTCAACTAGCTTCTGGAAACTTGTCTGTTCAGCAATACTGCCACTGGCAAAATGGCTCCAGACTTTAGGTAATGTGGTTGGTATGTACTGCAGCTGTAACTGGAACCTACCACAAGCTAACAGAAATACATACTGGAACCCAGTACACGAAAGCCATGGAGCAAAAGATCTATGTATATTCAGGGGAGAGGGGGCCTGATTCTCCCCGGGGAGAAAGGAAAGACAATCCATCAAACCTTCAGAGCTCAACGGCAAACTGCTCTAGTCCTGTCCTCCCCACATTAACATTCTTTTCCACAATACTGTCTCCAGGGCAGGACCTTCCTTAGCCAGTTATGCTCCAATTATGAACAAATTCTTGTCTGGCTGCAATATCGTTCTCTTCTTAGTTCAATTTACCAGCTTGATAAGCTCCGAGTAAAAAAAATAAAATAAGCTCTGAGTGAAAAAATAAAATAAGCAAGTTTTTGGTCATATAAAGTGAAAGGTCAGACGATGGATTTATAAGTCTGTATCACAGCCCCTCCCTCTTGGCCGGCCTCTCTGACATCTTTTTTGCTCAAAAATACACAAAGCTTCTCAGTTTTATTCTTTTCCTTCTTTTTTTAGGAGGGGATTCTTTGAAGAAATGATATTAAGTGACAAAAATTAGAGGACAATTGGAACTGGGTTAGGTTGCCCCCAACCTTTACCATCTGGTGATAAACCAGCCTCCAAGTTGGCCTCCAATGATTCTTGCCTCCAGACATTACGTTTTCTCTTCCCAAACTAATAGAGATAGCCAGTGTAACCAAAAAGGTATTGCAAAAATGACTGAGTGTGACTTCTGAGACTTCCACCTTGCTCTCTCTTGGATCATTCACCCTGGGGGAAATTAGCCAGCACAGAGTGAGTACCCTCTAGGAAGCCTGTGGAGGGGTCCAGATGGTATAGGAGCCAACAGCCAGCACCAACCTGTCAGCCGCATGAGTTTGAGTCACCTTCAGCCTGAGCCAAGCCTTCAGATGATTACAGTCCCAGCTAACATCCAAAATGTAACCTCCTGAGAAATCCCAAGCCACAACCATCCAGCTAAACCACCTGTGCATTCCTAACACACAGAAAATATGTGAGATAACAAATGTTCCCATAAAAAGATTAGTAGCATTTCAGACCTTTGTTTGAAGACCTGATTCTGAATTTTTGTCCTGTTTTTCCACTGCTCCAATCTCCCCCCCTCAGTGCTGGAGATGGAACATTCTTTCTCAAGTACACATAAAGAAACTAGGTTCAAAAAATGGACAACTTATCAAAAAGATAAATTATTTTAATCACCTTCTATGCTTACTAATAATGGTAACATCTGTTTCAAGGCCTCCAGAAGTTCTCCTTACAGGCAAACAGTTGTCTGAAATGTGACATAAAATGCCTCTGACTTTATTTATTTATTGGCTGCACCGAACAGCATGTAGGGTCTTAGTTCCCTAACCAGGGATTGAACCCGTGCCCCCTGCAGTGCAAGCGTGGAGTCTTAACCACTGGACCACAGGGAAGTCCCTATATGCCTCTGACTTCGGTGGTCTGCTTCTTAAAAGAGAAAGACTCACATTATAAAGCTACTGTGGTTTTCAGTTGATCAAAATCAAGGAAAAACTAATCATTACCTCACTACCTTGACTACCTCAGTGCCCACTCAAACCCAGAATTACAGCCTATAAGATGTGGAGTTGAAATTCAGAATTGGCCATTTGTGACCTCTCTAAACTCAGCTTCCTTGTCTATAAAAAAAACAAATGGTCCATTATTACCCCACAGCCCCCCACCATTTATCCCTGGTTTCTTCAGCAATCCTGCCCCTGATAACCACAGAACTGTCTTCCAGTTCTCAGTAAGATTTGGTGAAAAGGATCACATCTCAATTCCAGATATGTCAGCAACAACCCTACTGACTTTCCTCCTGAACCAGGAAGGGTACACAAAGGCTAGGGCAGGGTTGCTCAACCTCGGCACTACTGATGTTTGGGGCCAGATAATTCTTTCCGGTGGGGCCATCCTGTGCACTGTAGGATGTTTAGCAGCATTCCTGGTCTCTATCCACTAGATGCACTAGTAGCACTCCCACCCCAAGAAGTGAAAACCAAAAATGTCTCCAAACATTGCCAGTGTCCCCTGGAGGGCAAAACTGCCCCCGGTTGAGAACCACTGGGCTAAGGGATGGTTGCTTTCAAAACTGGAGTTCTTGCCAAGCTCCTGACCTGGAGGACTAACACTACCTTCTTGTCTAGGCCAATATAAACCAGCCTATAGAGCAGCCCCAGAGGCTCAGGTTCCATTCTCAGTCCTAAAAACATTCCAAGTAGAATGCTGGTTGCCCAACAGCCACACATGCTCACGCCTGTACTACCCCCATTACAAGGGAGGCTTTTGGCTGAGAAGCCTCATCCATTATTCCCAAGGCAGACTCAGGCAGCCTCTGAATTCATCCAGGGATGATCTGAAATCACCCAAGCATATCCTATGGCCCCTTCTCTAATCTCATCATCCCCCCTTCTCCCCTTAGCTCAAGTCCCACTGATCGCCTTGGCTGATCTTTTAACCAGCCAGGCAGCTCCTGCCACTGCGTCTTTATGTCGAAGGCCCCCTGATATCCTTTACTCCCTCATTCCATTCAGGTCTCTGCTCAAATGTCACCTCTTCAGAGGTCCCCAACCACCCCATGTTATACAGCGACCCCCTCAAGGTACTGAACACCCCACGATATATACTATGTTTGTCTGTTTGCCAATTATGGTCTGCCCTTCTCTATAAAACGCTTGAGGAGCTCTTGTCAGTATTCCAGTGTCTATTCAACCCCGACACGATGAATTTGACAGATGTGGAATGAGTTAACGCGGAAGCTAGCCATTCCCCACAAGGCTCAGGCTCAGTCCCTAAGGAAGCGAGATTCCCATTCAGCCCAAATCCTTCATATATTGATTTACTCATCCCCCCGCCGGGCCTGGCGCCTCTCCCAGCCTGAGGCAGATAAAAGCGGGGGATGATGCGGGCAGCTGCGGCATCTGCACGGAAACTGCGCGGGAAACAGTATGGCAATGGCGACGGCAGCCGAGTCAGCAGACTGACCTGAAGGGCCGAGGCCTGAGAAAGGGCGACCTGAGGCGTCGAGGACCCAGGGGGCTGGGCCAAGAACGGAAGAGACATCTCAGGCGCCGAGGCCAAGGCCCACGGACACAGACGACAGAAGCCAAGACTTCTGGCGGCCGGGAGCCGGGATCCAAGGTTGCCAACACAGACAACTAAGACGCCTAGGCGTGAGGGGCGCGAAACTGAGGCGACGGGCCTGCGGCGCCATTTTGTGACCGCAGAGGGGGCAGTGTCCAAGCCCCGGGGGAGGCACGGACGAGCCCGGCGCGGCTCTGGCACATCCCTGTTCCTCCCCTCCCGGACCCGACCCCACACCACCCTGCCGGGCCCACCTGTGTAGCTCATGGCAGTAGCGACGCTGCACCCGAAGACTCAAGCAGCTGCTCCACGCGTCAGAGGCCGCGAAAGCGGCAACAATCCCCCGGCCTCCTTCTACACACAACTGAGCCCCGCCTCCCGACCGCGTTGGCTCGCTCCGGACCTTGCTTCACGCCTATTGAATAGCCCCGCTGTCCATCTCGAAATGTCCTTATGCCAGTGGCTGAAGGTGGTGCCAATTTCGTGAGAGCCCCACCCTATTCCCGCCTCCCGTTATCCCGGGACCACGGTGATTGGCTCAGAGGAGACGGCCTGGAGGTGGAATCCTGTGGAGTTCGAAGGGGCGGAGCTGTGCACTACGGAAAGACCTGAGGCCCAAGCGCAGTAAGGCTGGAGAAGGGCCTGTGCCCTGGAGGCCAGCAGGAGGGAGCCGGATCTAACAGCGCAGGGCACACCTCCAATCCCGGATCTGCCATGGGGGTGCTGTGCCAACCTACGCTCTTTCCTAACTTCTCTGGCCTTGAGCTCGAAAACGAATACGGGAAAACCACGTTGGAGTGAAAATTACAACTAAGCGCCAAACAAGATACTGGGCACACGTTCAAATACGTGAGATAATGTATGCAAATAATTCAGTCCGGTGCCGGGTGCTCTAAAGAAATGTTACATTTTGTTATCCACCGTTTCATAATGATAACAAGTATATAGCATGTTTATATTATATACTTAATAACTATATTTGTATTATCATTTCAAATGCCCCCTCACATCTGTGAGGAAATTTTTTAAAACTCCCGCTTAAAAGATAAGAAAACTGAGGCTTGGAATTCATGAACTTGCTTAGGGTCCTTGACACTTAAGTGGCAAAGCTGGAACTACCCCTCTAAACCCCTCTTGGTTTCTTCTGGACTTCGGAGATCCTGCATTAAGTAGCCCAGCCAGGCTCCAGCTCTCTCCTCAGCACCCTCACTGGGATGTGTGGAATACACTGTCAGAGACATTTCATAACTTCTAAGAGATGACTTGACAGAGCTACAGACACTGAAAATCATACTCAATCGTGCTTGTGAAAATTCAAGTTGTATGACTTTTACATTTTTTTTTTTGTTTTACTTATACTGCTACTGGGACTTCCCTGGTGGTCCAGTGGTTACAACTCCGTGCTCCCAATGCAGAGGGCACGGGTTCGATCCCTGGTCAGGGAACTAAGTTCCCGCATCCTAAGATCCTGCATGCCGCACCACATGGCCAAAAAAAAAAGTATGCTGCTGCTCACTTTTTGATATTAAGGAATTGCCCATTTCTTTAGTTTAACGATGGCACTTTCTTTTTCCGATGACACTTTTTAAAGTCCATATCCGGGTTTCCCTAGTGGTGCAGTGGTTGAGAGTCCGCCTGCCGATGCAGGGGACACGGGTTTGTGCCCCGGTCCGGGAAGATCCCACATGCTGCAGAGCGGCTGGGCCGGTGAACCATGGCCGCTGAGCCTGCGCGTCCGGAGCCTGTGCTCCACAACGGGGGAGGCCACAACATGAGAGGCCCGCGAACCGCAAAAAAATAAAAATAATAATAAAAAATAAAGTCCATATCCTTCAGAGAAATATGCTGAAACATTAATATATTAATTGATCTGATGACCAGGATGTGCTTCACCGTAATTCAGATGGAGGAAAGAGGAGGGCATGGAGAGCTTATAGCTGAAGACATTGGTCATGAGTTTATAACTGATGAGTAGATGACGGTTCATTTTACTATTCCACTTTTGCGTGGTTAGAATTCTCCATGATAAAATGTTTTAACAACTCCTCCAAAAATGGGCCTCGTGCAGAATTTGCTGCCACATGGGACAAGGTTCACGATGCACTGATAAACTCCATATATGAAGTACATAAAACTCTGATTAATGTGCACTCCAGTTGTGGGGCTAATTTCAGTGTCACCCTCAAGGATGCCTGCCTGCCCTCCAAACTAAGGCAGGGCCCCAGGACATCTCTCCTGGATCCCATAGCTTCCCTCACAGCATGTACCAAAGCCATATTTTACCCTCATTTGCCAACTTCATTAGAGAGGCAGTAAAACTGCTTACGAGAAGGGGTGTGCTCACAAGTGTTAGGAAAAGATCCCTTTGTGGCAATTGTATTCAACCCTTTCAAGGACTGACATAGCTATCACGGCACAACTGTGGGTGGGGAAGGGCCTCCCACATTACTTTGTAAGCTCTTGCATAGTTTGAACTTTTTTTTTCATCCAGCTTACATCACTTTTAAAAACTTACTGGGTTTTTTAAACTAATTTATAAAAAGTTGAAAGAGGAGGTGCTCTCATCCCAGGAGATGCCCTACCGGCTTTCAAAGTCTCACACATGCCCACCCACAGCATTGGTTAGACGTTAAGTAATAGAGGCCTTCCTCCACCAGGCAAGATGTGTGTCCTGATTTCACACGAACAGAAAAGCCAAGTGTGCAGGCCAAGACTACTCTTGAGGGCATACTATCACAGCTTGTTAGCCCCTCCTTCCCAGTCAGGGGCATGGTGGGGGGCCCAGGATAATAGGGTTGGGGGTGGAGGAGGCCTCTGCCCCATGAGGTCATTTCTACTTTCTAGCCCTTAGCTGTTTAAGTGAAAACGATGAGCTGAGAAACCACATGCAATAAACAAGAAGGAGCAGCCAACAAAATCTCTTAAAATCTCAGAAATGTTCAATAAACATTTGCAGAACGAGAAAATAAATAACAACGAAAAGGAGCCAGCAGCTCTCTTTTTCCCCTCATGTTAGTCAGGTTCAGGGTGTATGTGTCTCCAGACAAGTCACATGTCTTGAAGGCAGGCCAGTCCCAGCAGCTGTGCACTTCACCCTCCCCCAACGAGTCCCCCACACCCTCACTGGACAGCTCCTGCCCTCAGAGAGCCCTTCAGGCCTCAATCACTTCTCAATCCTGGCTCCCTTCCCAGACCAGCTGCCCAGAGTCCTGGTTCCTCTCCTCAGCTCACAGGAGCCGCTTCACCAGCTGGCCAGAGCATCCACACCAGCCATGCCATCGAGCGCCAACAGCTGGGGACTTGGGCTCATCCCAGAAAGGTCTGGTGGGCTTGGTGGCCAACAGGAAAACCCAGGGCTTCCAGGGGCTTCTGGCGGAGGTGGCTCGATCCCAGCCCTGGCTGCCAGACAGACAATGCCAGCCTGTCCACTCGACAGAAAAACACACGCTGGCTGCCTGCCCTGGGGTGTTTCCAAAAGAGAAATTTAATCTAATTTACATACTTCTAGGTACATCGATAACCAAAATGTGGCCACTGAAAAAAGTTAAAAGGTCAATCAGCTCCCGGTTTCTAGCTGGCCCAGGACTGCAAAATAAAAAGATCCACGTTCCTTATTCTCTACACAAAATGCGGTTTTAAAAAAGTGGAAAGATCTAGGGAGCTATACATAGAAAGCAACAGTGAAAAGAGGGAGGGGGGTGAGGGTGGGGAAGGAGAGTCCCACCCCCACCCCCTCCCAGGCCCTGGAGCCCCCAAGGCTCTGGGGGCCTTGACATGGCAGGAGGCAGCTGTCAGCTCTGAGCTCTTCCCAGCTGGGAAGGCCCCTCTTGTGGGGGTGGCCAACAAGGATTTCCGTGGCATTGTGGGCTCAGTGGGGGGGGCTCCCAGGCCCCAGCAGCGGGCCACAGAGGGAGTGTGGCTTCCCCTGAGCAAGCACCGTGGCATGATGTGGTTGTCGTTCGACCCGGGAACTGGAGGGCTGGGGCAGATTCCCGGGTCTCACGAGGTACGTTGAGTGCGTGCGTGCGTGCGTGCGTGCGTGTGTGCGTGTGAGAGGATATTCATAGGGGCAAGAGGGAACCAGGACAGGGGTCCTTGGGGTCTTTGCAAGTGGCCACGGATGGCAAACATAGCCTGCCTGGCTGTTAGACGTGGGAGAACGCTGGCCTTCCTCCCTTGTGAACAGAATGGCTGCCACCAGAGACCTGGCCGCTGCCCCTGCTGAACTGGGTGGGCAGGTGGGTGTGGGCTGAAGGAAGATGCCCTGTGTGTGGCCCCAGAGTCCTCAGGCTGGGGGAAGCATGGCTAGCTGGCTTCCAGTGCCCCGGATGTAGTGTGCCCGGCTCCTGAAAGGTGCCGGTTTGAGGTTTTGGCTTGCTCCTTTGGAAACGGAAAAGAAAGAGGGAGGAGAGGGAGGAGGAGACTGAGGAGGAAGAGGAGATAGAGGTGGCACGAGAGGGGATCTGGAATGCTTTTGTGTTAGGGCGCCTCTGCTGCCGCTGTCTGTGCCTGTGGGGCCTGGGGCTCCTCGGGCGGAGGGTCCGCTTTGGAGAAATTCATCTCCAGGATGTGCCGCTGTAAGTGCCGCACCCACTCCTCCTGGATGGAGAGGGGCCCCTGGAATTCCACCTCACAGAACCTGTAGGGGGGGAACAGAGAGAAGGAGAAGTGGCCACTGCAGTGAGGAGAGGTGGAAGCATAGCCCTGGCCACACCCTGAGCATCAGGCACACCTACTGCTACTCAGAGTCAACAAAGTAAGCCCAGGATTTGACAGAAGGGGGACCCAGAAGCTAGATGTTCTCCCATGTACAGCTACCTCTACCCATCATGGGGTCACGGTAGGGTCCCCTGGAGACCCCTGTCTCTATGCTCAGGGCAGTCTGCTGGCTCAGGGACTGGGTATGGGCCATCCAGCTTCCCAAGCACCTCTGCCAGCTGACTGAAGCATGTGCTCTGAAATGGAAGAGAACATAGAGAAGCAGATCCTACCCCACCAGGCCCCAGGAGAGAATGATGGGAGCCAGGGAAAGGGAGTTGGGCACTAACTCCTACCCATCCAACTCACTAGCTCCTCATCCTCTCGGCCCCAAGGGAGGCCTCACAGCATAGGGGCCCAGAACCCAAGCTCATGGCTCCGAGACTTAGGTTCCAATCCTACCTCTGACTTGGCCTGTGTGGCCTGAGGCAGGCACATCACACCTCAGACTCTGTTTTCTGGCCTCTGATGTACACATGGACTTTGGTAAGAATGAACTGAGACCTATTTTTTTCTTAATCCGGCAAATACTTGCCAAGTGCTTACCATGCGCCAGGCACAGTTCGAATGCTTTATACTCAACTCTTTTAATCCTCATAACAAATCTATTAGGTAGGTCTGTTATCAACCCCATTTTATAGGTGGGAATATTGAGGCATGCAGCAGGAAATCCTTGCTCACGGTCACTAAGCTGGGGTCAGAGCTGGCAACTGAACTCAGGTCTTGTTGGCTATAAAGCTCAAGGTCTCAGCCTGATGCTCTGTGGTGCTGCTGTCTGTGAGGAGCCCTTAACCTGGGTCCAGCCACAGCCCAGGGCAGTCCTTGAGGCTACATCTCCTGACTCCACCAGCCCAAGTCCTGTTCAGAGGCTCTGGAGGGCCAAGCCCCGGGCGGGTAGTCTCTCTCCCTCCCTCCCCTGCGGGCTGCATACCTGCACTTGAGGGTGTAGATGTTGCCAACGAACTTGACGAGTGATGTCTGGGGGGGCCGGGGCACCAGGGAGGGGACTGGCCGGACCCGGGGCGGAGGCTGCCGCACCTCCTCCAGCTTCTGGTGCAGGTCATTGGCCTCCTCACCACCCCGGGCCGCAGAGGAATCTGGAGGGCGGGCTTGTCGGCGCTCAAATTCTGAGGTGGGGAAAGGTGGGGAGAGGGACAGGAGATGAGCCAGAGGGCAAGTCCCCTGAGGAAGTTCCTGCCTTCAGCGAGCAAGGGGCAAATGCTGTGGGGAATTTTAAGTCAGGACAACGGATGACTGGACACCTCCTGGACCTCGGGACAGGTGGGATGAAGGATGGATGACTGAACGGGAGGGCAAACTGGGAAAGCGACTTAAGGGCAGATGCACAGCAGAGAACCCAGGGGGCATCCAGGGGAACCCCAGTAGGTGGCAGCACATGACCCTCCTCCACCAGCACTCACTGTTGATGTTCTGCCGTTGGTGCTCCTCAGCCTTCATAGTGCCTGGTGGGCTGGCTGCCAGAGGCCGCTCACCACTGTCAGCTGCCCGGCCAGCCTCGAGCCCTGGCTCACACCCGGCACTGCGGCCCACCACGGCCAGGCCCCCGGGTGCCAGCCCCAGGGGCGGCCGCTTGTCGCCATCGCGGCCATGGCCGGCACTGCGAAACTTCTTGGTGAAGGGACGGCCGCCCTGGATGTAGCTGCGGTAGGCGCCCACTTTCTGGGGCCGGTGCTTGATCCACTCACTCAGTGTCTCGATGGGTGAGCCGTTCACACACCACTCGGTCACGCCGAACTGCCGCAGGTGCGCCCGTGCATGACTGGCCAGGGCCTTGCGGTTTTCGAAGTAAAGGCCACACAGCTCGCAGCAGGCCTCAGTGGCTGCAGGCAGAGGGGGTGCTGCTGAGCCCCAGACCAAAGGGAGCAAGGGTACCCAGAAGGCGCTGCCCAGGTCGGGAGCCAGTCCCGCCTCCCACTGGGGCCTTGACCCCCACTGGGGATAACTGTGTGCACGGCATTGCCCAGCCCTACAGGCCCTGGTAGATGCCCTCCCAGGACCCTGCCAACCACTGCTTACAGGAGTGGGAGGTCTTCTCATGGAGGGTCTTTGCCTTGAAGGGCAGTTCAGTCTGGATGTAGGTCTTGGCCTTAACCTCTGCTGGGAGGAGGCGGTCCTCCTGCAGGGGCCGCTTGGCTGCCACTGAGCCCAGGTAGCTGGTGGCTGAAGGCTTGGCACCAGTGATGGGTGCCAGGCTGAGCTCGCGGGGAACCTGGGCTGGCCCAGCTCCTGGTTTGCCTGGCCGGCCAGCCATTGGCGCCAGCGGCAAAGGGGCCTGCATGGGCCCAGGGGCCACCGTGAGGGGCCCGTCCTCAGCCAAGGCAGGGGCCAGGTCTCCGGCCGGCGGCTCCTTCTTGATGAGGCATGGTTTGGATTTCTTCTTGAGGATCTCCCGCAGCGTGTCGATGGGTGAGCCGTTGACAGACCACTCGGTCACACCCATCTGCCGCAGGTGCGAGCGTGCATGGCTCGACAGGCCCTTTCGGTTCTCGAAGAACTCGCCACAGAACTCACAGCGGATGTCACGTACTGGCTCTGCCCGGGACGCTGCAGGGGGTCGGGGCAGGGGGAGGAGAAGGAGGTGGTGGCTGTTGGCAGGAAGCCTCCAAGCTCAAGGTCAGTGTTAAGTGCCCTTCTGTCCCATCCATGCAGCCCCAGACCTGAATGACCCGCTCCTTCATCTGCCTCCAGAGGCTCTTGTGTACATCATCCAGCCCTTCTGCTTGTTCTGTAACCTCAAATTCTAGCTGCCTTCATGATGACTCCCTATGACATTGTGAAGTATCAAGGAACAAGCACTCCCTGGATCCTGGGCTCAGACGCAAGCTTGGCTGTGACCCCCTGTGCGATGCTGGGCAAGCCACTTGCCCCGAGTGTCAGTTTCCTCCTCTGCAAAATGGAGATGGAAACCACCTCCCTGTGTTACTGGGGTGGGGGGACCCTAAAGCGGGAGCCATTCAAAGCACGTGGTATAAAGCAGACATGAAATGCATGTGAGCACTAAGGCAGAGGCCTGGGCCATCCTCACCTGCTCGGCACACAGCACCTAAGTGACAGTTTGAGAGGGAAATGCACTTGCTTGTTATAATAGGGATGTTACAGCTACTGCATAAAGAGCTTTAAGCGTTAAAGCTAAGTGCTTTACACCACTTAAGAAAACCCTGTTACAGAGTTGGGACCATGCTGATCTCCATCTTCCAAAAGAGGCAACTGCCCAAGATCATATACTGCTAGACTCTGGAGCAGCCAAGACCTTAACTTGAACTCCAAATGTCAAGCACTTAGTGACCAGGAATATGAGAAAGACACCCATTTCCAATACTCATATACTCTTGACCATGGCAGACATCACCAATTGATCCCTAGGAATCTGGATGGTAGCCACTACCAACGGATTAAAGATGGTACAGAGATAAAATCTTTTTGCCATTGCCTAATGACACAATTCTGCCGCCCTCATAGGAATGAAGAATAATCAAGAAGCAGCTCAGTTGGGGGTCTGCATAGCAGGAACACACAGCTAGTCCCTTGTCCTTTGGACCTGCGTACTTCCCTTCCATTGCAACCCTGGGTGTTCTGGGTATCCCCGAGGGAAGTGTGGGGGAAGACCCCTCTACCTGTTCTCCCTGTCCTGCCCCAGGGTCACACTTACACAGGTTCAAGGGGGTCATGTCTTCCCGAGGTGCCACCCAGGGACCCTCGGATGGGTGCGGCTCCCCATGAAGGGCCCCCGGCAGCATCTCCCGCTTGATCTCCACCCGCATTTGTTCAGGCTTCAGCTTCTTGGGCAGGGAGGGTGAGGAGAGGCCTGGGAACATCTTCCGGGCCGTGGGAGGAGAAGAGGCAGTCGGTGAGTGGCCCAGGGGGCTGCCTGGTGGCGGTGGCAACTTCTTGGCCAGGGGTGAGAGATGAAGGTCCGCGGGGCTGCGGGCTTCCAGTGAGCTGCCAGGACCTCCGCTGCCCACCACCTTGGCCAGGGCTTTTGGGCTAGGCCCTGACGGGTTGGGGTGTCCACCAGGCCGGGACTGGGTCCGTCTCTTGAGGATCTCCCGCAGCGTGTCGATGGGTGAGCCGTTGACGTACCACTCGGTCACGCCCATCTGCCGCAGGTGCGAGCGTGCATGGCTCGACAGGCCCTTTCGGTTCTCGAAGAACTCGCCACAGAACTCGCAGCGGATGTCACGTGCCGGCTCTGGGCCCGAAGCTGCAGCAGGAGAAAGGGGCAGTTAGCACCGTGGGCACTGTTAGCACAGTCACCTGTGGGTCTCCTGGTCGGCTGGGCGTGGACAGCAGCACGTCCAGGGGCTGGGGTGGTGGTGGAGGGCAAGTGCAAGTGAGGGAACTGAGGAGCAGGGCGGGGGGGCCAGACACCCGGCAGGAGCACAGGGAGGCTCTAGAGAGCGCATGGGCCCTTGGTCCTGGCAGAAAAGGACAGAACCAAGACTCGACGGCTCTGCGGGTCCTAACGAGGATGGGGGCAGGAAGTGGTAGCCCTGCCATCCAGACCAGGGGCAACCACGGGCACCTTCCACACCAAAAGGCAGCACCCCACCCTTGGCCTTCATTCTCAGGGAAAGTCTCAGTCATGGAGGTCAAAGGCCAAGAGAGAAGGCCTAGCAGCCGACTGCCGACAAGATCTCTGGGCAGAACCGGTCCACTGCTAAGGGCCCCTGTCCGCTCCCTGCCCCAGCAGGGAGGGAGTAGGGATGGGGCTGTGACCCCCACCCTGGGAGGGGCTCCAGGGCCCGCAGGGAGGAGGGGGCGGCTGAAGCGAGAACCTACAGAGGTTGAGAGGAGACGGCTCCACATCAGAGGCCCAGAAAATGCCAGCGGCTGCGGCGGCTGAGAGGTCCTGCTTCCCCCAGGGGCTGGCCATACCCTCGGCCTTCAGCTTGGCCTTCGTGGCCGGCGGTGGGGGGGGGAGCAAGGAGAGGGCCGCAGAGGCGGGAGGAGGCCGCCCCAGCAGGGCCAGGGTGCCACGCCCGGGTGGGAGGCGGATCTGGACGCCGTCCCTCCTGATGAGCCCGTGGAGCACGTCTATGGGGGATCCCTTGGCGTCCGGGTCGCTGACGCCCAGGTGGCGCAGGTGGGCGCGGGCGTGGCTGGACAGGCCCTTGCGGGTCTCAAACCAGGCACCGCACAGCTGGCAGTCCAGCTCTCTGCCCCCGTCACTATCTAAAGCTGCGGAGACAAAACACAGGGGGGTTCACGGCCGCCACCTTGGCCGGCCCTGGGGGACTGAGGCGGGAGGGCCTGGTGTGATTCTCGGCTGCCCAGGCTGCTGGAGGTCCAAGACTCGTGCCACAGATTTAAGAGGTTTTGGGAAGCTGAAAGCCCTGTTCTGTGCCTAGCCCTCTGGCATCAAGGTGAGTGTAGAGAGCGTAAGGATGTGGAGTACAGAGGCAGTGGCCAAATTCCAATGGCACAGTCTGATGCTCCCAAGCCTTCTTCCCAGGGACCTCAGCTATGGAGCTGTGCAGGGTGTGGGGCGGGTGCAAAGCAGGGGCCCACAGGCTGCTGAGCATCATACAGCCAAGGGCACACCTGCTCAGAACGCTGCTCCTGGAAGCACAGCAGACAGTGGAAGCAGCTTCGTCGGAATGTGAGGAGCAACTGGGGTGCCCTGTTGGGCAGGGTGCCAGACCCTAGGCTCACCCCCAGACTCTAATGACCACAAATGTGTGGGAAGGCCTAACTTCCTAAGGGATGCCCTTGTTAAATCTGCTCATGCCTGGGAGTTTCTTTGCCATGCTCACAGGCAGCCCAGGAGGTACAGCTCCATCCCTGGGCACAGAGGTACCTCTGCAAAGGACACCAGGAGCAGGAGGATGTGAAGGCAGGGCCAACCATGGGACCTCCTGTCAGGTGGACCACTTGTCTACCTGCAGGACCCAAGGTGCCCCACGGGAGCCCTGGTTACCTTCACTGCCCCAACCCTCAGGCCCAGAGAAAGCCAAAAACTGCCCCTAAGTGGTGAGGATGACCCTGGCAGGCTCAGTAGCCACAGCCAGGCTTCCAGGGGTTAGAAAATCGAAGTGAAATGGGAGACAGATAATATGCAGCGTGGCTGGCCCAACAGGAGACACAGCACCTTGATTAACACACTCTGGCCCAGTCGACTCAGGACACAGGCGCTGTAGTCCCCATTGCCCCCACCCTGAGCCCTGCAGCCCAACCTGAGGCCCTGCCCCTCCCAGCGCCAGGACCTCCCTCGGCTCCCAGGACCCACACTCACTGAGGTTCAGGGGCCCCTCGTCCTCAGACTGGGGCCACTGTGCCTTTGGGGAGGCCGGCCGGGGGCTCAGGGACAGCTGGGGGCTCTTGTCCTCAGGATTCTTGGGGGTAGGGGAGCCCGCCAGGGCCAGTGATGCCTTCTTGAGGAGTGGGGAGCTGGGTGGGTGGGCCAGGCCCTTGGCCGAGAAGCCGGGAGGTGACTTGATGGCCTTGTTGACAGCAGGGGCATCGAGGGGCTTGGCCAGGGCGAGCAGGCCGGGTCGTGGGGCTCCAGCAACCATTTCCTTCGGCGAGCTGGACTTCTTAGTCAGGCCCGGGGGCAGCCCAAGGGGTGTGTCGGGCAGGCCCTTCTGCTTCACGAGCTCGTAGAGGAGGTCGATGGGGGCACCGCTGCTCTCCGACTCAGCCACCCCAAGCTGCCGCAGGTGGGAGCGCGCGTGGCTGGACAGGCCCTTGCGTGTCTCAAAGCAGGCACCACAGACCTCGCAGGTGGTCAGGCTCTGGGCTGGAAGGTGAGATGGAGGCCAGGAGAGCTAGCTGTGAGGCTGCACAATCTCTGTTCTCCCACTTCTCCTCCCCTTGGGGCCCCACTCACCCAGGCTCTTGCAAGTGTTTTGCTTCTGTCAACACCTCCCACCCTTAAAATGACCCTAATGAGGCAGGAATTAGCCTGTTCAGTTTGCAAATAAGGAAACTGAGTCTCAGAGAGGGGAAGAGTTGTGCCCAAAGGCACACAGCAGGAGCAGAGCGCTTCTGTGGTTCAGCCAGTGGAACGCCTTTCGGATCTCTAACGTACCAGGGTGCCCTGGCAGCAGGTTTTCACACAGATGCTGACCTGCCAGACAAAAGCTAAGGCCTAGCCACCATGTGCAGCTTAATTCATGCCCCAAACGCTAGGTTGGAGGCCTCAGCCATGGTCTCTGTGGTGCCCTGCCTGCACCCTCTTCTGCAGAGCCCTTATCCCTGCTTATCTGCTTCTCTGCCTCCCTGCTCCCCAACTTCAGTGACTCCCAAGGACAAGGGCCAGGTCTGTTTTGCATCTCTCACATCCCTAGGGTCCAGCACAGTGCCTGTCATTACTCAATAATGACCTGAGAATCAATGGACAAACAAGGCAGTTTCATGCAGAAGATCACATAGCTATCAGCAATCAAAGTCAGCAAATGAACTGGGTCTGGGTGTGAGCTCTGGATGAACATGCCCACTGCTTCTCCGGATGCCCCTCCCTTGACCAGGGCTCAAGGCCATGCATGCCTGTGACAGCAAAAGCTCAAGAGAGAAGATAGCTGGGTGTCTCCTTGGTGCCATGAGAGGCCAGAGAGAAAGCTGTGGCCAACCTGGGGCCCCACATTAACTCCCGGGCCCCACATTAACTACCAGGCCCAAGAGCTCCCTGTGAATGTGACCAGCCTGGCCGGCACCCTTGCCTCCTGCGCCACTCACCCTTGAGGTCTGGCAGCTCCTGCTTACTGCCATGAGGAACCTCTGCAGCCACTTTGCTGCTCAGCCGATTGGCCACCTGCTCCAGGGGCCCAGGGACAGGCAGGCTCTTCTTGGGGAGCAGGGGGGAGCCCAAGTCCATGGCCACCATTGCGTTTTCCTCAGAACCCAAGCCTGTGAGGTTGGGAAGACAGGCTCAGCCCAGGCAAGGTGTGGGCTGTCTACCCCTGTAAGGACTGAGGGCCAGGGGTACATTGGTGGTGGTGGTGGGAGCCTTCTTCCTCATCTTTGGTGCCTGCTCTCACTTTGGAATGCAGCTCACCCCATGAAAGCTGAGGCTCCGTCCATAACCCCGAGCACCAATATGACGCAGGGATGTCAAGGCTGCCAACTGACAGCAGAGACTAGGAATGGCTTCCACCTACCAGAACACGGACAGGTCAGGGGACGCAGTGCTAGTCTGAGCCAAGACTCCCACCTTAGCAGATCTCAGAGAAAATATCTCTCTGGACAGAGAGATCTCTCTGGGCTCCTCTCTGTGGAGGGAAGCATCTATCAGTCTTGGGGGCGGGTAGGTGGCAGTCAGAAGGGGAATTCAGTAAGACAAGGCCAGGGTCAGAGGCCAGAGAGGCAATGCAGAGGCAGGGAGCTCAGGACATGAAGAAGGCTCCAGGGAACTTGTGGGGAATCTCCACCAGACAAGACAGCTGGGGCTGGGGTTGCAGAGACAACTGGGGATCCTGGGGTGGTCTGATCACAAGCTAAGCCCTAGGTGGGGTAAGGTAAGAACTAGGATCCTGGACCAACAGGGGACCTTACTGGGGACAGAGAGAATAGGAATCACAGAACTTTATAGGAAGTCTCTGAGGCATCCATCAGGCCAGGAAGCTTCTCCGGGTGAGGCGTATAGGAGGACAGACAGTCAAAGGTGAGTTTTCATGGTCTAATTTTTCAGAAAAAGGGGCTTGAGAAGCCTCTTGAGCCCCGGGTTTAGCATTCAGAGCATGGAGAGAGCTCTGAGAATGAAGAAACTGTGTGTCAGACGGGACCCTGAAGGTGCTCAGTGTTGTTAATAGGAGGACAGGCAGGTCCCTGACTCAGTTTGACACCTACAGAGGCAAGGAGACGTAGGTGGTCGGGGGATGCACCGGGGCACGGGACGCCGAGGACTTTGTCAAAGCCTCCGGGTGGAGGGGGCGCGTCTGTCAGATGGGGCAGGGCCCTTGTCAAGGCTGAAGTGACTTGGAGTGGGTTTCCGCGCGGGAGGTACAGGGACTGTGTTAAGAGACGATCCAGAGGCTCCAAAGGGTTCAGGGGGCATCTGTCAGATGGGGTGAGGGTTCCGCGAAGTGACGGCAGAGAGTGTTTCTGAAGCCCGGGACCCTGCGAGCCGCGACGGGAGGCCCAGGGTCCCCGCGACTGGAGGGCCTGGGGGGAGGGGAAGTCCCGGAGACTGGGTGGCGGGCGTCGGGGCGGCGGCGGCGGCGGCAGGGGGCGAGCGGGGCGCCAACTCTGCCCTCCCCGCACCCTCCCCGGCGCGGGCTCTTACCCGGCGCGGGCGCGGGCCCGGGCCCCGGCTCCGGCTCGGCCTTGGGCCCGTCCCGCGGCGGCAGCGGCGGCGGCGGGGGTGGGGGCGGCGGCGGCGGCGGCGGCGGCGCGGGGAGAGCCGCGGGGCCCGGGCTCTGGGGGCCCAGCGGGGGCGCCCCCGCGGGCGCGCGCTCCCGGGCGCCCCCCGCGCGCGGCCCCGCCGCCGCCTTGCTCTCCGCTTTTGTCACTCGGCACTGGGCGGTGGAGGCGGCCATCTTGGCTCCGGCGCACGCGGAGCGGCCGCCCCAGGCGGAAGCAGCCGAGCGCCGAGCGCCGCCGCCGCGGAGTCCGCTCCGCTCCGCCCCGTCCCTAGGGGCGCGCCCAGGGCGGCCGGCCGAGCGTCGAGCACAACGAACGAAACCCTTGTCCCCGCCAGGCTGGAGGGGAGCTTGCGGACACACGCACGCATTGCTACGAGCGGCTGCCAACTGCTGCCCCAGCCCAGGTCTCGGCGGACCGGGACACTCTTTCCCCACCCCGGACATCCCTAAAACTACTATAGGAATCTTCCGGCCACACGCATCCGCCTTAACAGCATCCAGGCTCCTAGAGCCCGACGGGCGGAGCTAGGACCTGCCCCGGGACCCTGTTCCATTCCCTTCCTTGCAAGTCTCCCCTCTGGCTCGGGAATCCTGGAAGACACCTGATCCCCAACTAGGAGGATCCCCCGACACCATCCTGGTGTCCAACTGTCCCCCGACGGCGCTGTCCGGCAATCCTGCGGAACTCCCCACAAGAATGGCACCACATTTCAAGCACAACCCGCTTCTCCCTCCCTAAAACTAAACGGATTGCCCCCAGCTGTTATTTGACAGCTGGGTGGAGCCAGCATCTGACCGTTGCCCCGCCCCCAAACTGGCAACGGCTCCCTACCGCCAGCTTAGGGAGGCATGGGAGAGGCTTCTAAGGATAGCCACTTTGCAGGGTCGGTGCCCAGACCGAGCCCTAATCCTGGACATCTTTCCCCAGGCAAGGTTTCCGGGATCTTCTCAACCACTCCTTAACGCCCTCACCCCCAACGTGTTCACTGAAAGACTGATCATAGCTTCCCCCCCATGTACAGGGCCAGTGCAGTACCAGGCTGACTCCTACTAGGTCTTAATGACTTGGCCAGTTCCCTCAGCACTAACTAGGGGCTGGTACATTGGTCTTCTGGTGGAAACAGCTTAGCCAGAGCTGAACCTGGCTGCTGGATGCAGGCTGCCATTCTTGGGGTGCCTGGCCCAGGTGCCGGGTAAAGGGCGTAAGCTTGACATTCAGGCCTCTGCTGGAGTGACAGAGAAAGAAGGGGGCAGTGCTGGAGACTACAAACTGCTTCCTGTGCTCCCCAGCCATCTTCAGAGCAAGCTGCACCTCCTAGCCACCACTGAAACACCACAAACCTACCCAGGTATGTGAGCTGAATGCCTAGGGGATAGCCTTCACAAAGGCAAGAAGCCTGAGGTCACATCCCCACTCTGCCTCTCCCCGAAGTGTGACCTCAACCAACAACTATCCTCTCTCTGTCCACTATCCACCATCAAATCTCCTCCTTCTCCAAAGAGGAGAGGGGGCTTTGATAGCCCCCCTCTTCCCTTTGCAGACCCTCAGGTGCCCTTCACTGGTAAGGAGGCTTGTAGATGGGTCCAGCAAAGCCCAGAGTACAGAACTAGGTAGGACCCTGGAAACTCCAGGTAGGAGAAACAGAGAGGAAAGCCTCAGCCCCAGGCAGCCCCTGGACAATTCCCTTGTTCAGGCACCTTCTCCATTCCTCAGAGCCCACCGTCTCTTCACTGCTGAGTTTTCTGCTTTGAGGTTCAGTAAAGTCTCCCACAAAGTCAGGCTTTGTAAGGCTGGGTCCTTCACCTTTCCACTGCCTCCACGGTGTCCAGCCCCAGGCTCCTTCACCAAAATATTACTTCTGGATTTCCCAAGCCATCCTACACTGGAGAGACCACCGAACACGGTGTGCATAAGTCTAGTTCTGCTGCTTTGTGGCTGTGGCAAAGCAGAGGACCCCCAGTTTCCTCATCCATAAAACAGGAACACAACAATCCTCAGCTCCACAGAATTGTTTTCAGGTGTGAGATGAAACCCTGATACACAGCAAGCACTCATGTACGGGAGGGGTTATCAATGCTGCTGGACACAGTAGGCACCATTGAAAATCTAGAATGTAGACTCCTGATCCGCACTGTCCAACTGGATCACCACTAACCTTGTACTAGCTGCATTTCAAGTGCTCAGAAGCCACATGTGGCCACTGGTGACCCTGTAGGACAGTACCGTTGTCTAGAGAGATTTCCATCATCTCAGAAAGTTCCACCAGACAGTGCCGTGCTAGATAAAAGATATCATTAACAGAAAGGATTCTGGAGCCTACGCTTCCTGGGCTTTCAAATCCCAGCTCCACATGCTTTCAGCTGTATGACCTCAGGCATGTTAATTAAACTCTCTGTGCCTCAGTTTCCAAATCTGTAAAATGGGGGATAATAACACCTGCCTTTAAAGGATTGTTGTGAGGATGTAAATGAGTCCATATTTGTGAAGTGCTTAGGACAGGATCTGGCTCCTAGTAAAGAGCTCAATAAGCCTATGTTAAAATCACTGTCAGGCAGGGCAGGCAGGAACTGGATCTAGAAGGAGCCCTGGCCCAGCCCCTGAGTAAAACAGCAATGACCCCTAAGTGGCAGGACATTTGTTGACCTACTTTGTAAAGTGACTTGAAACACTTCCAGGAAAGCAGAGTGGCTGCCCCCTCCCACTCCTCCATCCCTCCGGGCCCCTGGGAAGGGTCAGGGCTCTGGCCCTACCTGCCCCTTCTCCCCTTACCATCTCCGTAGGCTGGCCCAGGGTCCTCAGCCCAGGTGGGTGGGAAGGGCACTGTAAGAGGTAAGCGGGGCCGGCGGGAGGTCAGGAAGCCACTAGGCGGCACCCCAGGTTCACGACACAGGGGGCTGGGGGGCCGCTCAGCAGCTGAGGTGGCCAGCAGCTCTTGCAGGATGTTGATGGGTGAGACAGTGAGCTCCCAGTTGGTGATACCAAAGTCACGCAGGTGGGCCCGGGCGTGGCTGGAGAGGCCGGCACGAGTGTCAAAGCCGGCCCCGCAGAAGTCACAGCGCATCAGGCTGAAGGTGCTTGGGTCGAAGTTAGCCACTGCAGAGAGAGAGAGGACATGGACTGCCTGGCTGGGGGTGGGGGTGGGGACAGCCCCAGCTTCCCCCGTTCCCGGGGCTGCTTATCCTCAGCGGATCACACAGTGCCGTTCCTCACCCTGGATGCCTCCCTTGTCCTTTGCTGTCCATGCTCCTGCCCGTATAGCTCACTCCAAGAAGTCTTCTCTTCTTGACCTTCCATTTTCTCCCCTTACATAGCTCAAAGCATCAGGGACCCCACCTTCAGAAATACTTCTCCAGGGTGGATTTGCAATCATTTGGGTGAGTTTGGGTATTTGATTAATACCCTCTTTCGTCTAGAGCTCATATCTATACACCCCAGTGTTATAAATTACGTCTTTGCTGAATGAAGAAATGGACAAATGGACTCCTTCCTCTGGAGTCTGCTTGGATCCCCCAGGCAGAGTCAGGGAACTTCTCTTGGCTTCCCCAAACTCCTGGTTCCCCGAGCTTCCCCCATCACAGCCCTGGTCACTTAACATTGTAACTGCCTGGTTTTGTGGCTGTCTGTCCCCTGCCCCTTCCCCCCAGTGCCCATACACACACACTCTCAAACACCATACCAGCACCTCCCCACGTAGGCTCCATGTCTGCCAGCATCAGAACCACCCAGGGCACTGGTGTTGGAGACAGACCCCCGAAATCAGAACCTTGGTGCCTGGGAATCTGCATACACCACGGGCAGCCCAAGGGGTTCTAAAGTCAGCCAGGGTCCCACCACTCCTGTTACTGGGCTGTGCAC